>NC_084836.1:76350252-76975252 GCF_033115175.1 Lepus europaeus
AGTGAAGGCAGGGCTGAAAAGAAGTGCAGCCAGGCCAGGAAGGAGGGTTTTGGAGGTAAACAGAGGCTTGGGCTCCTTCAGCCCAAGGCAGCGTCGAAGCTGTCCCCTGTCCCCTGGCTAGCTCTTTCAGGCAGGCAGACCCTCGAGAACACAAGCCCGATGCACCGTGCACTGGAGCCTGCCTGGTCTGCCAGCCAGTTTCTTCCAAGTGTTCAGTTGCATGCCAGGGTCAGGAGGACCACAGACCTGGGCCGCACCACCCAGGGTTAGAGCTCCTCAATAATCCACCAGGCACGCTCCTGGAAAGTTAAAATGGACTTCCCCCAGCTTCCTGGCCCAATCCACTCATGACTCAGCCCTGCCAGCCACCTGCTGTGTGCCTATCACAGCAGGGTGGCAGGAGAGGGCACCTCCAGGCCTCGGCTTGGCTTCTTCCCCAGCACCACCTGGGACAGACACGTGGCAAGGGCCGACTGGCCCTTCCCAGGAGCCGCAAGAGCGGCCACGTCTGCTGTGTATTTTTCCAGAATGACACCACCACACCCCCTCTGGCCTGCTAAGCAGCTCTGCAGAGTGGGTGGCAGGGAGCCCTGGCCATCACATTCCCCACCGGGGACCACGTGGGATGCGTGACCACCCTGGAACACGGTGTCCGGAGGGAGCGTCTTAGTGACCAGTCACTCCCTGGTGACTGTTACCCAGGGTGAGCGGGCCCTACCCACCTGCCCACCCTGCAACTCCAGTTGCCCCCCCCCCCCACAACCTGCACAGTTGCATTTACAACAAAACCCGGCCCCCAGCCCCCGCAGGCTCAGTCCAGACCGGCAATGCCGGTCTCCGGGCCTCCCCGCTGGGGCTGACCATGCCCTTAGCTCCAGTGCTGTCCATCCAGCCTGGTTCCCCGGCCGGGAGGGGAGGGGCCTGTAGGCCCGGCCCCGCGGCCTCAGGCAGAATGAATGAACTCCGCAAGGGCAGGCGCCACGCCGAGCCCCGGAGTCCAGCCAGGACCAGCGGAGCCGGGACGGGAAGGCAGCAGGCGTGGGCGGCGGGGTGCCAGCCCCGGGAGCTGTCGCTCGGCGCAGGGGACCTGCCCGGCCGCGCGGGCCTCGCGCCCCGCGCATCTCCGGCGCGTCTGCGGCGGTCCCGACTGCAGGCCCGAGGGAGGCCCACCCGCGGGAGCTTACCGTGTGCTCCACCCACGCAAGTGCGCGGCGCCCCGGCAGCAGGCGGCCCACAGACGCGACGCCGGTTCTCCGGTCCCCGCCGGCGTCACCGAGGGAGCCCGGGAGCTCGGCCCCGCCCACGCGCGCGACCGCGTCACCAGAGGGGCGGGGCTTCAAGAGTCCGGCGGCGCAGGCGCAGTGGCGGGCGTAGCGGGCCCGACTGCGCATGCCTGCGTAGCGGGCGTCCCCTGGCTCTGAGGCGTTGGTATTTGTCGCCTTCTCGAGCGCATGGGCGTCCGGACTCTAGGAGTTCTGTATCAGCGTTTCCCCAGGGACCCAGCCCTGGTCATGCCTAGCTTGGGTGACCCTTAACCTTCACAGCCTTGTGGAATTTCTTTACATGATGTGTGAACAAGTTTCCCCCACCTTTTTTTTTTTTTTCGAGATTTATTTTATTTATTTGAAAGGCAGAGTTAGAAGGAGAGAGATCTTGCATCTGCTGGGTCACTCCCCAAATGTTAGGGCCGGGCCAGGCAGGAGCCAGGAGTTTCATCTGGGTCTCCCAAGTGGTGGCAGGTGTCTAAGCACCTGGGCCGTCCTCCACTGCTTTCCCAGGCCATCAGCCGGGAGCTGGATAGGAAGAGGAGCAGCCAGGACTCAAACTGGCGCCCATATGGGATGCCAGTGCTGCAGGCGGAGGATTAACCTAGTATGTCACAGTGCCGCCACTGCGCCAGTCCCCACGTGCTACTGGTTCACTCCACAAATGCGTGCAATAGTCAAGGCTGGACCAGGCGGAGGCCAGGCGCCAGGCACTCACTCCAGGTCTCCCCGGTGGGTGGCAGCCACTCAAGAATGTGGGCCATCCCCTGCTGCCTCCCAGGGTGCACGTTAGCAGGAAGCTGGAGCGGGAACAGAGCGGGGACTGCATCAAGCACTCTGATGTGGGATGTGTGCAAACAGCGCTGCCTTAACCACGGTGCCACACGCCTGCCTCCCTACCTTCATTCCTGGCATTCCCGTCTATGTGCCATTTTATGCAGCACAGTTTTGCTCTTTTGGTATTGTCAGCCTATAACAGTTTCTAATCTCATTATTGTGAGGTCTGTCTTTCCCATGTGCTACTTAGAAATGTGGTTTTTGATTTGTGAGTTATGTTTAAAGTTAACCTTTTAATTAGTGAGTTCTCTCTTGGTTTCGCTGTGGTCAGGGTACAGAATCTCTGTGATACCAGCTTGTAACAGTTTGCAGCTGCCTTTTGTAAAGTTCCCAGGGTACTGGAGGAGCTGTCTGATGAATGAGATGTCCAGAGGCCACACTTGTACAGGGTCACTTAGGATACAGCTAAGTGCACACAAGTCTGGCTCACCTCCCTGGCCGAGGCTGGGGTCTATGCACGTGGCCATCATGGGCTTTGCTGCCGCCGTGTGTGCTGTGGGAGTTTGGATGCTACACCCTCTCTGTAGCATCCAAACTCCCGAGAGCAAGAATGTGTCTGTCTTTTCTCTCTGCTCCTCAGTACTCCTGAGTACGAGTATTTGTTAAGTACACTAATCAGAGTGAAGACAAGATGGCTCCTTTGTCAATATGCCAGAACATTTAATAGACAAGTTTTTCAACCTCATGTGTTTTTCAGATATTGCTCAAAATGGAAAGATACAAATTAACATACACTGATATTTCCAGTTATAGTTCACTTGTGTTCTGCAGAAGTATTTTGTGCCTACACAGGCTGGTGTGTACCTGTATAGACTGGGTTCAAGCACAGTAAAATGACTCCATCTCAAGCTTAACTTCGGTATTTCTGAGTTCGGGTCTGAGCAGGGGTTTGGTGTCCTTTGTTGCATGGACAGTAGGTGGCAGTGTAGCACCACAAGAAGGAGGCGGGCCGGGATTGACTGATGTCCCGCTGCTTCCTCGCCCGTGGGGCTGTGTCTGTATACACGGAAACACTAGGAGTCTTCAAAATGTTCGTGGAAAGTGCATAGCATGAAAAAGCTATATTCATGGAATTCCACTTTTTTACCGTTAATTCCATTTCCCACAAACTTTTTGGAGTACCCTCGTGTGTGTGTGTGTGTGTGTGTGTCTACAAGCAACTTGAAAAAAATTAATGAATATTTGGCTGAGGTTAAAAATCTGTTATCAAGACAGATATCACCAGTGGTGCCAGAATCCTATGTAGGAGTGCTGGTTTGAGTCCTGGCTGCTCCAACTCCAATGCAGCTTCCTGCTAATATGTCTGGGAAAGCAGTGGAAGCCACTTGGGCCCCATCACCCCTGTGGGAGACCTGAATAGAGTTCCTGGCTCCTGGCTCCAGCCTGGCCCAGCTCCAGCCATTGTTGCCATTTGTGGAGTAAGCCAGCAGGTAGAAGATCTCTCTCTCTCTCCCTGTCTCTATGTCACTACCTTTCAAATAAATAAAAAAATATTTTTATAATAGCATGTGACCTGGGAGCCGGCGCCGTGGCTCAACAGGCTAATCCTCCACCTAGCGGCGCCGGCACACCGGGTTCTAGTTCCGGTCGGGGTGCCGGATTCTGTCCTGGTTGCCCCTCTTCCAGGCCAGCTCTCTGCTGTGGCCCAGGAGTGCAGTGGAGGATGGCCCAAGTGCTTCAGCCCTGCACCCCATGGGAGACCAGGTGAAGCACCTGGCTCCTGCCTTTGGATCAGCGCAGTGTGCTGGCCGCAGCGCGCCGGCCGCAGTGGCCATTGGAGGGTGAAGCAATGGCAAAGGAAGACCTTTCTCTCTGTCTCTCTCTCTCACTGTCCACTCTGTCAAAATAATAATAATAATAATAGCATGTGACCTGGGACTCAAATATGCTTTGCCATGGGGGAAAAACACTTGTGTGTTGGTTCCCAGGGTAGACTCCGTTCCTCCTGGGTCCCAGGGCAGAGTCCCCACTTATCCCTCATAGATCACACATTTACCTAGGTCTTGTCAATGGAAACCATTAGCATCAAGCGATTTATACACACACAGCAGGCATTACGTGGGTGTTGCAGCACCCATGGAGGTGTTTTCCCTTTCTCCATGCTTGTATTCCCTCTAGCTTCAGCAGATGAATTGAAGTGTGTGCCTGCTGCAGAGCCTGCATCTGTTTCCAGGACAGGTGTGTGGTTGGCAGCTGTGGTGTCTGGGCTGTGCTGAGCAGTGCTGCTGCTGCTGGCAGGGAGCTGAGCCCAAGACCTGGCCAGGATGGTGGTAGCAGCTGGACAAACTAATGCTGCTGTGGGGTTGGTAGGCTGTCATTTTGCAGGCCACAGGGCACACAGAGCCTTAAATGAAGCTAGTTTTTCAAAGTCTAGCAAAATCTACCTTTAAGGGTGGCTGCAGAGGTGGCTTTGAACCCCAAATGACAAAACAGGGAGCAGCATCCATATCAGGAGAACCTGGCTTTCAATGAAAGAAAAATGAGAGATCCTCATTGATGAATCATGTTCTTAACTCAACCAGCCTAAGGAGCATCTCCTTATATAGTAGCCGAATCAACGGAGCTAAAGATTGACAGGAGGTGAGCTAGATGAGGAAGTAAATGGGTGACGAATTTCAGCTCAGATTAGCTTCTGAGCCTTGACTTTCTATTGTGACATGCATCAGAGCTGCAGCTTTGAAAAATGATAAAGAAAAAGAACTAGCCCCTTTCCCCACGTGTGCTCCCCTCCCCTCCAGGCCCCCAGCCCCCAAGTCTCTCTCCTGCTGCCTTTGGAGGAGGCTACAGCACAGGCAGGGGCAGGGGCAGGGGCAGGGGCAGGGCAGGGCAGGGCAGGGCAGGTCTGTGTGTCTTTCCTGTGTTAAGACCGTGATCCCCATCAGAGACGGCTTCCTGTAGACATTGTTCCAAGGCACGGTTCATCAGAGAGAGCTCTTTATCAATACATATGGAGACCTTTTTAAATTTATTGTTTAAAAGATTTATTTATTTGAGAGCAGAGTTACAGATGGGGACACACACACACAGAGGCAGAGAGAGAGAGAGAGAGAGAGAGATATCTTCCAACCACTGGCTCATCCCCCCTAATGGCCTCAGCGGTTAGAGCTGGGCCAATCTGTAGCCAGGAGCCAGGAGCTTCTTCCAGGTCTCCCATGTGAGTTCAGGGTCCCAAGCTCTTGGATCATCTTCTACTGCTTTCCCAGGCCATAAGTAGGGAGCTAGATCAGAAGTGGAGCAGCCGGGATTTGATCCAGTGCCCATATGGGATGCTGACATCACAGGCAGAATCTGAACCTTCTATGCCACAGTGCAGGCCCCCGAGACATTTTTTTTTTTTTTTTTGAAAGCTCTTTGAAACCTGAGCTGTACTAAATAGGGTCAAGTGCACAGATCTAAGAGTGTGGAGTTCGCTGATCTTCACACATACTCACCTTTGCATCAGAAGCAACCCATAGTGAAAGAGCCCTTCCCAGCTCCACCCCCTCCAAGTAGCCACAGTGGTACCCTCCAGATGGGGGCCAGTTCCTTTTCATGGCTATGTGGGACTCTGTAGTGTATCTCCCAGCCGTTCACGGTTACAAACAGTACAGTGACTGTTCTTTAAGATTTCTTTCTATCTTCCACTATGAAGCTCAACTTCTGAGGGCTTCACGTTCATCCCGTGTCCAGCGGGCATTCAGTGTCTGCCTCCTGGACAGCACGGGGTAAATGAGAAGTGTGGGTGTTAGGGAGAATATAGGAGTTCCATGGCCAGAGCCACCACAGTGTGGTAGAAGACATCATGCCAGCTTGGTGCAGGAGATCCTCTCCTGAGCAAAAACAGCCATAACTGCTAGAAATTGTTAAAGGAAATGGCCATCGAAAGTCTCTGGGGGCTAGTGCTGTGGCATAATGGGTAAAGCTGCCACCTGCAATGCCCGCATCCCTTATGGGCACCAGTTCGATTACCCACTGCTCTGTTTCCAGTCCAGCTTCCTGTTGACGCACCTGGGAAAGCAGCAGAAGATGGTCCAAGTTCTTGAGCCCCTGTCACTCACGTGGGAGACCCGGATGAAGCTCCTGGCTCCTGGCTTTGGTCTGGCCCAGCCCTGACCATTGCAGCCATATGGGGGAGTGAACCAGAGAGTGGAAGATCTCTTTCTATCTCTCCCTCCTTCTCTCTCTCTGTAACTCTGCCTTTATAATAATATAATAAAAATATAATAAAATATATTAATTATTAATATTAATTATTAATATCATTAATATTAATTAATAATTTTATTATTATAACATCATAATATATATTATATTATATTATATAATAATATAACATAATAATTATAATTATTATTAATATTAATTAATAATATCATTATATACTATTATATTATTTAATATTACTGTATTAATTTATATTATTAATATTAATTATTATAATTATTAATTATTAATATAATATAATAATATAATAAAAATAAAATAAATA
Source organism: Lepus europaeus (assembly GCF_033115175.1). Classification (NCBI taxonomy): domain Eukaryota; kingdom Metazoa; phylum Chordata; class Mammalia; order Lagomorpha; family Leporidae; genus Lepus; species Lepus europaeus. Next base: position 76,356,823 of record NC_084836.1, read on the forward strand.
TATTTTTTAAAAAGTCTCAATGTTCTCTCAAGGGCATATAACACTTGAAAAAGCATTCTTTGAGAAAATTCTGCTGGATCTTGGTAAGGACAGTAGAGGCAGTGAGTGATGCCCTGTCTCTTCTCCATCCAAAAGGCTCCAAGACAGCCAGACATGATCCAGACGTTGGGCTCCTTCCCCGCCTCCACCCGCAGTCCTGGGCGACGCACTCCAGGAGCAGAAGTGGATGGTGCCTCTCCCCTCCCCCAGCTCCATGTCACAGAAGCTCTTTCTAACCAGAGTGGTCAAGAGGCTGATCGCTCTCATCCACTGCCCGTGAACACCTGCTCTTAGGGCAGAGCGATGCCTCCTGTGTGGCCATCCTGGATGCCGAGGGACCCCACCTGGCTCAGGCATAAGACAGGAAGTTCCATGCTGGCGAAGCAGGTTGGGGACCCTTAACAGTGCCTGCAGGAAAGCAGGGGTGTCATTCTGAGAGGAGAGAGCCACATTATTTTGTCTCCCAGAACACAGCAGTGAGGCACAGATTCTGCGGGAGCCAGGGAGCAGGTCATGGGCAGGTCCCAAGAACAAAGGAGACTTCAAGCAGAACAGGACACGGAGAAGTCCAAGCCTCAGCACGCTATAAAATCAATGGAAACTCTGGTCATCAGCAATTAAGGGGAGACTGGCAAGAGAAGTGGTGGACCAGCTGCTCCAGTCTACTTACCAGGATCCATGGGAAAAGACAGCTATGGAGGGTGCCGCCATTATTACAGCAAGGACTGAGCTCAAAGACTACTTATTTTTTTAAGATTTAGTTTATTGGCCGACGCCATGGCTCAACAGGCTAATCCTCCGCCTGGAGGCGCCGGCACACCGGGTTCTAGTCCCGGTCGGGGTGCCGGATTCTGTCCCGGTTGTCCCTCTTCCAGGCCAGCTCTCTGCTGTGGCCCGGGAGTGCAGTGGAGGATGGCCCAAGTGCTTGGGCCCGGCACCCCATGGGAGACCAGGAGAGGCACCTGGCTCCTGCCTTTGGATCAGCGCGGTGCACCGGCCGCAGCGCGCCGGCCGTGGCAGCCATTGGAGGGTGAAGCAACAGCAAAGGAAGACCTTTCTCTCTGTCTCTCTCTCACTGTCCACTCTGCCTGTAAAAAAAAAAAGAGAAAGAGATAGAGACATGTGTTAGACTCAAAGACACAAATAAGTTGAATGTAAAACAGTAGGAAGAAAGTTTCATGCAAACAGGAAAAGAGAAAGTGGCTACACTAACACAAGTTTACTTCAAAAGTTCATGGAAATTGGAAGACAAGATCAATTTATTTTGGTGAAAAATATTTTGAAATCCATACACCTGTGGGCTCGTAAAAAGTTCATGAAAAATTATATTTTTAAAAAACTAGGCTGGGTTTCTTTTATTTATTTATTTATTTATTTATTTTAATTTTTATTTTTTGACCGGCAGAGTAGACAGTGAGAGAGACAGAGAGAATGGTCTTCCTTTTCTGTTGGTTCACCCCGCAGTGGCCACTGCGGCCGACGCGCTGTGGCCGGTGCACCGCGCTGATCCGAAGCCAGGAACCAGGTGCCTCCTCCTGGTCTCCCATGGGTGCAGGGCCCAAGGACCTGGGCCATCCTCCACTGCCTTCCCAGGCCATAGCAGAGAGCTGGCCTGGAAGAGGAGCAACCGGGAGAGAATCTGGCACCCTGACTGGGACTAGAACCTGGTGTGCCGGCGCTGCAGGTGGAGGATTATCCTATTAAGCCGCGGGGCCGGCCAAGGCCTGGGTTTCAAAGTTTTTTGCAACAAAACAAAGTTAGTTTAAAAAAATTTATTTACGTATTTAAAGTCAGAATTACAGAAACAGAGACATCTTCTATTTGCTAATTCACTCCCCAGATGGCCACAATGGCCAGTGCTGCATCAGGCCAAAGCCAGAAGCCAGGAGCTTCTTCTGGGTCTCCCACATGAGTATCAGGGGTCCAAGCACTTGGACCATCCTCTGCTGCTTTTCCTAGGCCATTATCGGGGAGCTGGATCAGAAGTAGAGCAGCCAGGACATGAACTGGTGCCCATATGGGATGCAGGTGTTGAGGTGGAGGCTTTACCCACTATGCCACAGCATCAGCCCCTAAACTTACCTTTTAATTCCACTTTCTATGACCTTTTTGAGTACCCTTGTATAAGACAAAGTAGACTTTAAGACAATTTTTATTGCTAGAAACAAGGACATTTTATAATAACAGGGTCAGTTCATCAGGAGGACATAACAATATAAACATATACACACCTAACCAAAGGCAGAAATAAATGAACAAACTAGGAATGATTGAATCAAAATACATGAAGCAAAAATTGACATATCTGGAGGAAGAAATACACAATCCAATAATAGTAGTTGAAGACTTCAATATCCAACTTTCAATAATGCATAGAACCTCTAGGTGGTTTATCAAGAAAAAAAAAAATACAAGACTTAAACACTATCAACAACTAGACCCGACAGTTATCTGTGGACCATTTCACTGAGTAGCACATAGAACATTTTCCAGCATAGACCATAAGCTAGGCCATACAGCAAACCTCAGTGACTTTAAAAGGATTGAAATCATACCAACTCTATTCTATGTCTACAGTGGAATGAGATTAGGAATCAATAAATGTGTGGGGATAAAACAGCACATTCTGCAATCACCAGTGGGTCAAACTAGAAATCACAAGGGAAGTTAGAAATTGAGATGAATTAAAATGGAAACACAGTATTACAAAACTTAAAGGTATTGCTAAACACATGCTTAGAGGGAAATTTATAGTTGTAAGTACTTTTATTATAGAAGAAAGAACCCGAATAAATAACTATGCACCCCAAGAAACCAGAAAAAGGAAAGAGAATTCAAAGCTAGCTAGCAAGTGGAATGAAATAACAAATGTTAGATAAGAAATTAATGAAATGAGTAGAAAACTAGCAGAGAAAATCAGTGAAACTAAAGTTGGTTATTGGGAAAGATAATAAAATTAGCAAATAGCTAGCCAAGAAGAAAGAAGAGAGAGGATTCAGATTACTAAAACTAGGAATGGAAGAGGCATATTCCTAGCAAACCTAAAGAAATAGAAGGTCATAAAAGAATACTGTGAGAACTGTATTCCAACATGTTAGATACTGGAATGTATGGACAAATTTCTCAAAAGACACAAACCCTAACACTGATGAACTGATTTAAAAAGAGAGGGTCTGGCATTGTGGTGCAGCAGGTTAAACTGCTGCTTGCGATGTTGGCGTCCATTTTGGAGGTTTGCATCTTGACTGGCCTGCTTCTGATCCAGCTTCCTGCTTTGCTAACATTTCCGGGAAAGCAGTGGTTGCCAGACCATATTGGTTTCTTGGGTCCTGGCTTTTGTTTGACCCTAGCTATTGCAGTGTTTGGAGAATGAACCAATGGGTGGAAGATCTCTTTGTCTCTATCTATTCCTATCTCTCTGTTACTCTGATTTTTTAAAAAAATAAGTAAATAATAAAGTTAAAAGAGAGAAAGAGAGAAAGAGGGAGAGAGAGAGAGAGGGAGAGAGAATCTGAACAGACTAATGGCAAGTATATATATTAAATTAATAACCAAATTTAAAAAGCCCCAACTCCGGCCGGCGCCGTGGCTCAACAGGCTAATCCTCCACCTTGCGGCGCCGGCACACTAGGTTCTAGTCCCGGTTGCCCCTCTTCCAGGCCAGCTCTCTGCTGTGGCCTGGGAGTGCAGTGGAGGATGGCCCAAGTGCTTGGGCCCTGCACCCCATGGGAGACCAGGAGAAGCACCTGGCACCTGGCTCCTGCCTTCAGATCAGCGCGGTGCGCCAACTGCAGCGCGCCGGCCGCGGTGGCCATTGGAGGGTGAAGCAACAGCAAAGGAAGACCTTTCTCTCTGTCTCTCTCTCTCTCTCTCTCACTGTCCACTCTGCCTGTCAAATAAAATAAAATAAAATAAAAAGCCCCAACTCCACAAAGCTTCGTAAGCCTGGGCCTAGATGACTTTATTCATCAAATATTTACTACAGAAGAATTAATGTTCCCTCATAATCTCATCCAAAGTATCCAAGAGGAAGAAATCCTTCCCTACCCATTCTATTAACCTAATGTTGTCTTGATACCAAAGACATTACAACAGAAGACCACTGCAGAACAATATCCCTTATGAGTATAGATGAAAAGTCCTCAACAAGACACTAGGAAAGCACATCCAACCAGATATTAAAAAGTTTACATGCCACAGTCATTGGGAATTTGTCTTAGGAAGCCAAGGTTGGTTGATGTGAAAATCAATCAATGTAAAAACAGCATATTAACAAATTAAAAGACAGAAGTCACATGATCATCTCAGACACACAAGCATTTGACCAAATGCAATACATTTTTTTCAGATTTATTTATTATATGAAAGGCAGAGAAACAGAAAGATCTCCCATCCCCTGGTTTACTTCCCAAGTGGCTACAGTGGCCCAGGCTGGGCTAGGCTGAAGCCAGGAGCTAGGAACTTCATCAGGGTCTCCCATATGGGTGGCAAGGGCCCAAGCACTTAGTCCATCATCTGCTGCTTTCCCAGACACATTAGTGGGGAGCTGGATTGGAAGTGGAGCTACTAGGACTTGAATCAGCGCTCTGATATGGGATGGCAGCATTGCAAGTGGCAGCTCAACCTGTTGTGCCACAACACTGCCCCTCAACATACTTCTTTTTTTTTTTGAAGATTTATTTATTTATTTGAAAGGCAGAGTTACAGAGAGAGAGAGAGAGAGAGAGGTCTTTCATCCACTGGTTCACTCCCCAGATGGCTGCAATGGCTGGAGCTGGGACAATCCAAAGCCAGGAGCCAGGAGTTTCTTCCAGGTCTTCCATGTGGGCGCAGGGGCCCAAGCACTTGGGCCATCCTCCTCTGCTTATCAGGGAGCTGGATTGGAAGTGGAACAGCTGGGACTCAAACCGGTGCCATATGGGAATGCCGGCACTGCAGGTGGTGACTTTACCTGCTTAGCCACAGCGCTGCACCTCCCCAACATATTTCTGTGATTACAAAAAAAATGGAAATGAAAGGGAACTTTCTCAGTGTGTTAAAGAGAATCCATTAAAAATTCTCAGTTGTACTGACGTAAAGGCAGAGGTAGAGAAATGGAGTAGAACAGGAAGCCCCGAAATTCATCCTTACATAGATGTCCAGTGGTTTTCAGTCAGGGTGCCAAGGCCATTCAGTGGAAAAAAGAGTCTTTTCAGGCCGGCGCCATGGCTCAACAGGCTAATCCTCCGCCTGCGGCGCTGGCACACCAGGTTCTAGTCCCGGTTGGGGCGCCAGATTCTGTCCCGGTTGCCCCTCTTCCAGGCTAGCTCTCTGTTATGGCCCGGGAGTGCAGTGGAAGATGGCCCAAGAGCTTCGGCCCTGCACCCCATGGGAGACCAGGAGAAGCACCTGGCTTCTGCCTTTGGATCAGTGCGGTGCGCTGACTGCAGCACGCTGGCCGCGGTGGCCATTGGAGGGTGAAGCAATGGCAAAGGAAGACCTTTCTCTCTCTCTCTCTCTCTCTCACTATCCACTCTGCCTGTCAAAAAAAAAAAAAAAAAAAAAAAGACAGTCTTTTCAACAAATAATTTTTGGGAAACCAAAAACAACATGCCAATAAATAAATAAATAAATAAAGCTGGACTCTTACCTTACACCATATACAAAATGTTACTCAAAATAGATCAAATACCCAAACGTGAAAGCTAAAAATCTCAGAAGAAAACATAGGGGAAAAGTTTCATGAAACTGAATTTGACAATGAATTTTTTTTTTGGCTGTAATACCAAACATACAGAAGAAAAAATAGAAAAACAGAAATTGGACTATGGTAACAATTTTGATGCATCGAAGGACGCTATCAGGGGCGGGTGTTGTGTGGCCCAGTAGGCTAAGCTGCTTGCAACACTGGTATTCCATATCAGAGTGCTGATTGCAGTTCTGGTTGCTCTGCTTCTAATCCAGCTCCCTGCTACTGCAGCAGATGATGGCTCAAGTGCTTGGGCCTGTGCCCACCTGTGTGGGAGACCCTTGGCACCTTGACTGGAAACCACTGGATATCTATGTAAGGATGAATTTCGGGGCTTCCTGTTCTACTCCATTTCTCTACTTCTGCCTTTACGTCAGGTGTTCCAGGCTCCTGGCTTCAGCCTGGCTCAGATTGGCCATTGTGGGCATTTGAGAAGTATAGCAATGAATGAAAGATTCTCTCTCTCTTGCTCTTGCTCTTGCTCTCTCTCTCTTTCTCACTACTACTGCCCCCTTGTCTCTCTGTTGCTCTTTTAAGTAAGATAAAAATAAATAAACATTTGAAAAATACTATTTTAAAAGGATACTATCAGTAAACTGAAAAGGAAACCTATGGAATGGAAGAAAATATTCAAACCATATATTGGGTAAGGGATTGTCTTAGCTTGTTTTTTGTTTGTTTTCTGCCTAAACACAATACCATGGACTGGGTAATTTATAAAGAACAGGAATTTATTTCTCAGTTGCGTAGGCTTGGAAGTCTAAGATCAAGGACTCGATGCAGGGTCTGGCAAGTGCCTTTTGGCTCCTTCATTCCCACAGTGGATGATGGGAGGAATGGCAAGACAGGGAAAAGGAGGGCCAAAACAGGGCACCCCCATCAGCCTGTCACAGAAAGCAGCCATTGACAGGTCAATGCATCAAGAAATCATGGTCTATTTGTACAACAGAATATTATTCAGCCTTCAAAAAGGAGATCTTGCCATTGCAACAACATGGATGGACCTGGAGGGTGTTATGTTGGTGGTAGAAAGACAAATATTATGTGTTCTCACTTCTCTGTGTGTCTGCCTTAGTGCCTTTGTGCAGCTATAAGAAAATACCTGAGCCTGGGCAATGCATAAACAACAGAAAATTACTATTGCACACGTGGCGTAGGCCATAGCAGAGCGCTGGATTGGAAGTGGAGCAGCTGGGACTTGAACCGGCGCCCATTTGAGATGGCTGCACTGCAGGCAGTGGCTTTATCCTCTGCACCACAGTGCTGGCCCTGTGTATTGTACATCTTAAGTTTGTTAAGGAAGTAGATATTGTGTTAAGTGTTCTTACCCAAACAACATCAATATCAACACCTCAATAACAGTGATAAAGGCGTTATAGGAAATTTTGGGAGGTGATATATTTATGTCCTTGATGTGCTGATAGTTTCAGGGATATATTCTTATCCCCAAATGCATCAAAATGTGTACATTAAATTTATACAGCTTTTTAAAACAAGATTTATTTTATTTACTTCAAAGACAGAGCTACAGAGAGATATAGAGACAGAGAGAGAGAGAGAGAGAGAGAGAGAAGAGGTCTTCCATCTGCTGGTTCACTCCCTAAATGGCCACAATGGCTGAAGCTGAGCCAATTTGAAACTAGGAGCCATGAGCCTTCTCCGGGTTCTCCATGTGAGTGCAGGGGCCCAAAGACTTGGGCTATCCTCCACTGCTTTCCCATGCACACTAGCAGGGAGCTTGATGGGAAGTGGAGCAGCCAGGTCTCAAACCGGTGCCCATATGAGATACTGGCACTGTAGGCTGGGGCTTTAACCCACTGTGACACAGTGTCAGCCCCGATTTTGTTCAGCTTTACATACAATAATCATACCTCCATAAAAAGGATGAACTCTTCCTAACTCATTCTATGAAGCCAGAGCTACCCTACCAAAGCTAGACAAGGATTGCACAAGACAAGTAAACTACAGACACTGTTCCTTATGAGTGGGTACATTAATCAGGTTGGGCTACTATAGCAAAATATTGTAGGGTTTGTCTCTCTCTGGCCAGGGGGTCCCAGCAATGTTTGGTTCCTGGCGAGTGCTCTTTCTCTGATTTGCAGGTAGCTGCCTTCTCACTGCTGTCCCCACATGACCTTCACTCTGAATGCGTGGTCGGGGAGGAGATACGGGGACCTTTCTCTCTTCTTCTTTTAAGGATTTACTTATTTATTTGGAAGGTAGAGTTATGAGAGGCACAGAGAGAGAGAGAGAGAGAGAGAGAGAGAGAGAGATCTTCCATCTCCTGCTTCACTCCCCCAGGGCTGCAATGGCCAAGCCTGGGCCAGGCCTAAGCCAGGAGCTGGATTGGAAGCTGAGCAGCTGGGACTTGAATATGGTTATAGTCCTGATTCAAAATAATTAAAGAGCTCTATGTTCTCCAAGAAGGCAAGCATTCAGGCCCTCTTCTGTCTTGAGGTGGCCATGGGAACAGCCATATTAGCCAGGGCTAATTTTCTGTTTGCAGAAAAGAAAGATTACATCTTGGGGCTGGCACCATGGAGCAGTAGGTTAGTCCTCTGCCTATAGCACGGGCATCATATATGGGCACCAGTTCTAGTCCTGGCTGCTCCTCTTCCAATCCAGCTCTCTGCTGTGGCCTGGGAAAGCAGTGGAAGATGGTCCAAGTGCTTGGACCCCTGCACCCGCATGGGAGACCGGGAAGAAGCACCAGGCTCCTGGCTTCAGATTGGTGCAACTCTGACCATTGTGACCATTTGGGGAGTGAACCAACGGAAGGAAGACCTCTCTCTCTTCCTCTCACTGTCTGGAACTCTACCTCTCAAATAAATAAATAACATCTTAAAAAAAGAAAAGATCACATCTTTTTTTTTTTTTTTTTTTGACAGGCAGAGTGGACACTGAGAGAGAGAGAGAGAGAGAAAGGTCTTCCTTTGCCGTTGGTTCACCCTCCAATGGCCACCGCGGCCGGCGTGCTGCGGCCGGCGCATCACGCTGATCTGAAGGCAGGAGCCAGGTGCTTCTCCTGGTCTCCCATGGGGTGCAGGGCCCAAGCACTTGGGCCATCCTCCACTAGACTCCCGGGCCACAGCAAGAGCTGGCCTGGAAGAGGGGCAACCGGGACAGAATCCGGCGCCCTGACTGGGACTAGAACCCGGTTTGCCGGCGCCACCAGGCGGAGGATTAGCCTGTTGAGTCATGGCACCGGCCTGAAAGATCACATCTTGTACTTATTGGCTTAAAAGCAGCTGGTGTGTGTGTGTGTGTGTGTGTTGGGATTTTTCACTCTGCCTCCTAAATTTGGAGGGCACACTGATGGTTACAATAAGAGTGGTAAGGTGGCTCTCTGATCTCACAGAACTTGAGAGAGGCCTGGAGCACGGTTACTTACTGAGGTGCCAGGTGCATTAGAGTAGAAACAGCAAAGATGGGCTATGACTCCCATGGAAAGGATGAGTAGCGGTTGCCTTTGGGGCTGGGATCAGACTGGCTGGGAGGAATCCTGTGCACTCTCTGAACTGGTGGGTGCTGAGCACCTCGACTGGAAGTATGCATTTATGGAAACCCACAGGAGCGTGCATGCGGGAGGCAAGCATGGCTTCGTGTGTGAGTTTTACCTCCAGATCCTCTTTAAACACATTGGCTAATGATGTCCATGCCAACGTGCCTGGGGCAAAGGGAAGGATGTCTGTGACTTAATTTGAAATGCATCAAAAACAGTGATGGCTGATAGGTGGATTTTGATGCAGCCAGTGTAGCAACATTTTTATTGTAGGACAGAAGTGGTGGTTGCTTGGGCAGGCAGTCCATGTAAATTCAATTAATTTTTTCTTCATACTTGAAATTTGAATTAATAAAATGTTGGAGAAAAATGGATTACCAAAGAGTGATGGTGTATTTTAGCTCTTTACATATAATAAGCAAGTGCCTTTTAATTTTTTAAATTTATGTTCATTTTATTTGAAAGACAGAGACAGACACACACACACACTCACACACACACACTTACACAGAGTCTAAAGCCAAGAGCTATGTCATTCTGACTCTTCCACGTAGGTGGCAGGGACCCAATTACTTGTACCATTACCTACTGTCTCTCAAAGTGCACATTAGCAGGCAGCAATGGAGATTGAGCCAGGACTCCAACCCAGGCACTCTGATATGGGACATGGGCTTCCCAAGCAATGTCTTGTTTTGTTTTGTTTTGAAGATTTATTTATTTTATTTGAAAGGCAGAGTTACAGAGGCAGAGGGAGAGACAGAGAGAGATCTTCAGTCTACTGGTTTACTCCACAAAATGACTTAAATGGCCAGTGCTGAGTCAGGCCAAAACTGGGAGCCAAGAGCTCCTTCTGGGTCTCCCACGTGGGTGGCATGGGTCCAAGAACTTGGACCATCCTCCACTGCTTTCCCAGGTATAGTAGCAGGGAGCTGAGGCAGAAGTGGAGCAGCCGGGAATTGAACTGGGGCCCACATGGAATGTTGGTGCTGCAGGTGTTGGCTTAACCTGCTATGTCACAACACCAACCCCTGAAACAGTATCTTAACCACTGCACCAAGTGCCTGCCCTGCCCCCAGAAAATGCTTTATTTATTTATTTATTTATTTTATTTTTTGACAGGCAGAGTAGACAGTGAGAGAGAGAGACAGAGAGAAAGGTCTTCCTTTGCTCTTGCTTCACCCTCCAATGGCCGCCGCGGCCAGTGCACTGCGCTGACCCAAAGGCAGGAGCCAGGTGCTTCTCCTAGTCTCCCATGGGGTTCAGGGCCCAAGGACTTGGGCCATCCTCCACTGCCTTCCCGGGCCATAGCAGAGAGCTGGCCTGGAAGAGGGGCAACCGGGACAGAATCTGGCGCCCCGACCGGGACTAGAACCCGGTTTGCCGGCACCGCAGGCGGAGGATTAGCCTATTGAGCCGCGAGCGCCAGCCAATGCTTCTCTTTTAAAGATTGATGGATTGGGCCGGCGCCGTGGCTCAATAGGCTAATCCTCCGCCTTGCAGTGCCGGCACACTGGGTTCTAGTCCCGGTCAGGGCACCGGGTTCTGTCCTGTTGCCCCTCTTCCAGGCCAGCTCTCTGCTGTGGCCCGGGAGTGCAGTGGAGGATGGCCCAAGTGCTTGGGCCCTGCACCCCGTGGGAGACCAGGAGAAGCACCTGGCTCCTGCCTTCGGATCAGTGTGATGCGCCGGCCACAGCGCGCCGGCCGCGGTGGCCATTGGAGGGTGAACCAACAGCAAAGGAAGACCTTTCTCTCTGTCTCTCTCTCTCACTGTCCACTGTGCCTGTAAAAAAAAAAAAAAAAAAAAAAAAAAAAAGATTGATGGATTGATTTGAAAGGCAGAGTCACAGTGAGAGAGAGTGAGAGACAGGGCGAAAGAGGTCTTCCATTCTGATTCACTCCCCAGATGGCAGCAACGGCCAGAGCTGGGCAGGCCAGGAGCTTCATCCTGCTCTCCCACATGGGTGGCAGGGGCCCAAGCACTTGCTCCATCTTTCACTGCTTTTCCCAGGCACATTAGTGGGGAGCTGGATCGAAAGTGAAGCAGTTCCCATGTGGGATGCTGGTGCTGCAAGTGGCAGCTTAACCATGCTATGCCACAATGCCAGCCACAGCAAATGCTTTTAATACATCACACATAGTGTGGTGAAGCTGAGCCATTCACAAGGTATCCTGCAGGATTCATTGTAAATACTAATTCATGATGCTAAGGGTGTGGCCTTGCAACAGCACCTGATTTTAACATTCTAAGAAGGGCCTTTCAACTTTCAGTCCAGACACAGTAACCCAGACGTACATGGTGTTTTGTACAGACGGAGGCTTTTATTCAAACTCTGGAGCCGTGGTGGTGACAGAGGATACAGTCTGTCCACCCAGAGCCCCGACTGGCCTCCCGTCCACTCTCCCCTGTGCCGGCGTTAACAAAGTATTGCCATCCACCGAGCAGGAGGTGACAGGTCCTTCCCATCTCTTGCTATTCATGGCTTCAAATTAATAATTAGTAGCCTGAAACATGAGCCAATCTGTCTGTCTGCGGAGGGGCAGAACCATGGGCAAAGCCAATTAGCATCTTGGTTCTGGCTGCCTGGGGAATTTAATGTTGTCACACGGCCCATTTAAGATCCCCAAATATCATTGTCTCGAGAAGAGGGAGGTCATGATTGTTAACTAAGAGGGGTCCCCAGGGACCCATATGCTGGGGATGTCCCACCGGCCTTTGAGGGGCCCGCAGGCCTGCTCCTTTCTTCTCCGGGGGCGCTGGGCAGCTGGCCCAGGGCAGAGCAGACCTTACCCACCCGCGGAGGGTGTGGCGGCCGCCCCCGAAGCTGCACACTTGAGTGGCTCTTTTGTCTGCTCTGAGGACACTGCAACTGCCCATTACCAGTTGGCCTTTGCACAAAGGAGGTGGTGCGGAGTGGGACGTCTGTCTGTGTGGCATATTGCTGGGGGCTGTTTGTAAGCAGTTTCCTCCCTGGGACTTGTGCTTTTTGAATGGATGCTGGGGACTGCAATGGTGGGAGGGAGAAGGAACAAACCAGACAATTTAATTAGGGAGGCTGCAGGAGTTGTGAAATCGAGTCTGGGGCTCCAGGAGGAACCTGGAAATGATCTTGCCCTTTTCTCTTCTCTCTCAGAACCACCCAAGCCTGATGAAATGGAGTCATCTTTGTTTTCTTAAAATATTATTTTAATAGAGAGAGAGAGAGCGAGAGAGTGAGAGAGCGAGAGAGAGCATTCTTGTCAGCTAGTTCACTCCCCACATGTTAGCAATGACTGGTTTTGGGCCAGGGGGAAGCTAGGAGCTAGAAACTCAATGCAGGTCTCCCATACAGGTGACAGGAACCAGGTACTCTGGCCATCACCACTGCCTCCTGGGGTCTCATTAGCAGGAAGTTGGAATCAGGAGCCCCAACAACAAATTGAATCCAAGTCCTCCAGTGTGGAATGTGGGCATCTTAACAGCTACGCTAAGTGCTCACTCCCTGGAATCCTCCTTTATTTTTTTAAAACAAGATTTATTTATTTATTTGAAAGGCAAAACAACAGAGAGAGAGAGAGAGAGAGAGAGAGAGAGAGAGAGAGAAACGGGGAGATTTTTCACCTGCTGTTTAACTCTCCAAATCGCTACAACAGCCAGGGCTGGGCCAGGCTGAAGCGAGGAGCCTGGAACTCCATCCAGGTCTCCCAAATGGGTGTCAGGGGCCTAAATACTTCGGCCATTTTCTGCTGTCTTCCCAGGCACATTAGCAGGGAGTTGGATGAGAAGTGGAACAGCCTGGACTGGAACTGGCACTCTGATATAGGCTGCGAGTGTTGGAAACAGCTTAACCCACTGCACCCCAGCACCGGCCCCTGGAAATCCCAAGGACTTTCACGTTTCAGTTTGTCTCTTGGAGAAATTCTTCGAATTGTCTGATTTCAAAATTATAACTAATGTTAACTCATGCTTCCCAGTGGTCATTAAGAACAGCTAGTTTTCCTGGGAGGGACTTGAGAGATCTGAAAAATGGTTGCTAATGACAAGAACAGCGCTAAGCACAGAGCACTCTCTTGGGCCTGGCTTCCTGCTGTGTGCGCCCATCTCACAGCAGGCCTAGGATGTTGATTTCATTGTCTACACTCTAGAGAATGAGTAACCCTCCTGGGGACATAGGGACTCAAGCCAGGTGGGCCCCTCCCCAAGCCTGGGGATAGCACCTTTTCCCTCTCCTCCCTCCCATCACTGACCAGCGCTATGCTTTCGCTGCAGGCTTTGGGTGTCTCCCTCCCCTGTTTCCAGAGCAGTCAAAGCTCTGCCTTGGAGCTTCCCCTGGGGAGACCATCCACGCTGTGTGAGTGCTGGGCAGACTTGCACCTAACCACAGGCTTTTGCTTCAATCCTGTCAGCATTCAGCATGCCTTGCTCGGGGCTGGCATGCTCAGTTGTACGGTGAGCCAAGAACCCAGTGCCAGCTGGGAAGAATCCCCCCCTTCCACTCCCCCCAAAGCCAGCCTGGCATGCAATGAAGTGATGGAAGATGCGCTGCTGCGATATACGGCCTCAGAAGTGTCTTGTCTGGACCAGCGAGAAGCAATAGGGGAGGGGTAGAATTAGGAACTCAGAAGAAAGGTTAAGGTTCAGCGTTCAGGAACCAGGCAGAGGTGGGGACAGACGCTATGCCTGCAGGTCCTCAGAGGGCTCTGCCTGGACAGAAAGGGGTATGGGAGGCCACATCATGCGCAGCACGGTCTACCCTATAATATGTACAGTTATTACACAGGAATAAAATCACCACCTACATATACTGACATATTGTGCTGTAAGTGTTAGATGTTAATGAGCAAAAGAAGAAAAAGGTGGGGGGAGACCCATGAGAACAGAGCAATTTGTGATGTCCCAGAGACCATCCAAAGAGTGGAAAAGGGACTAGTTTGGTCAAATTACTGGGTACTTCTGTGCTAGTGCACAGTGCTTCTACTTCTTAAACTTCACATGTTGAACTATTTTTGGATTTCTAGATGAGTTGCACACACAGCAACAACAACAAAAAGATTTATTTATTTGAAAGTCAGGGGCTGGCGCTGTGGTACAGCAGGTGAAGCCGCCGCCTGCAATCCTGGCATCCCATATGGGACAACTCTCTGCTATGGCCTGGGAAAGCAGTAGAGGATGGCCCAAGTCCTTGGGGCCCTACACCAGCATGGGAGACCCGGAGGAAGCTCCTGGCTCCTGGCTTCAGATCAGCACAGCTCCAGCTGTTGCAGCTATTTGGGGAGTGAACCAGCAGATGGAAGACCTCTCTCTCTCTCTCTTCCTCTGCCTCTGACTCTCTGTAACTTTGCCTCTCAAATAAATAAATAAATCTTAAAAAAAAAAAAAGAAAAGTAGAACTAGAGGGAGGGAGGGAGAGAGAGAGAGAGAGAGAGAGAGACTCTTCTATCTACTGATTCATTCCCCAAGTGGTTGCAATGGCCGGGGGTGGGCCAGGCTAAAACCAGGAGCCAGAAGCTTCATCCAGGCCCCCCATGGGTACAGGGATCCAAGCACTTGGACCATCTTTGTCTTCTCTCCTAGGCACATCAACAAGGAGCTGGATTGGAAATGGAGCTGCCATGTCTCAATCAGCGCCCATATGGGATGCTGGCATCACAGGCAGAGGCTTAACCACAGTGCCAGCCCCAGACATATCCTTCATCCAGCTTTTCCAAACGACAGTAGTGTGGATAACTAAGCTACACCAATCAAAGCTGAGGCTTCCCGCTGGCGCAGGGCTGAGTTTCCTGAATTCCTGACTTTATCTGGATTTTTCCGGGTTTTCCACCAAAGTCATTCCTCTGCTTCAGAATCCAGCCCAGCCACCCGTTTGCATTTAGTCTCCATGTCTCCAGCACCTTCTTGTGTGACAATTCTTCCCTTGTCTTCCTTGAGGTTGAACTTTCAACAGTAGGTTGACTAACTTTGAAGAACCAGGCTGGCCGTTTTGCTTCTGTGCAGAGCCAGGGGCGGGTGGGTCCTTCCGGGCTCCTGACAGCTGAGGACATGCCTGTGCCATGCTCTCTGTATTCCTGGATTCTCCAGATCCTCAAAGCCCCTCTCTGCTCTCTCCTCCTGGCACCTGCTCCGCTCATCACCTCCCTGGGCAATCCCCTCCAGGCTCAAGCCACCTGCTGCTGCCTAATGGCTGCTGGCCAGTCTGGGCTGGGTGTGAAAACTCCTTTGAGACCTCTGCTATTCCTCGCCCCACACAGGTGTCTGGGACCACCCAGGCCTGGAGGAGCAGCTCTATGGCACTTACCGAGACTGGCTCCCAGGATAGCAAGTACCACCTGCTGGAGCTGCACCCTTAGGGTATGGCCACACAGGCCCAGGAAGCACAAGGGAGCAGGGCAGCCAATTCACAAGGGCCCTGCAGCCACGTGCAGGGTAATTCAGGCCAGCTGGGCCCTCCTGTCCCTCACTGGCGGGGTGGCCAGTGAAGAGGGCACCCAACGGTCCAGAAAAACCCCGAGTGGAGAAGCAGATTCCTGTGGAGGAGCATCAAAATGCTGACCCCTCAGAGGCAAGCCAAGAGGTATGGGGTATGGCTCATGAGGTGACAGACCAGCTGGACAGAATGGGTAAGGGACCTGGCAGCAGCTGTCCTCTGCCACGCAGGGGTCTCTTTGTCCCACAGAAGCCCCTCAGGGTGGGGAGGCAGGCTCTAAGGACACGGTGTGCTCATGTCCTAAAAGCAAGCAAGGGCGACATGGGTGAGTGTTTGGGCCCCTGGCACCCACGTGGGAGACCCAGATGGAGCTCCTGACTCCTGGCTTCAGCCTGGCCCTGCCCTGTCTGTTGCAGCCACCTGAGGAGTGAACCAGCAGAGGGAAAGTAGCGCTCTCTCTCTTTATATGTAACTCTCCCTCTCTCAAAAAAAAAAAAATCAATCTTTTTTAAAAAAAGACCTTTTGTTGGCCGGCGCCGCGGCTCAGTAGGCTAATCCTCCGCCTTGCGGCGCCAGCACACCGGGTTCTAGTTCCGGTCGGGGCACCGATCCTGTCCCAGTTGCCCCTCTTCCAGGCCAGCTCTCTGCTGTGGCCAGGGAGTGCAGTGGAGGATGGCCCAAGTGCTTGGGCCCTGCACCCCATGGGAGACCAGGAGAAGCACCTGGCTCCTGCCATCGGAACAATGTAGTGCGCCGGCCGCAGCGCGCCAGTCGCAGCGGCCATTGGAGGGTGAACCAACGGCAAAAGGAAGACCTTTCTCTCTGTCTCCCTCTACTGTCCACTCTGCCTGTCAAAAATTAAAAAAAAAGGCCGGCGCCGTGGCTCAACAGGCTAATCCTCCGCCTTGCGGCGCCAGCACACCGGGTTCTAGTCCCGGTCGGGGCACCGATCCTGTCCCGGTTGCCCCTCTTCCAGGCCAGCTCTCTGCTGTGGCCAGGGAGTGCAGTGGAGGATAGCCCAAGTGTTTGGGCTCTGCACCCCATGGGAGACCAGGAGAAGCACCTGGCTCCTGCCATCGGAACAGCGCGGTGCGCCGGCCGCAGCGCGCAACCGCGGCGGCCATTGGAGGGTGAACCAACGGCAAAAGGAAGACCTTTCTCTCTGTCTCTCTCTCACTGTCCACTCTGCCTGAAAAAAAAAAAAAAAAAAAAAAAACCTTTTGTAGATTACAAAACGCTTGGCTCACATCTTCCCTGCATCCTAGAAACTGTGATCCTAACTCCTTTCAGATGAGGTGTGACTGCTCACACCGATGCTAGACGATTTCCTTTTCTTTTAGTTCTTTTCACCCAGGGTCTTTCCATTGCAGTGATGTCACCAGGAATTGCCTGGGCACTGGCCGTGTGGGCGTCACTCTGTGGTCTTTCAATACAGTTTCAGTCTCTGTTTCATTCCGAATTTCAGGAATTGCAATTCTTCTATTCCTTTACTTTAGTTTTTTTTTTTTTTTAATCCAAGTGCTCTGTATTACCCATATGCTGAATTGCTTTTGTCTACTTGTCAAATCTTTTTTATGTCTTTGGCCAGGCCAAATGCCGGCCCCCTTTATTTCTCTTTGATTAAAAGAATCCTCTGGGGGCTGGTGCTATGGCATAGTGGGTAAAGAGGCTGCCTGCAGTGCCAGCATCCCATATTACAGCTGCAGTCTGAGCCCTGGCTGCTGTGCTTCTGATCCTGCTCCCTACTAATGCACCTGGGAAAGCGCTGGAAGATGGCCCAAGTGGTGGGAGCCCTGTCACCCATGTGGGAGACTCGGATGGAGTTCTTGGCTCAACCGTGCCTATTGCAATCATTTAGGTAGTGAACCAGCTGATGGAAAATCTCTCTCTCTCTCTCTCTCTTTCTGTCAACTTGCCTTTCAAATGAATAAATTAATAAATCTTTTTTTTTAAAGACTGTGGTTAGCTCACCATTGCAGACTTTACAAAAACATCTGACTACCAGAACTCAGCTGTAATGGCACCTCCTGAGAACTTGGGGACAGCAGATGTCCACCACGTCACAAAACATTAAGTAAACCTGAGTGTGTCTATAAGATGGAACAGTACGCAGCTATGAAAAATCATCTTTTTTAATTAAAAGATAATCTTTTCATAAAACTGTGCATTTTGGGGGCTGGCGCTGTGGCTCGGCAGGTTAAAGCTGTGGCCTACAGCGCCAACATCCTGTATGAGCACTGGTTTGAGTCCTGGCTGCTCAACTTCCCAACCAGCTCCCTGCTAATGCACCTGGGAAAGCAACAGAAGATGACCCAAGTGCATAGGCCCCTGCACCCATGTGGGAGACCAAGAAGAAGCTCCTGGCTCCTGATTTTGGCCTGGCCCAATCCCGTCTGTTGCAGCCATTTGGGGAGTGAGCCAGCAGGCAGAAGATCTCTCTGTCTCACCTTCTCTCTCTCTGTAACTCTGCCTTTTAAATAAATATGTAAATCTTTAGGACAAACAAACAGGCAGAAAACTATACATTGTTGAAAATCAGAAAACATAGATAATAAAAATATAAAATATGAAAATTAAATCATATACCTACATCCCTATCACTACTCAGAGGTTCTCACTAACAGCATAGCATATATCCTTCTAGATTTTGAAATATTTTGATGACAGTGAAATCATTAAATATGTATAATATAAAGTGAAAAAATCAGTACAGTAAGTTGCAAATACAATATGATATCAAGCATTAAATTATATATGGGGGCTGGTACTGTGGCATAGTGGGTAAAGCTGCTGCCTGCAGTGCTGGCGTCGCATACGGGTGCTGATTCAAGTCCCGGCTGCTCCACTTCCGATCCAGCTCTCTGCTATGGCTTGGGAAATCAGTAGAAGATAGCCCAGATCCTTGGGCCCCTGCACCCTCATGGGACACCCAGAGGAAGCTCTTGGCTCCTGGCTTCAGATCAGTACAGCTCCAGCCATTGCAGCCAACTGGGGAGTGAACCAAAGGGGTGGAAGACCTCTCTCTCTCTCTCTGCCTCTCCTCTGTGTAACTCTGACTTTCAAGTAAATAAATAAATCTTAAAAAAATTACGTATGCACTGGAAAATGCTAAAACACAATGTACTAAATGCTAACAAGGCTTATTTGTGGGTCATAAGTTTATAGATAATTGTTATTTTCTATTTCCTGTCACTTCCACAATAAGCACTGGACTTTTACAATCAGAAAAAAAAAATGAATCATTTTAGAAAGTAATTATAGGTAAGTCAAAAGTGAGTGAAATCAGGTAAGCAGCTTATTTTGTATCCAGTGATTATGTGGCTGCCTGGTGTTGTTCAGGTTCTCCCCTCAAAGATCAGATGAGATTATGGCCCCGACACCGACGCCGTGGCAGTGCAGGAGCGCACCTGTCATGGGGGTGGCACATTGCTATAAGGATTATGTCATCAGGGAAGAGGCAACATTCTCTAGGTGCTTTGCTGTAGGACTTTCTTCATCTCTAAGCTGAAAGAGGAGATTGAATTCTTTAAAGGTGATCCGGAAATGCTTTTAGGAAGATTTCTTTTCCTATTAAACAAGTTCTTTTTATGTATTTATTTGAGAGGCAGGTTACAGAGAGGGGAGGGAGGGAGGGAGAGAGAGAGAGAGAGAGAGGAAAAGGGAGAGAGAGAGAGAGACAGATCTTCCATCTACTGGTTCACTCCCCAAATGGCCACAATGGCCGGAGCTATGTAGATCTGAAGCCAGGAGCCAGGAGCTTCTTCTGTGTCTCCCACATGGGTGCAGGTGCCCAAGAACCTGGGCCATCTTCTACTTCTTTCCAGGCAATAGCAGAGAGTTGGCTCAGAAGCGAAGCAGCCAGGACTGAAACTGGTGTCCATTTGGGATGCTGGCACTGCAGGCGGAGGCTTAACCTGCTAAACCAAAGCTCCAGCCCTTTAAGTAATTTCTTAGAGTTGCCTAAACACTGAGGCCTGTCATGCCAGGAGGAGCTTGCAGAGGACACAATCCTGGAGAAAATGTGACAGGGTCCATGGAGAAGGAGATGACCGACAGAGGAAAAGGCTGACTGGGGGCAAAGCCGTGGCTGACCGAGGTTTGCAGGCTGCCCCGGCCCAAGGCCCTTTGGGGTGGTGGTGGGGGCACTTTGACTTCCTATGCGGTGACATTGGCCACCAGTGTCCCCTAAACTATTTGAGAAGCTTAAATCAGTTCTTGCAACTTGATGATACTTGATGAGGCTAAGTCGGGTGCAGATCTGAAGGGTGTGGTAGGTTTGTTGTGAATGGCCTGAGCCGGGAGGACTAACGGGCTTCCAGTGAGTGAGCAGATCCAAGAGTATGCCTAGTAGCCTCACCCTGCTTGTCCTTGGGGCTGCCCGAGTTCCTCCCAGGATTGTCCCTGGTCTCAGGCCATT
The DNA here is from genome assembly GCF_033115175.1 of Lepus europaeus. Lineage (NCBI taxonomy): Eukaryota > Metazoa > Chordata > Mammalia > Lagomorpha > Leporidae > Lepus > Lepus europaeus. The sequence continues at coordinate 76,376,910 of NC_084836.1, forward strand.
GTGTTTGCACCTGTTGGAAGATGATGGTTAAATAGCTACCCTTGTGCTACTCCTGAAAGAGAAGGCCTCCTCCTTATTTATTATGTGTTTGTTTATTTATTTATTTGACAGGCAGAGTGGACAGTGAGAGAGAGAGAGACAGAGAGAAAGGTCTTCCTTTGCCGTTGGTTCACCCTCCAATGGCTGCCGCGGCCAGCGCGCTGCGCCAGTGCACCGCACTGATCCAAAGGCAGGAGCCAGGTGCTTCTCCTGGTCTCCCATGCAGGTGCAGGGCCCAAGCACTTGGGCCATCCTCCACTGCACTCCCGGGCCACAGCAGAGAGCTGGCCTGGAAGAGGGGCAACTGGAACAGAATCCGGCACCCCGACCGGGACTAGAACCAGGTGTGCCGGCGCCGCTAGGCGGAGGATTAGCCTATTGAGCCATGGCGCCGGCCTATTATGTGTTTAAATTGCTTCTTCTTTTTTTAAAAAAAGATTTATTTATTTATTTATTTGAAAGTCAGAGTTGCACAGAAGGTGGGGGGAGAGAGAGGGAGAAAGAGAGAGAGAGAGAGAGAGAGAGAGAGAGAGAGAGATCTTCTCTCCACTGGTTCACTCCCCAAATGGCCGCAACAGCTGGAGCTGAGCCAGTCTGAAGCCAGGAGCCAGGAGCTTCTTCTGGATCTCCCATGTGGTTGCAGGGGCCCAAGCACTTAGGCCATCCTCCACTGCTTTCCCAAGCCATAGCAGAGAGTTAGAATGGAAGAAGAGCAGCTGGGACCAAACCACTGTGCACATGATATGTTGGCACTGCAGGTGGTGGCTCTACCCACTACGCCACAATGCTGGCCAAGAAGGATGGTGTTTTAGACAGCAGAGCCCTAGAGGTCTGTTTGGGTTAAAAGTCCTGGCTTTTGTCTGAAGACCTTGTGTATACGTATTTTGGAAGCACCAAGGCACATTGCCACCACCTGTTGTGGATGCCTTGGAAGGAGACCTTGTCTTCTGACAGATCCTGCATCCCCAGCACCTTCATCAGGACAGAAGGTGGCACACATGGGAAAACAGACGGTGGTGGCTGTGACAGTCACACAGAAGTGTCTGCTCCCGGAGGTCCCTGGTGTCACTTGTGTTCCCTCTTGTCGCACTTGCTCAGAGAAATAGGTGGTCAAAATGATTTGCAAATAAGCCTAAAAGGGCTTCTTTGAGGAAAGACAAGAACTCTTGGGGATGAGAGAGTGTGTGTCTCAGGAACTGGAGCTTTCTTCCTCCTTAGCAATGTGTGAAGTGACAGCAGGGACAGTGGTCAGGAAACACGCTGGAGCCCAGGCGTGGGGGCTTCGATCTTGGCTCTGTGACTTTCCAGGCATGGGAGATAGGGATCCTCTCTGCCTTGAGTTTCAAACTTGAAAAACCAGGGTGCTGATAGTTTTTCCTCATAGCAGTTGTGAGGGTCAAACGGGATAATATGTTTAAGGTCCTTATTGCAGATAGCAGCCACCTGAGTAAGTGTTAGCAACTGTTCTTTTTTAAAAAAAGATTTATTTATTTGAAAATCAGAGTTATAGAGAGAGAGGGAGAGACAGAAACAGAGACAGATCTTCCATCCACTGGTTTACTCCCCATGTAGTGGCAATAGCCAGAGCTGAGCCAGGCCAAAGCCAGGAGCCAGGAGCTTCTTCCAGGTCCCCATGTGGGTGCAGGGGCCCAAATACTTGGGCCATCTTCTGCAGCTTTCCCAGGAGCATTAATAGGGAGCTGGATCAGGAGTGGAGCAACCGGGACTTGAACTGGTGGCCACATGGGATGTTGGCATTGCAGGAGGTGGCTTTATGGCTATGACTCAATGCCAGTCTCAATGTTAGCAATTTTTATAAAAACATGAGAGGGCCCGGCATTGTGGTGCAGTAGGCTAAGCCTCTGCCTGAGGCATCAGCATCCTTTATAGGTGCCGGTTTGAGTCCTGTGGCTCCTCTTCTGATCCAGCTCTCTGCTATGGCCTGGGAAAGCAGTAGAAGATGGCCCAGGTCTTTGGGCCCCTGACCTCATGTGGGAGACCTGGAAGAAGCTCCTGGATCAATCCTGGCTTTAGATGGGTTCAGCTCCAGCTGTTTTGACCATTTGGGGAGTGAACCAGCAGATGGAAGACCTTTTTCTCTGCCTTTCCCTCTCTCTGTCTGTAACTCTACCTCACAAATAAATAAATAATAATAATAATAAAACTGATGAGAACATAGAGAAATTTTAAAAATTTTATATATGTATGATATTTTTAACCCATATCCCTTAACAGTGACAGAGACCAAGAAGATAAAAGGTAGGGGCTGGTGCTGTGGTGAAGTGGGTAAAGCTGCGGCCTGCAGTGCAGACATCCCAAATGGGCACTGGTTCGAGTCCCGGCTGCTCCACTTCTGATCCAGCTTTCTGCTATGGCCTGGGAAAGCAGAAGATGGCCCAAGTGCTTGGGCCCCTGCACCTGCATGGGAGACTTGGAAGAAGCTCCTGGCTCCTGGCTTCAGATCGGCACAGCTCCAAATGTTGTGGTCAATTGGGAAGTGAACCAGCAGATGGAAGACCTCTCTCTCTCTCTCTCTCTCTCCCTCTCTTTCTCTCACTGTGTAACTCTTAATTTCAAATAAATAAATAAATCTTAAAAAAGAGAAGATAAAAAGTAAATAAAGTGCTTGAGTAACACAGATGACAAACTTTATAGAATAGATAATAGGTCCTTTTCCCCCATCAAAGAATATGCATTATTTTTAACCATACTTAGCACTGTTACAAAAATGGGCCATGTGTAATGACATAAAGAAGTTGTCAATGGATCTCCCCAAATGTAAATCCTGATATAGGTCATGCTTACTGATCATAAAACAGTAAAATGAAATATTTTTATTTTTAACTATTGAGGGCCAGTGCTGTGGCAGAGTGGGTTGGGCATCCACCTGTGGTGCCCACATCCCATATGAGTGCCAATTCAAGTCCCAGATGCGCCACTTCCCATCCAGCTCTCTGAAATGGACTGGGAAAGTAGTAGAAGATAGCCAAGTCCTGGCCCATGCACCCACATAAGAGGCCTGGAAGAAGCTCCTGGCTCCTGGCTTCGGATCAGCTCAGCTCAGCCATTTCAGCCATTTGGGGAGTGAACCAGCAGATGGAAGATCTTTCTTTCTGTGCCTCTGCCTCTCTGTAACTCTGCCTTTCAAATAAATATATAATTTAAAAAAAGAATTGCGAAGAAAAATCCTGGAGTATGATAGCAATGTAGCAAAAATGATGACTTTGGGGGCATTTGTGGTGGTTTGTTAAGATCTTATCACTTGCATTGTTGCACATTTTTATCACTAGGACACATGAGCCATTACCCAGGTTATTTGTCATTTAAAATCACAAGAGGGGTGGGCAGTGCAGTGCAGTGCAGTGAGCTAAGCTGCTGCTCAAGACAGCCACATTGCACATCAGAGTGCTAGCTCACGTCCTAACTCCTCTGCTTCCTGTCCAGCTTTAGACTAATGCACACCCTGGGAGGCAGCAGAGGATGGTCCAAGCTCTTGGGCCCCTGCCACCCACATGGGAGACTCGGATGGAGTTCCTGGCTCCTGGCTTTGGCCTGGCCCAGCACTGGTTGGTGGAGGTGTTTGGGGGAGTGAACCAGTGGATGGATGATCTCTCTCTCTCTCTCTCTTTTTTCTTTTCTCCCTTTCTTAAGTCCTTCTCTCCTTTTGTATCACTCTGCCTTTCAAATAAATAATTTTTTCCAAAAAGACCTTCTTTTAAAGGTTTATTTATTTATTTGAAAGGCAGAAATACAGAGAGAGAATGGAGTTGAGGGAGACAGAGACAGAGAGAGACGGGGGCAGGGGAGAAGGAGGTAGATCTTCCATCTTCTGGTTACTCTCCAAATGTCCATATTAGCTGGAGTTGGGCCTGGCCAAAGCCAGGAGCCAGGAATGCCCTCCGTGTCTCCCATGTGGGTGCAGGAGCCCAAGCACTTGGGCCATCTTCTACTGCTTTCCCAGGCCATAAGCAGAGAGCTGGATCAGAAATGGAGCAACCAGGACTCAAACCAGCTCCCATATGGGAGCACTGTAGGCAGAGGCTTAACCTATTATGCCACAGCACAGGCCCCAAATAAACAAATCTTAAAAAAAAAATAAATTAATGAGGAACGGGAGAAATAAAAGAAAAACTTTGCTATCACTATGCCGTGGATATACAAGAAACTTCACTTTTTACTTTTCCTTCTCTCTCTGTTAGTTATTTTATTTTATTTTGACAGGCAAAGTGGATAGTGAGAGAGAGAGAGACAGAGAGAAAGGTCTTCCTTTTTGCCATTGGTTCACCCTCCAATGGTCGCTGTGGCTGGCACATCACACTGATCCGAAGCCAGGAGCCAGGTGCTTCTCCTGGTCTCCCATGGGGTGCAGGGCCCAAGGACTTGGGCCATCCTCCACTGCCTTCCCGGGCCATAGCAGAGAGCTGGCCTGGAAGAGGGGCAACCGGGATAGAATCCGGTGCTCCAACCGGGACTAGAACCCAGTGTGCCGGCACCACAAGGCGGAGGATTAGCCTGTTAAGCCACGGCACCAGCTAGTTATTTTTATTTTTTAAAGATTTATTTATTTATTTGAAAGGCAGAGTTACAGAGAGGCAGAGAGGCAGAGAGAGAGAGAGAGAGAGAGGTTTTCCATCCACTGGTTCCCTCCCCAAATGGTCGCAATAACCGGAGCTGCACCTATCCAAAGCCAGGAGCCAGGAGACTCTTCCGGGTCTCCCACGTGGATATAGGGGCCAAAGGACTTGTACCATCTTCTACTGCTTTCCCAGGCCATAGCAGAGAGCTGGATCAGAAGTGGAGCAGCTGGGACTCGAACCGACTCCCATATGGGATGCTGGCACTGCTAGCAGTGGCTTTACTTGCTACGGCACAGCGCTGGCCCCATCCTTGCTAAGTCTTAATCCTTATCCTCTTCCACCAGCTTCTACAGCTTATCCTGAATTCAACATGGCCACTTTATTTTTATTTTTTTTTTAAGATTTATTTATTTATTTGAGAGGTAGAGTTATAGAGACAGGGAGAGACAAAGAAAGGTCCTGCATCCTCTGGTTCACTCTCCAAGTGGCCACAACAACTGGAGCTGGGCCAATCTGAAGCCAGGAGCCAGGAGCTTCTTCCAAGTCTCCCATGCAGGTGCAGGGGCCCAAGAACTCTGGCATTCTTCTTTTTTTCTAAAAAAAGATTATTTATTTATTTACTTGAGAGGTAGAGTTACAGACAGTGAGAGGGAGAAACAGAGAGAAAGGTCTTCCATCTGTTGGTTCACTCCCCAAATGGCCACAATGGCCGGAACTGTGCCAATCTGAAGCCAGGAGCCAGGTGCTTCTTCCCGATCTGCCATGTGGGTGCAGGGACACAAGGACTTGGGCCATCTTCTACTGCTTTCCCAGGCCATAGCAGAGAGCTGGATCAGAAGAGCAGCTGGGACTCGAACCAGCACCCATACAGGATGCTGGCTCTGCAGGTGGATGCTTAGCCCACTACACCATAGTGCCAGCCCCAGGTGGTGGGCACTCTTGGCATCACCTTTCCATGAATCTGCGTCGCATTTCTTTGCTGTGACTGTTACATCTCTATGTTGGCTGCCCGTAGCCTCACATGCCAGAGGCCTTCCCATGCACCAAGTCGGAGCTGGCCTTGTGCCCAGAAACACCGTTAGGCCATGAAAGGCCTGGCAGCTTCCATCTAGATGGCTCATGCTGATGTCAAGAGGACCACGAGAACACCCATTCTCTCTTCCTTTTCCGAGGGATGAATGAGTCTGGTGGGAGCACCATCCTGACACAGGGGTCAGGCCAGCTCTGGGGACAGGTGAGGCAGTCCTGTGGGCCGAGGCATTTCTGGAATGTGCTTGAGTGCACTGGGGGTCCCTCAATTGTCACAAAAGCCACCATGTTGCTCCAACACAAATGTTCCATGTCTGGGGCAAGGAGTGGCCTGGGTTTGGGGTTGGTCCGTCTCAGAGCCTTGTGGGACAGGAGACACCCAGCCTCCTCCCACATGGCAGGGGTGCCCACCCCTGGCCCTTAGCAGGCAGGTGAGTTGGAATGCACAGCTCAGAACTGCAGAGCTGCATGGGACCCTGAGACGCCATTGACATTTTAACGCCTCCACCCAGTGGAAGACTCAGCAGTCTCAAGACAAAGAGATGAGCTAGCACTTGGGTGCTGGTGCGCAGCCTTCTCTGAGGTGTGCAGGTGAGGTCTGCCCCATCCATCAGGTGGGGATCTCTGTGGTTTTCCATTTTCTCTCCAGACCCAGAGCCGTGCTCTGAATGTTTGTGTCCTGCACATTCCTGTGCTGAAACAGAATCCTTGGGGCCGGCGCTGTGACGTGGTGGGCTAAGCATCCACGTGCAGTGCTGGCATCCCATATGGGCACCGGTTCGAGTCCCGGCTGCTCCACTTCTGTACCAGCTATGGCCTGGGAAAGCAGTGCAAGATGTCCCAAGTGATTGGGCCCCTGCACCTGTGTGGGAGACCCGGAGGAAGCTCCTGGCTCCTGGCTTTGGATCGGCGCAGCTCCGGCCATTGTTACCATCTGGAGCGTGAACCATCGGATGGAAGACCTCTCTCTCTCCCTCTCTCTCTCTCTTTGCCTTCGCTTCTCTGTAGCTCTGCCTTTCAAATAAATAAATCTAAAAAAAAGAAAGAAAGAAAGAAAGAAAGAAAGAAAGAAAGAAAGAAAGAAAGAAAGAAAGAAAGAAATATAATCCCTAGTACAACAGTGTGAAGGGTGGGGATTTGGGAGGTGACTAGGTTGTTAGGGCACAGCCCTAGTAAATGGTGTTGGTGCCCTTTTGGAAGAGGCCTGAGGGACCCTGTTTGGCCTCCTGCTGTGAGAAAATGCTGCAGGCAGTGGCCCTCACCTCTGCCTGCCTCTTGCACGTCCCAGCCTCCAGAACTGGGAGAAATGACTGTCTGCCCATAAGTCACCCCCTTATGGTGCTTTTGATGTGACAGCCTGAACTGACTAAGACACCCAGCTGCGTAACTATCATAGTGCAGATTCTGATGCTATTTCTCTTACTTACCGATTGCGTCTTGATTTTTCTCTCTGTGAGTTGGTCCTTGAGAGTATCCCAATGGATTATCCACATGGTGTGGAAAACATAGCTAAAGAGTTACAGACTGCTAGTGGAGACATGGAGAGAAATTAGAAACCAATAACATGGGGCTGGCATAGTGAGGCAGCAGGTTAGGCCTCCACATGCAAGTCTGGGTCCTGGCTGCCCCGCTTTGGACCCAGCTCACTGCTAATGCACCTGGGAAGGCAGTGGCAGATGACCCAAGCACTTGGGCTTCTGCCACATGCCAGGCAGGAACCAGGAGATTGAAACGGCATCCATGTCTCCCACGTGGCTGCAGGGGCCCAGATACTTGGGCCATCTTCTGCTGCTTTCCCTGGTAGGTTAGCAGAGACCTAGATATTAAGCAGAACAGCTGGAACTCAAACTATATGGGATGCTGGTGTTGCAGGCAGCAGCTTAGCCTGCTGTGCCACAATGCTGGCCTTTTCTATTCCATTCCTTAATGTTCAGATGTGGGGCCGGCGCTGTGGTGTAGCAGGTAAAACTGCCACTTGCAGTGCCGGCATCCCATATGGGCACCAGTTCGAGTACTGGCTGCTCCACTTCCGATCCAGCTCTCTGCTATGGCCTGGGAAAGCAGTGAAGGATGATCCAAGTGGTTGGGCCCCTGCACCCTCATTGGAGACCTGGAAGAAGCCCCTGGCTCCTGGCTCCTGGCTTCAGATCCGTGCAGCTCCGGCCGTTGCAGCCAACTGGGGAGTGAACCAGTGGAGGAAGACCTCTCTCTCTCTGCATCTCCTTCACACTCTGTAACTCTACTTTCAAGTAAAATAAGTATCTTTTTAAAAAAATGTTGATCATATTTGCCATGTGACAGACTTTGTACACTTCACATGCTAAAGAAAAAGCATGCTTTCATCCCTGTGTTACAGAGAAAGAAACGGAAGCTCAGAAGGAGTGAGAATGTGCTCAGGGCCACATGGCTTGTATGGAACAAGGTCATGGTCTCGGCTGTCACTCTAGCTGGCTTCCTGCAGAATGCTCACCTGTGCAGAAACATCTCAGGTTGCAAGGAGTCTTAGGGCAGAACTGCAAAGGGGTTGTCTTGGGGAGGCTGGAGTCCTGCCTGGAAGTTTCCAGGAAGCAAAGAGGAGGGCTGCTTCCAGCAGCATAAGGCTTGGGGGCAGAGACAGTATGGCTTCCCTGAGGATGGCCCGGGTAGATGATCGAGTGGGGAGCTGAGAATCTGGAGCTTCATCAAAGGCTATGGTTAGGGGTTGGCGCTGTGGCGAAGTGGGTAAAGCTGCTGCTTGCTATGCCGACATCCCATATGGACGCTGGTTCAAGTCCCGGCTGCTCCACTTCCGATCCAGCTCTCTGCTATGGCCTGGGAAAACAGTGAAGGATGATCCAAGTCACTGGGCCCTGCACCCTCATTGGAGACCTGGAAGAAGCCCCTGGCTCCTGACTTCGGATCAGCGCAGCTCTGGCCGTTGCTGCCATCTGGGGAGTGAACCAGCAGATGGAAGACCTCTCTCTCTCTCTCTCTCTCTCTCTTTCTCTCTCTCTATCTCTGTCTCTCCTTCTCTCTCTCTCTCTCTCTCTCTGTCTCTCTCTGTGTAACTTTGACTTTCAAAAATAAATAGACAGATAGACAGATAGATAGATAGATAGATAGATAGATAAAAGGTGATGGGGAGGGTTTGAGTGAGAGAGTGACAGCACCAAGTGTTGTTGAGGTTGTCCTGCCACGTAATGAGTAGGAGCAGGAAGACCATGAAGGAGATGTTGTCACACAGTAGGAAAGGCTGCAACCTGCAGGGCATGGCCATGGGCAGGAGAGGAGGCACTGGCCTGAGAGCTGCATGGCAGAGGACTTGGTGACCAGCTGGGTGTGGGGTGAAGGCAGGAGGCCAAACTGAGGTTGGCATTCACATTCCTGCTTCAGGGGACCAGTGGTCCATGGATGTGGCAGATGTGCTGATGCAAAGCAGCTGTGTGGGTTCTGGTCGGACCCCAGGACAGAGATCTGGCTACTGGGAGTGACCAGCACGTGCACCAAGGGCAGTCGAACCTGTGGTGATGAGTGCAGTTGTCCCAGTGGGTGTTCACAGGCTCAGAGCAGGGCCAGACCACACCCATTGGTCTATGACCTCATCAAGTCCAGCTTCAGCTGCAGGAGGCACAGAGGCTGTGAGCAATGTCTGTCTGGTAGGCAGGCTGCAGGGCTGATGGTCCCTGGGAGCCAGCCCTCCTGTGGGCGTCTGTCCCATGGTTGTCCTCCAGCTCCTCCGGGAAGCCCGTCTCCTGCACAGGGAGCCTCATCTGTCCTGGGTGTCCTGCAGCCATCCTAGGATCCTGAACTCTCATCATTGAGATTGGTTCATTAGCTGGGTAAGTCAATGGGCTTATTTATGTGTAGTCTCTTCGTACTCAGTATCTTCCTGGTAACAAACATGATCGAGTCAGAAACTCTGCTGCATAGGCTCTGATCTTGAGTCAGGATCCTGCTGGTTCTTCTGGAACCTTCTGATCCCCTGCTTGGAGCTCAGAAGTGGGCTCAGGCTTGACGCTCCACGGGCTCCTTGGCATTGGAACCCAATATTGGGGGTGATAGGGTGAGGAGGTGGGGCCTTCAGGTTCTGCCCCCATGAATGGAACCAGTGAATGGAATCCTAAGAGGCTCGAGGGGGCTTCCTGGCCATGTGCAGGTGCTGTCTGCCCCTCCACTCACACCAGGTGAGGACGCTTAGAAGGCACCACCTGCTGGTGATTGGTCTTGGCCTTGCCAGGGTCTAGAATCATGAGCAACAAATTCCTATTATCTATAAATAAATGGCCCAATCTTAGGTGTCTTGTTAGAGCAGCCTGGATAGGAAGTAGTTCCTGCAGCTTCTCCCTTGGCCCCGTCCAGGTCCCTTTTTCCCTTTGCTTTGATGGGTAGGCGTGTTCCCCAGCTGCTGTGGGTGCCTACAGGAAGTGATCATCTGTGGGTTCAGGAAATAGAGAACAGGCTTGGTGGGCACAGGCTCAGTCCAATGAGGAGAACCAGCCTGGAGTTCCCTAACAAGCAACCCCATGTGACCCAAAGACCACTGGGAGTGTCTGTCACCTCCCAATACCAACACCCCAGGGGCAAAGATCACCCAAGCCACAGCAGGGGAGCCCCCGGAGACTGAACACACCCCTGAGTGACCCGTGTCTGAGAGCCCAGAAGCTTTAACAGCAGTCCTCGTGGGTGGCATTTGCACTGGCACCCTGGCTACCAACTGAGCTCCTAGGCCAAATTCCTGCTGGGGATGTTGTGCTGGAAGTAGTGTCTGGGGCCCACATGCGTGGGTTGGGAGGGCTGGGCCAGGTGGTGCCTGCACAGTGAGAATCACTGGTATTGAGCTGAATGCTCTCGCTGCCCTGACTTCTTGGGTAATTAAGACCATGGGCATTAGACAGAGAAGGAGGAGGCCAAGTCCATGGCCCTGTGTCACAAGCTGGCCTGGCCCAGAGCTCTCCACCTTCCACCATTGGGCTGCTTGGTGTCTAAGCGAGGGCTTCCCCAGTTAGGATGCAGATGAAGCCCACACGGCCCTGCAGGGCTCTGCTGTGCCTTGAGCATCCGCACCCCGCCAGTCCCCTGGCCATTTTGGATCATACCCTTCGGGCAGCAGGCAGGTGCAGGCTGAGTCCTCCCCACACCTAGTGCAGGAGCCTCGGGTGGGTTCCGTCTGGACTCCACACCCAGATTGCTGAGAATCGCCAGGAGGGAGTGGGAGGAGAGGCAGGCGACTGTGATTCAAGTTCAGGTCTGTGCTGGAGCTTAATGGATTCCCCACCGAGGAGCTTCCTACCTTGTGCTGTGAGTGGGAAGACCAGGGAAGGGTTAAACACTTTATTTCCATGGCTTTGCTTGTTCTGGAGAATTAATGGAAGATAAGCTAAAAGTTCATTTATAAGAGTATTAAAGGATAATTATGATGGAGTAAGTGCAGAGGGTCAAAAGGCATTACGATACACAGACTTAGAACACAGGGCCTGGAAAATGGGCTAAAGTGTATTCAGTAATGTGGCACCCTGTGTTTCCCCACAGAAAACACCCCCCCCCTCACCCCCCTACTCTCTCTGGTTCTTTTTCTATTTTAATTAAAGTATGGCAATTCACTCCCTGGCCAGGTCATCTGTAAACTTAGTAATTGATGTCAGGAACTTAAGAGTTTGAGGCAGATCCAAATAGGTGACCTTTTAATAGCAACAAAATAAAAAAGATTTTGTGGAAAATCTGCTTCAATCAGATTAGAGGGAAAGCAGGCAAAGCTGATTACAATCCTGCTAAAGACAGTATTTGGGCAGTGTTTGTTCTAAAACAATAGCATTAATTCTTCCTTAACAAGTACTCTCTGGAGGAAAGCAGTAATCAATGGGAACTCAGTTTGGACTCTCACAGTGCGGTGTCAGACCCAGGAGGAAGGCGAGAGTGAGGGTCAGGGTTGCAAGGTGCCGGAGGCCCCGAGGCTTGGGTTCCTCCTGAGTTTGTTTTGATCTTAAAACAAACAAATTAAAAAAAAAACCCCAGGTTGTGGCATAGAAGGTTAAACGGCTGCCTGCAATGAATTCCCTTGTGAATGCCGGGGCAACCGGGACAGAATCTGGTGCCCCGACTGGGACTAGAACCTGGTGTGCAGGCGCCACAAGGAGGAGGATTAGCCTATTGAGATGTGGCGCCGGCCATTTGGTTTGTTCTAACGTGTACTTATTAAAACAAAACTTGGAGCTACCTTGAGAAACAGGTAGATTTGACATAAAAATCTGGGTTTCTGCTTTTTAATGAGAGGTCAGAAATTTGGAGAGACAAGGCACTTTTCCCCACATGACTCTGATGGACTCATTAACTCAAAGTGCAACCCCCTGGGAAGAGGCACCTATGCCCCACGTAACCTCCATGCCTGCCACTCCCTGACACTCATCAGCATGGAGGCTGGACTCTGAACTTGTGCGCTTGTCTGTCTCATCGGAGAGAACGTCCCTCTGCACTCTTGCCTCTCTCAAAAGGGGGTAAAAGCAACAATAGCTTATTCATTTATGACAACAGTGCTAATTTACATAATCTGCCTGATCTCTCTCTCCACCCCTCTCTTTTTTCCTCCCTTCATTCATTTTTCCCTCTCATCCATCTAACCATCTTTCTAACCATCTGTCCATTCATCAGACCATCCATCCATCCATCCATTCATCCATCCACCCATTCAATCATCCATCCATCCATCAAACTATCCATCTATCATCTGTCCATCCAACCAAGTATCCATCCATCCATCCATCCATCCATCCATCTCTCTAATCATGCATCCAACCAACTGCTTGGGATGCTTCCTATCCAACTTCCCGTTAATGCATCCTGGGAGGCAGCAGATGCTGACTCAAGTATTTAGATCTCTGACATCCACGTGGGAGATCTGGATGGAGCTCCTGGCTTTTGTCTAGTCTATCCTTGGCTGTTGTGTGCATTTTTGCAATAATTTGGGAAGTGAACCAGCAAATGAGAGATCTCTCAATCTCTCTCTTTTTCTCCCTCTTTGTCTCTCTGGCTCTGCCTTTCAAGTAGATGAAAATAAACAAACATTAAAAAGAAGAAGAATGAAAGGGTAGACAGCTACTAATGGGTAGTAGTTAGCTGTTGCCTTTATTACAAAGCAGAAATGTCATGTGACTTTTTGGATGTTTATTCTAATTTAATTGATCTCATACACCAGAATCCGGATCATGAATGGCTGGCAGAATATTTTTTTAACTTAATTACTTCTTTTATTTATTTATTTGAGAGAGAGAGTTATAGACAGAAAGGTCTTCCATCTGCTGGTTTATCCCCAGATGGCCACAGTTGCCAGAGCTGGGCCAATCTGAAGCCAGGAGGAGCCAGGAGCTTCCTCCAGGTCTCCCATGAGAGTGCAGGGGACCAAGAACTTGGGCCATATTCTACTGCTTTCTCAGGCCATAAGCAGGGAGCTGGATTGGAAGAGGAGTAAGCAGGACATAAACGGACACCTATATGGGGTGCTGGCACCACAAGTGGAGGCTTAGCCTATTACGCTGCATCACCAGCCCCTTAATTACTTCTTTAAAGACTATATCTCAAAAATAAAAAAGATTATGTCTCCCAATATAGTCATATGTTGAGGTACTGGAGACTTCAACATATGAATTTAGGATTATTCAGCTCATAATAGTGTCTCTGAAATATTTTCCTCCCTCTTTTTTTTTTTTTTTTTTTTTTGTCAGTAGGTTGGTGCAAGGTTTCCAGCGCATAACAAATCTTCCCAGGCAGGTGAATCAATTAATTCACAAGATTTTATTGGGATTCTGCTCCCGGGCGAGGTTCCCCAGTCCCAACAGAGCGAGGGCCAGAGAAGTCGCGCATCAGAGATTGGGAGGGCTCCTTTTATAGATATAGGACATGCGGGTTAAAGGTTGAGGCAGGTCTGATCCTCATTGGTTGACCTTTAGGCACCCACGGGGATCTCGACAAGGACTTCCCCGGAAGTACAGGTAGGGACTCTCCATTCCCGGAAGTATAGGCCTTCCCTCCTTGCGGATCCCAAAGCTACCATCCCTACCTTTTGATGATAGGAAAGGGGGTGATGATGAATCTCTCTGGCTACTTCCTGCTGACTGGGGACGTCGTCTACAGGGGCCCGCTGGGGGTATCTTGGGGCTCCGCAGGGACAGGCATGTATGGATGGAGAAGCATCTGGTTGACTGGTTGCTGAAGGCTGTGGTTCATTCCATTATCACCTGCTGTAAACACTTAAACAGACACTGTAGTATACAAGTCAGGGTGAGAACAGCAACTATTGATCCTAAGAGTGGATTAACCAGGTAATGAAAGGATTTCATAGAGGAGAGGAAATGAGGGGGGTCTCTGGACCCTTGTGAGGATTGTTTGATGGACGTGGTTTAAATCTGATCCCAGCCAAGACCGGGAGAAAGGCCACTCAACTTCTGCTGGTAGAGGGGTTTGTCTGTAGAGAAATTCTGAATAATCATACAACATTAAGTAGGGGAGAGGACCATCAGTACACAGGTTGGGAGTAGAGCCATTAATGTTAGAGTAGAGGCTATGATTACAAAGGAATGAAACCCAAGTGGGCTAGACAGGGTATAGAACAAAGGACTAGTTCACATGGGTTCCATTTTGTGTCCTCTATCCTATTAAAGACCAGGGCTGAAGACAGGCAGTAGCGACTGCTTTGCAATTGTGGTCTTAGTGATGCCAATCTAAGTAGCACTTCCTGTATCTACAATGCTGCCTTTCAACTAACGAAAGGCATTTTAGTGTGGTGTATGTATATTGAGTAAAGAATAGTTAACACTTCTCACATTTTATAGATGGTCTGTGGAGTCAGATGCTTTGAAAGCCAGCATGAAAAGACAGTAGCAAGTGAGACTTCACTTCTGAATTCTTTGCTATATAATACCAAATTATAATTCAGGATTGTATTTAAAGAGCTACTCGAGGCCAGTGCCGTGGCTCACTAGGCTAATCCTCCGCCTGTGGCGCCAGCACCCCGGGTTCTAGTCCCAGTTGGGGCACTGGGTACTAGTCCCGGTTGCTCCTCTTCCAGTCCAGCTCTCTGCTGTGGCCTGGGAGGGCAGTGGAGGATGGCCCAAGTGCTTGGGTCCCTGCACCCACATGGGAGACCAGGAGGAGGCACCCAGCTCCTGGCTTTGGATTGGTGCAACGTGTCGGTTGTAGCGGCCATTTGGGGAGTAAACCAACGGAAGGAAGACTTTTCTCTCTGTCTCTCTCTCACTGTCTATAACTCTCTCTGTCTCTCTGTCTCTCTCTCTCTCACTGTCTAACTCTGCCTGTCAAAAAAAAAAGAGCTACTTGAAAACACATAAAATTGGGGAACTACTGCATATTTGTGATTGGGTGTCTGGTGCTCTTGCCAACTCACTAGAAGGACTGAAGCAGAAGAAATACACCATCAGCACAAATTTATAAATTATGTGATCTTAAGACTAAATGGCTAAGTGTGGTCTCAGTTTGTGTTTATGTCTGTACCCTCATTCTTTAAAACTTGTTTTCTTGTAAAGAATATAGGTGACATAAAGTGCGGCATTTTAGGTATGTGGATCATTGACATTAAACATACTCACTATCATTTAAGTCCAGAACTTTTCCACCAGCTGGGGAGTGAACTAGCAGATGGAAGATTTTGCTCTCTCTCTGTCTCTCCCTCCCTCTCTCTCTGTAACTCTGACTTTGAAAATAAATAAATAATATTTCTAAAATCCTTTTTATGGGTGAATAATATTCCACTGTATGGATACACCACATTTGTTAACCCATTTGTATGTAGCCAACCTCTTGGCTACTATTGATAACATTGCTAGAAACTTGGATATATGAATATCTGTTCTATCCTCGAGTTCAGTTCTGGGCAGAGACTCAGAGTGGAATTGCTAGATCATGCAGAACTGTTCATTTTGGTTTCCTGAAGGGCTGGCATCCTGTTTTCCACAGCAGTCACAGCCCGTACAGTCCCACCAGCAGTACACATCATTGTGATTTTTCTACATCTCTGCACACATTGTGATCTATCATTTATTTATTTTAAAGAGTGGCTGCATTACTCAGAGTTCTCCAGAGAAACAGAATGAACAGGATGTATTCATGTTTGTGTGTATTCTGTGTGTGTTGTGTACGTGTTGAGTTGTGCTTGTATTATGTGTATGTGCACATTAAAGACAGAGATCCTACATAATATTTTTTAAAATAATTAATTAATTTTCTATGTGCAGGCCAGGACTTTAACCTGCTGCACCACAGTGCCAGCCCCAACTGTCCATTCTTGACATTTCTCTCAGCTTTGCTCGGTTCTTACCTTCATCATCCGTGTCTTAGAGCTTTTACACATGATAACTTCATGGGCCATCTTTGATATTTCCATTGTTTGAAATCGTATATGTGAGTGTGTGGGGGGTGTCTAAATTTGATGTTTACTTTATCTGTTGACTGAAGAGTTCATATTTTGAGCTCCTTTTAGGCTGAATTTGACCTGTGCAAATTCGTAGAGTACTGGATCAAGAATATTTTCCTCCAGAATAGATGCATTTTCCAACGCTGGGTGCCAAAGACTGCTATCAACCTAGAAAAATCTCTAATTTAATTTTTATTTATTTATTTATTTTATTTGAAAGTCAGAATTACACAGAGAGAGAAGGAGAGGCAGAGAGAGAAAGAGAGAGAGAGAGAGAGAGAGAGAGAGAGAGTCTTCCATCTGTTGGTTCACTCCCTAGTTGGCTGCAATGACTGGAGCTGTGCTGAGCCAAAGCCAGGAGACAGGAGCTTCCTCTGGGTCTTCTCATGTGGGTGCAGGGGTCCAAGTACTTGGACCATCTTGTACTACTTTCCCAGGCCATAGCAGAGAGCTGGATCGGAAGTGGAGCAGCTGGGACTAGAACCGGTGTCCATATGGGATGCCGGCGCTTCAGGCGGCGATTTTACCTGCTATGCCACAGTGCCAGCCCCTCTAATTTAATTTTTTAAGTTTTATTTATCTATTCATTTAAAAGAAAGAATATGAGAGAGAGAGAGAGAGAGAGAGAGAGAGAGAGAGAGAAATTGGAGAGATTGATTGATTCCATCTGCTGGTTCACTCTCCAAATGCTGAAACAGTTGGGGCTGGGCCAGGATGGAGCCAGGAGCTCAGAGCTCCATCAGGGTCTCCTACTTGGGGCATCATCTGCTGCCTCCCAGGTGAATTAGCAGGAAGCTGGATCAGAAGCAGAGGTGAGACTCAGTCCCAGACATGGATACAGGATTTGGGCGTCCCAAGCACCACAATGCCTGCCCCAGGTCATTTAATTTTACTGCCATTATTTTATTTTACTGTCTCAGGCTTGGTCAGGGTGCCTTTACCTGAACATTCAATTATCAGGAGATACTATTTTTTTCCCCATCCAGAATAGGGCAAGGGATTGGAGGATTTTTTCAGGATTCTTAACTTAGCATACTGTCAGAAGCAGAAATCAAGATAGCTCTTTGAGACTTTCACTTTTCTCTCCTAATCTTTTACAGGTGTTTTACCACCATGTAGTTTAAAAGGCTCTATTTTTGCACTTCTGCCTCATTGGTTTACATATTCCTGTTCAATCGGTTTATGTATCATTTAAGTTGTATAATGCACACCACAACAAGTGGCCTAAACAACTTATCGACAACTGGCAGGCATACTGCTAGATTGTGAGGGATGGAAATAGGGAACCATCTTTGAGAGTAACCATAAGCCTTGGTTATGTGACAGGAATCGTACTTTTAGGAGTAGAGGTGATCTCTCGTTTGACAAGAGGTCATTTTAGAGAGCTTTCCTTGTAGTTGAAAACCCCACAGACCACTAGTAGTTCCTAATGTGTAACAGTACCTTGGTCTTGATTCCCCATCTCTATGTACTCTTCCCAACTTGGAGGCTATCAGAAGTCTTTCAGGACAATTCTCAACAATGTAGATGCCTTCCCACCCTGAACACCTGCATCCTTTTTTGGCTCAAGAGTATTATCTGGTCAAATTGGTTAGGTCTCTGCATGGAGTAGGCACAAAGCTTCAGAGAGCTAAGTGCCTCAGGGCAGTTTTTAGTAGATAATATGAGTTGTCACAGTTAAGAGCAATGTTCTACCGTCTCCCAGAGGTTTCCAGGAAGGCTGCCTGATCAGGTACTCGTCCTGGGCTGGATTCCCTCTCTGCCTTGAACCACCATTACCCATCAGGTTCCTGGAATCCTCCCTGAAACAGGCAACTTATACCAAATGCTTGTCTGCTTCCGGGAGTGCCTGCTCAGAGGCAGTTTCAACCCCCTTATCTGTTTCTAGAATTTATTGCCTTTTTACTGAACAATATAAGGCCATTTCTTGATTTAATTATTTTAGACATGCTGTGTGAGGACTTTATTGTCTTCTCCACTTGCTTCTCTTCCTCATAATTTTTGTTAAACTGATAATATTTACATTATTGTGACTCTCTGATGTTCTGCAATTCCTGTCTATTGGTTGTATAACTTTTTGTTTCTTTTGAGTTCATAATTGCCTCCATTTTCATTTGCTCTGTTTTCTGGGAATCTCTCACTAATTCTTCCCTGGCCCTCTGACAATCTGCATGGCAACTATTTTTATATATCGAATAATCTTTCTGAGCCATTGGTCTGTTTTCCTACAAACTTGCCCCCTGGAGCCCCCAGTCCTCTCTCCAGCCTGGACTCTGCACAGCTGTCATCTTGGGGTCCCCCCTTGGACATCCTAGCAGTTCCTTTAGCTTCACTCTTATGGGAGCCCCTGGGGGTTCTTGTGTTCATGTTTTTTTCCTTTTTTTGATTTGTGGCTTTTGGTGGAGCACTCCTTCCAAGGGCTTCCTCCAAGAGGGGATTCAGGACAAAATCTTGAGACCTTTTAGGTCTGAAAATGCCCTAATTTCACACTTACTTCACTTCACAGCTGGGCGACAGTTTGGCTGGGTATGAAAGCCTGGACTGAGAATCCTCTCCCCCCTACAGCTCCTGTGGCTTCCACTGCTGTGTTGGGAAGATCTTTCTGCTCCCTCCCTCTCAGTATTTGGCTCATTTTTCCCTCTCTGAAGAATTTTGGGATCTTTTGTAGTCCCCAGCATTTCACAGTCTCTTGGTGCTGTGCCTTGACATTGGCCTTTTATCATTTGTGTTTCTAGGTGTCTGGTGGGCTACTTGCCTTTCCCCTCTGGGGCATCTTCTCGTGAGTTTTGCTTGGCGACCCCTTCCGTGTCTTCTGGACTCTGTCTCTAGGATTCTCATAGGCCGTGTGCTGCACCTCTGAAGTGATTCCTGAACTTTCTCTCCTCTCTCATTGTTCACCTCCCGATTTATCCTCACCCACTTTCTGAGTGACGTCTTCAGCTTTGTCTAAACCTTCTGCTGCTCAGTTACCTTTGTTTTGCCTGTTGCATTTTAATTTCTTCTCTATCTTTTCATATTTAAGAATGAGTAGGGTGGGTGTTGTAGCCCAGCAGGTGAAGCCAATACTTAGGAAGCCTGTGTCCTATATCAGTGCTTATTCAAGTCCCAGTTTATCCACTTCCTATCCAGTTTCATGTTAATACATCTTGGGAGGCAACAGATGATGGCTCAAGTACTTGTGCCCCTGCACCCACATGGGAGATCCAGATAGAGTTCCTGGCTCCTAATTTCAGCCTAATCCAGCTCTGGCTGTTGTGGCCATTTGGGGAGTGAAACAGCAGATGGAAGTGTGCCCTCTCTATCTCTTCCTTTGTCACTCCACTTTTCAAGTAAAATAAATAAATAAACATTAAAAAGAAACATAGAATGAGTAACCAAAAAAGCATATGGAAGCTCTGTGTGAGTGTATGACTGAAAGCATGCAAATGTACATGAGAGGGTATGAGTGTGTAACTGTGTATGTGTGTGAGTGTCTGTGGAGGTGTGAGTGCATGTGTGAGTGTTATGGGCTGTGTGAGTGTATGAGTGTGTACATGTATATGAGATGTATGAATGTGTGACTGTGTATGTGTGTGTCTGTGGAAGTGTGAGTGCATGTGTGTGATGGGTTGTGTGAGTGTCGTGTGAGTATATGAGTGTGTGCGTGTATATGAGATGGTGTGTATGAGTGTGCATCTGTGTATGTGTGTTTCTGTGGAAGTGGCATGTGTGAGTGTGATGGGCTGTGTGAGTGTAGTGTGAGTGTATGAATGTGCACATGTATATGAGAAGGTGTGTGTGTGTGACTGTGTGTTTTTGTGGAAGTGTGAGTGCATATGTGAGTGTGATGGGCTGTGTGAGTATAGTGTGACTGTATGAGTGTGTGCATGTATATGAGAAAGGTGTGTATGAGTGTGTGACTGTGTATGTGTGTTTTTGTGGAAGTGTAAGTGCATGTGTGAGTGTGGTGGGGTGTGTGAGTGTAGTGTCAATATATGAGTGTGTGCATGTACATGAGATGGTGTGTAAATGAGCATGCAAATGTGTACATGTGGGAGTGTGAGTTTAAATGAGTGTGTGAGAAAATGTGCATGTGTTGTGAGTGTGTATGTGCCAGTGTGTAAGTGTGAGTTTATATAAGTGTGTGTGAGTATATGTGAGAGAATGTGTGTATTGTGAGTGTGTGTGGAAGCATGCACATTTGTATGTGTGTCTGTGAATAAATGTGACAGTGTGTGTTCATGTGATTGTGTGTGACAGAATGTGCGAGTATGTGCATGTGTGTGAGTGTATAAGAGAGTGTATGTTCATGTGAAACAAGGAATGTATGTGCACACATGTGTGTATGTGACAGTATATATGTGTATAAGATTGTGTGTGCAAATGTGTGGATGCGTGTGAGGGAATACATGTGCATGCATGTGTGTGTGCGCATGTGCACGAGTGAATGTGTGTGAGCATCCATGAGAGCCTGCGTTCAAGTGTGTGAGACAGCTTGTGAGCGCGCGCATGCGTGTATGAGTGTGCAATGGGGCTGCTTGTCGCCTGGTTAGTTCCCCTGCAGGTAACTGGCACTTGCGCGAATGCCCCTCGGACACATTCCTGGTTCAACTTCTCCAGAGAAAAGACCTGGCTTCCGGAGGACCCGGGGCAGGAAGGGGTGGCCCCAGGCACCCCCTCATTCCTGCTGCAGACTTGCCCCCTGCGCTCCAGGGCCCATCCTGCCTTCCCTGGAATGTAGGGGTCCATTCCGGGCCTTCCCGGGGCCCCTGTGGCTCTCAAAGCCCAGATCATCCGTGTCCCCTCTGCAGGCACGCGGCTCCTTCCCGCTCTGCCCCTGTTTTCTGTCTTTGGATTTCTGTCGACTTTCGGGTCTACTGCGGTCTCCTCTCCCGTTTTCTTGGCCTTTGCGGATTGTACATTTCCCCTTTTCCCTTCCCTTTGGCAAGATTTGGGGGACGCACGGCCAACAGAAACCACTGTTCATGTTCTGTTTAGCTGCGTGTCCCCGGATTCATGTTTCAACAGTCACATCAGAACCAATCGAGGGAATTTACTGTTATTTATGTATCCGCTCATGAAATGACCTTCAAGTTGTTCTTAGCATTTTGTCCTTAGAGCAAATGCTTCAATGAACCTCCATTTAAATCGAATTGGCTTTTTGTTGTTGTTTTGTATTTTTTTTTAACTGCAGTGAAGTCATTTCCTGGAGGGAAAGTCGCAGGAGGGAGCTATTTATTACCCCGATGTCTGCATAGGGTGTCTGTACTTGTTGATCTCCTGACTCACAGCCACGCTCACCTGAGGACATCTCTGTGGGCGGCCCCAGCTCCATTTGTCACAAATGACCTCTGTACCCAGCTGAGCACAGGGCCGGGCATTTCTGGGGAAGCCCCCAGTTTGCAGGAAACATGGGGTTGTGATGGCGATGTGCCACAGAAAGGAAGGAACAGGTGCATGGACGAGGCGGGGCCCCTGTGGGGACATTTAGTCACTGGCCACGGACAGGGGACATCTGTTGCCGCTGCTCAGCAGTCCCGGGATGACAATATGCTCTGGGCCTCGTAATCACATGAAAAATACCACTTTTGTAGAGCTTGTTGCAAATCCTAATATTTTATTACAGAAATCCCAGGCAAATCCCTCAGTGAAGGGGGAATTACTGTTAACACGCAGCTGGAAAGCAAAAAATAAACAAGAGAAAAAAACCCAAGCCGGATGCCAAATAATCACCAGTGTGTGGCCCTGTGGACACAGGACAGGCAGGCCACAGAGCATGGCTGCACAGCTCTGGACAGGGGTCTTCCACAAAGCACGCGGGACCCACAGCCTGGCTCTTCCCTGCCTGCCCTGCCCCTCCATCCCTGCCTGTTGCTTCCTTTTTTTGTCCCAAGATGGAGACAGCAACCATGACTGCTCCCAGGTTAGCAGTAAGGACACCTGTGGATGTCCTTGGCCCTGGCTCCCCACTTGGGAGCTGCTGCAGGCTGCGGGCCAGGAAATTTCAGAAGGAGGAAGGGATTGGTCGTTGGGCTTCCCTTTGCTTTTCTGAAAGTTTTCCTTGGTATTATGAGTGAGGGACTTTTTCTTCCTAGTAATAGCAGTAACTATGTTTCTATGAAGGTGCATCTTTTTACAAAAGTTTTATTTAGGAGAGAGAGAGAGAGACAGAGACAGAGAGAGACAGAGAGAGAGAAAGAAAGAGAGAGAGAGATCCCCAAAGCAGAGCTGGGACTGCAACATTCAGCTCCACAAGTTCCACCTGTAACAGTCCCGCAGCGTTGGCCCTAGTGGCCACTTGTCTTAGGTGTTTCCCTGGAGGTGGAGCCTGAGGCAGGGGTTTGGTGCCTGGGGTTTATTGAGGTGAAGGAAGTGGGGCACAGAGACTAGGTGGGGAAGAGAAGGGGGTGATGAGCAAAGGACCTGGGGCACCAGCCGTACACAGGGAGTCCCAACTTGAGGAAGGGGCTCATGGGTCTCACTCAGCCCGCTGTGGGGGAAGCTGGGATCTCCGGGCAATTGGAGCCTGGTGCACCCCCTCTTCCAACCCCATCAGCTTTCCAGGGAAGGACACCCCCTGGGTCTGTAGCTACACCTCTCACGGCACCTGCAAGAGGTATCTGGAGAGGCACCAACCCTACAGCTGAATATGTAATATGCACAAAACCCTCCTGGGAAGCAGTCCGCCTACCCAGCCTTCTCTGTGGGGGAAGGGGCTTGCTGAGCCCACAGCCAGGGGTCTTGCAGCACGTTTTGGTTCAAGATAAAGGAGATGAAAATTTCACCTTTGCTTTGGCCAAGCAGTATTCAATTTGCATGTGAAAAGAATCTGCATGTTCAAGTGAGTTTTTATCTTATGCATCTTTCAACACTCATTGAGGCTTGTCAGGGAAATATTTTCATGGAGTACTGCAAAAAGAACCCTGGAAATCCATAAAATACCAAACCAAAGCCCCACCTATTTTTCAAGTTGGACACATGCCTCCTGCTGTCACTTGGACAGTTTCTCTGCTCTTTGGCTCAGGGAGCATGCATGGAATGTCCTGGAACTAATGCATTTAACAGCAATTCTTAACACCCATTCTGTAAGCCCGGATTAAAGGGCACTCCTACCAGAAGAACATATACTGCATACATGTGCAGGATAAACATCCTCCTAAAACATAATCTAGGAATCAATTTGCTGAATTTGAGAAAACCAGCTTCCTTTGTGCAGGATTGCAGGATTAATTCCTCCTCTCGGATGCAGAGTCTGGGCTAAATCTGTCAGAAACATAACCATTAAGTCATTTCCTATGCATGTGTTTATGTAGGTGTATCTGTTTCCCTGTCCACCTGCTGTACATTTTATTTCTAAGGCACTTTAAGACGACATATAAACTGAAAAATGGGTCACACACATTTTTATTTTTGTTCAGAGCTTCCAGGAATATTTCTAAAAGGTACACACGCCAATTTTTAACTCATTTTTTTTTTTTAAAGAAAAGCATTGGCTGCAACGACTGGAGCTGCGCCAATCCGAAACCAGGAGCCAGGAGCTTCTTCCAGGTCTCCCACATGTATACAGAGGCCCAAGGACTTGGACCATCTTCTACTGCTTTCCTAGGCCACAGCAGAGAGCTGGATCAGAAGTGGAGCAGCCAGGACATGAACCCATACAGCACCCATATGGGATGCTGACACTGCAGGTAGTGGCTTTACCCGCTATGCCACAGCGTGGGCTTTAAGCAAATAATTTTTAAAAATACACTGTTTCCAGTCCCACCCATGTCTTCATGTGAACAGGGTATTTCAATGTTCCACATATGAAAAATGAAAAATAAGTGGGCTTAGCCCACTATGCCACAACATTGACCCCCAAATGAATCTTTTTTTAAGAGAGAGAATTAGAGAATGTCAAGGAAATCTGCAGCACACAGAGATTAAAACAAGGATAAGCTGAAAGATGGAAAATAACAATGTGAGGTCTAAAAGACATGGGGGATAGAATGAGAAAGTACAACATCAGAATAACCTGAGTTCAATAGGAGAGAATAGAGGGAAGGAGTTGTGACAATTTTAAATAAATAAATAAATAAAATAGGGGTGGCGCCATGGCACAGTAGGTTAATCCTCCACCTGTGGCGCCGGCATTCGATATGGGCACTGGTTCCAGTTCTGGCTGCCCCTTTTCCAGTCCAGCTCTCTGCTATGGCCTGGGAAAGCAGTAGAAGTTGGCCCGAGTCCTTGGGCCCCTGCGCCCATGTGGGAGACCAGGAAGAAGCTCTCAGCTCCTGGCTTCAGATTGGTGCAGCTCCGGCTGTTGTGGCCATTTGGGGAATGAATCAGCGGAGGGAAGACCTTTCTCTCTGTCTCTCCCCCTCACTGTCTGTAAATCTAACTCTCAAATAAAATAAATAAAATCTTAAAAAAAAAAAAGATAAAAATCCAGGTGCCAGCACTGTGGCTTAGCAGGTTAAGCCACTGCCTGCCTGTGACACTGGTATCCATCCCATATGGGCATCAGTTCAAGTCCCGGCTGCTCTACTTCTGATCCAGCTCTCTGTTAATGCTCCTGGGAAAGCAGCAGAAGATGGTGCAAGTGCTTGGGCCCCTGCCACTCATATGGGAGACCCAGATGGAGTTCCAGGTCACTGGTTTTAGCCCGGGGTCAGCTCTGGCTGTTGTAGCCAACTGCAGAGTGAATCAGCAGATAGAAGCTTTCTCTCTCTCTGTCTCTCCCTTCCTCTCTGTAACTCTGCCTTTCAAATAAATACAAGTGTTTTTTTTTTTTTAAGATAAAAACCGGATAAATTCTCAGAATACATGGAAGATAGGAAACCCCAGCTCCAGAAGCTTCAGTGAACTCCCCGCAGCAGGAGGAGTTTGTAACAAAAGCATGAGAAGAGCTGGAGCAGAAACTACCTGGGAACGGAAGGTTTGATCTTCACTGCGGCTCCAGGAACAGAATGTCTCAGTGCCTGCCATTCTCTGGGAAATGGACTTGGAACAGGGGCAGCCTGCTTGCTACAGGGGTCCTTTCCTGCCTCTCGGCCTCAGGTTACCCGGGATAGGCACATGACTCCTATTCCCTCTGTACTCAGGCAAGTGCTGGGCCCCCACAGGCAGCCACCAGGCCAGCCCAGGACCCTGTGCCTGGGTGTGTGGACCGCCCAGAGCTTGAGAGAGGAATTTGGGTGGAATGATGGATATAGAGGGTGAACCTACTTAACCCTGGGAAGGGAGTGGGAGGCAGGGACACATGGAAAGCTGAGATAGGGAGTGGGGTTTGCTGGGGTTCAGTCCCAGGAAGGGCTGGGGAGCAGGTGTTGCCATCAGGTCCTCCTCGCAGGTACTTGAACTTCAGGCCTGACCCATGCACTCCTAGGCTAAGCAGGTTCTCAAGCAAGGGTAGCAGGCTCTTTGTGGCAGCTAACTGTGGGTGTGTTGAGAGCTATCTACAGAAGCTGCAGTTGGCAATGGACAGGCAGAGTGGCAGGTGCCTGGCAGGGAGCTGATGGGGAGCTAAGTGCAGAAGTAGGAGCAGACACCACCTGCAATGGGGTCAACACAGGCATCTGTGTCCTGAGGTGTGTATTGGGGGGGGGGGCAGTGAAACATGGCGGGAACCTGGGGGAGTTGCTCTCACAGTGGCCCCCAGCCTCAGGGACTATGTGTGACCTAGGAGAGGGACCACATTCACTTCTTTTTTTTTTTTTTAAGATTGATTTGTTTGTTTGAGAGATAGAGCTACAGAAAGAGGGGGAGAGGTCTTTCATCTGCTGGCTCACCCCTCAAATGGCTGCAATGGCCATAGCTGGGTGGATCCAAAGCCAGGAACTAGGAGCTTCCTCCAGGTCCCCCATGCAGGTTCAGGGGCACAAACACTTGGGCCAATTTCCACTGCCCTCCCAGGCCATAGCAGAGAGCTATTTTGGAAGAGGAGCAGCCGGGACACAAACTGGTGCCCACATGGGATGCCAGTGCTGCAATCAGAGGCTTAGCCCACCACGCCACAGTGCCAACCCCCACATTCACTTCTTTTTTTTTTTTTGCCAAGGATAGTTTATTTTAATTATAAATATGTACTTTCTTTTCTTTTCTTTTTTATTTTATTTTTAATTTTTATTTAATGAATATAAATTTCCAGTGTACAGCTTATGGATTACAATGGCTTCCCCCTCCCATAACTTCCCTCCCACCCACAACCCTCCCCTCTCCCGCTCCCTCTCCCCTTCCATTCACATCAAGATTCATTTTCAATTCTCTTTATATACAGAAGATCAATTTAGTATAAAGATTTCAACAGTTTGCACCCACATAGAAACACAAAGTGAAACATACTGTTTGAGTACTAGTTATAGCATCAAATCAAAATGTACAGCACATTAAGGACAGAGATCCCACATGAGGAGCAAATGCACAGTGGCTCTTGTTGTTGACCCAACAAATTGACACTCTAGTTTATGGTGCCAGTAACAACCCTAGGCTGTCGTCATGAGTTGCCAAGGCTATGGAAGCCTTCCAAGTTTGCCGACTCTGATCATATTTAGACAAGGTCATAAAAGACAGAGTGAGGATAGTAACCAATGATCCTAAGAGTGGCATTTACCAGGTTTGAACAATTATACAGCATTAAGTGGGGAAGAGGACCATCAGTACACACAGGTTGGGAGTAAAGCCATTGGTGGTCAGTAGAGGTTATGATTACAAAGGAATGAGGCCCAAGTGTGCTAGACAGGGTCTAGAACAAAGGACAGAGTCATTATTAGATGTGCTAAGAAAGGTGCTGTCTAAGCTACAAGTAATTTTTCTGATTGAGAGGCAAATAGAACCTGATAGAAGGGGCTTGATAATAATCTGTTGGGCTTTAGGCCTTGTAAGTTAAGAGGCCCAGACCTATCTATCTCTTCACATGGGGTATATCCTAAGGGAGGTGTGAACCTCCTAGGGGAAGGCACTCTGTTGACTTTCATTACTTGGCTGGGCTGGGAGGAGAGCTGGCCAGGTAAAGGCAGGGGGCATCTCTAACAAGAAATTTACAGTTCTGCCTGCAATGTTGCTGACCCTACTTGACCATCCCCTCAGCTGCAGTGGTCACTTTGGAAGTTGGGCTGAGTGAAGGGCTTTTCAGCTTAGAGCCAATAAGATCTGTGGCTCTGACCTGGGCATCCTTCGACTCCAGGGCAGGTCCATTTCCAGTGATCCAACTCTTGGCAGAGCTGCCAGGGCTCTTCACAAGCTGACTTCTGCTGAAGACCAGGCTTACCACATTGAAAGCCACTGCAGTGGACTGGCCTGTTGGGTCTCCTTGAGGGCAGATCACTGTACAGATCAGCCATTAATAGGCCTGCCACCCATTGCTTCTGATGCCGAGCTTTCTTTTCCTCCTGGTTTGTGTTCAAGCAGACCAGAGGGTGCAAGTCAAGGGAGTGCCCGTATCCCATCTCTAATCTTTGGTGGCCTGAACTACAAGTCTATAGTCACAGGCATGTTCTGTAGTAGTTTTTCTAAGGTAGACAATGCCCATGAGGAAAATTATATTCTCACTTTAAAACTTTCTTTCCCTTTTGTCTGAAAGGGAGGTTTTTCTACTTACTGTATACTTCGCTGATGGCGAAGTGAATCTAGCTATGAGATTATTATTTAAATTCTTATTTTGGCTATGCTATTACAGAAAAATGTTAGCCATCTCTTTCATAAGGTCTAAAGATTAAATTGTGCGTCCTACAGATTCCTTTATAGAATTAGTTTCCTACCTTGAGAAGAATAGAGAAATGAAAGAACAAGTTGGGCTTAGAATAGAGAAATGAGGGAGCAAGTCCTAGATCGCTTGCTGACAATAGCAATATTACATGAATACTTAGCAAACCATTTCGACCATTATATAACAACTTAAGAAAACATTTACCAGAAGGTCCAATGCCTTCTATAAATTTTAAGAATCATGTATTTGAAAACACCTCTTAAATATCTAACATGGTGTAGTTTGTTTAACCAGTAAACTTAAGCACAACCATGTAAAATGTTTTTAGTTTCTTTCTACAAACAAGTTTAAAACATATGATACACAGATTAGGTCACCCAAATTAAAATGTATCTTTGATTGATTTTAGCAGCTTAAATTTATGGACAATCTTATCTATAAGCCATTTAAAATAAAACTCTTAATAAAATTTCCTATGTGGACATACAATATGTACACACATATAACATAGCATAATAGACCAATATAGCAATTTTAATAATAGCTTTTAAAATCTTTAACTCTTTTTGTAGATTGCCAATTGATTTGAATTGCTTTTTGTTTTTAGATTACTTTAACACATTGCTTTAACAGAGCATCAGAGTGTAATTCTATGTCAAAGAGAAATTGAGCTTCCTATGATCTTTTGCTGTGAGGTTTCCTTCCTTTACCTTCTTTCATATTGGTGACCATGTTTCTATGTTTCTGTGTGTAACACATCTTTAAGCATCTTTTGCAGGGCAGGATGAGTGGCAACAAATTCTTTCAGTTTCTGTTTGCTATGAAAAGTCTTAATTTCACC
Source organism: Lepus europaeus (assembly GCF_033115175.1). NCBI lineage: Eukaryota > Metazoa > Chordata > Mammalia > Lagomorpha > Leporidae > Lepus > Lepus europaeus. The sequence goes on from NC_084836.1 coordinate 76,405,460, forward strand.
TTCATTCACAAACGAGAGCTTTGCAGGATATAATATTCTGGGCTGGCAGTTTTTCTCTCTTAGTACCTGGGCTATATCTCGCCATTCCCTTCTAGCTTGTAGGGTTTCTTATGAGAAGTCTGCTGTGAGTCTAATTGGAGATCCTCTGAGAGTAATCTGACGTTTCTCTCTTGCACCTTTTAGAATCTTTTCTTTATGTTTCACTGTGGTGAGTTTGATTACAATGTGTCGTGGTGAGGATCTCTTTTGGTCATGTTTATTAGGGGTTCTATAAGCTTCCTGTACTAAGATACCTCTGTCCTTCTCCAAACCTGGGAAATTTTCTGCTAGTATCTCACTGAAAATGCCTTCTAATCCTTTCTTACTCTCCATGCCTTCAGGAACTCCTAGAACCCGAATATTAGGTTTTTTAATAGTATCCTGTAGATTCCTGACAATATTTTTTAGATTTCTAATTTCTTCTTCTTTTCTTTGGTTTGCCTGTTTCCTTTCCTGTTCTCTGTCTTCTAAGTCTGATATTCTCTCTTCTGCTTTGCCCATTCTGTTTTTAAGGCTCTCTAATGTGTTTGTCATTTGATCTATTGAGTTCTTCATTTCATTGTGGTTTTTTGTCACTATCACAGTTTCATGTTCTACTAGTTGTTTCATTTCATTTTGATTCCTCCTTAATATTTCATTTTCACGAGAGAGATTTTCTATCTTGTCCATTAAGGATTTCTGTAGTTCAAGAATTTGTTTTTGAGAACTTCTTAATGTTCTTATCAATTTTTTGAGGTCTGCTTCTTGCATTTCTTCTATCTCATCATCTTCATAATCTTGAATTGGTGTGTCTTTTTCATTTGGGGGCATCATGGTGTCTTCCTTGTTCTTGTTACCTCGGTTTTTGCGTTTGTTGTATGGCATGTTGGAGATATTTGGTTTCTTCACTGTGGTGTTTTTTCTTGTTACACTATGGTTCTATATTAAGTGGACTGTCTGCTTTCGGTGGAGCCTTAGAGGCTTGAGATAAGTGTGGCCTGAGAGCTGTGTTTGGTTCCTCAGGGTTGAGGGTGTGTCAAAGATGACACTCCCAGGTTAGGCGTGGTAAATCTCTCTTTTTTTTTTTTTTTATTCAAAAGGGAAGTAATTCCGCACAGCTGAACGTAATTGGAGGTAGTTAGCAGGCTAATGATATACCCACAGGAGCCAGAGATTGGAAGCTCTTTCCCAAGGACCACACAGGGAATCTCTGCTGCCCTCAGTGTGGGCTCCAATTCTCCTGCAGTCTCCCACTGGGTTGCCAAGTTAGATGCTAATCTCCTGTTATTTCACCCCTCCCCCCAGAGTCAGGTTTTTCTGCTAGGCTCAGGGCCAGTGCAGACCTGAGGTCGCCCTGCTTATGACGTATGTCCAAAATGGCGCCTGCTCTTTGTCTTGCTCGCCTTTGAGGGGTGAGCGGAGAGAGAGAGAAACTCGTGTCTGTATCGGTCACTTTTTTTTTTTTCCTCTCTCTCTTCTAGTTAGCCTGGTGAACTTTTCCCCACGGAGTTTCAAGCCTCGTTCCCTCTAGTCTCCTCTTTCTGCTTGCCCGCTGGTGTCTCAGGCTATTGAGGTTCGGCTCACCTCGCATTCCAGCGCTGGTGCGTTGAGTCTGCTGCTGGTGTCCCGAACTTGGGCTTCCACGCTCTCCACGCAGGTCCACTGTGAATCACTAGTTCCGGAAGAGTTTCCGCTGCTGTTTCTTCCCCTACTTTTCCTTGACCCTGCAGTATCTCCACTGTTTTTAACCTGTGTGTCTTGCTGAACTATCAATGTGCTCCCTTCCTATTCCGCCATCTTGCAGCTCCTCTCTCTTTTTTTTCACATTCACTTCTAACCATCAACATTATCATTGGTCCCAGTCACTGATAGAAAACCTAACCTTGATTCAACACCAGAAGGAAGCCCAGTGATGCACCTGCAACCCCTAGCCACACCTCCAAAGTTCGGCTCCATCAGCTTATTCTTATCCTGGCTGACAACTGAGCACACCTGCTTCCATCTGCCACTGCCCCCTCTTGCACTTGGGGGACCATGCAAAACTTTTGTGGTCACAGCTCACTCATAACCTCCTCTGCCCTGTGCGGGGGTACTCAGCATGGGTGTTGGACCCTGTGTCCTCGCCTGAGTTGAACTTGGACCTAGGCTTCCTTTGATGTACAGCTGGGACTTAACATGGAGGGTGGCCCTGAACTCTTTTTGATGGGTTAAGGAAGGGGGATCTGGATAAGAGGAGGGAGAGAGGAGGCAAAAAAGAGAGATGGGTATGAGGTTGGAAGGGGAATGGAAGTATGCGTAGACTTTGGGGTCAAATATTACCAGGATCAACCCTGGATTTCTCCATTCCCCCAGGACATGAAGAGAAGAGACTACCCTTGGGTCCTGGGAACTACTACAAAACCTGTGAACAATGCACGGGGCATGTGACCAACCACAGGGAGTGTGACCAACCCACAGGGGAAGAAGAAAACCCACAGGGAGTATGACAACCACTAGGAGTGTGAGCAACCACAGGGAGTGTGACCAAACACAGGGCATGCAACCAACCATGGGAAGTGTGACCAACCACGGGGAGTCTGGACAACCACAGGGAGTGTGACAAACCACAGGGAGTGTGACCAACTACAGGGAGTGTGACCAACTGGGGAGTCTGGACAACCACAGGGAGTGTGACGAACACAGGGAGTGTGACCAACCTGGGGAGTGTGACCAACTACAGGGAGTGTGACAACCATGGGGAGAGTGACCAACCACAGGGCATGCGACCAACCATGGGAGTGTGACCAACCATGGGGAGTCTGGACAACCACAGGGAGTGTGACCAAACACAGGCAGTGTGACCAACCTGGGGAGTGTGACCAACTACAGGGAGTGTGACAACCATGGGGAGAGTGACCAACCACAGGGCATGCGACCAACCATGGGAGTGTGACCAACCATGGGGAGTCTGGACAACCACAGGAAGTGTGACCAACCATGGAGAGTGACCAAACAAAGGGAGGCTAGACAACCACAAGGAGTGTCACCAACCATGGGGAGTGTGACCAACCATGGGGAGTGTGACCAACCATGGGGAGTCTGGACAACCACAGGGAGTGTGACAAACACAGGCAGTGTGACCAACCTGGGGAGTGTAAACAACTAGAGGGAGTGTGACCAAAAATGGAAAGTGTGACCAATCACAGGGCATGCAACCAACCATGGGGATTGTGACCAACCATGGGGAGTCTGGAAAACCACAGGAAGTGTGACGAACCACAGGGAATGTGAACAACCATGGGTAGTGTGACCAACCACAAGGGGTGTGACCAACCACAGGGAATGTGACCAACCACAGGGAGTGTGAAAAACCACAGGAATGTGACCAACCATGGGGAGTGTGACCAACAAAGGGGAGTCTGGAAAACCACAGGAAGTGTGACCAACCATGGAGAGTGACCAAACAAAGGGAGTCTAGAAAAACACAAGGAGTGTGACCAGACCACGGGGGAGCGAGACCAACCACAGGTAGTGTAACCAACCACAGGGAATGTGACCAACCATGGGGAGTGTGACAAACCACGGGGAGTGTGACCAAGCACAGGGAGTGTGAAAAACCACAGGAATGTGAACAACCATGGGGAGTGTAACCAACCACGGGGAGTCTGGACAACCACACGCAGTGTGACCAACCACAGGGAGTGTGACTAACCATGGGGAGTGTGGCCAACCACGCGGAGTCTGGACAACCACAGGGAGTGTGACCAAACACAAGCAGTGTGACCAACCTGGGGAGTGTAAACAACTAGAGGGAGTGTGACCAAAAATGGAAAGTGTGACCAATCACAGGGCATGCAACCAACCATGGGGAGCGTGCCCAACCATGGGAAGTCTGGAAAACCACAGGAAGTGTGACCAAGGATGGAGAGTAACCAAACAAAGGGAGTCTAGACAACCACAAGGAGTGTGACCAACCACAGGGAATGTGACCAACCACAGGGAGTGTGACCAACCTGGGGAGTGTGACCAACTACAGGAAGTGTGACAACAATGCGGAGAATGACCAATCACAGGGCATACAACCAACCATAGGGAGTGTGACCAAAAATGGGCAGTCTGGAAAACCACAGGAAGTGGAGAGTGACTAAAAAAAGGGAGTCTGGACAACCACAGGGAGTGTGACAAAACACAGGGAGTGTGACCAACCTGGGGAGTGTACCAACTACAGGGAGTGTGAGAACCACGGGGAGAGTGACCAACCACAGGGCATGCGACCAACCATGGGGAGTGTGACCAACCACGGGGAGTCTGGACAACCACAGGGAATGTGACCAACCACAGGGAGTGTGACCAACCACAGGGAGTGTGACCAACTACAGGGAGTGCAACAACCATGGGGAGTGTGAGCAACCACAGGGCAGCGACCAACCATGGTGAGTGTGACCAACCATGGGGAGTCTGGAAAACCACAGGAAGTTTGACCAAACATGGAGAGTGACCAACCAAAGGGAGTCTAGACAACCACGGAGTGTGACCAACCACAGGGAGTGTGACCAACCACAGGGAGTGTGACCAACCACAGGGAGAGTGACCAACCATGGTGAGTGTGACCAACCACAGGGAGAGTGACCAACCACAGGGAGTGTGATGAACAACAGGGAGTGTGACCTACTAGGGGAGTGTGACCAACCACAGGGAATGTGACAAACATGGGGAGTGTGACCAACCACGGGGAGTCTGGACAACCACAGGGAATGTGACCAACCACAGGGAGTGTGACCAACCACAGGGAGTGCAACAACCATGGGGAGTGTGAGCAACCACAGGGCAGCGACCAACCATGGTGAGTGTGACCAACCATGGGGAGTCTGGAAAACCACAGGAAGTTTGACCAAACATGGAGAGTGACCAACCAAAGGGAGTCTAGACAACCACGGAGTGTGACCAACCACAGGGAGTGTGACCAACCATGGTGAGTGTGACCAACCACAGGGAGAGTGACCAACCACAGGGAATGTGACAAACATGGGGAGTGTGACCAACCATGGAATTCTGGAAAACCACAGGAAGTGTGACCAACCATGGAGAGTGACCAAACAAAGGGAGTCTAGACAACCACAAGGAGTGTCACCAACCAGAGGGAGTGTGACCAACCATGGGGAGTCTGACCGACCACAGGGAGTGTGACCAACCTGGGGAGTGTGACCAAGCATGGGGAATGTGACCAACCTGGGGAGTGTGACCAACCTGGGAAGTGTGACAACCATGCAGAGAGTGACCAACCAAAGGGAGAGTGACCAAAAATGGGGAGTCTGGAAAACCACAGGAAGTGGAGAGTGACCAAAAAAAGGGAGTCTAGACAACCATAAGGAGTGTGACCAACCACAAGGAATGTTACCAAACATGGGGAGTGTGAACAACTATGGGAAGTGAGACCAACCAAAAGGAGTGTGACCAACCATGGGGAGTGTGACCAACTACGCAGAGTCTGGACAACCACAGAGAGTGTGACCAAACACAGGGAGTGTGACCAACCTGGGGAGTGTGACCAACCACAGGGAGTGTGAAAAACCACAGGAATGTGAACAACCATGGGGAGTGTGAGCAACCATGAGGAGTCTGGACAACAACACGGAGTGTGACCAAACACAGGCAGTGTGACCAACCTGGGGAGTGTAAACAACCACGGGGAGTCTGGACAACCACAGGGAGTGTGACAAAACACAGGGAGTGTGACCAACCTGAGGAGTGTGACCAACTGCAGGGAGTGTGAGAACCACAGTAAGAGTGACCAACCACAGGGCATGCGACCAACCATGGGGAGTGTGACCAACCATGGGGAGTGTGACCAACCACGGGGAGTCTGGACAACCACAGGGAATGTGATCAACCACAGGCAGTGTGACCAACCTGGGGAGTGTAACCAACTACAGGGAGTGTGAGCAACCACGGGGAGTCTGGACAACCACACGCAGTGTGACCAACCTCGGGGAGTGTGAGCAACCATGGGAAGTGTGACCAACCACGGGGAGTCTGGACAACCACAGGGAGTGTGACAAAACACAGGGAGTGTGTCCAACCACAGGGAGTGTGACAAAACCACAAGAACGTGACCAACCACAGGGAATGTGAACAACCATGGGGAGTGTGACCAACCACACGGAGTGTGACCAACCTCGGGGAGTGTGACCAACCATGGGGAGTGTGACAAACCACAGGGCATGCGACCAACCATGGTGAGTGTGCCCAACCATGGGGAGTCTGGAAAACCACAGGAAGTTTGACCAAACATGGAGAGTGACCAAACAAAGGGAGTCTAGACAACCATGGGGAGTGTGACCAACCACAGGGAGAGTGACCAACCATGGGGAGAGTTCCAACCACAGGGAGTGTGACCAACCAAAGGAATGTGACCAACCATGGGGAGTGTGAGCAACCACGGGGAGTCTGGACAACCACACGCAGTGCGACCAACCACAGGGAATGTGACAAACATGGGGAGTGTGACCAACCATGGAATTCTGGAAAACCACAGGAAGTGTGACCAACCATGGAGAGTGACCAAACAAAGGGAGTCTAGACAACCACAAGGAGTGTCACCAACCAGAGGGAGTGTGACCAACCATGGGGAGTGTGACCAACCATGGGGACTGTAACCAACAACAGGGAGTGTGACAACCATGCGAAGAGTGACCAACCACAAGGCATACAACCAACCATAGGGAGAGTGACCAAAAATGGGGAGTCTGGAAAACCACAGGAAGTGGAGTGACCAAACAAAGGGAGTCTAGACAACCATAAGGAGTGTGACCAACCACAAGGAATGTGACCAACCATGGGGAGTGTGACCAAACACAAGGAGTGTGACCAAACGTGGGGAGCGTGAACAACTATGAGGACTGAGACCAACCACAAGGAGTGTGACCAACCAGGGGGAGTGTGACCAACTACGTGGAGTCTGGACAACCACAGGGAGTGTGGCCAACCACAGGGAGTGTGAACAACCATGGGGAGTCTGGACCACCACAGGGAGTGTGACCAAACACAGGGAGTGTGACCAATCTGGGAGTGTAACCAACTACAGGGAGTGCGACAACCATGGGGCGTGTGAGCATCCACAGGGCAGCGACCAACCATGGGGAGTGTGACCAACCACGGGGAGTCTGGAAAACCACAGGAAGTGTGACCAACCATGGAGAGTGACCAACCAAAGGGAGTCTAGACAACCATGGTGAGTGTGACCAACCACAGGGAGAGTGACCAACCATGGGGAGTGTGACCAACTGGGGAGTATGGACAACCACAGGGTGTGTGACCAACCACAGGGTGTCTGGACAACCACACGGAGTGTGACCAACTACAGGGAGTGTGACAACCATGGGGAGAGTTCCAACCACAGGGAGTGTGACCAACCAAAGGAATGTGACCAACCATGGAGAGTGTGAGCAACCACGGGGAGTCTGGACAACCACACGCAGTGTGACCAACCACAGGGAGTGTGACCAACCACGGGGAGTGTGACCAACCACAGGGAGTCTGGACAACCACAGGGAGTGTGAACAACCACAGGGAGTGTGACCAACCATGGGGAGTGTTACCAACTACAGGGAGTGTGACAACCATGGGGAGAGTTACCAACCACAGGGAATGTGACCAACCATGGGGAGTGTGACCAACCATGGAGAGTGTGACCAACCACACGGAGTCTGGACAACCACAGGGAGTGTGACAAACACAGGGAGTGTGACCAACCTGGGGAGTGTAACCAACTACAGTGAGTGTGACACCCATGGGGAGTGTGACCAACCACAGGGCATGCAACCAACCATGGGAAGTGTGCCCAACCATGGAAGTCTGAAAACCACAGGAAGTGTGACCAACCATGGCGAGTGACCAAACAAAGGGAGGCTAGACAACCACAAGGAGTGTCACCAACCAGAGGGAGTGTGACCAACCACGGGGAGTGTGACCAACCACAGGGAGTGTGACCAACCTGGGGAGTGTGACCAACTACAGGAAGTGTGACAACAATGCGGAGAATGACCAATCACAGGGCATACAACCAACCATAGGGAGTGTGACCAAAAATGGGCAGTCTGGAAAACCACAGGAAGTGGAGAGTGACTAAAAAAAGGGAGTCTGGACAACCACAGGGAGTGTGACAAAACACAGGGAGTGTGACCAACCTGGGGAGTGTACCAACTACAGGGAGTGTGAGAACCACGGGGAGAGTGACCAACCACAGGGCATGCGACCAACCATGGGAGTGTGACCAACCACAGGGCATACAACCAACCATAGGGGGTGTTACCAAATATGGGGAGTCTGAAAAACCACAGGAAGTGGAGAGTGACCAAACAAAGGAAGTCTAGACAACCATAAGGAGTGTGACCAACCACAGGGAATGTTACCAACCATGGGGAGTGTGACCAACCACAGGGCATGCGACCAACCATGGGGAGTGTGCCCAACCATGGAAGTCTGAAAACCACAGGAAGTGTGACCAACCATGGCGAGTGACCAAACAAAGGGAGGCTAGACAACCACAAAGAGTGTGACCAACCAGAGGGAGTGTGACCAACCAAGGGGAGTGTGACCAACCACGGGGAGTCTGGACAACCACAGGGAGTGTGACCAACCTCAGGGAGTGTGACCAACTGCAGGGCATGAGACCACCATGGGGAATGTGACCAACCATGGCGATGTGACCAACCACAGGGCGTGTGACCACCATAATGAATGTGACCAACCATGACGAGTATGACCATCACAGGGTGTGTAACCAAACAGGGAAGTGTCACCAAACAGGGACTGTGGCCTACCATGGGAGTATGACCAAATACTGAGAGTGTGAGCAACTACTGGGAGTTTGACCAACCACAGGGAGTGTGACCACCCATGGCGGTTGTGACCAACCATAGGGCATGTGACCAACCACAGATGTGTGACCACGATGGGGAATGTGACCAACCGTGACAAGTATCACCAAGAATGAAGGGTGTGAACACCACAAAGAATTGACCAATTATGGACAGTATGACCTACCATGGGGAGTGTGAAAAACCACAGGGTGTATGACCAACCAGGGGGTATCACCAAACAGGGACTGTGGCATACCATGGGAGGTGTGACCAAACACTGAGAGTGAGCAACTACTGGGAGTGCGACCAACCACATGGAGTATGACCACCCATGGCAAGTGTGACCAACCACAGGCATGTGACCAGCCATGGTGAGTGTGAATAAACATGAGAAATGTGACCAACCACATGGAGAGTGACCAACCATTAGGAGTATGACCAACCATGGTAAGTGTGACCAACCATGGAGAGTGTGACCAACCACGGCGAGTGTGACCAACCACAGGGCATTAGACCACCATGGAGAGTGTGCCCAACTGTGTTGAATGTGACCAAACACAGGGTGTGTGATCAACCAGGGAGGTGTGACCAAATAGGAACTGTGGCCAACCATGTAGAGTGACCAAACACTGAGATTATGAGCAACTACTGGGAGTGTGACAACAGGGAGTGTGACCAACCATGGCGAGTGTGACCAACCACAGGGCAAGAGACCACCATGGGGATTGCGACCAACCTTGGCGAGTATGAACAACCACAGGGCATGTGACCACCATGGGGAGTACAACCAACCATGGCGAGCATGACCTACCACAGGGCGTGTGACCACCATGGTAATGTGACCAACCATAGGGGGTGTAACCAACCAGGGGGTGTGACCAAACAGTGACTGTGGCCAACCATTGGGAGTGTGACCTATCACTGAGAGTGTGAGCCACTACTGGGAGTGTGACCAACCTCAGGGCATGAGACCACCATGGGGAGTGTGACCAACCATGACGAGTGTGACCAACCATGACGACTATGACCAACAATAGAGGGTGTGAACACCACAAGGAGTTGACCAATTATGGACAGTATAACCAACCATGGTGAGTGTGACCACCACATGGCATGTGACCACACATGGGGAGTGTGATCAACCACGGCAAGTGTGACCAAGCATGGCGTGTGTGACCAATCACGGGGAGAGTGACCAACCATGAGGAGTGTGTACAACCTCAGGGAGTGTGACAAACCATGGAGAGTGTGAGCAACCATGGTGAGGGTGACCAACCACAGGGCATGTGACCACCCATGGGGATTGTGACCAACCATGGCGAGTGTTACCAACAACTGAGGTTGTAAACACCACAAGGAGTTGAACAATCATGGACCGTATGACCAACCACGGGGAGTGTGACCAACCACAGGGGAGTATGACCAACAATGGGGCGTGTGAACAAACACAGGGAGTGTGACTACCATGGAGAGTGTGGACAACCTCAGGGGAGTGTGCCCAAGCTTAGGGAGTGTGAATAACCATGGGGGGTGTGACCAACCACAGGGAGTGAAGCAAACCCACAGGGAGTGTGCCCAAGCTTAGGGAGTGTGAATAACCATGGGGGGTGTAAACAACCACAGGGAGTGTGATCAAGCATGGGGAGTGTGACCGACCACAGGGATTGTGAACAACTATAGGCAGTGTGAACAACCATGGTGTGTGTGAAATCTGCCTCAATAGGCAGCAAATGGAGCAGTGAAAGATTAAAACCTTTAGAAGCCCTCACATAAATAAAAATTAAAGACAAAAATATCACTAAGCACAAACACGTGTGAGGGACCTCCCCAGCTTTCTCATCTCATGGTGATGCCGTTGCTTCAAGCCTGATGCTCGGGGTGGGGTCCCAGACTCTCCACTGACAGTGCCGTGCAAAGTAGATGCCAAGGAGACTTCCTTCACTAGGGGTGTCACAAGGAGGAAATGTGTTGATGGAGGTGATGCATGTCTCATTATACCTGGCACAGAGGAGGACTCCACTTACAGGGCCACTTGTTTTAGCACTGATATGTGGCCAACCACATATGGTCACTGATATGTGACCACCAGTGCTTTTAGCACTGGTGGGGCCGGTGCTGTAGCTCACCTGGTTAATCCTCTGCCTGCGGCACCGGCATCCCATATGGGTGCCTGGTTCTAGTCCCAGTTGCTCCTCTTCCAGTCCAGCTCTCTGCTGTGGCCTGGGAAGGCAGTGGAGGATGGTCCAAGTGCTTGGCCCCCTGCACCCGCATGGGAGACCAGGAGGAAGCACCTGGCTCCTGGCTTCAGATCGGCATAGCTCCAGCCATAGTGGCCATTTGGGGAGTGAACCAATGGAAGGAAGACCTTTCTTTCTCTCTCTCTCTCTCTCTCTCTCTCTCTCTCTCACTGTCTAACTCTGTCAAATAAAAAATTTTAAAAATTAAAAAAAATATTTAGCACTGGCATATAATACTTTTCAGGAGTATTTTCTCTTTGCTATTGTTCTCTTTGTGGTGCCAAGCTGACTCTTCACTAGCCTCCTGGCTGGCTGATGGCAGATTTCCTAGCACTGAGCTTGGGTGTTGCCCAGAAGGCCTCAGAGCATCTGGGGGTAACTGTGAGTTTTTGGGCCCAGGGCATGTTTGCTCAGAAAATGAGGACACACAGTTCAATGGAAGTCCTTGGTTCTAGAATCCAGAGGCATCAGAGCCCCCATGGGCTTGTAAACAGAGATCCCAGGGTCCTCCCACTCTGGGGTTCTGGGTCAGTATGGCCAGATAGGGCCCAGGCCTTGCTGTCCTCACTGGTTTAGAGCTGATACTGCTAGCCCAGGGCCCATACTTTGAGAACCACTGATAAATGGTCAGGGGACCACTTCCAGGAGCCACGTCTTGGAAGGTAGACCGTGTGTTTCTAGGGGCTATCAGAAGACAGGGCTCTGGACACCTGAGGACATACACAAAAGGACTAAAGGGAGGGGAAGACAAGATGGCCTCAGGAGCACCAAGTTACATGAGGTCTAGAACTTTCCAGCTGTGGTAGGGTCATCTGGGAAGGGCCCATGGTTGGGAGCCGCTTAGGCTGGGCTTTGACAGGTAAGGGACTTCTGCTCATACCTGGCACTGTCGGTGTTTTGTGGTTGGCTTAAAACACGGGCTCCTGCTGTGAAGGGGGGGTGTCTCTGTCCTGTTCCTGGATCTGGGTGGGCTTGGGGCTACTTAGACCAGTCACATGCTGGTGAGCCATACATGTGATGCGGCTGCTCTTCCATCACCAGCAAGGAAGGAGCTAGGAGTTGGTGTCGCCACGGTAAGGAGCAACAGGGCTGTGCTCCAGCAGGGACCACGGTGGCTGTGGGACAAGGAGGGAGTGGAAGAGCATGGAAGAAGTAAGAGACAGTAGACAGCGTTCCTGGCTGCAAACCGCAGAAAACAGGTGCAGCCAGCTGACACAGAATCGAAGTCATAATAGCTGCGCGTCGTAAGAAGCCAAGAGCAGTCAGCAATGGCCGTCACCATCAGTAGCTGGAGGTGATCTTGGGATGGAGGGTGGAGAGCTGAGGACAGTGCCCAAGATCCTATTCTGGCCCCTGGGGTAGGGGCGGGGCAGTGCAGACTGGAGAGGAAGCAGCTGGATCCAGCTCTGGGTGAGCTGTTTCAGTGCTCCTGGGAGACCCCAGGGGACAAATGGGCAGGAGACCATTGGAGATGGGGACCTGGCTGCAGGAGCAAGTCCTGGGCTGGAGATGGACCTCAGGACCTTTGCTGGGTTCTGATGATTGCACCATGGGTTTCTGTGTGTACATGTGGTGGTGGTGGGGGGGGGGGAGTGGGAGAAGCACCCAGATTGATGCTGAGTGGGCATTGCAGAAGTCGTGCAAGTCAGGTACTTTGGGGAACCCCAGTGGGAAGTGAGATGGGAACAGGAAGCCTCCCAGCTTCAAAGGCAGAGCCTGAGACAGGGTCTGGGGGCACGAGATTTATTGGAGGTGAGGAGGGAAGGAGATCCCAGGAGAAAGGGAGGCCAGAGATGGGCGGGGAAAGGGGCTGAGCAAGGCTGGGACTTGTGTCCTGACCCTCGAGGAGAGTGAATTCTGGAGAAATAACTACAGAAAGGGAGGGGTGGTCCACATGGTACCTCGTATCAGTTGTCATATGTGGGTGTGTGCTTGTGTGTGTTTATGTGTGTATGTGTATTGTGCGGGTGTGTGTTCATGTGTATATGTGTGTGCTATGTGTATGTGTGTATGTATATGTGTGTGCTTGTGTGTAGGTATGTGTGTGGTGTGTGTATGTGCATGTGTGTGTATGTATGTGTGCATTCGTGTATGTATATATGTTTGTGTGTTTGCATACATGTGTATGTGTGTTTATATGTGCATGTGTATATGTGTGTTATGTGTGTACACATGCACATATGTGTGTGCTTATATGTGCATGTGTGTTTTGTGTATATGCACATGTATGTTTATGTGTGTGCATGTATTGTATGTGTGTATGTATGTTTGTGTGTATGTGTTTTTATGTGTGTTTTATGTTTTTATGTGAATGTGTGTATATGTGTATGTATTGTGTATATGTATATGTGTGTTTATGTGTGTGTATGTATTGTGTGTGTATGTTTTTATGTGTGCATGTGTATGTGTGTGTTTTTTGTATATGTATATTTGTGTCTGAGTGTGTGTTCTGGATCAAGGAGTTTTGTCAGTCCAGGGCAATTCTCTCTCCATGAGTGGGCAAGATGAGCTGCTGGCAGCCCACATTCCAGAAGCTGGGGAAGGTGCCCCCAGGGTCCCTGTCTGTGGGGAGCAAGGGCACCAGGGAAGGAAGCCATGTGGAGCTTGACTGCAGCAAGGAACTGCACCACAGTCCTGCTGGATGCCTCTGGGAGGAGCGGAGAATGTAGGCTGTCCATAATCCAGCCTGTGTCGGTCTGTGGTCCAGGGCTGCTCACACCTGGTAGTTCTTGGCATCTCAGGCTGGCAGACAAAGTGGAGTTAGCCTAGAGAAAGCGGCTGGGCCAGGTGCAGGTGGGGTAGCCAGGCAGGAGATGGGGACAGAGCACAACAGTGCCTGCTTCCAGAGGCTGTAAGGAGGGCTCAAAACCCAGCAGAGGCAGAGGAGAATCAGACGGACAGCAAAGCCAGGGAATCCCAAGGTGGTGCTTCTTCCCACGCTGGCGCCCCACGGACGGCTTGCCCCGGCCAGTCTGGCCCATCCAGTCCCAGCCTGGAGCTGTGAAGAGCCCAAACGCACCCAGACAGGACAGATCCGCGAGAGCCAGTGGCCAGGCTGGAAGCCGGAGGCGCACTCGCAGTTGGGCGACAGAGAGGGCTTGGAAACCTTCCCTGGAAAATAATGAGTGGAGAACCCCTTTACTGATTAGTTAAATCCCGGATAATCCTGGCTGATGAAGGCAGAGCCAGACCCCTTAATGGATTTTTAGGGTTCCAAAACGACTCCTTGGGGTGGCCCAGGGCGATTGGCATGGGGGGTGAGGAGCAGGGAGGCTGGGAGGACCCCATCCTCCCGGCTTCCAAGGCTCGGAGGAGACCCCCAGAAGCGGGAGTACAGGCGGACGCAGCCGCCTCTGAGGCGCCCCGCAGACACGCAGGAGGTGGAGCGCTTCCTCCATCGCTGTGCATACCGAGCGAAGCGCTTGGCCCGGCTCTGGACCCCTAGAGATGAGTCCCTGAGCTGATCAGCTAGGGTTAGGGATGGGGTCAGCGCTGGGTCCGGTCGGCGGGAAGCGGCTCTCGCCAGACAGAGGTACCGTGCGCTCGCCGCCGCCACCCAGCCGGACTGGAATCCAGCCTGCCCCCTGCTCGGATCCCCAAAGCCCCTCGTGACTGGTGGAGCTGGAGATGGCGTTACGCGGGGAACTACAGACGGCCTCAGCGGCCCCCACCCCATTCCCAATCTCTTCGCCCCCTTTCCACGCATCTCCCATTTATCTTTGAGCGTCCAGTGGGACCAGGTTTATTAGGCTGTTGCTTTCATACGCAAAATGAGTTTGGTAAGATCCTTCGCAGGGGCTTGGAAGCCGACGTGCTGCTGGCCCCAGGCCTCGGTTACCTTGCGGAGAGACCGAGATTGGGATGACCTTGCTCGACCTTTTGTTGTCTGTGCGTCCCTGGCCATCTCCTAGGGGTCCTCAGGCAGCAACTGGGGGCGGAGGGGAGACAGGGGATCCCAGATCATCGAGCAGCAGAGCCGGTGGCGTGGGCCTCCCAGGCTGCGAGCGCGGTGCACGCGTGGGCCAGAGTTCCCTTGAGCGTGAGTCACCTTGGGGCTCCTGTCCCGCCTCTCCGCCCCGGGGCCGGGCTACAGAATGTATAGAATCGTCGGAGTTTCACCCAACTGGGTCCCCCAGATTCGGCTCTACGAAGGACGACGCCTCAGAGGGGAGCTCTTCGGCAGGGACCGGCGTCCCCAGCGCCTTGTCCGTAAATCCAGAGATAAATTTGGAGGGGGAGGGGAGAGGAATTCCTGGCCGAGCCCAAAACAACGCTGGCGTCTAAAGCCGCCCCCGCCCCCGACCCCGCCCCCGCCCTGGACAATTACCCCAAAGGAAAGTTATTGTTCTGCTAATCCCAGGAACAGCTTGCCAGAGCAGATTTGGGTCTTCCTTTAATAATGGAAAGTTAATGCGTAGCCCCTTGTAATTATCTCGATCGGGAGGCCCGCGTGTAATCCGCTCGTTTAGCCGACGCGCGGCGAGCTGGAGACCGGCTTTGCAAGCTCGCGATGCGCGCAGGCAGCCGCGCCGCACCCGGGAGATCCGGAGGGTCCCCCTGGCTCGCTCGGAGACCCCTGGCCGTGGGGACTGCGAGAGACTGCTTCCAGGGCTCTCGGACTGGGCCCAGGGCTCAGAGTCACGGGGATCAGGTGGGCTCAAAACCCGATCCAGCAAGCGGCTTTACCCACTTGCCTGCTTTGGCGCCAACTCGAACAAAACGCAAATCCAACTTTCTTTCAATAATCCTAAAACCTGGCACGGTTTGTTAGCTCCGGTGAGGACTGCGCCCCAGGAGGCACTCTTTTAATTCAACTTCCGCCGCCACCGCTTAAACGTGGCTATATAAAACGCTGGTACATACATAGTTAAATAAAAATAATAATTGCTTATCTGAAATTCTGACTTCACCTGGCCTCTGGCCAGGCACCCTGCTCTGTGGTCCACGCCCTTCCCCCAGCGCGTGTGGGTTTGCGACACCTCTCCGCCCACCCACCCAGTAGTGTGGGTTTGGCTGCAGGCAGAGAGCAGGCACGGGTTACTTTTTTTTTTTTTTTTTTTTTTTTTTTTTTTTTTTTGCTTCTTTCCCCATGGGGATTTTTGGAGGCTCCTGCGGTGAAGTTGTAGGGCGGGCGGGGATAACTTTCGTTGTGGATGGGGGGGTGCGATGCGAAGGGGCCCCAGGAGTTCATGGGTCGTGTCCAGTAAGCGTGGAGGATCTGGAAGGAAGGGAGGCTGCGCCTTGGACCCACAGGCAGAAGGAGAGTTGTTTTGTCCCTGCCCACAACACACAACCCCCCATCCCCACCCCCACCCGAGAATGGGGCCGGGGCGGGCAGGGGGACAGCTGGGGAGAAGAGGGACTAAGGGAGATACCGCGGGGCCCGCAGCTGCGGGGGCGGCGACCGAGGGGAGGGGAGGGCCGTCGGCCGCATCCCGTCTCTCGGGGTCCCTAACAGCGACGCGCCCTCGTCCAGCTGATTGGAGCGGGCAGCCTAGCCGTATAAAGCGTCCTCTGAGCTGGGCCACCAGCCCAAGGTGACCCAGAGAGGGTCGCGCTTCGCCTCCTGAGACGACATGACCACCGGCGGCGACGCGATTCCCGACGCGCGCGCCCGGAGTCGGGGGCAGGTGCCGGGTCGGTCCCCCAGCGGCTCGCGCCCACGCGGCTTCGCCATCACCGATCTGCTGGGCTTGGAGGCCGAGCTGCCCGCGCCCGCGGGCCCCGGGCCTGGATCAGGCTGCGAGGGCCCAGCGGCGGCTCCGTGCGCTGGCCCCGCACTCGGAGGCTCCTGCCTGGCGCGCGGGGCGGTCCCGTTGGGGCTGGGCCTCCTCTGTGGCCTGGGTGCACCACCGCCCGCCGCCGCTCCGGCGCCCTACCTGCTGCTGGCCGACGTGCCTTTCCTGCGGCCGGCGGGGCCGGAGCCAGCCGCCCCGCAGCTCCCCGGGCGCCGGCCGCCCGCGCCGGGCAACCAGAAACTCAGCGAGAGCGCCTCGACGTCCGGTAACTGGGCCCTGCTTTTCCGCCCCTGCCCCTGATCCCGGTGGCTTCAAGCGCGGTCGCCCTCACTTGCGGTCCCGCAGCGCAGGGAGGCCCGGATCCCAGCGGGAGGCGTAATCGCGCTGCAGCGTCGCGGGCCCTAGGGGGAACCTCAATTCTCCAGAATCTGGTGCCCACAGCACTGTACCGGCCGGATGGAGCCTTGTGAGGAGGACCCTGGTGTCTCAGCCTCTCTCCCCACGCCGGGAGCGAGCGGGGGTCGGGAAGGCGGGGGCAAGTCCTGTCTACCAGCTGCACCAGCTGCGGGCTGGCAAAAGCTTTCGGGGCCGGGAGCCCAAGAACTGTCCGCCTCTGGGGTGCTGAAAAGGGACCGCGCGCGGAAGAGAGGACGCCGCCTGGCTGAATGCGCTGTGGCTAACCACAGCGCTGTGGCTAACCAACGTTTGGTTCTGGGAGCACCTGTCACCCCCAAATCCAGGCAGAGTATGGGGAAAGAGAAGGAAGCGGTGAAACCCCGCAATTGACAAGGACCAAGAAATGGAGAGGCTTATGGCCGGCATGGCTCACTAGGTTAATCCGCCTGCAGCACCGGCACACCGGGTTCTAGTCCCGGTTGGGGCGCTGGATACTGTCCCGGTTGCTCCTCTTCCAGTCCAGCTCTCTGCTGTGGCCCGGGAAGGCAGTGGAGGATGGCCCAAGTGTTTGGGCCCTGCACCCGCATGGGAGACCAGAAGGAAGTGCCTGGCTCCTGGTGGCCATTTGGGGGGTGAACCAACAGAGAGACCTTTTTCTCTGTGTCTCTCACTGTCTGCCTGAAAAAAAAAAAAAAAAAAAAAAAAGGAGAACTATAAGGAAAATGTGGATCTAGGTAATTTGCGGATCTAGGTACCCACGACTAGAACCTAGAAGGGGCAGTCAGGCAGGCAATCCCAGCAAGAAGTACCGCTGGTGTCGCCAGCCTGGAAAGAAAGCCAGGCAGTAGGCTGCACTTCAGGATCCTCTCTGTGACCTGGAGTGACCACAACCCTGGCCCTTTTACTTGTTTCCTTGAAAATGTAGAAACCAATTTCATCGGATGGGTTCTTTTTTCCACAGACTCTGATAAGAGAAAAGGGGAAAGGAATTAAATCTTGCTTTATGGGGACATTTTTGCGAGAGCTGACCCGAAAGACATACCTTGTGACCACTTGTTGCATGCAACTTTGCCTTCAAAGGAAAATAGAAACAAGGGAATTAATTTAAATGCTATATTTTAAATCCAAGGCATGCAAATATCAGCATTTTACATGGAATCAATATAAAATGTTATACTTTGTCCACTGAGTATTCTGTGCTTATAGCAGATCTCAACCTGTTTAGCTATGTTTCACTAATGAGCCAAGTGCTTATTAATATTATGTGTCTAGTTGACACCAGGTTAGCAGTATGGCATGGAATCCTATGTCCAAGCATTCGGTTTTCTGGTGAGCTGATGTAAAAGGATCTAGTGTTATTTTATTATTTTCATCTTTATTCATCCTTTAAAAACATTTGAAGTGGGACAGCAGGTTAAGCCATTGCTTGTGATACTGGCATCCCACATTGCAGTGTTGGTGGATGTCTAAGCTGCCCTGTTTCCCATCTAGCTTCCTGCTGATGGCTCTGGGAAGAGTCTAAATACTTGGACCCCTGCCCCACCCATGTGGGGAATTGGAATGGAGTTCCTGACTCCTGGCTTTGGTCTTGCCCAGACCTGGCTGTGGGGGTCATTTGGGGAATGAAATGGCAGATGGAAGATCTCTCTCTCTCTCTCTCTCTCTCTCTCTCTCTCTCTCTCTCTTTCCCTCACACCCCCATCACTCTGCCTTTTGAATAAATAATTCTTTAAAAAAACTTGAAGCAATTATACTTTTAAAATTAAAATATATATTGATTTTATTTATTTCAGAAGTAGACACACACACATGCAGAGCCAGACAGAACTCCCAACTACTGATTCACCCCCCAAAAGGCCACAACAGCTGGACCTGGACAGACTAAAGCCAGGAACCAGGCACTCAATTCAGGTCTCCCACATGAGTGAGAGAGACTTGATTACTTGAGCCATTACCTGCTGCCTCCTACAAATTACACTGACAGGGAGCCAGAGGCAGGACTCAAACCCAGACATTTCGATGCAAGATTCTAGTGTCCCTGCTGGCATTATAATTGCTGAACCAAACACCTGTCTGCAATCATTCTTTATAAACCATGGACCTGACAACAGTTTGGTCTTCTTGCCTCTCTTTCCATCTGGACCTTTTGATGTGATGGCTATAGAAGAGGCACAAGTGGAGTGGTTCTCCCAGGGCATCTGGGAACCACCTGACCCTGCCTCCAGGGGTTCTGAACAGGGTGCAGCTCTGTTGCCTTCAGCCCTCTCTCCCTGTGAGTAATGTTGGTGTGGGGATTAAGAGGAGGAGAGGGGAGGCACAGGCAAGTGAGTGGATCTGGAGGCTGTGGGGACAGACAATGCAATCAGTGGCTGAGTGGCTTTGGCTGCACACACTCCGGCATTTGAATTTCAGCTTCACCATTCACTGCCTGTGTGATCTCAGGACAGTCACTTAGTATCTATGTGCTTTGGTTTCCATGTCTGTCAAAACAGGGTAACAGCAGCCGGGGGTGGTGGTGGGGGGTAGAGTTTTTACGTTTTATGGAGAAGAACTGACATAAGGTGTGGACGTTGGACTCTAGTGAGTGCTAGCAGCGTGGGTTTGTATAGGCAGATGCTCATATTCCCAGTAGGATTGTGACTTCAACCCTCACATAAAATCCAAGATACGCAAACAAGCTTCACGGCTCTCTTCTTGTCTTTGTGCGAGCAGATGAGGACAGCCCGTCTGAGGAGAACAGTGACCTGAAGGAGTCCCCCACTCTGGGCAAGAGGAAGAAGCGACGGCACAGGTACAGGGTGGACTGTCCTCTCTGGCCACCTTTCCTAGGGACCCCGCACCCGAGAATTCATGGCCCTGGGATATGGCAGCTTCCCTTATACCTCCTAGCAGGCAGGAGGAAGGGCACAGCATCCACCAGGGGACGATAAGTCTCCAACTCCCAGGAGGCTACGGGACAATCTTCCCAGCAGGCGATAGCCATGGTTTTGTGCATCTGTAAAATGGGTCTTGTCAAAACGAACGGATGAAATTCATTTAGAAAACACGAAAGAATTGTCTCTGTTTGAAGCAGGCTCTGGTTTCTCTGGAGGCTGATGGCTAAGAGTGGGATGTCCAGTACTCAGGATGTGGCTTTTGGGCGTGAGCATCATAGTGATGGTGGGGAGCAGTAGGTGGGAAGCCTGCCTTCCCGGCGTGGACTTGAGTGTGTGCTTCTGACTCTCCACAGGACGGTTTTTACTGCCCTGCAGCTGGAAGAGCTGGAGAAGGCGTTCAGCGAGGCCCACTACCCTGATGTGTATGCCCGGGAAATGCTGGCCATGAAAACCGAGCTCCCAGAAGATCGAATCCAGGTGTGTGTGTGTGTTTCCCACACAAGCCACAAGGGGGCATGTCATCCCCCACCTGGGCAAGTGCACCCACAGCCACCTCCCACAGCACATCGTGTAGCATCCTTTAGCCAAAGGCACCACGAGAGGATTGTCCCTGGGATCCTCCTGCGTTTTGTCCTTTTACTGTTATTTGCTATTGAATCATTCTTTAGATTTCCACAAGAACTAAAAACTGCACTTAGAAACTGCGCAGAGATATATCAATTAGAAAATATGGGACTGTCGGCCTTTCTAGAGAAATCAGCTGCCACAATGTGCTGTCTGTATGGGATAAATGCATGGGCATGTAGGTGTATCCAGCCCCGAAGGGTGACTTGCACACTCATGCACACATATACAATTGCGTGCACACCCACACTCAGGCACACACACGCGAGAGACTTTTGTTCTATGTTTTGCCATAGCTGTGTTCAAGCCCACAAGATTCATTTTATGAACCGCTCCAAAGAACTCTTCTCCATTAATGAAAACAGCAAACGTCCGAAGCCCACGCCTTCACCCAAGGCAGGGAGTAAAGAGAGTTTTGATGTCATTGTGCCCATTCTGGATTGCAGAGAAAGCCCCCCACCCTGCAGGCCAGGTGCACCTGCTGGAGCTGGCGGGGCACGCCTGCCCTGCACGGATGGGTGTTGGACCCGCTTTAGAACTCAGAGCAGGGACGGAGCCAGACCACCCTCCTCACCACCCGCTCTCTGTATCCTCTCTTGCTTCCATCCAGGTCTGGTTTCAAAACCGGAGGGCCAAGTGGCGCAAGCGGGAGAAGCGGTGGGGCGGCAGCAGCGTGATGGCCGAGTACGGGCTGTACGGGGCCATGGTGCGTCACTGCATCCCGCTGCCCGACTCTGTGCTCAAGGCGGCTGAGGAAGGCCTGCGTGGGGCCTGCGTGCCCTGGCTCCTGGGTAAGGAGGAGGCCCTGGTGTGTGTGTTTGTGTGTGTGTGTACGTGCATGTATGTGTGAGTGCACACGCGCACCCAGCACAGCCGCTGGTGAAGCAGAGCAATGTCCATGGACACAAATTCAGGCACAGAACCTTGCCTCTAACGTCTGGTGAGTGACAAGGCCTGCAGTGGCTGAGAGCGCCTGATCATTTAACCTAGACACATGCAGGCAGTCCTGTCCGGCAGTTCACAGCTGGGGAACTTATTCGGAGTGCACCTGCGTGTTGAATGCTGTTAGAACGTGTAGAAATCATGCAATTCCGGGGCACGGGTTATAAGAACAGGGCATTGCTGAGCCAGAGACCTAGAGACAAGATCCTACCTCTGCCCCTGGTTCTGGTTCTGCATTCGCTGCTTTGTGTCTTCTGTGCTACAAATCTCCTGGGCAGGTCCAGTTTTTGCTTCCCCCATTGGCGCTGTAGGTTGGGAAGGAGTAGGTGTCTTTGTCCAGCAAACACATCTGGAACATCTACCCAGCAGACTGGTGCAGGAATTCTGGTGTTAGTACTCAACTGGGCTCTGGCTGGGTCCACACCAAGGAAGAATGAAAGACACAGACAGGAAGCAGTGAGGAGCAGAGGTTGCACTGATAAAGGAAAAGGCAGAGAAAATTCTAGGAACCTAGATAGGCTCCTAGAGGAGGAAGCTGTCTCGCGGGCTTTAGGACATAGTTTTAGCTTGGTAAATGGTGACATGACTGCTTTCGACTGGCTGGCTAAGATGTCAATCTTGCAAGTAAGCCATCAGCTAATCATTAGGTTCTTTAGCTGTTGTCAGCTGACTTGTTGCAGAGTTCTGGGCAATGAGCTAGCTCCTTGGGCTGCTGGAGCAACCTCCCCCACCGTGTCTCACCCTGTTCTTTTACTGAGAGCAGGGGCCAGTACCTTACCTGCTTGTCGGACTGTAACCTCTTCTGAGAAAGAGACCAGAGAGAGAGAAGATGAGGCAGGAAGCCATGCCCACCCATCTGAAGTAGAGAGCCTGCCGGCAGGGCTGTGGAAAGTGCTGAGTCACTGTTATCCAAACAGAGTACCTTTGGTGCCAGCCACCAGCTGGCAGCCCTAATGGTGGTAAACACCTACCTGACCCTCCTGTAGGTCCCAGAGATAGGCATCGACAATGACAATTTTAAGGAAGAAATGTACCTAATTGCTGAATTTTAAGGTGTGTATTTTGTTCTTTTTCACAAGGGATGCATAAAAAATCCATGGAGATGGTAAGGAAACCAGGAAGTGAAGACCGGTTGGCACGACTCTGGGGCCCTGAGCATCTCCAGGAAGGCTCCAGCCAGAGTCAGGCAGGGCGGCGAAGAGGCTTGGACAAGGAGAGCTCCGAGAATGCCTTGGAAGACGTAGCCATGGATCTCTCCAGCTCTGCCCGGCAGGAGGCCGAGGAGGTGCAGTGTGGGGCAGGTGCCCGAGGCTGCTCCGACTCCACAGGGTTGGACAGGCTGCAGCCCAGGAAGCCGGGAGCCTCAGGAGACCCACAGGTCCCAGCCACAGAGGCTGCAGAGGGCTGTATCACCCCAGGGCATTTTCAAAAGAAAAAAGTGGTCTGAGACAAATATTCTCATTTTTACTTTCTCCTTATGCAACGTCACCTACTTTAAGAGGACAGATGGGTGACTTAGGGAAAATCCCATTGCATTCTAGAATGGAGACTGTTCCTCAAAGGCACATGAACCGGCAAACTGGGTGTAAAATTCCGATTCTGTTTTGTAGAACTTGATCAGGGATCTGCTGCTGGGCACCGTTTGAGATGTTCACATGCAGTGTATAGATTAATAGGCTAGAGCTGACATCTGAGCTTTGAGTTTGAAAATATGAATACCTGTGACCTTGGGAAGAATCAGATGTCTTGGTAGTGAAGACTCTGTGCAGACCCACGTGTGAATTCCAGTATCTTCACCTTGAACTTGGCCTTGACTATTTCCCCTCTCTTGTTAGGGGGATGCTTCTGTGTTCTTCCTAGCGTCGTTTGCCAGGCTATGTGCAGTGGGACTGATGAACAAAACAGCAAGAGAACGAAAGCCATGTTTCCTCTCCCCTTCCATATTGCAGGAGGCCATATTCAGCAGCTGTTAGCCTATGCAGAAAGGGTGTTTCAAGGTCAGACCAGTCTCCTTGGTCTTTCAAAATTTATATTTGGAAGCACTTTAGTGACTTGGGTTTCATGAATGTTTCCTTTCCTGGGTTTCCTTTGTCAATTATTTATGATTTAAAAATAAATGTTCTGTGGAGTGTTTGCTGTTACATGCTATCAATCACTGCACTCTTTCTATCAATCACTGTACTGTTTCCATCAATCACTATTCTGTTTCTTTCAATCACTGTACTCTTTCTATCAATCATTGTACTCTTTCTCTCATGCACTGCACGTCTCCACTATTGCCGATCCTCTGGTAGCCTCTCCCCTCATATGCTTTTTCATTTTAAAATTTTTATTTTATTTGTTTGAGACAGACAGAGCTCCCATCTGTTGGTTCACTCCCCTACAAAGTCAGGAGCCAAGAACTCAATTTAGGTCTCCCACGGGGTGACAGGGACACAGGGACTTGAGCCGTCGCCTGCTGCCTCCCAGGGTGCTCATGAACAGGAAGCTGGAAGCAGGAGCCATGCCAGGATTCAAACCTAGGCTCTCTTATACGGGATGGGGGCTTAAGCACCACCCCCAAATGCTTGCCCTGCTAATGGCTTTTCAACCTCAGGAAGGCTAAAGCAGCCATTCTCAGGCTATGGCGTGTACCAGGTGTTGCTTCGTAAACAGTGGCCATGTCTGACTCACTTTTGGGAGTCCAGAGAGAGATCACATCTTGTTAACGGGGACATGTGGTGCCTTGTGAAGACGGTGGAGCGGCAGAAGGAAGCTGGGAGGCTGCTACTCTATTCTGTAAGGCAGCATGGGCCTCTGCTGGGCTGGGCCTGGCACTCCCATCTCTCTGGATGAAGACACAGAGCGGCTTCACTTGCAGCCTGTTTTTCTCAGCTGGCGCTTGTTCTGTATCGCTGTGCAAGCTAAATGTTACCCATCACTTACTTAATGATGGGCCTATCTTCCTTTATTTTTTTAAGGATTTATTTTATTTAGTTGAAAAGCAGAGTGGTAGAGAAAGGACAGACAAAGGGATCTTTGATCTGCTGGTTCATTCCCCAAATAGCTGTCACAGCTGGAGCTGGAGCTCCATCCAGGTGTCCCAAGTGGGTGCAGGGGCCCAAGTCCTTGGGCCATTCTCTGCTGCCTTCCCAGTGCATTAGCAGGGAGCTGGATCAGGAGTGGAGCAGCCAGGATTCAAACTGACACTCTGATATGGGATGCCTGCTTTGCAGGCAGTGGTTTAACCCACTGAGGCACAACATCGACCACACAGGTCATTTTAAATGCATAAGAAAACACTGCTCACCGCTGACATACATTCTTGATGTAGGATCAGGTTCTCATGGGACAGAATGCTTTTTTTTTAAAGACTTATTTATTTATTTGAAAGTCAGAGTTACACACAGAGAGAAGGAGAGGAAGAGAGAGAGAGAGAGAGGTCTTCCATCTGCTGGTTCAGTCTCCAATTGGCTCCAACAGCTGGAGCTGTGCTGATCCGAAGCCAGGAGCCAGGAGCTTCTTCCGGGTCTTCCATGTAGGTGCAGTGGCCCAAGGCCTTGGGCCATCTTCTACTGCTTTCCCAAGCCACAGCAGAGAGCTGGATCAGAAGTGGAGCAGCTGGGACTCGAACCAGCACCCACAGGGGATGCTGGCACTGTAGGTGGTGGCTTTACCTGTAATGCACAGTGCTGTTCCCACAAAAATGCTTTTAAAACCATAGCTGGAAATCTCTCACCTGCAGGAGGTGTGCTTGGCCTATGCCCACTGCCTGGGGTCTCCCACGAGTGCCCATTGGATAACTGGCACCAGGGCTCTTCAACACACAGTCCCCTTATGTCCCTGCCCGAATCACCAGCAGGTCAGACTGGAGTCTGGCCACAGGAAATAACTCAGGATGAACTTCTTTCAGTTTTCAAAAGGGTTTGGCAATGGAGATGTGGGCGTCAACATCCTGAAGGAGATTTCCAAAAATTACAATTTGTGAACAGCCAATTTGGAAAGCGTCCTAATGGGAATCTGTGTCCAATGCTGCCAGCTGCCCGGCGGTAACAGGAGGTGGCAGTCGATGTGCGGGAAACATTGAGGGACTATGCAGAGGTTTTCAGAAGTGACTGAACAAGCTGGAACAATGGATGCCTCTTGCTTGGGTGTGGCCGTGTAGCAAACAATGCAGTCCACTGGCTAACACCTTGTGCTTTGCTGCAGTCCTCACAGTGAATGAGAAAGGAAGTGAACTTGTCCAATGTGTCAGAAACGCACAGCCAAGAAGAGCTAAGACAGCCTTGGCGGGCAGGGTGAGGAACTTGGCCACGGAGCAGGGTTGTGATAGGCTGTGACAATGATGGCTGTGTAATCCTGGCAGTGCACTGACCCAGAAGCAGGGTTTACTTGGGGATGAGTTATTGGGACAACTATTCCCACACATGAGGAAAGATGGAACTTACCTGTATTGACACCTCACAAGGAAACAACTCCCAAGTGTGCAATCAACAGAAGTGTGGGGCAGAGGGGGGGAGGGGGCACGTCCATCTACTGATTCACTCCCTAAATGCCCACAGTAGCCAGGGTTGAAGCTGGGAGCCAGGAACTCAATCCAGGTCTTGTATTGGCATCAGAAGTCAGAGCAGGGAACTGACCCTGGGCCTTCCAGTTTGGGCCACAGGTGTCTCAACCTCTGGACTTAACCACTAAGCACCCATCCAGGCAAAGCTTTTAGAGGTTTTGGTTTAGGAGATGCTCCAGGTACCCCCAAAATGTGGCTTAACACAATTGTTTTATTTGACTTACAATTTTTATGAGTCTCTCTCCCTCTCACTCTATCTCCACCCACCCACACACACACTCATTGGTGGATACGTTATATACACAATCCACCCCTTTATCTCTCTCTCTCTCTCTAAGATTTTATTTATTTATTTATTTATTTGAGAGGTAGATTTACAGACAGTGAGAGGGAGAGATAGAGAGAAAGGTCTTCCATCCGCTGGTTCACCCCCCAAATGGCTGTAAAGACTGGAGCTGCGCTGATCTGAAGCCAGGAGCCAGAAAGTTCTTCCAGGTCTCCCACATGGCTGCAGGGGCCCAAGCACTCGGACCATCCTCCACTGCTTTCCCAGCCTCCATCCTCCACTGCTTTCCCAGGCCACAGCAGAGAGCTGGATCAGAACAGGAGCAGGGGCTAGAACCAGCGCCCATATGGGATGCCGGCACTGCAGACAGAGGATTAACCTGCTGAGCCACAGTGCCAACCCCCACCTTTATCTCTCTCTCTCTTTTTCTTTTCTTTTCTTTTTTTTTTTTTGACAGGCAGAGTTAGACAGTGAGAGAGAAAGACAGAGAAAGGTCTTCCTTCCGTTGGTTCACCCCCCAAATGGCCGCCACAGCTGGCGCTGCGCCGATCCAAAGCCAGGAGCCAGGTGCCTCTCCCGGTCTCCCATGTGGGTGCAGGGCCCAAGCACCTGGGCCATTCTCCACTGCCTTCCCAGGCCACAACAGAGAGCTGGATTGGAAGAGGAGCAACCGGAGCAGAATCCAGTGCCTCAACAAGGGACTAGAATCCAGGGTGCCGGCGCCGCAGGTGGAGGATTAGCCTACTGAGCCTCGGCGCCGGCCCCCTTTATCTCTTAATACTGTGTGTCTTTCTAAGAATCAGAACATTTTCTTACATAACCTGAATAGTTATCAACTTCATAATACCTACATGCAGTACTTTAACTTAAATCTCAATACCATATTCCAAACATGAATAGGATACCTGATTCTAAATCGAAGCACGATTTTATCCAATATAATGCACTTTCAAATACAACATCCAACACGCATAACACAGGATATTCTAATCTGAACACCCCACTTTCCTCTAAGGCAACACAGCATTGGTTACAATATTCTAAATCTGAAACGGAGACTAGTTTCTGACTCACACTGCAGCTGGTCTAGAGTTGTGTAGCCCGTTGAACTGTCGTGCTCCTTACATCCGGAACAAGCCTCAGCCTCTTGATCTTTGAGAACAAAACCCAGGCCACAGCAAGGGCGAAGCAACAGCAGCAGCAAACTGCTCACCCGGAAACACCTGTCCTTGTCACGTGTCCACCGGCCTGCACCTTGGCTGCAGGGAGCCCCGCCCCAAAGAGCGGGGCGCTGCTCTGACGCTGGCTCCTGGAGTCTGGTCCAAGAGCACTGGTGGCCAGCTGCCTCCTCCCAGCCTCCCCTCTCAATAAACAGCGAACGGGCGCCCCCTGTTGGCACTCACGGTTGATAGCGTCTGTCTCGACTCCAGGCGCCCCGGCGGATGGGGGCGGGAAGGAAATGGGGGCGGGGATGTCCTTATAAGGTCCAGGAATTCATGTGGTCTGGCCCTCCCATGGCACCCGCCGGCAGGACTGGAAATTCAATCAATCTCCAGCAGGCTAATTTGTAAGTTGATCATTTTGTAAGGCCCCAAAAATGGTGCTATAATTATCCACATGGCCCTGGGCAGGAAAGAAGTTTCCCCACCGCTGCAAGTCACAGCCCAACATCTGTGTGGGGACAGATTTCTCTTCTGCCCCTCCTGTGAGTCCCCAGCTCGCAGCTGTGGTCGCCTCCTGCTGGAAGCCCGGTCACAGCCCAGCTTTCACATAGCTGCTGCAGAATTGTTCCGCCTCCTGCGGGTGTGCTCCGGGTTTTCTTCACTGTCTCCTTCCAGAGCTCCAGACGCGTGCTTGTTTCTTTGGGTGTCGTGTGTTCCCGAGTGCAGTTTTGCATCGTCTTCCCCAAAATTCCTGTTCTTTTGATCCTGTGTGGTGATTTCTACTTGGGGAGGGGGTGGGGTTGAACGCAGAGTTATCACTGATGTGTCATTTGGACCTACTGCTTGATCTCATTTTATTTTTAAAAAATATTTATTTATTTATTTGAAAGGCAAGTTACAGAGAGGCAGAGGTGGAGAGAAAGAGAAAGGTCTTCCATCCGCTGGTTCCCTCCCCAGATAGCCACAATGGCCAGAGCTGCGCTGATCCGAAGCCAGGAGCCAGGAGCTTCTTCCGGGTCTCCCATGCGGGTGCAGGTGCCCAAGGACTTGGGCCATCTTCCACTGCTTCCCCAGGCCATAGCAGAGAGCTGGATTAGAAGTGGAGCAGCCAAGACTCCAGCTAATCCCATATGGGATGCCAGTGTTTCAGGCAGCGGCAGCCCCTACGGACAAGATTTTAAGGAACACCTGTTTTTCTGGTTGACTTGTCCTATGGAAGATCAGAAGCATCGGATTGCCTAGATGGGATACAAGCAGCATTATTTATGTTTTTATTTATCTATCTATTTGACACTCAGAGGAAGAGGGAGAGAGGGAGGAAGACAGAAAGAGCTCCAATAAGCTGGTTCACTCCTTGCCTGCAATCCAGGTCTCCCACGTGGGTAGCAGAAGCCCAGTGACTTGAGCCTCACTGCTGCCTCCCTGGATTTAAAGGGAAGGGTAGATTCCCACCAGCAGGTGGCAGTGTTGGCCATCTTTACAACATCTCAGTCGGCACCCTCAAAGAAATTTGATGGATGCTATTAGCTCCTGATCAATACACACATACCCTCCCAGGTTCCCAGTTGGAGTTTTCAGGGTAGGGCCACGTTTAACTTGTCCTTGGAGCCCGCAAGGGGTGACCTCAGAAAAAAGCACCATCCAGTCCAGACATGGGCATGTGTTTGCTGACTAACTCCTTCCTGGCTTGTGGGCTCTTTTTTTTTTTTTTTTAAACAGGCAGAGTGGATAGTGAGAGAGAGACAGAGAGAAAGGTGTTCCTTTTTGCCGTTGGTTCACCCTCCAATGGCCGCTGCAGCTGGCGCATCACGCTGATCCGAAGTCAGGAGCCAGGTGCTTCTCCTGGTCTCCCATGCGGGTGCAGGACCCAAGCACTTGGGCCATCCTCCACTGCCTTCCCGGGTCATAGCAGAGAGCTGGCCTGGAAGAGGGGCAACCGGGATAGAATCCGGCGCCCCAACCGGGACTAGAACCCTGTGTGCCAGCGCCGCAAGGTGGAGGATTAGCCTGTTGAGCCACAGCGCCGGCATTGTGGGCTCTTGTATCACAAATCCTCATGCCTGGCTTTCAGGTGAGAGGCTGGGACACCCAGACAGAAGTTCCTGGGGCCATCGGCAGAGATTGCAATGGCAAATACAAGCTGTCTTTGCCACCTCGGGCAGGGCTAAGAGACTGATGGCTCAGATCTGTCCCCAAGGCTGGTCATGGTCTCCCTCCCTCCCCTCACCTGGAGGAGCCAGGATGCAGGGTGCTTGCTGCAACAACCAGCTTCTGAGCAGCAGAGGAAACTTCGAGAAGGTCATGAAAACACACGCAATGCAACAAGCCAGGTGTAGATGTCAATCTGTTTTGTAACCGAGAAAGGGATTTCAGTCCAGATAACACAGAGGCGCAACTCAAAATCCAGAGCCCAGGCATGCGAGACCCTGGCGTATTGGCTAATCCGTGCCGACCAGCTGACGCCACTGGGCAGCATCTCAATCAAGTAAACCACATTCTTGCCGATGGCAATGCGCCTGGAATGTGCAGCGTGGACATAGCAGCCAGCACCAGCGAGGCAGCAGCGTGCGCTGTTCTTGACCAACGGCATCGTTGCCACATTTATAGCAGCCTCCCCTTTCCCTCCTTTGTGCAGCCATTCAGCCTGCCCAGAGCACAACAGGTGCTTCCAAGAAGCCACCATCACCTGGCTCCAACACACTTCTTCATTTTCAAGCTCCTGCTTTCTAGGTTGACACGGAAACACACACTTATCTTTTTAAACCCCCTACCCCCCACTTTTCATGAACTAGATCACCGGGGCCTTGAGTGACAGCTGGTGGCACCTCCCCCAGAGCAAGGAACTCCCCAGGGGGGTAGCTCAGGCCCCCAGGATTGGAGGCGTTGGAGTTTATTCCTAAAGTTTTATTTATTTGAATGGCAGAGTGACACACACAAATACACACTATATACACACACACACAGAGACTTTTTCATTCCTCTGGTTTACTCCCTAAATGGCCACAATGGCTGGGGCTGGGCCAGGCTGAAGCCAGGAGCCAGCAACTCCACCCGGGTCTCCCGTGTAGGTGGCAGGAAGCCATCTTCTGCTGCTTTTCCAGACACTGAGATTCTTGCTCTGACCCCGTTTGGGCCCTACAGGTGCAGGCAATCAGCAGACTGGTGCTTCTGGGTGTCAATGGTTCTGTCTGTCTTGGTGACTTGTGACATCCTCCCTGTGGGTGTGTGGCCGGCAGTGTCGCTACCACAGGGACTAGAGGGAGTTACCTAGAGTTGTTCGGATTGCTGTGGGTGGGGTCTGGTTAGCAAATACCCAGCCTGTGTGGGGGCCGACCCCGCCTCCGAGTCCATCAGGACCCCTACCCTGCAGAATGGAAGGCCACGCATGTGCACCTGCTGGGATTATGGTACACAGACTGGGGTTCCTGTGAGGCTCTGGGGGTATGACAGCTGTTGGAGGGTGTCACAGAGTCCACAGGGGAGTCTACAGAGGCTCCCACCATTCACGGCTACCCTTGAGTCATGGGAACTGGGTTTGTCTCCCACGGCCTCCCCTCGACTCCGTGAAGCCACCATTCCCTGGACTCGGTGCTTCAGGGTCCTCTCGTTCCTCCGGCTCCCCTCAGCATGGGAACCGCGGATTCGGGGCTTTGTTTTTGTTTCGGAACTAGGGCTCAGGCCATCCCCCGCCCTGGCCGGCCGCGACTGTGCTGGGCGCAGGTGCAATACGAAGCTGATAGCTGTGGTGCCAGGCCCCACGGGTATCCTTAGAGAGGAGTGAGGGAGAGGGAGGGCCAAGGGGTCAAGAGAACAGCAGCAGGAAGAGGTGCAGGACAGAAGGACATGAGCTCCCACATTCTGTGTGGAGACCACCACTCAGCAGGGAACCCGTGGTGCCTTGTGACCCTGGGTCGGGGTCTCAGGGGATCTGTCATCAACCAAGACTGCTTCCTATGTTAAGATGAAGGCCGATGTTGTAGACTGAGCTCCTCCCGGGCCTCCCATGGACCAGGCTAAAAATCAAAATGGCGTCACTCACACTCAAATCCCCTGAGTGCAGCCAGGCCGGCGCCACGCTGCCCATCTGACCCCCTGAACGCTCAGGATTAGAGAGACGAGGGCCCAGGCTCCCAAACGGACCAGTTTGCACTGGCATGAGGCCCATGTTCCCTCTACCTTAACCCTTACGCAAAGCAGGAAGCCTGTGGCCAGCTGATCCTGACCAGCTATTTTTCCATTGTCTCTCTCTGTTCTTACCTTAGGAGCAAAGTAACTTTTTTTTTTTTTTTTTGACAGGCAGAGTTAGACAGTGAGAGAGAAAGACAGAGAGAAAGGTCTTCCTTCCGTTGGTTCACCCCCCAAAAGGCCGCTACTGCCGGCGCTGTGCCGATCCGAAGCCAGGAGCCAGGTGCTTCCTCCTGGTCTCCCATGCGGGTGCAGGGCCCAAGCACCTGGGCCATCCTCCACTGCCTTCCCAGGCCACAGCAGAGAGCTGGACTAGAAGAGGGGCAACTGGGACAGAACCAGCACCCCAACCAGGACTTGCGGAGCAAAGTAACTGACAACGACCGAGGCCCTTTTTCTTCTTTTGTTTCTGCTTTCCCTCAGCCCTTCTCAGACTGTGAAGCCCACCAGGACAGCGGAACACTTAATCTATGTCAGGGAGTGAAGTGTTGCCTCGTTCTGGGATTTTTTTTAAAAAGGCCAATTAAGATAGAAGGAATTGGGGTTGGTGCCGCGGCTCACTAGGCTAATCCTCCGCCTGTGGCGCCGGCACACCGGGTTCTAGTCCCGGTGGGGGCGCCGGATTCTGTCCCTGTTGCTCCTCTTCCAGTCCAGCTCTCTGCTGTGGCCCGGGAGGGCAGTGGAGGATGGCCCAAGTCCTTGGGCCCTGCACCCCATGGGAGACCAGGATAAGCACCTGGCTCCTGGCTTCAGATCGGCACAGTGCGCCAGTCACAACGCGCCGGCTATAGTGGCCACTTAGGGGGTGAACCAACGGAAAATGGAAGACCTTTCTCTCTCTCTCTCTCTCTCTCTCTCTAACTCTGCCTGTCCAAAAACAAAACAAAACAAAACACACGCACACACACAAAAACAAAAGATAGGGGCGGGATCAGCGCTGTGGCACAGGAGGTTAATCCTCCGCCTGCTGTGCTGGCATCCTATATGAGTGCCGGTTTGAGACCCGGCTGCTCCACTTCTGATCCAGCTCTCTGCTATGGACTGGGAAAGCAGTAGAAGATGGCCCAAGGCCTTGGGCCCCTGCACCCGCGTGGGAGACCCAGAAGAAGCTCCTGGCTCCTGGCTTCGGATCAGCACAGCTCCAGCCATCGCTGCCATTTGGGGAGGGAACCAGTGGATAGAAGACCTTTCGCTCTCTCTCCCTCTGTCTGTTACTCTACCTATCAAATAAATAAAATAACTTAAAAAAAAAAGATAGTTGGGGGCAGGCATTGTTGTACAGCAGGTTAAGCCGACACTTGGGACATCAGCATTCGTTATCGAAGTGTCTGGTTTGAGTTCTGGCTGCTCCACACTTCTGTTCCAGCTTCCTGCTCATGTGCCAGGGTTGTTGAATGATGGCCTGAGTTGCTGACATTGAGGTGGGGGACCTGGATGGAGTTATTGGCTCCTGGTCTCACCCTGGCATGGCTGTGGTTATTGCAAGCATTTGGGAAGCGAACCAGCAGACAGAAGCGATCTCTCTTTCTCTCTCTGTGTCACTCTGTGTTTTAAAGAAACACACCTTAGAAAGAGAGAGAGATTGTAAAGTGGATTGCTGTAATCTTGCCCTTTAATCATCAGGGGCAACCAGGTGCTCCAGATGCCTGAGAAATGTGGAGGGGAGGGGAAGCAGCTGCCACAGCCCCCAGAGCCGCTGAGCCCACCAGTCCTGGAAGCAGACAGCTGTGGCCCTGCTTCCTTGCAGCTGCCTGGCCTCAGTGGGCTCCTGTGCTCAGTGTCCCAACACGGGAAGCAGGGAACAGGAGCAGGCAGTCGCGAAGGAGCTGGTGGTAGGCACCCATGGCTGCTGCTTTGCTGCCTCTGCCTGTAGCATAGCTCTGAGACTGCAGACAAACCCCCAGATCCCCCTGGAAACTTCTCTAGTCTTTCCCAATTCCCCTGCCTGCGCCTGCCCACCAACGCAAGGCCTTCCAAAAGGTCACAGAAAATGCCTGTTATGAAAAAAAAATGATGCATACATCTCAATTCCACGCTCCCATGAACTTTCCCAAGTCTCCTTGCCCAGCTTTCAGCCACGGGTCCTGTCCTGTGGTTCAGATGGCCTGCAGCCTTGCTCAGGAGCACCTCAGGAAGCAGCTGTGAGGGCACGGGGCCTGGGGGTGGGGGTGGGGTTCAATCTTCTTCCAGTTCTGGGAGAGCTGGATGGCAGGCTGCCAGAGCCCCAGGCTGCTGCAGGGACGACCTTGGCCTGAGGCTATGACACTGGGAGGTTGCCTCTCTCTCTCCCTCTCTCTCTCTCTCTCTCTCTCTCATAAGTTGGACAGCAGGAAGTGTAATTCTGCACCATCTGGTTGGCTCTGAAATGTTTTGTGTACACGTAATCACTTCTGTCCCCAGCCCGAGAGGAAAAGGGTGGTGTGTCTTTATTTTAAAACAGAGTTCATACTATGTACTCTTTCCACCACAAAAGTAGAGACATTTAGAAAACGAAAGTAAGAGAGAGACATCACCTGGGCACCCTCACCCCCAAACCTGCAGGCTTTTATCTGCTTAGTCTTTCCATCTGATGAGCCCTTGGAGGGTGTTGGCTCATAAGCAAACAACAAGATAAACAAAGCTGATATAGAGTGGTATGCAAGCAGGGGTTGGGACCAGGGAATTTTATGTGGGCAACAAAGAACCCTGAAGGAAGTGAGAGGGGCATCTGTGTGGACATTTCAGACCGGGCACTCCAGGCAGAAGGGACAGCATGTGCAAAGGTCCTGTGGTAAGAGCCTACTGTGATGGCTGCAGAGACAAGAGGAGACTGGTATGGCTGGAACCCAAGTGAGCCAGGGGAAGGAAGAGAAGGGCAGGCCCTGGAAGGGGGGAGGCTGGCCCAGCGAGGGCAATGCTTCTCAAACTTGCTCTGCAACAGGTCCTTTTTAAAAATGCAGGCCCAGGGGCTGGCACTGTGGTGCAGTAGGTTAAGCCACTGCCTGCAACGTCAGCATCCCATATGACAATGGGTGCCAGTCCCAGCTGCTCCATTTCGAATCCAGCTCCCTGCTGTGGTGCCTGGGAGAGCAGTGAAAGATGGTCAAAGTGCTTGGGCCACTGCACCCCATGTGGGAGACTTGGCTAGAGTTCCAGGTTCCTGTCCCTGTCCCAGCCCTAGCCCCAGCTGTTGCAGCCATTTGGGGAGGTGAACCAGTGGATGGAAAACATTCTCTTTCTCCCTCCCCCTCCCTCTATAACTCTGCCTTTCAAATACATAAACTCTTTTTTTTTTTTAATTTATTTTTTGTCAGGCAGAGTGGACAGTGAGAGAGAGAGACAGAGAGAAAGGTCTTCCTTTTGCCGCTGGTTCACCCTCCAATGGCCGCCACGGTAGGCGCGCTGCGGCCAGCGCACCGCGCTGATCCAATGGCAGGAGCCAGGTACTTATCCTGGTCTCCCATGGGGTGCAGGGCCCAAGGACTTGGGCCATCCTCCACTGCAAGAGGGGCGACCGGGACAGGATCGGTGCCCTGACCGGGACTAGAACCCGGTGTGCCGGCGCCGCAAGGCGGAGGATTAGCCTAGTGAGACGCGGCGCCGGCCCATAAACTCTTTTTTTAAAAAGTGCAATTGCAGCTGACCTTTGCTTTAAAGGAATCTCCCTGGCTGCTGGTCAGGCTGTGGAGGGTGTGGTTCCCACGGGAGGGAGTGGGGGTAGGAGCTGCAGATGCTGCAGATATACGGGTAGGGTACCAGCAGGTGCACAATGTGGGAGAGAGAAGGGATCTAGGACATCAGCCATAGCCTTCCTTCCCCTCCCCCTTCCCCCAAGGATGCCGACCACCTGCCAAAATTTGCTGGTGCCACCATGGAGTTTAGGTAAGTGCTACCAAAACTTTCTGATAAAGTCAGTGGGAAAGGCCAGTGGGACGCCTGAGGGGCTGAAGCCCCAAAGCATAGGTAGTGGGGAAGCAGGTGTATGCTACAATGCAAGCTTCCCTCCCAGTTCTTAGAAAACCCAACCCCCCTTTGCTCCACCTGGGAAACCTGGCTATAGCTCCTGGCCAGGTTGCCAATTGCCCATCGGCCTGGGACTGGAATCCCTCTGAAGTTGTTTCTTCTTAGATGGAGATACCTAAGGAATTTCAGGATTCTTCCTCATTTTGGTGGTGGTGGGGAGGGGGCTTTCCATGCTCCACCATGACAGACCCCAGAAAATACCATTTCTGTCCATTGTTAGGGGAGGCTGGCATCTGCCTGTTTGAGGTCTCCATCAGCTGCCAGATAAGACAGGCCTGACATTTGGGGAAAAGATCCAGGTGAGAGATACCCACTTGGGAGCCAGAGAGTCACCAACTGCCTGCTGAAAGGGGGTGGAAGAGGGGAGACTGGAGGGTGGGGGAGAAGAGCACCAACTAGTTAAGGGGTCTGAGAGACAGAGGGCCAGTGGGTAAAAGGGGGGACCCATGCAGGTTTGGGGGTGCACTTGTCTGTTGTTTACTGCTGAGTAACAAACCAGCCCCAAATGTAGGGGTTGAAAGTGTCAGTTCCCACAGCTCTGAATTCGCTGTGAGGTCCTCTTGCAGCACAGGCGTGGTCTGGGGTCACTCATGAGGCTGCCTGGGTTGGGGACATCGGGGTGGCTGGAAGCACCAAGTCAGAGAACACGTCCTGACTCCAGGCTGGGGCTGGCTGCTCTGTTCTCACCATGGGGCGTCTCCTCCAGGCAGCCAGATTCCCAGACGACAGGGGCTGGAGCTTCAGGGCAGGAATCTGGAACTTTTGATCCCAAAGAAGCTATGAGACGCCAGGGAGGAAGCCAGGCTCTGGATGCGGCAGCTCCTTGTAGCATCCCCAGCAGGTAGAGGTACTGGGAGCTGGGGGGCAGCCTCTGGGAACACACCTGCCACAGCTGGGAGCTCTCTCCAGCTACAGGCTTACATAAGGGTTCTCAAAAAAAAAAAAAAAAAAAAAAGCTTGTGGAAAATGGAATGAAAAGATTAAATTTATTTTGGGGCAAAATCAGATTTTGAAATCTATGCATACGACAAATCTTCAAAAAGTTCATAAAGAGGTTGGCGCTATGGCATAATAGGCTAAGCCTCTGCCTGTGACACAGGCATCCCATATGGGCACCGGCATCCCATATTGGGCGCCGGTTTGAGTCCCAGCTGCTCCTCTTCCGATCCAGCTCTCTGCTATGGCCTAGGAAAGCAGCAGAAGATGGTCCAAGTGCTTGGACTCCTGCAGCCACGTGGGAGACCTGGCTTTGAATAGGCCCAGCTCTGGCCGTTGCTGTCATTTGGTTAGTGACCCAGAAGATGGAAGACCTTTCTTTCTGTCTCTTCCTCCCTTGGTCTGTAACTCTGCTTCTCAAATAAATAAACAAAATCTTAAAAACACAAGTTCATGGAATAATAATAACAAAAAAGGTCTTATGAAAAAGCTCAGCCTAGAGGTCAACAGGTTTTTTTTCGGGGGGGGGCACCAAAACAGACTTTTCATTTTGCTTTCCACGAACTTTTTGAACCAATGTCAAAGATAAAAAAAAAAAGGAGGGAGAAATTTAGGCGGAGTAGTTGGGGTGTTGCACACTGTGCTCCTCCTCATTGGCTGACCACTGCTCTTAGTCTGGGTCCTTTCTTTGTCTGGGCTGGTTCCTTATTTGCCTTACCAGGGGGGCTGACGTGGGTGGGGCTGAGTGGCAAACTGAAGGCAGGTGCCTGGCACGGGGCAGGTGCATGCGTGGTGCCAGCAGCCGCCGCCTGTGTCCAGCGCACACCCCTTCTCCCTGGCAGGGCTCACTCCCTTGAAGACATGGCAGCCACCAGGAAGGAAATCTTGCCCAAGCTCAAGAACTCCACAAACCGGTTCTCCAAACCCCCCACCCTGCCCCTTGTGCCTACCCTCCTCATTCCGCTTAGTCCTTGGATGTGGAAATATTTAAAAACGCGTAGAGAGGCGTTCCTTTTCATCCCTGCTGGCTCCTGGACAAGAATGCCACCTCCGCGGTGGGGCCCTCTCTCAGGCCGTTTGGGATACGCATCTTACAGACATTATCTAATCTGTTTTTTTTTTCCCCCATGTTATTTGAAAGGCAGAAGGAGAGCGAGCAAGCGAGCGAGTGCTCGAGATCTTCCATCTGCTAGTTCACTCCCCCAAAAGCAGAGGCTGAGCCAGCCCAAAGCCAGAAGCCAGGAACACACTCCGGGTCTCCCACGTGGTTGGCAAGGACCCAAGTACTTGAGCCCTCACTTGTTGCTTCCCAGGAAGCTGGTGTGGGGAGCGTGGCCAGGCTTGGAACCCAGGCACTCCATATGGGATGTGGGGGCCAAATGCTTGCCCCCTTCATCGTATTATTCTTTACCGCAGCCATGCCCACCCCACCCCCCAGAAGTGGGCGTTCCTCCAGCTTTGAGAAAAAGGCAAGTGAGCCTGAGACGTTAAGGAACTCCAAGGTCGCAGAGCTACAGGGTCTGAACCCAGGCCACAGAAGCTAGGGCCAGCATATGGCCCATTGCGGCCAGACAGCCGGGGTGAGCGAGAGCGTCTGCGGCCCTGGTACCCCTTTCCCCGGAGACTGGGCCGGCAGCTGGTGGCAAA
Source organism: Lepus europaeus (assembly GCF_033115175.1). Classification (NCBI taxonomy): domain Eukaryota; kingdom Metazoa; phylum Chordata; class Mammalia; order Lagomorpha; family Leporidae; genus Lepus; species Lepus europaeus. The sequence goes on from NC_084836.1 coordinate 76,443,896, forward strand.
GACAAGGAGCCCCAGGGCAGCAACTCGGCCCCCGTCGGTTTCCTGGGCGAGCGCGTGCGGTGCAGGGGGGAGCCAGGGACCGGCCTGTGCGGCCGGCCAGGGGCCCACTTTCAGGCGCGAACGAAGGGATTAAAGCGGACCACGCCTCGGCCCTCGGACCCGCCGGTGCACTCCAGCGCGCCATCTCCCACTCACTTTCGTTCTGCACCGGCTCGTTCCCGCCCCAGGGGCTCCCGCACCCCAGCCGGAGGCCGTGTCCTCCGACGCACCTGCCTCCGCAGCAGCCCGCGCGGAGCAGCTGTCGGGGCTCGAAGACTCGCGCGCAAACTGAAACCAAAACAAGCCGCGTCGAGGAGCGTCAGGGCGGGGGCGCAGACCCGCTTGCGTCGGGGACCCTCCCCACGCCGCCCCAGGCCTCCATCACCCGGCTCCTGCGCAGTCCCTGAGCTAGCCGGGGAGCAGGAGCGGGGCCAGGGGCTGGCTCCAGGAAGAGACTCCCGAGCTTGGACGGGCCCCCGAGGAGTGGGTGGTGGCTGGAGGGCGGGGCGGGGGCGGGGCCTGCGAAGTCTCCAAGGGGCGCCCCCGGCGCGCAGCACCCGTCTCGGGGCGTCGGGCGAGATGGCGGCGTGCAGCCTGGGCCGCGGCGTCGGGCGGCTGTTGGGCAGCTTACGCGGGCGCTCGGGGCAGCCGCTGCGCGGGGTGAGCGCCCGGCGCGGGGCAGCCTCCTGGCTCCCGGGCCGCGCCCCCGCCGCCGCCGCTGCCGCCGCTGTAGCCGGCGCGCCTCCAGGCTCGTACCCCGCGCTGAGCGCGCAGGCGGCCCGGGAGCCCGCCGCCTTCTGGGGGCCGCTGGCGCGGGACATGCTCGTGTGGGACACCCCCTACCACACCGTCTGGGACTGCGATTTCAACAGCGGCAAGATCGGCTGGTTCCTGGGAGGCCGGCTGAACGTGTCCGGTGAGTGCGCCGCGGGGGATCAGGACGCCCCGACTCTCGCGTCCCGCGGGGACCCTAGGAGCCGCCTGCCCGCCTGCCCCGGCCCCGGCCCCAGCCCCAGCGGACAGCAGCAGGCACCCGGGCAGCCCTGCAGGAGCTCGCCTCGCCAGCACCCTGACCCCTCCGCTGCTCTCGACGGAGGCGCCACGTCACCCCCGCTCCATCCCACCCGGCTCCGAGGCTCCAGCCCCCCTGGCCGCTGCACCAGGCGCCCGAGTCCGCCTTCCCCGTCCGCGTGGGGCGCCAGCTGCGGGCCTTTGCGCGCGCGCGCGAGAGAGAGCTGAGCGCTCGGCCGGCTCCAAAGTTGCACCGCGGGGTTCACAGCACTGCGGAGCGCGCACACCTGCGGGGAACTGCAGGCCGCCGCCCGGCGCAGCGCGCCGGGAACCCGGGAGTCGGCACGGACTGAGCCGTTCTCGTCCCGGGCCGGAGGGGTAAGCGGAAAGCGTAAGGCAGTTGTCACCGTCAGCTGCGGCGCGGCGACTCGCCTTGGGGACAGACCCGGCTCTGGTAAACAAACGGAGCTGCGGCGGTGGCCCTTGGGAGGAGAAAGTCCCGGCCTCGGATCTCCTCGCTCCTGGGGCGTGTAGGCTGGGAGGAAGCAACCGCACGGCTCCCGGTTCACAGCCAAGGAGCACCGCGCGCTGAGGACCTGGCTGGGCCGGGGGAGCCAAGACGCCGGCCCCGCCTGCACGCCGATGCCTGGCTCCTCCCGGGCCCGAACCAACGGGCTGTTCTGCCAGGGTTTGGAGCTGAGGCTGGGGACCAACAGAGAGACACCGCCAGGGCACCAGACTCCACAGTCTGGCTGGACACCCAGGGTGGCCTGCCGCGTGGGGCCTGGGGGGCGGGGGCCTTGCGACCCGTTGGGCAGGATAGGGCCTGGGAGGGGTGGTGGGAAGTGGAGTCTCATATAACTGCATCCATTGCTCCCTGAGCCTCAGAGAAGTGGGCGCCGTGATGCTCCCTTGGTAGGTGGGCTCTGCAGACCACTCGGCACCTTAATGTATTATATGCAGGAGTGGCCATGCACCAGTACCAAGTAGCCAGTTACCTTGCAGTTATTTTTCGAATTAACCCAAAAGAACTTTGGACCAATATTCCTACCCCCCTCTATTGTATCATTACTTTGCTGGTTTAATCAAAATGAGTCACTAGATAAGTGTTTTCCTTAGGATGCAGTCAGCAGCCAGTGTCCTTGAACCAGTGCAAGAGAGAGAGAGGGAAGAGAGAGAGAGAGAGAGAGAGAGAGAGAAAAGAGAGAGAGACAAAGAAGCCCTTGGGTTGACAGAGAGGGTGGAATGTGGCCTTGAAAGGGGAGTAGAGCAGCTCATGGAAGGACAAGGCTGTCTCTGGACTTGGGTGGCTCAGGCTACTGTGACGTCCATGGTTGGCTCTTGCCTGGCTACAGCCCTGCCCTCAGCTAAGGCATTGGAACAGACCCCACAGGGCACACAACAAGGACCTGGGAGCCTCTTCTGGTCTAGGTTGGAGTGGGATCAGCAAGAATTGTCTCTGTCCCATTTTGCTTTGACTTCTGCCCCCCTGGCAGGTGCAGGCTTAGAGGCGACCTTAGCTGACACCGGGTTTCAGAGCACGGTCGGGAAATACTTTTCAGCAGCTTTCTTGTTTTCCGTGTGAATGCCTACCCAGTCATCTCCCCACAGTGTCCCTGTCCCTAGCCAGTGTCTGCCAGCTTGCAGAGGTGACAATCTGGGAAAAAAGGATGAGGCCAGGACGCAGCTACCCTGGGAGCCGCCTAGAGAGCAGTGGAGTGTAGGCGGGGATGTTTTGACCTGACCTGTTGTGCAAGATAAAACCTGCATGATGACGCCAACTTCTTGCAAGGGAGCATCATTCTTGCAAGTTCACTGCCCCTCAGCGGTTCTCCAAGTGTGAGCCCTAGTCAGCAGCAGCAGCCTTAGCCTGGGGACTTCAAATGTATGTCTTTATTTTAAAAAGGTCCATTTCTTTATTTTTAGCTTGTTGAAAGGAAGAGTATTGGGGGAGGGAGGTGAGAGAGAAAGACAAACCAACCTTCCATATGCTCATTCATTCTCCAAATGCCTACAACAGCCCGGGCTGGGCCGGGCTGAAGCCAGAGCTTGAAACTCCATTGGGATCTGCAGTGTTGGGGATGAGGCCCCAAGCTGTTGAGCCATCATCTGCTGCCTCCCAGGGTACATTAGCAGGAATCTGCATGGGAAGCTGAGCAGCCCAGGGCTCGAATCAGCTCGCCCCTTGGGAACCTTCTAGAAATACAATTCTGGGGCCCATCATCAACCTCCAGAATCGGAAACCTTGGGGTGGGTGGGGACCTCCGAAGCCTTCCAGGTGCTCCAGTGCACACTTGGGTTTGAGAACCACTGGCCTGTGTGCCCCAAACCAGGGCATTCAGAAGCACTTCTAAACTAGGCAGAACTGGGACTCATGTGTTGGGGACAGCTCCATTAACAATCAGTGGTGCTGGCTTGCCCTTGCTTTCCTCAGGGGATCGGCTGCAGGGCTCCCCACAGATAGCAAAAGCCAGGGTTGCTTAAGTCCCTTGTATAAAATGGCATAGTATTTGCATCAGAGCTGCACAATCATCTTTCTGTACACTTTAATCCACAGATTACTTAAATACCTAACACAAGATCAATGCTACAGAAATAGATGCTATATTGTGTTATTTAGGGAATAATGGTGATAAGAACTGGCTGTACCTGTTAAGTGTGGGCCTCACTGCACGTGGGCGAGTAGTTAGGGAAATTTCAGCCCCCGGAAGTGGAGCGATGCCAGGGGCCAGCCATACGTATGTGGGTGGGGCGGTACAGTCTAATCCTTCCAGAAGCGTCTTTGCCTTCCCACCTGGGTTTGAATCCTCGCTTTCTCTTTACTGTTCTTTGCAGTGTTTCTGCATCTGTGAAACACAGAGTGTCGGTGACCAAATTCTGTCCTAATTACTGTTGCACACCGGAGCCCTGTATGCCTGGTGGCAGGGCACAGCAACCACTCTGTTGCTCTCGTGGATTCTGCGGGTCAGGACTTTGGACAGGGCCCGACGGGGCTGGCTGGCTGCTGCTCCCTGAGGTTTGGGGCTGAAGTCATCGCCTGCTTCTTGCTCCCAAGTCTGGGGCTTGGGTTGGGGATGACTCAACTCCCGGGCTGGGCTTGGCTGAAACTGCAGCCCAGAGCGCCCCGACAGGGCTTCCCGCGGTGGGGGTGCAGCTGGGCCCAGGGAATGCCCAGCAACCAGTGGACCAAGAGACCCAGGCAGAGAATTTTCGGCTGCCTCTGACCTGTGTGACCCAGGAAAGGTTACCAGAGTATACCTGTCGCACGCACACCCAGTGGAGGCTGTTAGCATTAAGTGAGATAAGGCTCTCCGTAGCTCATTATGCCCCAATCACTGGCCAGTGTTAATTATTAATAGAGTATTTGGGGTGGCTGTGACCTTGAGTGTGGCCTTCATCGGTGCTGTGTCTCACCTGAACGGGACTGCCTGGGTCTGAGTCTGATCTGCCTGCAGCAGGTGCAGGGTAGGTGTCTGACATGGCTCTCAAAGCATCACAGGATTCCACCCTGTGACTTCCACCAGGCGCCCAGAGCCAGGTGGGATTAGGCAGGCCCCACCCCCTCAGGGTTTATGTAAAACTGCTTTGCAGAAGCAAACAAGCCAAGTAGGAAAAGTGATTCTTGCCCACCCTGGCTGTCTTTGAGGGGCTCCAGAGATGTCTTTGCCCCGGTGCCTCACAGATACAGGTCAGGAAGCCACAGATGCAGACCTGGAGGCTCACAACGTGTGTCATTGCTTTCACAACACACAACCATGCTGTTTTCTAAACCTTACATTTCGAGTCTTTTTTTTTTTTCTTTTTAAGTATGTGTGTTCTCAACTCCAGAGTGTGACCTATTTTTAACTAAGCGCTAAGCACTGAGAAATTTCTTTGGTGCTTTCTAGAACGAGACTCTCCGAAATAGAAATCATTGTAACTGTTGCTCTCCTGTCTGTGACCTGCCTCCAGTAATTCAGAAGGCAAGATGCTACTCCCTGGGTTCCATTTGTCTGTCTGTGATTAAACTAACCTAGGGTTTTTTATTTGAGAGGCAAAGAGAGAGAGAGAGAGAGAGACAGACAGGGAGAGGGAGAGGGAGAGAGAGAATCTCTCATCTGCTGGTTCACTCACCTAATGCCCACAACAGCTGGGGTTGGCCTGGGCGGACAACAGGAGCTGAGAACCCAGTCCAGGTCTCCCACATGGGTGGCAGGAGCCCAGTGCCTTGAGCCATCGCTGCTGCCTCTCTGGGTCTGCGTCATCAGGAAGCTGCAGTCAGGAACAAAGCAAGGTGTGGGTCCCAGGTTCTCCAGTGCGGGCCGCAGGTGCCTAACCTACAGGTCACACGCCTACCCCTCCAAGGTTTTTATTTAAGGAAGTCTAAGTGAAAATGCAACTCCAGTCTTAGGAGGGAGGCCCTGCAGAAGAGTCTGAATTCTTCCCAGTCGTCAGAAGCATGACTTACTTTAAATAGCGCAGGTTCTGGAAAGTTGGCAAGTACGCCTCCTGCGACTGATGCAGTATTCTTAACATGTGCCAGGAGCTTTTCTATTTAAAGAGAACTCATTGTGAATCTTTCTGTGAATATTAACTCCCTCGTTCCTTCTGATGAAACGTGAATTTCTGTCTGCCGAATTCAGGTAAATCCATGTGGCCATGTGTTGTGTGGGAAATATGGCAAAAGAACCACTCAGAATTCTGGAAGATTCCTTTGTTATGTGTGATGCCTTTAAAAAGCTTTTTAAAAATACTTAGATATTTATTTGAGAGACAGAGATGCAGAAAGAGAATTCCTTTTTTTTTTTTTCAAGATGTTTGTTTGAAAGGCAGAGTTACAAAGGAGAGAGAAAAAGAGAGATCTTCCATTCACTGGTCCACTCTCCAGTGGCTGCAATGGCTAGGCCTGGGCCAGACCAAAGCCAGGAGCTAGGGGCTGCTTCAGGGTCTCCCACATGTGTGCAGGGGCCCAAGCACTTGGGTCATCTTCTGCTGCTTTCCCAGGCACATTAGCAGGGAGCTGGATGGAGAGTGGGGCAGCTGGGACTTGAACGAGTGACCAGATGGGATGCTGGTGCTGTAGGCCACTGCTTTACCCACTGCACCGCAATGCAGACCTCCAGGAAGAGAGTTCTTATCTTCTGGTTCACTACTGAAATGTCCACAGTAGCCAGGGCTGGGCCAGGCTGAGACTGGGAGCTGGGAGCTCAATCTAGGTTTCCATGTGAGTGGCAGGAACCCAATTACTTGAGCCATCCCTGCTGCCTCCCAGACCCAGGGTCTGCATTAGCAGGAGCTGGAGCTGGGCATCAAACCCAGGTACTTTGTAGGGGATGCAAGTATTTTTTTTTTAAGATTTATTTTATTTATTTGAAAGACAGAGTTACAGAGAGAGGTAGAGACAGAGAGAGGTGTCTTCCATCCACTGGTTCACTCCCCAGATGGCTGCAACGGCTGGAGCTGGGCCGATCTGAAGCCAGGAGCCAGGAACCTCTTCCAGGTCTCCCACATGGGTGCAGGGGCCCAAGGACTTGGGCCATCTTCCACTGCTGTTCTAGGCCATAGCAGAGAGCTAGATCGGAAGGGGAGCAGCCGGGACTAGAACCGGCACCCATATGGGATGCCGGTGCCTCAGGCCAGGGAGTTAACCCACTGCGCCACAGCTCCGCCCCAGTGCAAGTATTTCAACTAGAGTAGTTGCTGCAAGGCTAACTCCCCAGTCTGTGTCATCTCCATAATGGATGTGTTGACGTTCTGGAAAGCCTTGAATTTTCCTGGCCAAGCCACGGGTGTCAGCTGCAGCGAGTGTGATGGGGTGCAGAGCCTGGGGCAGCTCTCTGCTCGCTCAGGCCTCCGCTCATGCTCACAACACCTGCCTGAAGTAGCTGCTGGGCCCATTGAACAGATGTGGAAATAAAGGCCCCAGCTCGGGTCCAGACAATGCCCCATGCTATGCTGAGAAGGTGCTGGACAGGCAGCTGGTTGTCCGGGAAAGAATGACCCTGATTTGGCTCAGCAGTCCGTGCGGCTCACTTCCGGGCTTAGAATCTGGCAGCAATGCACTCCCTAACAGAGTAAGCGTTCCGGTGGGGCTGAGCAGAGGGAAGACTGAAAGAAGCAGGATCAGCAGAGTCAACAGCAGATGGGGCGTCTCACGGCTGCTTTCCTCATCTGGAGGGCCAGGGAGACCGACCCGTGGGAGAACAGCTGCTTGCTTAACGCCAGACTCCTCTTGGTGCACGGATTAAGGTAGAAGGCGCCGTGTCGCGTTGATTCCAAAGGGCCTGTTTTGGAAATTTGGCCGTAGTCTCTGTGATCCTGGTGTTTGCGAAGGTCAGATGAACGGCGTGGCGAGGCAGAGCTGTTAGTGTGGCCGACTCCGTTTTGATTTCCAGCCGGTTAGATCCCCTAAGCTTTGGCCTGCCGTCATTTTTTGGCTATCACCATAGGCCAAGGAGCGAATCCACACACAGCTTAACTTGCTCCAGGGTTCTGCGGCTGGGGCTGGGGGCAGCCGTGACGTGGTTCTCGCTCCACTCCCCCCCATCCTGGGGTGAGGAGCTGGCTGACTCCGGGAGGGAGCTCCGGGCTGGGAGAGGGGTTAGCCCCACTGCGGGGTTCCAGCCTGGGCCCCTCTGGGCAGAGCGAGCAGTGGTGAATGGTGTGGGGGAAGAGAGAGAGTGCGTTGTGTGCTGGGAACTTTGGAAGAGGCTTGAAATAGGACACGGGGGTTGAGTTACGCTGAGGCTGCATGAGGTCCTAGCCCAGCTCTTCTTGGAAGTACTCGGAAATGGAAGTTTCTTGTCCCACGTCCCAGTTCTTGGGGAAGAGGTTGTTTTTTTTTTCGTAGAAATGTACGAATTCCCTTCCTTCCTCCCTTTCTTCCTTGGCTGCCTCCCCATCTTCTCCGCCCATCAATTGAAGCAACCATAAATAATGGCCCCTAGGGCCAATGTGCCCGTGATGTAGTAGGGTCCCCATGCCCCCTGGGCCCACGCTGGCCTTTATCTGGGTGCTGGTGTGTTCTGAGTGACGCCCGTGGTGGCTGTGAACAAAGATGCAATTGTGTGTGTGTGTGTGTGTGTGTTTCTCCTGGGAACCTGTGACTCCATCTGACCTTGAAACAGGAAATATTCCAATGGCACACCCAGAGCCAAGGGTTGCTGTACCCATCCCATGGACTGGGAAACTCACGTTTAGATTGCATAACCAGTGTATCGGCTGTGGTCCACCGGGGTTGACTCTGGAACGTGGGGTTTTCGGCTTTGAGGATGTGGCTTGAGGGGGTCTCCCAGGGCTGACGGATGCGTTTGATTGCTCCTGTCCTGAAAGGAGAGAGATAGCTCTCTGGACCCTGGAGTGCACGTGAAGCGCAGATTGTGTCTACCACTTAGGGTCCTGGGAGACTGGCAGCATCGTCAGTGGGATTCTGTTGAACAGCAAAAGCTCCTGTATGCTGCCCGACTCAGTGAGGGCACTGAGGCTGAGCGCCTGGATTAGGCTGCTTGTGTGCAGACGTGAGCAGGAGACTCGGCCCCTGGTTGTAGGCAGGCAGCCAGCAGTGAACTCATCTCAGGCTGAGACACAGGGAAGCATGGGGTTGAGCTGCTGGGATCAGGGATCTGCCTGGCTGCAGCTGTCTTGTCAGCCCTCAGAAGAGACTGAGCTGCACCCTGGTGCTGTCTCCAGTGCTGCCTTGATGCTTGGTGTGTTGCTTGCAGGATGCCCCATGGGCTCTGAGGCTGTGAGGTCTCAGTCGGGCAAGCAACGTCCCAGGGAGAGGACTGTCCCAGTGCCCCAGCTGCAGGTGAGAGGTAGCGCAGTGAGAGGGAGCATCAGGCATGGTTAGAATGCTTCCTGCTGCTGCTCTCTGGCTGGGGCTGGGGCTGCTCACGGGACTGTGTGGACCATCTGAGGCTGTTTGGAACTGTGTCAGGGCGGAGCTTCCCAGGTGCATCTACTGGGGTCTTCTCAGCAGGTCTGGCTGGGGCATTTGTCCCCTGCCCTCAGGTGATGGCTGGAGCACCCAGCAGCTGAAGGAGGCCCGTGTCCCATGTGGGCTGCGCCCTGCACCTGCTGGGCCCTCCTTCTCACGCTTGGCTCTCCTCTGAGTCTCTGCAGTGTCCACCCCCACTCCCACCCCCAACCCCACCCCTCCACCTCAGCTGGGCCTTCTCAGGCTCCAAGTGACCTGGCCAGAGGCTCCTGCAAGGCCAGGCAGCTGGGGACAAGACCTCCTGCTGAGGGGCGGCCTGGCTCGTGAATATTCAGAAGCCATAAATCTGCGGTTTGGGTGTGAAAACGTGATTGGTTTGAGAATGCACACACACACACACACCCCATCAGAGAAACAGCCTGTGGGCCCAGGTGGCTAAGGTTTCCCCAGCTTGCTCACTGGCTTCCACGGCCCCCCTCCCCCCCGGCAGTGACTTCCCGCCTGCTTCTTGCCTGGTCATTCTTCTCCATCGTTGCAGGTGTCAACTGCCTGCAAGGCCAAGTCCTGCTCGAACCTCTTCCTCCCACCCCCACCCCCGCACTGCAGGCAGGGCTCACCCTTCTCCCCGACCTGGTGCTCAGAACAGCTCTTGGCTGCCTGTTTGGATGGTTAGGGGTGACAACGGAGGGCAGGGTTGGCTGGATGGACTTGGGCTGATCTGTCTGTGTGACCTTGGGCAGGCTCCTTAACCTCATCTGTAAGGGGCGATCCTTGATCTCTGCTTCTGGCCCACGGTGGGGTGGGGAGTTCTGTCTATTAGCAGCCATCGATGTTGCTATTGTTTTAGGCTTGGGTTGCCTTTAGCTTCCCTGCTTGACTTTCTGTGGGTGGATTCAGCTTGGCTGTGCTGTTTGGACAGGATTGTCAGGCCTGCCGCAGTCTTCCTAATGAGTTGCACCACTCATGAGAGTTTTCTTCTTCTTTTTTAAAAAATATTTTATTTATTTATTTGAAAGGCAGAGTTACAGATAGTGAGAGGGAGAGACAGAGAAAGGTTCACCCCCCAAAAGGCTGCAATGGCCGGAGCTGCTCCGATCTGAAGCCAGGAGCCAGGTGCTAGGTGCTTCTTCCCGGTCTCCCCCATGGGTGCAGGGGCCCAAGGACTTGGGCCGTCTTCTACTGCTTTCCCAGGCCATAGCAGAGAGCTGGATGGGAAGTGGAGCAGCCGGGAGTAGAACTGGTGCTCATATGGGATGCTGGTACCGCAGGCGGAGGATTAACTTACTGCACCATGGCGCTGGCCCCGAGTTTTCTTAATGTCTGCTACCTGCACCCACACTCCTGGCTGAGTAGATCTGCCTTTCCCTTGGCCTTCGGCTTGGAGCCGTGATTGCAAGTGGTGCCCCCGGGCCAGGCCTTGTGGTGCAGCGGGTTTAGCCCCTGCCCTCCTTGGGACTCCCATGTGCCATGTCAGAGTGCCGGTTCCAGCCCTGGCGCCTCTACCTCAGATCCAGTTTCTGGCTAATTCATCCTAGGAGGCAGCAGATGATGACGGCTCCAGTGCCTGGGGCCCCTGCCACTCACAGGAGAGACCCAGAGGACAGTTCTGGGCTCCTGGCCTCTGTCTGGTCCAGCCCTGGCTGTTGTAAGTGAACCAGCAGATGGAGGTGTGCCCATATGGGATGCTGGCACTGCAGGCGGCGGCTTCACCCCGCTATGCCACAGCGCTGGCCCTCTCTTGTTGAGGTGTAATTTACAGACAGGGACACTAAGCAACCCTGAGAGACCAGGTGGGCAGGTGGCCGCTGCCTCCGAAAGCTGTTCCTGGGGGCCACAGTGTAACCTCGTGGTTAAGACAAGTACAGCCCCTTCGCAGACTGCCTGGGTTCGAGTCCTGCTCTAGCTTCTGACAGCAGTTTTCTGCCAAGATCCCCCTGGGAGAGAGCACGTCAGGATGACTCAGGTGGTTAACTTCCTGCCACCCAGGTGGGATACCTCGGTTGAATTCCTGGTTCCCGGTTGAATTCCTGGTTCCCGCCTTCTGCCCCACCCCGCCCTGCCCCAGCCATTGTTGGCATTTGTTTGGGACCAGCTGTGTGTGACCCAGCTGGGAGTTCTGTCTCACTGCCTCTCAAAAATAAATAAATAAATAGAAAAGAGCTTTTTATGGGTGTTCACTTCACCCGTGCCTTGGGCCCACTGATGGGGCAGTGAGTGAGACCCTGGCTACAGGACTGGTGGGAAGGGGCTCTGTATTAACTAGCAGGCTCAGCGCACCTGGGAGATCAAATGGCTCGTGAACAGGATGTTGGCAAAGAACTGGAGCCACTAATCCTCAGTGATGGTAAACCGGCAGGACTGTTTTTGCAGGCAAATCATGGGATCCGAGCTTAGGTAATAGAGGGAGGAGGGGATAGAACCTTCTGGAAAACCAGGGTGGCATTTCCCCACCCCACCCCCCACCTTGGTCAGTTGTTTCTGGAGCAGAGGCTGCTTTATGGGGTGCTGGTGGGGCCCTTGGGACATGATGTGGTGATGCCAACTTGTGCCCAGGGTAGGGACTCCTGGTGTGAAACAAGGCTTCAGAATCTTCTGGAGCGCACCTTGCATCTTGGAGAACACATTTGTCTTCCTTCTCCCAGCTCTCAGCATCACCCTCTCCGTGCCAGGAGCCACAGCTAACTAGACTCCCTTCCTCCTTCTCCCTTGCAAAAGCATCGTGAGGGTAACGGCTGAAAAACTCTGTGTTTTGCAGTGAACTGCTTGGATCAGCACGTGCAGAAGGCCCCTGAGAGCGTTGCTTTGATCTGGGAGCGCGATGAGCCAGGAACGGAAGTGAGGATCACCTACAGGTACTGTGTGTCCCCTGGTGGGTCTCAGCAGGGCCACTGCGCCCAGGCCTTCCTGTGGGTTGGTCAGGGAGAATGGCCAGGCCAGAGCAGAGCAGAAGTTGTAGCTTGGCCCAGGGGGAGTGGAGGGGTTAGGGCTGGCCTTGACTCTTGAACAGGATCTTCTGAAACCAATGCTGAGAATGTGCAAAGGCACGGAGGAGACCTTGGCCTTGTCTTGGGAGCTTGCTCAGGCTCCGGGGGCCAGGGTTGCCCGGGTATCAGGCAGCTCATTCCAGTTCTGGACATGCTCTCTCATTGAGGAAAGCAAACAGGAATCTACACCGAAAACAACACACACTGTAATCTGTTCAGCTCCTTGCTCCCGGTACCCTTAGCAGATCCAGAGGCTATTTCGTTCTTTGCTTCCTGTAACAATCTTTTGCTCAGGCCGGTGCCTTCTAGGTGGTGGGCATGCCACGGGGAGCTTCTGGTCAGGTTGCAGCCTCGGCTTAGCTGCACCGTGAGGCTGCGGGCCCGTCATGCACTAAATTGTGTGTCGATGTGCCTCTCTACGAGTCTGTTTTGTGTTGCAGTAACAGAATACCATAGGCTGAGTAACTTAGAGAAGAGGTTCACTTCTTATGGTCCGGGAGGCTGGGAAATGCAGCGTCAATGTACGGACATTTGTGCTGTGTCATGCCATGGCAAAAGAGGGAAGGGCAGGTGAGAGAGAAAGAGAGAGACAGAGAGAGAAGGGGGGGAGACTATACTTACTCCCCACCCCGTTACTCTCCCTTTCAGATAAATAAATCTAAAGCAAAAGGATTAAAACATTTTTACAACTTTAAGGCATTTTATTTATTTATTTAATGTATTTGAAAGGCAGAGAGAAAGAGACAGATTTTTCTATCTGTTGGTTCACTCTCCCAAATGCCCATAATAGCCAGGCTCGCTTGGACAAGGCCAAAACCAGGAACCAGGAACTCAATTCAGCTCCCCCACATAGGTGGCAAGGAACCAAGGGCTGGGGCCAACACTTGCTGCGTCCCAGGGTGTGCTTTGGCAGGGAGCTGGAATTGGGAGCAGAGCCAGGACTTGAACTCGGGGGTTGCAGCGTGGGGCGTGGGTGTCCAGGCAGCGTCTTCACCGTCTGTGTCATGGCGCCATGTATTTACCGTGGCGAGGGTCACTTTCACCATCTGGTTGGCCGGCTCAAAGCAGGCATTGGTGATCTCTGCTACAGAAAGCTGCTCGTGGTAGGCTTTCTCAGCAGAGATGACAGGGGCGTATGTGGCCAGAGGGAAGTGGGTGCGGGGGTAGGGCACCAGGTTGGTCTGGAATTCTGTCAGATCAACATTCAGGGCTCCATCAAACCGCAGGGAAGCCGTGATGGAGGACACGATCTGGCTAATAAGGCGGTTCAGGTTAGTGTAGGTGGGGCGCTCGATATCGAGGTTTCTATGACAGATGTCATAGATGGCCTCGTTGTCTACCATGAAGGCACAATCAGAGTGCTCCAGGGTGGGGTGGGTGGTGAGGATGGAGTTGTAGGGCTCCACCACAGCTGTGGAAACCTGGGGGGCTGGGTAGATGGAGAACTCCAGCTTAGACTTCTTGCCGTAATCGATAGAGAGGTGTTCCATCGGCAGGGAGGTGAACCCAGAACCAGTTCCCCCACCAAAGCTGTGGAAAACCAAGAAGCCCTGCAGGCCCGTGCACTGGTCAGCCAGCTTGCTAATTCGGTCCAGGACGAGGTCAATGATCTCCTTGCCAGATCTCCTTGCACCAGGCTCACTTTTGGATGCAGCAGGGTTAGCTTTGTTCCTAGGCTGCACTCCCAGCCCTGCCTGCAGCCCCAGCATGGGTCCTGTCCCATTTTGCACACTCGACTCCCCTGATGGCTTGAACTCAGGGCCTGTGTGGCTCTTGCCTTGGGTCCCTGGTTGCAGACCCCAGCTGGCCCTGGGTGCCATGGATGCTGGGAAAATTCTGCTGCTTGCATAAACACGCAGGTCCGGCCGCTGGCCCAGCTCCACATGTCTGGGATCAAACCTCCTCTCACAGGCACTCAAGATGCCTTGGGAGGCATCCTTTAGCAGATGGAAACCATGTGTGCGAGGTTGGGGGTGGGAGGCAGAGGGCTTGGAGCTCTGTGGAGGGAGGGCTGCTTTCCTTCTTCTGTCTCTATCTCACGTGTGCCTGGGCCCTGCTCCCTGTCAATGGGCCCCTTGGCTGGCGGCTGCCCATGGGCACGTGGGCTGTGTCTTGAGCTGCCTTGGGCAGCCTGCTAAGAAGGGTGGTTAAATGTAAACTAGGCAGGAATGTTCAGGACTGCAGCCAGCGAGTTAATGCTACCAGCAACTCCAAGTTCCTTTGCACCCAAGCAGCCCCGGGCCTGAGATTTATGAGCACAGGCAGAGTATTTATTATTCTGTCTCATCTACCAATGAGCAGAACTTTGCCAGGCGTAGCAGCTGATGCCTGTTGCTGTTTATACTGCTTGAGTGAGAAGGAGGTGTCATTGCGGGTAGTATGTGAAGGACTCATGGTTAATTTTTCACCTGGTCCCTTGAGGTTTGGGACAGGAGTTGTTCCCTTCATGTTGGTGCCGGTTGAGACCACTGAGGCCTTGTGCATTGGCCACCACTGTGCCCAGGGCACGCATGGGCCTCATTCATTGAGGGTGAAATTCATGGGTGCAAGAGGAACCCCCGAGAACTGTCACTCAGCTCCCGGTGGCTGGGATGCGAGGCCCCAGGAGGCCACACATCTGCGTGGTTAGCAAGGCCTCAGGCGAGTCTCGAGTGACCTGGAGAAAGACGCTCCTGACCCTCCCTGTGGCGACCTTGGGAGCAGCAGGTGGCCTGGTAGGGTGTGTTTCTCCTGGTCTGCACTGGGCACGAGGTCAGCAGAGTGCGGCGTTGTCTGGGTCTGGGACACGCTCTGCTGGCTGCTGACCTCGTGAAGCTGTGTCATCTGCCAGGGCGCGATTTTCCCATCTGTGAAATGGGAGAGGTGATGATGACCGAAGTGGCTCTGTGGCGTTGGCGCAAGGAGGTAAGAGAACCCCTTGGAGGGGAGAACGCTGCGAAGTGAAAACCATGAGGGTTATGACAGCAGCTGCTCCTTACCGAGCACGGAGCCGAGTTTCAGTACTGTCTGGAGACCTGTAATGAGGTTATTTTATTTAAGGACTACAGTTTGATTAGCTAGGAATGATGTTAACTGCTGTTTCCAACGTCTTGTGTTATGGAAAATTTGAATCGGTGCACGGATCGTGGAGCTACCACCTAGATTATTTTAAAAAACATTTATTTTTTTTGAAAGGCAGAGTTACAGAGAGGCAGAGGCAGAGAGAGAGAGAGAGAATCTTTAATCCGCTGGCTCATTCCCCAAATGACTGCAACGGCCAGAACTGGGCCCATCTGAAGCCAGGAGCCAGGAGCTTCTTCCGGGTCTCCCATGCGGGTGCAGGGGCCCAAGCACTTGGGCCATCTTCTACTGCTTTCCCAGGCCACAGCAGAGAGCTGGATTGGAAGTGGAACAGCTGGGACATGAACCAGTGCCCATAAGGGGTACCAGCGCTGCAGGTGGCGGCTTTACCTGCTACGCCACAGCGCTGGCCCCAGCAGCTTCACCAACAGCACACACCAACAGCTTCCCCTAAGCACTGCGTTATGCCTCTGATGGACTGGAGGCCACCGGACATTTACTTGTTACTTTTTAAAAAATATTTATTTTTATTTATTTGAAAGGAACAGTTACAGAGAGGAAGAAAGAGAGAGAGAGAGAAAGAGAGAGAGAGAGGGCTTACGTACACTGGTTCACTCCTCAAATGGCAGCAACAACTGGGGCTGGGCCAGACTGAAGCCAGGAGCCAGGAACCTCTTCTGGATCTCCCATGCGGGTGCAGGGGTCCAAGCCTTTGGGCCATCCTCCACTGCTTTTCCAGGCACATTAACAGGGATCTGGATCAGAAGTGGAGCAGCTGAGACCTGAACCTGTACCCATATGGGATTTTGGCATTACAGGTGGCGACTTGACCTGCTGCACCACAACACCAGCCCCTGTTTGTTCATTTTTCATGAGAAATTTACTTACATTGAGATGCACAGGAGTGTATTTACTGGGTTTTGGCGAAGGCATTCATCCACCTATGTAACCCAAGTCCATATCAAGAGTAATGATTGAGGGGCCAGTGCTGTGGCATAGTGGGCTAAGCTTCCACCTGTGGTGCCAGCATCCCATATGGGTATCGGTTTGAGTCCCCGCGGCTCTATTTCCAATCCAGCTCTCTGCTAATGACCTGGAAAAACAGTGGAAGATGGCCCAAGTCCTTGGGCCCCTGCTCCCCCATGGGAGACCCGGAAGAAGCTCCTGGCTCCTGACTTCGGATTGGCTCAGCTCCGGCCATTGCAGCCATGTGGGGAGCGAACCAGCAGATGGAAGACCTCTCTCTCTCTCTATCTCTCCCTCTCTTTGTCTGTAACTCTGCCTCTCAAATAAATAAATAAATATTAAGAAAGAATAATGATTGAGGCCAGCATTGGAGCATAGCGAATTAAGCCACTGCCTGCAATGCTGGCATTCCATGTGAGTGCTGGTTGTGTCCCGGCTGCTCCACTTCCAATCCAGCTCCCTGATAATGTGCCTGGGAACGCAGCAGAAGATGGCCCAAGTGCTTGGGTCCCTGCTACCCACGTGGGAGACCTGGAAGAAGTCCTGGCTCCTGGCTTCAGCCTGGCCCAGCCAGGCCTGGCCATTGCAGCCACCTGGGGGGTGAACCAGCGGATGAGAGATCTCTGTCTCTCTAACTCTTTCAAATAAATAAATATATCTTTAAAAAAAGAAGAATGGTCATTGTTCTGGAGAGCTCTTGACTCTCAGAAGCAAGCATTGGTCTGATGTTTTCCGCAGATTGGGGATTCTTTACAATCATGTCTTATGGCTCAGGAGGCTGAGGATCAGCTACAATGATTTGTTCAAGGACAAAAGGCCTGGTGCGTGTGTGTCAGCAGGTTCAGTGCCACGCCCCTACGTGCCCGCATGGGCCCCGGGGATGAAGCCTTTCCCAACGGTCCGGGTCAGCGTCCTCTGCCTGGGGTGTAGTTCGCTCACCGCCTCGCCGTTCTTGGGTCGGGTACCTTTCTGAAGGATCACTGCGAAGCCTCTTGGATCAGGAACCAATAGCTCCTCCCCCAAAAGGGGAGGTCCCAGTCCTTAATAACACCTGTGTGGTGTTCCCAGGTGTCGCCTCTGCTTGGGGAATGGCTGTGCAGACACACACACACACACACACGCACTTGGAAGTGCTCCGCGTAGGTGAGCTCCATTTCCTGCTCGGTGGGGGCTGTCACCCCAGACTTACTGAGCCACCGCCTGCAGGCGGTTGCTCCTGCTGCTGCCCTCGGGTGTCTTCTGTTCTGAATCCTGCCGTCTACACCCCACTTGGGCACTGGTCTTTCCATGGGGTATAGAGGGCGAAGCTGGGCAGCCCCTGCGTTAGGCACCTGGGGAAGCTGCCATATCTTTGCCTGACTCCCACCCTGCCCACATCACACCTTCTTTTCTTTGTGGCTGCAAACTCTGAGGCGGGAGCGATAGCAGCCAGAGCCAGGCCCCTGCACGCTGGCCAGACAGCTCAGCGAGGCGGGGGCGTCCTGGGCAGTACAGGGGGCCTCGTGCTGGCAAGGGCTGCGTGTGCTCTTGTGGAGCTTCCTGCTGTAGGAGCAGGCTGCTCACTTCCTGCTGGGAGGCAGAGGCTCAGCCTGGGATGGTCTGTGCCTGCCTCCCAGGAAGAGTCCATCTGTGGCCTGAGGCCAAGGCTGGCCCTTTCCCAGCCTCCCTCTGCCCAGAACCACCTGAGGTCATTGCTCTTCCACAGGGACCCAGCAGGCCGGTGTCCTGGCGCAGGACTAGGGCTCCTGGGGGGCCACGGGGCGGGGCATAGCTAATCAGGCTGCTCCCAGGGCTGCATGTCTAGATAACAACCGCTCCCATGCCGTAAGATTGTCTTTGACGTCTTGTTCAAGTAGGCACAGTGCAGAGACCCTTGCTATGGGCACGTGGAGAAACATAGACGCCTATCCTTCAGGTGTGGGTCTTGGGTAGGTGCCTGGGGGCCCAGGGTGGCCGCCTGGTGTGCACCCTCACTGCCTGAGCCTGGGGTCTTGGCCAGAGGTTTCCAGGTGGTGGGGGGAGGAGGGATGGACCCCAGGCTCGGGGAGCTGCCGAGGCACTGTGGCTGGCCTCCTGTAACTCAGCCCATGGGGCGTGCCCTGAGATAGCAGCAAGCAGGTGGTGGTGCCAGGCTGAGCACCTGCCAAGGAAGGCTTGGCCCAGGGCACCTCAGTGGGTCAGGACTTGAACTTGCCCAGCCGAGACTGTCTGAAGTCATGAGGCTGGGCTTGCTCGCTGGCCAGCCCTGTGGCCCTGCTGGCCATGGGGCCTGCTACTGGTGGGCTTCCATGTCGTCATCTGTCAGATGTGGCCAGGGAGGGGCTCCCCACCAGCGTCACCAGCCACAGTAGGACGGAGAGGGTCTCAGATGCAGTTCAGGGAAGGTGGGGCTGCAAGTTGAGTGCAGAGAGACGATGCATGCATTTGTCCACGCAGAGCCTTTCTGGTGAGTGGGGGTAGAGCACAGTGAGGAGCAAGAATGAAGGTAGGACCCCCTGCCCTGCCCCTTCAGTGGGTGCCGAGGGCGTGGCTTTCCTGTTGCAGTGATCGGAGCCTGCGGTTTTATTGAGAATCCACATATGGGGGCCAGCTCCACTGCCTGCAATGCCAGCAACCCTTATGGGCGCCAGTTCGAGTCCCAGTTCCTCCACTTCTGATCTGGATCCTTGCTAAACGCGCCTGAGAAAGCAGTAGAAGATGGTCCATGTGCTGGGGGCCCCTGTACCCACATGGGAGAGCTGGAGGAAGCTCCTGGCTTCTGCCTAGCACAGCGCTGGCCATTGTGGCCATCTGGGGAGGGACCAGTGCATGGAAGATCTCTCTCTCTCTCTCTTTGCCTTTCAAATAAATAAAACTAATCCAAAAGAAAAAAATGTAGCAGAAGATCCACACAGCTGGTGCCTGGTGTGCAGGCCCACGAGGGAAGAGGACAAGACTGGGCCCGGCCAGGGGTGGGGATCCTTTATCTGTGGCAGACGGAATGGCACACCCACACGTTGTGAAGGGGGTGGGCCGGGGACAAAGGGTTTGTTTCTGTCCAGGCCCTGAGTGTGGCAGGAAGGCTGGGCCCCTGTGGGTGGGAGAGAGGAAGCAGGAAGTGGCTGTGCAGACCACAGCCGTTGGCCAGAGGCCTTGTGGGGAAAGGCAGAGGAGGGGCAGGAGAGGCAGGGAGCAGTGAGCACAGGCCAGGGGGCGGCGGCCAGCGTGGGAGCCAAACTTGGGTGCATGTGGGAGGGCCTCTTTGCACGCTCGCTCTGTCTGCCAGCCGTGTGTGTCCCAGAATCACAGGATTAGCTAATCCGCCACCTCTCTGGCTCTTTTTCCCACCTGCAGAATGGAATCACACTTGCTGGCTGGGTCGCAGAGGCTGGGTGGAGGATTTGGGTTTGGTGCGGGTAGGGCATGGTGTGTGTGTGTCAGGGGGAGGTGGAGAGTGCGTGCAGGACTTTGTGCCTGGGGAGGAGAGAGCGGGCGGTCAGCTGAGAACAGGCCATCAGCTGACAGCCATCCCTGGCCCCTCCCTGCCCCACGTGCCTGACCCTTCTTACCCCCAAATTAACCACCTGAGTGAGCAGACTCTTTCCTTAGGATGGCGGGGCTCTGGGGACATGGGTTCCAGACAGCGAGGCTAGGGAGTGAGACAGCCCTGCCGGCTGGCGGACGCTGCTGGGGGCCGCCTTCTCGGAGGCTGGAGGCCGGGAGATCCAGGGCCCTGGTAGGGCCGGAGACCTGCACGTGGGCAGAGTTGAGTGATCGGCACTCAGTTTAGAAGCAGCATCAGCTGCTCCTTAAGATTTTAACACCAGAGTTGGAGTTGGGAGTGTCTTGATTTTTTGTGTGGGTGAGCATTTTTTTAAAAATATATATTTTATTTATTTGAGCGGTTGAATTTATGGAGAGGGAGAGAGAAAGAGCTAGAGAGAGAGAAATGTGCACCATCTGCTGGTTCACTCCTCAGATGGCTGCAACAGTTGGAGCTGGGCTGATCTGAAGCCAGGAGCCAGGAGCTTCTTCCAGATCTCCCACATGGGTGCAGGGGCCCAAGCAATTGGGGCATCCTCCACTGCTTTCCCAGGCCATTAGCAGAGAGCTAGATCAGAAGAGGAGCAGCCGGGTCTTGAACTGGTGCCCATATAGATGCTGGCACTGCAGGCTGAGGCTTAGCCCACTACCCCACAGCGCCAGCTCTTGTTGCGAGCACCTCTGTGCCTCTGTCGTTCCCTTGGGATCACTTATCTCCTGACCACAGCCTGAGACTTAATGCTGGGAGTTTTGTTTCTGTATCCAGGAACACCTTGCTGATGGGGACCTGTCTGAGAATTCTCTGGGGGCAGAGCAGGACACAGGTTTCACTGGAGGGGCACACGTAGAAGCCGGCCCCCCTGCCACTGAGCAGGATCCAAGCTTGTGCTCGCCCTCTGCCTGCAGGGCCAGCCCCGGGGAGGTGGACAGACTGCTGTGGGGAGGAGGGGCACAGTCTCGGAGAAGTGGGTGGGATGCAGTGGGGGAGAAGTGTGCACTTGCTGATGCTTCTGTGACTGTGAGGATGGGCTTTGCTTTTGGGTTGTTTTTTCCTCATGCTTCTATGGGCTCTAGACCTTGAGTGAGCCTGACTCCCAGCTTGTATTTCAAATATTTATTTGAAAGGCAGAATGATGGAGACAGAGAGGGAGACACACACACTCACAAATACGTACACACACACATAAACAGAAAGAGAGAGAGAGATCTTCCATCTGCTAGTTCACTCCCCATATAGCCACAGTGGGGCTAGGCCAGGCCAAAGCCAGGAGCCTGGCTCTCTGTCTGGAACTCCCAGGGTTGCAGGGGCCCGAGCACTTGGACCATCTTCTGCTTTCCTAGGTGCATTAGCTGGGAGCTGGATCAGAAGCAGAACAGCTGGGACTTGAACCCATGCTCCGGTGTGGGATGCCGGCACCACAGGCAGGGCCTTAATGTGCTGTGCCACAGTGCCGGCTCCTGACGCACAGTTTTGCTGTGGGCTGAGCTCTGGTGTCCAGTGTTCCATCCCCATAGGACAATGCAGCCAGCCCGGAAGCCAGTGGGTTGAACCTTCTCACCTGTCCAGAAATGTGCTAGGTCCCCAGCTCAGCACCTGGTCTCCTCCCCCTAGGCTGTGTCTTCCTTCCCCACCCCTCCTTGTCCCCTCTAGCTGTAGGAAGACAGAGCACAGGTGTGACCATGAGTGATATGCCGTGTCCTGTTATGGGATGAAAACTGAAGCCCAGCGGCTCTGAGGGTAGGGATGGGCCATGGGTGTCCCCACCCAGTCCTCTGTCCACCTGAAGTCATGTGGTGGCTCCACTGTGCTCACCCTCACCCCTGGTTGCCTTGGGTGGGAGTTCTACCACCTGCCATAGTTCCTAGTCCTGATCGCTCTTGATTTTGCAAGTCCAGGACCCACTGTGCTGCAGTGGGTTAAGCTGCCGCCTGTGACACTGGCATCCCGTATGAATGCCTTTTTGTGTCCCAGCTGCTCCACTTCTGATCCAGCTCCCTGCTCATGCGCTTGGGGAGGCAGCAGAAGATGGCTCAAGTGCTTGGGCCCCTGAACCCACAGGGGAGGCCCTGATGGAGTTCCTGGCTCCTGTTGCAACCATCCGGGGATGGAGGATCTCTCTGTCTCTCCCCCTCCCTAGATATAACTCAGCTTTTCAAATAAATATATCTTTTAAAAAAAAAAGTCTGGAAACCCAACACTCAGAATTAAATTTTGAGCCCCGTGTTGGCTCTGGTGGATGTACCGAGGAGTCTGGTCCCAGCTAGGTGAGGAGGTGAAGGGACAATAGGGACTCTGCCTATTTCCGGTGCTGGGGGCGGGGAGACAGGCTTCCGTACCTCCACTAACCCCTCCCTAAGCGGGCAGCACAGAGCTAGCTGTTCCCCAGGACATTTCTGCCTGACTGGCATACCCTCACCCTCCATACCTTCCCTTGGTCCCCCACCATGGCTGCTTAATTCCACCCATACGTGGCGACAATGGTGGTACCAGGATGGGCCAGTGGCTCTCTACTTCTCCACTTTCCATGGCCACAAAGCCAGTGCAGCTCCCTCTGAGAGGTCAGGAGAGAGCTTTCTGGGCCACTGGCAGACAGGGTGCCCTGGTCATTGGTGGTTATTTAGGGAATGAACCAGTGGATGGAAGATTCTCTCTCTCTCTCCCCCTCCCTCCCTCTCTCCCTCCCTCCTTCCTTCTCTCTGTTTCTCTCTCTCTCTGACTTTCAAATAAATAAGTAAATAAACTGTAAAACATAAAAAAAGAAAACCCACCCCTAACCATCAGTTGTGTGCCTTGTGGGAACGTGTCTGTCAGGATTTGGTTGCAGGGAAGGGAGTTTGCACCCAATGCTCGGCAAGCCATGGGATGGGCACACTCAGCTCCACATCTCACAACCAGAGGGGCTCAGCAGCCCCCACAGGGCTGTGGTGGGGTCTGGACATCCCCGTTGCTGCTGACTCAGCTGCCCCTTGGGCTCCCTCAGCTAGCAGGAATGCCCAGGGAAAACCCAGCTGAGTAGGTGCACCCTGTGGGTAGTCACCTGCTGCACGCTGGTTCCCACCACAGCCCTAGGGCCAAGGGCACCTTAGGGGAGCATGTACTCTGGGCAGGCTGGTCTGGGTGCTGTCTGGTGATGGGTTTGTGGAGCCTGACCTGTAGCTTCCTGGGGCCCAGCCACCTGCTGGGGCATGATGGTGCTCCTCAGGCAGTGACCAAACCCCTGAGTCACTCTATGCTGCATATTTTTTAAAAATATGTTTATTTATTTGAAAGGCAGAGTTAGAAGAAGAGACACACAGAGAGAATATTCCATCAGCTTGTTCACCCTGCAAATGGCCGCAATGGCCAGGTGCATTAGCAGGGAGCTGGATCAGATGTGGAACAGCTGGGACTGGAATTGGTGCCTACGTGGAATGTTGATGATGTTGTCGCCCAACCCCCACCCCGGAATCCCCTCTTTACCCTGGAGCCAGCATGGGTTCAGCAAGATGTGGATTCGTAGCAGGCCAGCCGTCTTGGACAAGAACCATCTGCTGTGTTGACATGAACACACCCATTTGTCTTCTGGACTGTTCAGCTCAGTTGTCTGCCTCTTTCCCACTGGTGCCAACTGAGGGTGCTTTTGTGGAACTGCAAAGGGGTGTCCGTTTCAAAAGGGTGTGGCTTGGCGTGGGTTCCAGTCCTGAGGCGTCACCTTCCCAAGTAGACGTGAGCTGGGTGACTGTGTGCAGCGGCCCTGGTGACTGGGGCTGCCCAGGAAGCCTTGCCTATGACCCCCCACTTCCGTGGAATCTGAATGCTCCAAGGTTGTGTAGACTTCAATGCCATCTTTTTTTTTTAAGACTTATTTATTTATTTGAAAGGCAGAGTTACAGAGAGGCAGAGGCAGAGAGAGAAAGAGAGAGAGAGAGGTCTTCCATTGGCTGGTTCACTCCCCATGTGGCCACAATAGCCGGAGCTGCACCTATCTGAAGCCAGGAGCCAGGAGCTTCTTCCAGGTCTCCTACACGGGTGCAGGGGAGTGTAGGAGATGGACTTGGGCCATCTTCCACTGCTTTCCCAGGCCATAGCAGAGAGCTGGATCAGAAGTGGAGCAGCAGGGACTTGAACACATTGCTCATACGGGATGCCGGCACTGCAGGCAGCGCTTTACCCGCTACACCACAGTGCCGGCCCCAATGCCATCTTTTTTAAAAGGATTATCTATTTATTTGTTTGAAAAGCAGTGTGACAGAGAGAAGATAGATTTTCCATCTGCTGGCTCATTCTGCAAATGGCTATAAGGGTAGGGGCTGCAACCACGTGGAAGCCGGGAGC
Source organism: Lepus europaeus (assembly GCF_033115175.1). Classification (NCBI taxonomy): domain Eukaryota; kingdom Metazoa; phylum Chordata; class Mammalia; order Lagomorpha; family Leporidae; genus Lepus; species Lepus europaeus. Next base: position 76,467,708 of record NC_084836.1, read on the forward strand.
CAGAAGCTTCACCCAGGTCTGCCACATGGGTGGCAGTGGCTCAAATAATTGCACCATCTTCCGTTGCTTTTCCTGGGCACAGCAGGGAGCCAGATTGGAAGTAGAGCGGCCTTGACTTGAACTGGTGCTCATGTGAGATGCCAGTGTCCTGGGCTGTGGCTTAGTTGGTGGCTTCCTCGATGCCATCTTAAACCCAGAGTCAGAGGGACTGTAAGACAGAGGCATGTATTTTTTTTTTAAGATTTATTAATTTATTTGAAAGTCAGAGTTACACAGAGAGAGGAGAGAGAGAGAGAGAGAGAGAGAGAGAGAGAGAGAGAGGTCGTCCATCTGCTGGCTCACTCCCCAATTGGCTGCAACGGCCAGAGCTGCTCCGATCTGAAGCCAGGAGCTTCTTCCGGGTCTTCCATGTGGGTTCAGGGGCCAAGGACTTGGGCCATCTTCTGCTGCTTTCTCAGGCCACAGCAGAGAGCTGTATCGGAAGAGGAGCAGCTGAGACTAGAACCAGCGCCCATGTGGGATGCCAGCACTTTAGGCCAGGCATTAACCCGCTGCACCACAGCACCGGTCCCAGAGCATGTATTTGTTCCTCCACTTCCTCCCAAATTAAATTTTCATTAGCAATTACTTATCGTTAGAAAAAGTTAAATAAATCAGTAACGATGATTGTTTTCATGAAGGAAAAATTGAGTGTAAGTGAACTTTAAGGGTAGCCTTGGGGTGGGGTGGCTGCTGGGAGAGAGGAGACTGTCCCCAGGGCAAGGCAGGTGCTGTCACTGACACCACAGGCTCCTGCAGTTGTTGAGGTTTGAGGTCCAGGGCGGGGCAGGTCCTGGTAACTTACAGAGCCCAGAATTCCAGCTGCTGGTATGCATAAGGTGAATTTTATTCAGAAGGTGAGAGGATGAGCACACACACAAACGTACACATGGGTATGGGTTGGCCCGCACATAGAAACACCCATCCTGAGTGGCCCAGATTTCTCCGAAAGGAAAAGGGGTGGGAGAGGGGAAGCAGAGAGGGGGCCCTGGCAGCCGCAGAAGAGAGCTCGCCCCAGTTGTTGGTCTCTTTTATGAGGGGTGTGTGTGGGGGGGTGCCTTTCCAGACATGAAGCCCCCTGGGAATTCTGTGGCACCTCCACAAGTCCCATGTGGGACTCAATATCCATATTTCCATGGAGGCCCCACCCCGGTCCAGGATGAAGCAAAGTGCATGCTGGGGAAGGGTGTGTTTGGACTGATGAGTAGGAGAGGAGAGTTACGTGCAGGTTTGTGACTTGCTGCCTGCCTGCTGATCCCACGTGTCTCAGGGTGGCTGCATGCTGGGCTCCCCAACCTCTCCCAACACGGGTCTTTTGTTGGTAGCTGGACAGCAGCTGTGGGGGAAATGTCTCCATCAGGGTAAGTATCAAATGCTACAAATCAAGTCTGTTTTATTTTTTTTCCCCCAAGAAAGACTGTTAAACATTTGCCAGTTCAGCGCTGGGTTACCTGAGCCTGTGTTCTTTTTAATGACTCTCCAGGCTGCAACCCACGGGACATGAGCACTGGGCGCTTGGCACCCTGCGGGTTCTCACCTGTGTGGTGGTGTCTGCGGGAGCAAACCCACCTGCTTGCCTCCCTCCGGGCGCTGATTTGGAAGGTTCTGTACATTCCCACTGAAGTCTGGGGAATAGAACGGGCTGGTCTGGAACTTTCTGTGTGAGCCCAGCTTCCTTGCCGCAGCCACACGGGCTGGTGCAGAGCGGACGCTAGACCCAGCCAGCCTGGAGTAGCCGGAGAGCATCCGTCCGTGGTTTTATTTGCAATTGAACGCTTGCAGCAAGTTAAAAACCTACATCCTTTTCCCCCCAATCCCACGGAAGGAGGATTTTGGACTTCCCTGGAGGTAAACAGGCCAGCCTGCCAGCGGGTGGGTGTCCTGCCAGGGCACCAGCTGTTTTGGGGCCTGTGCCCAGGATTGGAGCCCAGCAGTGAGCTCTCATCTGGGCTGGCAGCCCGCAGGAGCCTTTGCGGTTCTCAGTGCGTTGGCATGGCCCTCTCCGTGCTGGGAGCTAAAAGAGAGAAAGCTTCTTTTTCCGGAGGCAAGGCCAGGGGCTGGGATCCAAGGGGCAGCCAGGCGTTAATGGGAACAGAGCTGTTCTCAAGTCTGACCTCCTGCCTCCTTCCCAAGAGGCTTTCTTTAGAGACCACTGCCTACTGGGCTATGGTCAGAGGAGAGAAACCTCAGATGTGGGATTTGCCCTGGATGTGTCTGCAAGACGCCCTGAGCAGCACCAGTCCCCCCTCCCCCGTGCCTGACCCTTCCATTCTGATCACAAGAAAGCACCCACGTGACCTCACCAGGGAGCTGGTCTCTCCCTAACTTCCCTTTTGCACAGAGTCGGTCTCGGGTTCATAGATAAATATGGAAAAAAAATTAACCAAGCAGAAATGTCACATAAATGACAGTGGAGTTGGCAGATGCCTCCCCCCACCCCAGTTGGGAAGCTTGGGGACCCTTACAATAGAAAAGGAGCTGTTCTGATGCTGAGAGCTGCAAGGGGGAGTGGGGACAGGGCAGGGCCTCGGCACCCAGGCCTGGGTCTGAATCCTGCCCCAACTCATTGCGCTGGGTGGCCTCGAGCAAGTGGCCTGACTTCTCTGTGCCCATTCCCTTGCCTGGAACGTAGGGGTGGGTGGGGATTGACAGCTCAGAGCCAGCAGGCTGTTGTGAAACTGAGCAGCCCTGGGCACAGCACACCTGCCTAGTTGCTGCCGCTTTTGTCAGCTCCCCCGGGAAGGAAGTGGGAGCTGGGGCGTGGGGGGTGGAGGAAGGGAGTTAAGGGAGGAACTGGCCCCCTGGAGGCTGGGGAGGTAGGAGGTGCTCCCCTAGGAGGTGGGCGTGGTTGCAGAGGTGGGGATGACAGGTGACGGCTTTGTTGCACACGGCACACAGGCTGGGCCTCTTGGAACCACAGGCTCAGGTCTGGCAGCTGTGACTGAGGGTGACCCTACCTCCTTCTCAGAGCCACTCCCGCCACCATCAGCAGCCACGACTCTCTGCCAGGGCACAGAGCACGTGTGCTGTGCAGGCGAGTGCTCCAAGCAAAGCGTTCACACGTACTTGCGAGTCGCATTCTGCCTGAGCCCGGGGCCAAGGAGACTGCCACCTCCACGCTTGGCTTTTTCTCTCTGGAGGAGGGGGCACTTGAGGTCAGTGCCTCTGCAAGGACACTACAAAAAGTCCGTGGAAAATGGATTAAAAAGTTTAGTTTGGTGCAAAAAATATATTGAATTCCATGCAGAGTTTTTTTTTTTTTTTTGCATTATTTACACTGCAAACGAGATGGAATATCTCTTTGTGTATCTGTGCCATTATGAGTTTCTTCTGTGCATTGTCTGTTCTTTGTCCAATGTCCAATAGTCCTTTTTTATTTAAAAAGATTTATTTATTCACTCAAAAGACAGAGCTACATAGAGAGAGGGAGAAGGAGAGGCAGCGAGAGATCTTCCATCCGCTGGTTCAGTCCTGAAATGCCCGCAATGGCCGGAGCTGAGCCGATCTGAAGCCAGGAACCAGGCGTTTGCTCTGGGTCTCCCACGTGGGTGCAGGGGCCCAAGCACTTGGGCCAACCTCCGCTGCCCTCCCAGGCCACATCAGCAGGGCATTGGACTGGAAGTGGTGCAGCCGGGACTCACCAAGCCACAGCAGTGGCCCCCGGAGTTTTTCATAGTACATGTTTTCCATGGTCTTTTTGGAGACCTGACATATTATGCATGCATTTCAGATTTCTTTTTGCACCAAGATAAAGTCTCTTTTAATTCCACACTCCATGAACTTTTTGAACTTCTTGAAGTGCTCTGGTGCTAAAAGAGCCATCCATGCTCACTAATACCCCTTTATGCCTATTTCTTATGCTGTTGTTGGAGAGTAGTGACACCTACTGTTTATAGGATAGCCTGGGACTTCATATTTGGTCCTCAGGGCCACCTTGATGATGGGTCCGATTTGCAGGCCATCTTACAGATCAGACAATCAAGGCTCCATGGGCCTCGGAAGCCAGGAAGGGAATCCTGTCTCTCTGATTGGATTCTTGGCCTCCAGAAAGACTGTTCTTCCAAGTGATAAATCCTCCACCCACAGTACTTTGTAGCGAGTGCAGCAAGAGTTCAGGGGAACATGCCTTCTGCAAGGAATTTAGCAAGCACACAGCCTGAGGGCCCTGAGTTGAGCTGGTGTTGCTGCTGACTACTCAGCTCCTGCCCTCTGGGAACCCCGGCTGTGTCTGTGCCTTTCTCTGCAGACAGGCAGCGGTAGGGGTTTTGCGAGTGTTGGACTGGCTGCAGTCTTGTAGTTTAGCTATGGCTTTTCTTTGCTAACTGTTGCTGTCGGGAAAATCAAATAATGATGTGTGAGTTGAAGACTTGGTTTATGAGCTCAGTCAGCCAATTTCCCGGACTTCTGTCCACTTTGGGGTGGTAAGCGGCCGGCTCAGCATGTTTATTTCATCACCATTAAATCCCATTTAGTGGCCACGGTAACATTGCAGGTCAGAAGACTGCCAGGAAGGAGTTTGCTCTGCTGGCCTGGTTCACGAGAGGTGATGTGGGAGCCTTCCATGCCGCACACAGCCCTGCACTCTCTCGGCTTGGTTCCCCTTCTCCAGAGCCCATTCTTTCTTCTCTCACCCCCCAAACTACCGCATGCTAGAGGCAGCGTGGGAAAGTGCTGTCAGGATCTCTGATGGGAGCACAGAGGTGACAGTGCCTGTTTGAAATGCTCCTTGTCACAAGCCTTCACACTTGGGCGCAATTACCTGGGCTTCCTTCCCTGATTGGCTGACTCAGCAGAAGGGGCGGTCCTTCCCTCCCTTGCTCCCCCTTCCCCTTGTCTGAAGGTCAGAACCTTTGCATGCCAGTGTGATGCTGGAGCAACGGCCAGCTGTGCCCCCTCAAGTGCAGTTGGATGCAAGCCATCTGTAGCCTGAGCAAGGGCCCTGGTCGCCTGTTGTCTGCCCGGCTCACCTGCTGTGCCCATTCGCTCAACAAACACCTTTTATGAGCTAGGCTTAGATGGCCACACGCTGGGCGGGCGGAGTTCTATAAACAAAACTCAGATCTCCGCCCAAGGCCAAGACCATAAAGATGTCTGTTAGCTCCGAATAGGGGAGAACCAGAGTGATTGTAAGGAACCAGCAAATCCTGCACTCCACATGCTTATGTTTTAAACACAACATGGGCACACAGAGGACTAGGCTTCCTCCCCTGGGCTGCTGGGCTGCCATCAGGAAATGCCCAAGAGGGAGACACTTGCAAATACTAGCCACAGACTAGGCTTTGATCGGAAGATCCATGTGCAGATAAATACCAGGGAACTTTCTTTCCAGCTGTTTCCTGTTTTGGACTAACTTGGGTTTGGAGCCTGGGTCGGGGGGCAGGGCATGCATTTGTGCTGTCAAGAGTTTATGCAGGTGTCCTATTGGTGACAGCCACTTGCAGTAGGGGAGGGCCATTGCAGAAGAGTTATTCCCAGCTGGTGTTGAATTGGTTGAAGAAGGCCCTGCCTTCCTCCCTCCCTCCTTCCCTTCCTCCCTACTCCCCCCAGGTCAGTCAGCAACATTTCTCCGGTGTGAAGCACCACCAGGAACAAAAGACCAGATGCCTTTGTGCTCGGCGTCATTTGCTAGTGTCTACACTGGACTCTGGGCCGCCAGGCGCCCTCACTGCAGGCCGTCTTCAGTGTCCTGCCCAGTCCCTGAAAGGGAAGAGTTCCGTTTGCCTTTGCACTTACAGACTGTAGTGAGATCATGTCTCAAAGAGATGCATGTCACTGGTGGGCTCAGTGAGAGGATGGTACTGGCAGTGCGTAAGCCATGATCTGTGCCTAGGGCCCACGGAGCTCCCCCACTGAGAGGCTGTGGTACCGGCTACTATGGAAACAGTAGCACTTTGGTGGTAGAAGGTTTTGAGAAGTCATGACTATCCCAGAACATGCTTTTTGAACAGTTCCCCTGAGCACCTGGAATGATGATGTTTGTTTTTGAATCACGAGAAGACCCAGCTTTGCTGACCAGATCATCCAACAGGACAGGTCCAGAGGAGATTGCAGTGAACAAAGAAAAGTTTAAAATGGAGCCCTTGTGGCACAGTGGGTTAAGCCGCCACTTGTGTGCTGGAATCCCATGTTGGAGCTCTTGTTCTTGTCCTGGCTACTCCACTTCCCATCCAGCTTCCTGCTAATGAGCTTGGGAAAGCGGCAGAAGGGGCCCACGTGCTTGGGCTGGCTCCTGGCTTTGGCCTGGCCCAACCCTGGCTCTTATGGCCATTTATGGAGTGAATGAATCAGTGGATGGAAGATCTCACTCTTGCCATCTTTCCCCCTCTCTGTCGCTCTTTCAAATAAATTTAAAAAAGGAAAATTTCGGTAGCTGTTTTGGTGCAGTGGCTCAAGTGGCCGCCTTGGATGCCTACATTCCCTGTAAGTGTGCTGGTTTGAGCCTGCACTTGCAATCCCCCTTTCTGCAAACGTACCTGGGGGCTGGTGAATGACAGCCCCTGCCACCCACATGGGACACCAGGATGGAGTTCCTGGCTCCTGGCTTACGTCTGACCTAGCCCTGGTTGTTGCTGGCATTTGGGGAGTGAACTTGTGGAAGATCTCTCTCTCTCTTTCTCTCTGTCACTCTGACTTTCAAATATATAAATCTTTTTTTTTTTTTTTGACAGGCAGAGTTAGACAGTGAGAGAGAGAGAGAGAAAGGTTTTTCCTTTTTCCATTGGTTCACTCCCCCCCTCCCCCAAGTGACCGTTACAGCCGGCATGTTGCGGCCAGTGCACTGCACCGATCCGAAGCCAGGAGCCTGGTGCTTCCTCCTGGTCTCCCATGCGGGTGCAGGGCCCAAGCACTTGGGCCATCCTCCACTGCCTTCCTGGGCCACAGCAGAGAGCTGGACTGGAAGAGGAGCAACCAGGACAGGACCGGTGCCCCAACCAGGACTAGAACCTGAGGTGCCGGTGCCACAGGCGGGGGATTAGCCTAGTGAGCCACAGCGCCGGCCTCAAATATATAAATCTTTTAAAAAATGAAAAATTAAAGTTAAAAAATGATGAGTTATGTAGAAACATGAGAAAGAGTTGGGTAGCAATAAATGGAAAGTCTGCTTAAAAAAACAAACAGAAATCCAAACTTCCGTTATCTGAGAAGGCCTGGTTAAGGAGTGTGTATTACATGTGCAGGGGGTTCAGAGATGTGGGTTGGTGACCTCATGCTGAATTTGAATCCCCTGTGTCAGGCATCAAAAAATTAATGCACATTAGCTAATTTATAGCACTAAGTATAGAGTTGAGACTAAGAGTCTGGGTATCTATTCCACTGTGGGACAACTCCATTGGAGTGAGGGGTCCATTTGGTAATCTGGGGTATTCAGAGAGTGAGTGGGGTCAGGAGGACTGGATGAGAGAACCTGGGAAAGGAAAGACTCCTGGGGACTTGGGAATTTGAAGGCCTTTCACTGAATGACAGCTTCCGTTGATTCTTGGTTTTTGCGCCTTTAAAGGCTGAGCTAGACTATGGGGGTGGAATTGGAAGGCCTGCAAGTCTTCATTCCATTTTAGGTAGGCTGTGTACCTATTAAGGTGACAAAGACAGAGGCAGCCCCGTGAGGTGACCTCTGTTGAATGTGATGTTGCAACAGAGGCTGAACTGCTGTGGCAGCTGATTCCAGGGTCCCCAGGAGACTGCACCCCGTCTGGCCTTAAAGGATCCTGTCTACCTCCAAGTTCATGGCATTGGTGGGCTCTGAGATTGACCAGGGTCAAATCCTTCAGCTGACACCTCTCCTCCATACGCAGCACTGAGAGAGTGACCCTGCCACCTCCTGGGTGCGTATTGAGGCCCTCAGTCCAACAGGGAACTTGTGGTCAGCCTTGACCTTGCCTTCAGTCTCTCCCTTAGGTCAGCTGCCCAGCTCCAATGGCTGTGTTCCTGTAGGGCACATACACCCATTCCTTTCTGCTTTAAAGCTCCTCCCCATAGCAACCTGTCCAGGAAGCTCTCTGCTACCCTAAGCTTCTGTGCTACCAAGGTGCTGTGCCCTGCACCCCCACTCCTGGAGGACACCCCCCCTCTTGTTTCTTTTGTCTAAAGCCAACACTCTCACTCAACTCCACGGTGCTGAGAACTAGATTTACTTACTTATTTGAACAACATACACAGACAGAGACAGGGATAGTGATAGATATCTTTCTTATTTTTTTTAAAGATTTATTTGAAAGAGTTGGGGGGGGGTGTCTTCCATCCGCTGGTTCACTCCCCAGATGACCGAAATGGTCAGAGCTCTGCCGATCTGAAGACAGGAGCCAGGAGTCTCTTCCAGGTCTCCCATGTGGGTGTAGGGGCCCAAGGACCTGGGCCATCTTCCACTGCTTTCTCAGTCCATATCAGAGAGCTGGATCGGAAGTGGAGCAGCCGGGACTTGAACCGGCGCCCATATGGGATGTCAGCACTGCAGGCAGCGGCTTTACCCGTTAACCCACAGTGCCAGCCCTGATAGGTATCTTTCATTAGCTGGTTCACTCCCCAGATGGCAGCAACAGCTAGCGCTGGGCCAGGCCAAAGCCAGGAGTCCACATCTCCCAAACACTTGGACCGTCATCCACTGCTTTCCTAGGTGCATTAGCAGGGAGCTGGCTTGCAAGCTGAACAGCCAGGACTTAAACTGTGCTCTGATATGGGATGCCAGCATCACAAGGGATGGCTTAACCCACTGCACCACAATGCTGTCCCCTAGAATTAGATTTTTAACATCTTCAGGATCCACCAAGGTGAAGCTGATTTTAGTCAATTTAGAAAATGCTTTCAAACAAAAATCTCTGGGAATTTGCATCCTACTGCTAAGAATACCTAGTGAGTGGGTTTGGCAGTGTCTGGGTGGGTCCTGCTTGAGAATCTGAGAGGTTCCTGCAGCAGGCACACCAGGCGGATGATGGGTGCCCGTGTGGAAGTGGAGACTCCTGCAGTGCTGTGCTGGCAGCCAGCAGAGAAAGCTGACCCGGGTCTTTCTCTGTGTGCAGTGTGAGTTCTGCCTTGACTTCCAGATGTGAACTTCACTACTGGCCGAGGGGCACAAACTCAAGCCTCAATGTCAGCTAGTATTGCCAGAGGCTTCAGCCTCACAGCTGTGAGAATGCATCCTTCGGGGCTGGCGCTGTGGCAAAGCCACCGCCTAGGATGCCTGCATCTCATAGGCATTCTGTCAAGACCTGGCTGCTCCACTTTTGATCCAGCTCCCTGCTAATACACCTGGGAAAGCAGTGGAGGATGCCCCAACAGCTTGGGCCCCTGCACCCTTGTGGAAACATGGAAGAAGCTCCTGGCTTGGATTGTGGCCACTTAGGGAGTGAACCAGCAGATGGAAGATCTGCCTCTCTCTCGCTGTCTCTTCCTCTGCACCCATCGACCTGGAGTTAACTCCCTGGCTCTCTTGATTGCAGCTGCGTCTTCTGTGCCGGCCCGGCCACCCCAGCCTCCTTGCCGGGAGCATCTAAGTCTGCAGTCTGCGGAGCTGGATCTCAGGAGGCTGTCCCCGTTTTGTTCCTTCTTTCCTCTTAACTTGGGCGGGCGGTGGGTGGGGGGCGCCCCTCAATAGAACCCTTGTGCTCCTCCTGACAGCTGCAGCTGCCGGCGGTCGTGTGTTCAGCCGGTCCCCTTGGTGGGATGGCACTGGGGAGGAACAGAGACCTTGTCCTGTCCCTGACTGGGGGCTGCTTCTTTCCATTGCCCCGCGGCTTCTGGGACAGCCCCTGTGGAGCTTCCATTGCCTGGGCTGCCCTTTGCTTGCTCGGGGCCTTCTGAATCCCTGATGATGGTCCCCTCTTGCTCTCTTCTCCTGTTTTCTTTTTATTGCAAATAATGAATTAAAAATTACACCAGGTAGAGGAAGTGGGAGAAACGATGGGTTTTGGCAACTGCCAAGTCCAGGTTCATGGGGAACCAGCAGTTAGAACAGCCTTGAAGAAATTAATGGCGGCCACACCTCCAACCCCACCTTAACCTTTCTCCGCTTCCGGCTGAGCGTCGTCACACAAGCGCATGGCTCTCAGGGACTTCCGGGTTGTCTCAAGTGCAGTGTTGTGGCCTCTTACTGGGCTGCACGGGTCATGTGTCAGCCCAGAGCCAATCAGCTCGCCTGGAGAGATGACGTCCTCGGATTGGCCTTCAGGACTTGGCTGTGGGCCTATGAGCTGAGGAGGGGGCGGGGCATGCACGCCACGTGGTCAGAGCGGCAGATGCCCGGCTGTTGCCTCGTGCCTAGCGAGTTCTGTGTGTTACAGACTGGCAGTGCCAGCTTGGAGATGCCCGGATGATGTCTGTTCTGGCTCAGTGGAGTCGGCCCTAACAGGGTTCCCCTGGCCTGCCTCTGCTCCTCTGAGTGCCTGACGTAGGAGAGCTTCCTTTCTGGATGGGAGTGTGGTCTGTGCTTCGACCTTAAAGCCTTGGCCTAAATGGACACGGGTCCTGCCTTGCAGCAATGTGACCGTGATGCTCCACCAGTACCAATCTGCCAACATAAAGCGCATTTTCTAATGGAAAACAACCTGCCGGGTGGCAGGGACTGGCGTTCTGGCTGTGGGCAGTGAGTGCAGGCGTCCAGTGGTACTGCCCCCAGCTGATGGATGGCTTTCACTTTGTGCCACAGGGAGCTGCTGGAGACCACGTGCCGCCTGGCCAACACACTGAAGCGCTATGGAGTCCGCCGGGGGGACCGTGTGGCTATCTACATGCCTGTGTCTCCGACAGCTGTGGCGGCCATGCTGGCTTGTGCCCGGATTGGAGCCGTCCACACTGTGGTCTTTGCTGGCTTCAGTGCAGAGTCCTTGGCTGGGAGGATCAATGATGGTAAGCATGGAATGTATGTGTGTGTGTTGAGGGGCGGATGGGGACCGGGAACCCGAGTCCCTGGCCCTTGATTCCGGGAGCCTGGCCATCACTGATAAAAAGTCTTGCATGCAAATGATACATGCTGTCAGGGACAGGCACACGGCTGAACATTTGTTCTGTGAGCTGAGCCTGGTGAGGTACAGGACAGTCCGGGTGGTGGGAGGGGCGTAACACCTACAGGAGCCTGGAGGTTGCCGGCGTGGCAGGAGGGAGAAAGTATGGAAGGTGAGATGGGGCTGGAGATGCACAGGGCAGGTCCGCAGGTCAACAGCTAGAATGCGGTTAGTCTCCTGGACCGTGCTGGGTCACAGCCTCTACTTTGGGTACTGTTGGGATGACCCTGTGTCTCGATGGTGGCCCTGTGTCCATGCAGTCTGCTCCCTACTCCCTGGTGTCTCCCACAGGGAGTCCCCTGAGCTGGCTTCCAGTGGAAGGTACTGGACTCTGGAGGCCACTGAGAGTTCTTGGGTCTCAGAGAAGACCTGCCTGTGGATGGGGAACAGAGCTAACGGACTGAGTTCCCAGACCCTTTTCCAAGTTTCTCCCTCCACTCTCCAGGCACTGTACTAAGCACTTTGCAAGGGCTATCGCCTTTAATCTAACTAAGTCAATCCTTAAATATTAGATTAGACAAACTCTTGCTGTTTCCCTCACCCCCCCCCCCCTTTAAAAGTTACCATGGTCACCATCCATAGATGTACAGTTAGGCATTAAGTTCTTTAACAGTGCTGTGTAATCATTCTAGAACTTTCCATCACCCCAATGGACATCTCATTCCCATCTAGCACTATTTCCCCGTAACCCCCTTTGCCCAGTCTCTGGAAACCACTGCTACAATTGGTCTGTTTTGGGTATTTCACATGAATGAAATGATGCAATACGTGGCCTCCCACGTTCGATATTTTTCACTGATCATAAGATTTGCAGGGCCGATCCGCGTTGTAGTGTGTGTCGGCACTCCATTTCTTTTTGAAGCTGAGTAGCATCCCACTGTATGGATGTACCACATTGTGTTCTCCCACTCATTGGCTGATGGGTCTTGGGTCATTTCCACTTTCTGCTGTTAGGAATGTTCATGGATAGGCTGTCTGCTTTAGATCACATGGTAATTCCATGCTTAGCTTTAGCGAGGAACCATACCATTGTTTTCAGAAGGAGCTGCACCAACTTACATTCCCGACATTAGTGTCAGGACTAGAGTTCCTCTGCATCCTCACACACAAAAAAAATTTTTTTAGAAAATAAAAATATGACCATAGTAATGAGAATGGAGTATTATCCCATTCTGATTCTGGTTTGTATTTCCCCATGAATAGTAAAATATAGAGCATCTTTGCTTGTGCTTCTTGGTCATTTCTGTGTCTCTAAAGAAATGTCTACTTAAGGCTGGCGCCGTGGCTTAACAGGCTAATCCTCCACCTTGTGGTGCTGGCATACCGGGTTCTAGTCCTGGTCGGGGCGCCGGATTCTATCCCAGTTGCCCCTCTTCCAGGCCAGCTCTCTGCTATGGCCCGGGAAGGCAGTGGAGGATGGCCCAAGTCCTTGGGCCCTGCACCCGCATGGGAGACCAGGAGAAGCACCTGGCTCCTGGCTTTGGATCAGCGCGATGTGCCGGCCGCAGCGGCCATTGGAGGGTGAACCAACAGCAAAAAGGAAGACCTTTCTCTCTGTCTCTCTCTCACTGTCCACTCTGCCTGTCAAAAAAAAAAAAAAAAAAAAAAAGAAATGTCTACTTAAGCCCTTTGCCGATTTTAAGTTGGTGGTTCTTTTTGTTATTGAATGGTAAGAGTTCTTTATATATTCTGGAGATTAGGCCTTTTTCAGCTATGTGATTTGCTAGTATTTTCTCCCTTTCTGGGAGTAGTCTTTTCAATGCCAATTTATTTGTTTCTTAGCTTTTTTTTTTCTATATTATTTAAGAAACCATCAACTAATCTTGCGTCATGAAGATTTGCTTTATGTTTCCTTCTGAAGGGTTTATAGCTTTAATAGCATTAACATTGAGATCTTCAATTCACGTTGGGTTGATTTTTGTTCAGGGTGTGAGGTAAGGGTACAGTTTTGTTCTTTGCCTGTGGATACCCAGGGGTCCTGGCAGCATTTGTGGAGAGACTTTTTCCCCCTCTCCATGGAATGCTGTTAGAACCCTGGTTGAAAATAATTTGACTATATAAGTGAGGCATCATTTCTGGAGTGTTTATTCTATTCCACAGACTCTCTGATTTACTTATTAGCTCTAATAATTCCTGTGTGAATTCCTTAGGATTTTCCCCACATAGGGGTATATTCTATGTGAGTAGAGGTTGGTTTATTTCTTCCTTTCCAACTTGGATGCCTTTAATTTATCTTTCCTGCCCAGTTACTCTGACTGGAACTTCTGTTACAGTGTTGAATTGCAGGATGGAAAAAAGCAGGCATCCTTGTCTCATCTCTGGTCCTAGAGGGGCAGTGTCATCATGGAGTATGTTAGTAGGGATTTCCATAGGTACTCTGTCCAGGCTGAGGAAGTTCCTTTTTACTTCAAGTTTAGCAGATGTTTTTATCATGAAAGATGCTGGATTTTGTCAGATGCTTTCTCTACATCAGTTAAGGTAGGGGTCTTTCTTTCATGTTGTTAATGTGGTATGTTACCTTGATGGATGTCTGCGTGTTGAACCATCCTTGCTTTCCTGAGGTCAATCCCATTTGGTCTCGTTGCTGAGTGCTGTGAATATGTTGCTAGATGCACTTTGCTAGCCTTGTGTTGAGGATTTTTGCATCAGTGTGCATCGGGGTATTGGTCTATGGTTTTCTTTTCTTGTAGTATCCTTGCTGTGGCTTTGACATCAGGGTAAGTTGGAAGTAGCCCCTCCTCTTCATTTTTCTTTTTTCTTTAATTGTTTGAGAAGGACTGGTGTCAGTTGTTTAAATATTTGGTGGAATTTGCCAGTGAAACCATCAGGTCCTGGTCTTTTCCTTGCTGGGAGGTTACTGTTCCCCTTTTTGAAGATGCAGGAAACTGAGGCACAGAGATGTTAAGTGGCTTCCCCAGAGTCACAAAGCTGGTGAGAGAGCCAGGGTTCTTCCATCAGAGTTCATGCTGATGGTGTTACACCAGGCTGCTTGCCTCCTCTGCCTCTTACTCCGAGGCCATGGTTACCAAGTGTTTCTGTTAAGAGTCCTTGAAACAAGCTGTGGGGACTTAGTGGCTGGGTGCTGGGGCGATCCCCAGAACCTCAGGACTCCTAACCAACCAGCGTGGAGGGTAGGGGCCAGGCCAGCATGGAAGGCCTCAGCAGAGGAAGCTGGGGAGTTTCGTGTTAAGAGGACAGTGCCCTTCAACCTTCTGTCTAGCTCTTCTGGTTCCAGGTTCCTGGAATACCTCCAAACGGACTGATGGTCCTCTCTTGGGTCAACATCCTGTCCTCTTGGGGCAACTCTGTTGGAGTGGAACACACTGCTCCCAAACTTAGTGCTCAGAACAGCTGCAAACACTATGTTTTGTTATTCTGTTTCAGCATTCAGTGGGGGTAGGAATTCAGGGGCTCAGGGAGATACCAGCTGGGTTGACTTGAGCAGTTGGGGCTGGCCAGGCATCTCTTGCTCTTCCTCTGGCTTCTCCACGGGACTGCCTTGGGCTTCTTCATGGCAACTTCCGGCCATCCTAATGCCTGTGTGGTGGGAGGAAGTGGGAGCAGCCAGGTGTCCAAATGGCCAGGTCTTAGAGCAGGTGGCTCTTGAAGCTGAGCACGACCCCTGGCTGTCAGCAAGGATGTGGGGACTCTAGTCTCACATGGAGTCCGTTCTGCAGACCACTGAGCAGGTCTAGAAGCAGCCTCTAGACAGGAGCCCCACCTGCTGACCTTGACTTTGGCTTCATGGGAACTGTGCCTTCAGGAGCCCGGGAGCCTCCCCAGGCTACAGAGCTGTGAGCTAAAAGGGCGTCTGTACTGAGAGCCACCGAGAGGGTAGTCCCTTGTCATGGGTGCCAAAGCAACGAGCAGAGATGCAGGCACCTGCTTCAGGCTGGGGTGGTGCAGCTGAGTCCTCCCAGGCCAGCGGACACATGGCTCCTGCCTGTGCCCTGCAGTGTCACTCACCTGGTCCCCGTCTCCCAGCCTGGAGGGAGCCAGACATGCTGGGCTTTCCCTGGGGCCTGGTGTGTGTCTGTCCTTCATCCCTACCCTCAGCCTCTACCTTGGTTGGCCGTGGGAACTCAGGTGTCCCTTGCACGAGCCTGAGCCTGGCTGGGTCCTCCGAGAGCAGGCGTGAGGGGCAGGGGAGGAGGCCGGTCAGACAGGGTCTGTGTTGTCTCCGGCAGCCAAGTGCAAGGTGGTCATCACCTTCAACCAAGGACTCCGGGGAGGACGCGTGGTGGAGCTGAAGAAGATAGTGGATGAAGCCGTGAAGCAGTGCCCGACCGTCCAGCACGTCCTGGTGGCTCACAGGACGGACAGCAAGGTCGACATGGGGCACCTGGATGTCCACCTCGAGCAGGTGGGTTTGAACCCGCTTTTTGTACAGCTTGAGGAAGAGAGTTTATTATGGGGTTGACTAGGTCTGGGGTTTCTCAGTCTGGGCTCCCCAGAGGTCCCCAGGGTCCCCTCCCATGGTATCTGATGGGTTTATATCTTGGTTGGGAAGATAGTATTCAAATTCCACAAGCGCATGGGGACCCTTCATGCCGCGGGAGTGATCGGACCCATCCTTTTATTCCGTGTCTTCTCTGTGTTGGAAGTGAACCTGGGGAGGTGGACACTGTATCCCCGGTGCTGAGCAGCAGCTGAGCAGTGTTGCCTGGGAGGTCAGGTGGAGGGAAGAGGATGAGGGCCCTGGACTGGCTGTTTCTTCCTCCTTGCAGGAAATGGCCAACGAGGCCCCTGTGTGTGCCCCAGAGAGCATGGGCAGCGAGGACATGCTGTTCATGCTGTACACCTCCGGAAGCACCGGCATGCCCAAGGGGCTCGTGCACACGCAGGCCGGCTACCTGCTGTACGCTGCCCTGACGCACAAGGTAGAGCGGTGGGCTGAGGGCGGGTGGCACTGTGCTCCCTGGTTTGGCTCCATGTGCGGCTGGGCAGGGCTGTGTTTGGGGAGGGGACTCCCACTGCCCCCAGAATTCCGCCCACAGGGGTGTGCAGGCAGCGCTTCCTCATAGCAGGTTACCGAGCAGGGCCACTGTGAGCCTTGACACTGAGGCCATGGAGCAGGTGCATATGGGAAGAGTCCCAGGTCCTGAACCGAAGCTCAGCTGCCCCACAGCCCCTCTGCCTGCTTGCAGCCTGCAGAAAGGGGCCCCAGCGAGCTCTGACTTTCCAGCCGATGTTGCTGACCCACGGGCTACATTCCGTTGCCCTGGGCACAGGCACTTGTGATTTTGTGGGTCTCTTACTCCATTAAAGAGGTCAAAAGTGTATTTTTTGTGGCTGTGTTGCTGTAGTTGAGCTTGGGGCACCATCTGTGGCCTGAATTGTCTGTTGCAAAAGGCATACTCTGTGCCAGCTATGCCAGCAGAGAAGGAAGCAGACTGGCTTTGAGGGGCCTTGGAGTCCAGGCCCTCGGTTCAGGGCCCTATGTTGTCCCCATTGGTGGCATCTCCCCCTGCTTTGGCCATCTTCAGCTTCGCAGGCCACTCCCACCCAGGCTTCTGTTCCTTAGCTGGGCTGGACGAAGGGGCAGAGAGAACCAGCAAAATCTCGGCTGAGTTGGGATCCAGGGCCCGACTCTGACGTGGTCACTGTGGTCTGGGGTGGGGTGGGCCAGTCTGAGTCATGTGGGAGGTGAGCCCCTGGGAAAGAGAGTAAGGCAAGGTGGCTCCCCAGAGAGATGAAGTGGGAGCTGGTGTCCTTGCCCGTGCATAGCCTCTGAGTGGTGTCCACTCGCACACACCCAGCACTTAAGATGTTGATGGTGAGGCAGGCATGGTGCAGGGCCAGCTGAGCTGACTGTGAGCTGGGCTGGACCCAGTTACCAAGGTGCGGGTCACCTTGAGTAAGTCGTGACCCCTTCTAGACCTCTCAGTCTTCCCACCGGGGAAGCCCCATCCCTCCTTAGCTCCAGGTGGGTCTGCCTGTTGCTGAGATCAGTGGGTTGTGTGGTGCGTCCATTCTCCTGGAAAGGCAAGGGTGTGTCTTCTCAGCCACTTGGTGTTGAGGGCGCCCTACATGCCAGTGTGGCGCTCGGGCCATGGACTCTGGGGAGGCCTGAGATGCAGCAGAAATCAGGCAGCAATGAGACCTGCTGTGTTCTGGCTGTTCTTTCCCGTGAAAGTAACGCAGAGGAAGAGGAGCGTTTGGGTCAAAGTGTGGGCTCCCCCAGTGAGGTGCCCTAGAAGTGACTGGTTTAGCTTGTGCAGCTGTTTAAGCTCTGCCAGTCTCCATATCAGTAGCTGTGTGGTGGGCTTGGCAGTCCCATGCCAGGGGCTGCCTTGCGGCTCAGGGGAGGGTGTGTGCCAGGTACCTGGTACAGCATCTTGTCGGTGCCCTGATCCCAGTTGCTGGGATCTTAGTGTGTGTGCTCATGTGCATGTGTGTGTATGTGTGCCGGTGCCCATGTGTGTGCATGTTTGTGTGTACATGCGTGTTGGGTGGGTGTGGATGCATCGGGTAAGCAGTCATGTCTCATGAGCGTGTACATGTGTGTGTGCATGTGCAGGGGAGGGGCCTCTGTTGACTCCTTCAGGGAAAAGGACAGTTGGCTCTGAATGGGGTGCGGGAGTGGAAGTGGGGTCTGGGTACTGTGTAGCTGCCAGGCCCTTTGGAGGTTGGCCCCAGGCCCGGCTCTCACTCCCAGAACTGCAGAGAGTAGTTTGGGTCCAGCTGGTATTAACGGTCCTTCCAGCTCCTGCATGCTGTGGGGCTCTGGGATGTGGGTGCCCCGACTGACCTGCAGAAAGCCAAGTGTGCTCCTTCCTCCACCTTGAGCCACAGCTGTGCTCATAGCCCCCTGCACTGCCTGGACACTCTTAGGGAGTCCTTTTGCCCAGAAACCATCGCTGTCAAAAGTGTGGTATGATGAATCATCAGAAAGCAAAGGCCACTATACCATCAGCCTCGTAGAAGCCCCTTCTGCAGCCGTCTGACCATAACTCCCTCCTCTGTACTCTGACTTGTCACTTCCCTGTGTCTTCCTTTTTTTTTTTAAAGATTTTATTTATTTATTTATTTGAGAGGTAGAATTATAGATAGAGGGAGATACAGAGAGAAAGGTCTTCTGTCCGCTGGTTCACTCCCCAAATGGCTGCAATGGCCAGAGTTGAGCAGATCCAAAGCCAGGAGCCAGGTGCTTCCTCCAGGTCTCCCATGTGGTTGCAGGGGCCCAAGCGCTTGGGCCATCCTCTGCTGCCTTCCCAGGCCATAAGCAGAGAGCTGGGTCAGAAGAGGAGCAGCCTGAACAGGAACCAGCGCCCATATGGGGTCCTGGCGCTGCAGGTGGAGGCTTAGCCTACTAAGCCACAGCACCAGCCCTCTGTCTTCCTTTTTATAGTCTTGTTGCCCAAAAGTGCAGCCCTGGACAGTAAAGCTTAGTCTTTTTAAAACAAAAATTTGGGGGCCAGCATTATGGCTAAGTGGTTAAGCTGCTGCCTACGATACCATCATCCCATATGGGTGCCTGGTTCGAGCCTTGCCTGCTCCACTTCCAATTCAGCTCCCTGCCAATGCGCCTGAGAAAGCAGCAGAAGATGGCCCAAGTGCCTGGGCCCCTGCACCCATGTGGGAGACCTGGATGAAGCTCCTGACTCCTGGCTTCAGCTTGGCCTAGCCCTGGCTGTTGTGGCCATTTGGGGAGTGAACCAGCACATGGATGATCTCTCTCTCTCTCTCTCTTTTCCTTTCTTTCTGTAACTTTGCTTTTCCAATAAATAAGTACATCTGTTAAAAAAAATAAAGTAAACTGAAAGTTTTTTATGTCTTTCAAGTCTTGTATGACCTGTGGGTTCTCCTTCATCCTTTGGATTTCCTCAGACTTTGTCTGTTGTGGCTCCTGCCATTTGTCCCTGGTGTGCTGGAATCCGGCTTGTGCCAGTGTCCCTCTGTCTGCTGTTTCCTGAACACAGCAGCTGGATCGTGAGATTGTGTCAGGCTGTGGGCAGAGCCTTTGACAAGAATGCCGGAGATGCAGGTGTTGCGCCTCCTTCACGCTCTTCAAGCTGGTGATGCCTTTTTGGCTTTTCGTTTCTTAGTTTTTAAAGTATTTGGAAATCGTGGCATAGGGCAGAAAGGTGCTCATGTCTTAACCACACCAAGATGGAAGTTTTGTTCCTGGGCACCAGGATCAGGACATGGGACATTTACAGCTCTGGGAGGCTCTCGCATGCCCCTCGCCGCTGTCCCCAGGGCACCCTGTGCTCGTGGGTCAGCTCTGTTAGGCTTTGGGCTGCTCTGCAGGGGCTCACGGGGCACAGCACCTATGCTTACTTCTGGTCTCTTGCGGTCCTGTCTGTGAGGCTCATGCTGTTGCCGTGTGCACCCGCAGCGCTGTCCTCCTGTCATGGTGCTGCTCACTCTTGCTGCCGCTGGTGGCCCGAGGAGCTGCATCGTAGGTCAGAGACCCCTCAGCATGCACGGCCGTGTCCTAGTGATGGGTGGGAACACGGTGTGTGTGTGTGTGCGTGCATGTGTGATTGTGAGTGTGTGTATGTATGTGTGTCTTTTGTGTGTATGTGCGTGTGTGTTGAGGGACAAGCTCCTGACGGCCCCCTCCCTCCTGTGTCTGCAGCTCGTGTTTGACTACCAGCCAGGTGACGTCTTTGGCTGCGTGGCCGACATCGGCTGGATCACTGGACACAGCTACGTAGTGTATGGTCCGCTCTGCAATGGAGCCACCAGCGTCCTTTTTGAGAGCACTCCAGTTTATCCTGATGCTGGTGAGGCACAGGACCTTGGAGGGTTGAGAAGGGGTTCACAGAGGGTGGAGGCTGGGATCCTTATGGTCCTGGTGGCCAGATGCCAAGTGGACACCAGAGCTGCTGGCCGTGAGCCCTGCCAGTGGCTGGGAACTGGGATCCATGCCTGCAGGAAGGTGAGACGAGGGATGGAAGGAAGGCTGATTTGGAGCCGGAAGGCATCTCAAGACTCTGGCATGTCAGTCTCTCTCACTTGAGCTGCCTGCCTTAGCATTGCCCCTCTTGCCTCTATGGCCACCTGACCAGAGCAAGCCCTTTGTCAGAGCCCAGGCCAGCTGCCCGGCTCCCCAGACCTGTCCGACCGCGCTGTACATAGCCTGGACCTGCCCATGATGGAGTGAGCTCACTCTGAGAGCATGGCCATGTCTCGCTCTCTTGGGTGTTCTCCTCCCGCAAAGCACGGTTCCCCAAACATCTGTTCTCAGCAACTGAGTCACAGTGTCTCTGTCCTGAGGCCCTTGTCCCAGAATTCCACCGCACAGCCTGCCATGTGCGTTCGGAGTGGGGCTGGATGTGCTCCAGGGAGAAGGTGCAGGGGCAAAGCTGGAGATTCAGGATGTGGCTCAGATGTGGTCTCAGGTCACCCCAGCCCCCAGGAACTCAGGGTCCTGTGTGGAGGGAATGGTGGGGCTCTGCGGGTTTATAGGAGTCAGGGGTGTGTGTGTGTGCTGGGTTTGTGGCCCTGATCCTGGGGCGTTTGCCAAGTAACTTGGGGGAGCACCAGCCTTCCTTTTAGAAACCATCTTAAGTGCAGCTGGGCCCAAGTTCTATGTCGTTGTGAAAAGTCACAGCTGGAGCAGGCTGTTTAGCCTAGTGGTCAAGATGTCAACATCCCACACTTGGGAGTCCCTGGGTTCGATTCCCGGCTCCAGCTCCTGACTCCAGTTTCCTACTGGTGCAGACCCTGGGAGGCAGCAGTGATGGCTCAAGTGATGGAGCCCCTATATTTTGTGCGGGAGCCCCAGATTGAGTTCCTGGCCCCAGGCTGGTGTTGTGGGCATGGAGGGCATGAACCTATGAGTGGGAACTGTCTCTTTTCTCTCTCTGCTCCTCAAATTAAAGATAGTCCTTTTTTTTTTTTTTTTTTTTTTTTTGAGAACTCACAGTGAATTCATTCCTTTGAACTCATTCCTTTGAACTCATTCCCTGCTAGTTCACATGTGGACGCAGCTGTGCAAGACCCATGCATGCTGTTCCCATATGTGCCTGTGGCCTGGGAGTCCTGGCAGGAGTCGGTGGGAGGAGGGGGAAGACTCCACGCCCAGCCCTGCACTCAGTGGCATGGGCTTTTCCCCACATAGGTTTCAAATAGCTGGCCCACTGACCAAGCGTTTGGGCCTGTTTGCAGGTCGGTACTGGGAGACAGTGCAGAGGTTAAAGATCAATCAGTTCTACGGCGCACCCACGGCCGTCCGGTTGTTGCTGAAACACGGCGATGCCTGGGTGAAGAAGTATGACCGCTCCTCGCTGCGCACACTGGGGTCAGGTGAGCGGCTGGGCCCCTGCCAGGAAGTATGCTGGACTGTGTGTGGTTTCAAGTGAGAGGCAGGCAGTGGGTGGGCGGGTGTTTGGGCGGAGTGAGTGCTGGCTAAGTGCCAGTGCTGCGTGGGCGCCTAATTACAGCGGGAGACCCCCGAGGAGCCGGGTCAGAGGGTTCCCAGGCACAAGCACTTTTTTCTCTATTGAAGCATAATACCTAGTGAAATGCACAAAGCCAAGTGTTCAGCTTGAGCAACACTTGCTTACAGGCCTACAAACAAGGGTGCTTGAAGGGACTAGCACTGTGGTACAGTGGGTTAAGCCACCTCCTGCAGCGCCGGCATCCCATATCTGAGTGCTGATTTGAATCTTGGCTGCTCTACTTCCATCCATCTCCCTACTAATGTGCTTAGGAAAGCAGCAGAAGATGACCCAAGTGCTTGTGCCCCGCTACCCCCATGGGAACCTGGATGGAGTTCTGAGCTGTTGTGGCCAGTTGAGGGGAATGAACCAGTGGATGGAAGATCTCTGTCTCTCCCTTTCTCCTTGTCACTCTGCCTTTCAAATAAATAAAAATTAATTAGAAAACAAAAGCCGGCCGGCGCTGCAGCTCAATAGGCTAATGCTCCACCTGCGGCGCCGGCACACCGGGTTCTAATCCCGGTTGAGGCGCCAGATTCTGTCCCGGTTGCCCCTCTTCCAGGCCAGCTCTCTGCTGTGGCCCAGGAGAGTAGTGGAGGATGGCCTGAGTGTTTGGGCATCTGCACCCGCATTGGAGACCAGGAGAAGCACCTGGCTCCTGGCTTCAGATCAGCGCGGTGCTGGCCGCAGTGGCCATTGGAGGGTGAACCAACGGCAAAGGAAGACCTTTCTCTCTGTCTCTCTCTCTCTCTCTGTCCACTCTTCCTGTCAAAAAAAAAAAAAAAAAGCTAAGAGTACTTTTAAAATTCACAGAAAAATGGAATTAAAAGTATGAGTTTGCTTTGTTGCAAACTTTTTTAAAACTTGTGTAGTTTTTCGGCCGGCGCCGCGGCTCACTAGGCTAATCCTCCGCCTTGCGGCGCCGGCACACCGGGTTCTAGTCCCGGTCGGGGCACCAATCCTGTCCCGGTTGCCCCTCTTCCAGGCCAGCTCTCTGCTATGGCCCGGGAGTGCAGTGGAGGATGGCCCAAGTGCTTGGGCCCTGCACCCACATGGGAGACCAGGAGAAGCACCTGGCTCCTGCCATCGGATCAGCGCGGTGCGCCGGCCGCAGCATGCCAGCCGCGGCGGCCATTGGAGGGTGAACCAACGGCAAAAAGGAAGACCTTTCTCTCTGTCTCTCTCTCTCACTGTCCACTCTGCCTGTCAAAAAAAATTAAAAAAAAAAAAACAAAAACTTGTGTAGTTTTTCATAATGTACATTTTCCATTATTATGAAAAGTAGTTTCTGCACTTTTTTTCCAAGGGCGCTTTTGGAAGCCACTGCTCAGATTAAGCTCTGGAGAGTCTTGGTCCTCAGCAGGCTCCCACCCTCTGGCTGGGATGGGACCGTGGCGTGTGCTGCTTCCTCACCCAGTGATGTGACTCCGTCGCGTCCGTGTGTTGTGGGGCATCAGTGGTCTGCTTATTTCCAGTGCTGTGTGCAATCCCACTGTGTGAACGTACCACAGTTTACTTAGCCATTCTATGCCTGAGGGGCAGTGTTGGGGTTTCCAGAAGTTATGAGCAGGGTTGCTGTGCCCATCTTGTAGGTGGGGATCCTGCACTCATGTCTGGAGACTAAGTCTAGGCCAGGAGTCAGCTTTTTGGGTCATAAGTGAAACATATATGAAAAACATAAAGAAAAGGCATGATAGGCTATGCATGGATTTCCAGTTTTTTTATATCAAAATAAATTTATCTTTCAAATTCATTTCTCACAAACTTTTTGAAGTACCCTTGTAGATCTAGCTTTAGTAGAGTCTGCTCCAAACAGTTGTAGTTGTGTTTGATGTCTTCACTTTTAAACATTCAGTGAGATTTCATGGGGCTGGTGCTGTGGCGCAGTGGGTTAAGCCACCACCTGTGACTCTGGCATCCTATATGGGTGCTGGTTCGAGTCCCGGCTGCTCTGCTTTCGATCTAGCTTCCTGCTGATGACCTGGGAAAGCAGCAGGGAATGGCCCAAGTGCTTGGACTCCTGTACCCACCTGGGGGACCTGGAGGAAACTCCTGGCTCCTGGCTTCTGCCTGGCCCAGTTCTGGCTGTTAAGGGCCATTTGGGGAGTGAACCAGCGGATGAAAGATCCCTCTTTCTCTCTTTCTGTCTCTGTCTCTGCTTCTCTTTTTATAACTCTGACTTTCAAAATATATGAATACATCTTAAAAGAGAGATGTGCAAATTGCTCCTCCAAATTAATTACACAGCTACCGTGTATGGAATACCTGTTTTCTACCAAATGCTTACTGACTTTTTTAATATATAATTTTTTTAAAGATTTATGTATTTATTTGAAAGGTAGAGTTACAAAGAGAGAAGAGAGGCAGAGAGAGAAGTCTTCCATCCACTTGTTCACTCCCCAGATGGCCGCAACGGCTGGAGCTGTACTGATCCGAAGCCAGGAGCCAGGAGCTTCTTCTGGGCCTCCCACATGGGTGCAGGGGCCCAAGGACCTGGGCCATCTTTTACTGCTTTCCCAGGCCATAGCAGAGAGCTGGATCGGAAGTGAAGCAGCTGGGACTCGAACCGGCATCCATTTGGGATATTGGCACTGCAGGCGGTGGCTTCACCTCCTATGCCATGGCGCCGGCCCCCTCTTGCTGACTTTTAACTTTTGACCCTTTAATGGTGAAAATATTGCCGTGTAATCTATTTCTTTGATGACCACAAACACAGTGTATCTCATTGTTTTTTTGAGTCTCCTTGTACTACTGTCCTTTAAGGGAACTACATGCAGTTTTCCCCTTAAAAATCCATTTCTCTTTGGTTTCAGGCATATTTGAGATCTATTAATGTCTTCCTTTTTCATGTGGTTTCAGTTGGAGAGCCTATCAACAACGAGGCCTGGGAGTGGCTCCACAAAGTAGTGGGGGACAGCAGGTGTACGCTGGTGGACACTTGGTGGCAGACAGGTGAGAGCCCCCAGGGAGGAGGAAGGAGAAGAGGAGTGGGCCTGGGGAAGCTGCAGGGGTAGTGTGGGGCTGGGGCTCTCAGAAGTGAGTGCCACTGAATAGACACTAAATCGCTTCAGTTCAGCGGGGCTGTCAGATGAGAATGCTCAGAGCTGCATGGCTGCTCTTTCCCGCGGTGAGACCATGGGTGGTCACTTCTCTGAGCATCTTTGGAATGGGACGATACCCCCAAGGTGGTCTACTGTGTCCGTGCACACTTTTCTTTGGGGCACCTTCTGGACACAGGTGCATCTGATGAAGGGGAGGTCTATTGTGGCAGGGACCATGAGCCCACATTTCTCTTTGAGTGGGAAGAGGAGGTTTTTTTTTTTTTTTTTTTTTTTGCCTGTGGGGTTTGGTTCTGGCCCGTCTCCTGGGATGGCCTGAAATGTCTGGGGACACGAGCCCACTGCTGATGCTGCCACTGCTGCCGTGGGGTAGCTCTCGGAGGTCTCGTGAGGGCACCCGTGTCTCACAGGACGTTTCCACGCAGGCTGCTAGAGGCTAGCACGTGAGCACGGGACTCGGGGGCCTCTCTTTGCATGGTTGGGTCTGTGTTGCACGGGCCCTGTCTGGCCCAGGAGCAGTTCTTTTCCTCCTCCACCTTTCTGTGTAAGTAGGCGGGCTCGGCCCCTTCCGCGGCGTGTCCCGTGCCCTCTGACGACAATGGCCCAGTCTTGGAGAAACGCACTGGCCAGCGCCCGGCTCAATCTCCTGTTTCTTCCTCCCCTCCCTGTCCCCACCCTGCAGAGACGGGTGGCATCTGCATCGCGCCGCGCCCCTCAGAAGAAGGGGCGGAGATCCTGCCCGGCATGGCCATGAGGCCCTTTTTCGGCATCCTCCCCGTTCTCATGGATGAGAAGGTGTGTGGGGGGGTGGGAGTGGTGGGAGGGGCTCCCTGGGACCGAGCTCCCTTGCCCACCCACCTCCTTCCTGGCTCCTCCCACCTTTGTTGCTCACCTGCCCAAGGTCTGGTGTGGGCACCTGCCATGGGGCAGGCATGTCAGTCTCCCGCCCTTGTCCCACTCATGTCTCTTGGGTTGGCAGGGCAACATTGTGGAGGGCGGCGACGTCTCCGGGGCCCTGTGCATCTCCCAGGCCTGGCCAGGCATGGCCAGGACCATCTATGGCGACCACGGCCGATTCGTGGACGCCTACTTCAGGGCGTTCCCAGGTGAGCCTCCTGCAGCCGTCCCGTGTGCCCAGAAAGCCATCCACGTCTCTGGCAGTCCAGGGCAGGGTGGCAGAGCTGGCAGGAACAGGCACTGTTCCCTGACTTTCCTTATCTCAGCTCCACTGTGGGGCCCTGTGTGGGGCCCCCGGGTGTGAGGGTGGAGCCCCCTCTGAGCGCACAGCCCAGCCGGCCCGTGGCAGGCTTCCTGTTAGACCAAACCGACTGCTTCAGAGAGCTGTCCCAAAGCCTGGACTCGCTTCTAGTTGGCATTTTTTGTTTTGTCCCCGGGTGCTGCGGTCCCTGGTTGTCAGTTTAAAGGGAGGCCATCTTCTCTGCCTTGTTGGAAGTCATAGCTCTCAGTGTCACGCTTGTGAGTGCAAAGTCACCATTTTCTGGAAGCTTCTCGAATGTGCTGCTCACTTGTCTGCTGCTTGCTGGACATTTGCCATCAGTATTCTGGGACAGGGCCACACAGCACCCCTGCGGCAGCACCTGCGATGGGGTTACGAGGAGGGCCAGCGGGCACCAGGGTGGGCAGGTGGAGCCAGCATGTGGGTTCCCCCATCCCTCGAGGAAGATGGGGCCTGCTCCAGCATTCCTGGCGCTGAGTCCCTGGTTGTGTGCAGGTTACTACTTCACTGGAGACGGGGCATACCGAACTGAGGGTGGCTACTACCAGATCACGGGGCGCATGGATGACGTCATCAACATCAGCGGCCACCGGCTGGGTACCGCCGAGATCGAGGATGCCATGGTGAGCTCAGCCCGTGCCTTCCCTGTTGCTCCTATGCCTCCGTGCAGGTGCCTTTGGGTGGTGGTGGGAGTTTGTGCCCTGAGCCACCTCCAGCTCCCCTGCTATGCTGTGCTATAGTCTCCTGTTTCGTTCTGCATCTGCACAGGCGGACCACCCTGCAGTGCCAGAAACCGCTGTCATCGGCTACCCCCACGACATCAAAGGAGAAGGTGAGTGGCTGCAGACCCCCGGGGAGATCAGGGTTCACGCAGGGCACGCTGTTGGCCTGCCTCCTGCTCAAGTGGAGACTGTGGGCAAGGAAGCTGAGCAGCACACATGGTAGTCAGAGTTCCCAGATGCCCCGGCACTGGCGCCCTTCAAGGATGCTCATCTGTACAGAGCCATGACCTACTTGGCTCCCGGCTGAGCTGGGGGGCATGTCCTCCCCCAGGGGACACCGTGCACCATTACAGAGAGTTTGTAACTGAACATCCGGCCACACACTGGTCTTCCTGCTCACGGTTTGGGCACAGTGCCCGAGCCAGCGGCTCTGAGGCCTCCAGTCCTGCACATGGGGGAGGGGGTGCCCTGGGACTGGCCTTTGGTTTCTGTGGGATGCTTTTGAGGGAAATTTGATTTGCACTGCGCATCTGTATGCAAAATAGGACGCAGTCTGTCCCCGACTCTGCTGGATTTGCCAAGCCAGGTCTGCAGTGGGCAGAAACACCAACGGCGTAAAGCCAGAGGCAGAGCGGCCACACTGGCCTGGCCCAGGGTGACTCAGACACATATGGGCTCCATGCCAGGGCACTGCCAGGCAGACCAGCCTCTGCTGTTTCGCCTGGTGGCCCGGGGCTGGGCGCCCTTTTCCGGGGGGATGACATCCTGTGTCACAGCCCGTCCCAGACTTCCCCGGCTTCCTTTGCCATGCTCGGGTGCCACCGTTCTGTTCCTGTCACAAGCGCTGACTTCAGAGTGACCTGCTCTACAACATGGAGTTTATTGAAGCACTTTGGCAAACAGCGTTTTCAGCCGCCCTGACACATGCTGATGAGGCTGCTGTCCCTTTGTCAATGGGAGGCTGGGGTGGGGGAGGGGCTGTCATCCTGGGGAGGGGAAAGGGTGGGGATGAGAGTGTAGCCTGTGCCCCACACAGTGCTCCTCACACTGGCAGGGATCTGGGTCCTGCTGGTGGGGCCCCTGCATTTCACAGCTCTGAGGTCTAGGTGTCTCTAGGGTTAGGGAGTCCAGCGTGTGTCTGAGCCCCATGCGCCCAGTGCTGCCACCCCAGGTGTAATCTACCTGTTCTTGGGGCTCTCTAGCCACTCGATGCGCCCCAGAAAGGACACACAAGATCAAAGTTGGCGGATTGGAATGCAGATTAAACAAAATGTGTAGCGTGTTAGAGCTGCTGCCTGTCCCAGGCCAGCTTGACGCTCAGGGGGCTGTGTTGGGGTCAGAGCCTAGGCTTGCGGGCAGTGCTGGGGTCGGGGGGTCTCTGCTATGAGCACCTTTCGGTCTGCACAGGGGTCTCGCAGACACGAGTCCTGGCTGCAAGCGCACCAGCAGCTCTGAGCAGCCCTTCCTACCTCCTGAGCAAGCCTGGTATTGCCAGGCCCTGTAACGTCCATCTGGCAGCGGGGAGGAGCTTGTGTTATCAGGAGGCGGGTCACAGGCCTTTTCCTGATTTCTAACAAACTGGAGTATCTCTGTCTTGTAATTAGGTGGTAACCGGTGAGTAGCTTCTGGCAGGCCCTGAAGCCACCTGTGAGCCCTGTTGTGTCTTTGTCCCCACTCCCTCCGTGTTGCACTTGGACTAAGCAAGTCCATTTTGATTGGGACCCGGGTCCTGCCAGCCCTGGCACCTCTGGCCAGGCTCATGTCTCTTCCATGCCCCCGGATGTTGGGTCTTGCTGGCCACCTCCTACTCCTCACCAGCTCCTCTCCCCACGCAGAGGGCCCTCCCTCCACCTCTGCGCCCAGCACTCATTAGTCCAGACTCCTTTCCAGGCCCTTCTCAGCTACCAGGGTGACAAAACTGTGGCCCTTTCCTGCAAAGATCTCTCAGCCTCATGAGGTGAGGGAAGCAGGGGTGCCTGCACGGCTGGTGCCACAGCCACAGCAGATTCATCAACAGAGCCGGGAAGGCTGCCCAGGTGGCTGCTGGATCTTGAGGGACCAGGTGGAGGTGGGGAATGGCTCTTCAGGCGGAGGCTCTTGGTCTGTGCAGACAGAAGCTTGTTCGGGAAACAGTTGTTCATTGACACACTTAACAAGTGTTTGTCGAGCACCTGCTACACTCCAGGCATGGTTCTGGGTGCTGGGGACACGGAGCCAGCACATGGGAGGGACGGGGAGAGGGGGGGCATGGGTAACAGAGTGTGGGTGAGGAGACCCCTCAGTGCCTGCGGCGAGGTGTGCCGGGGAACGAGTTAGGGCAGCGGGAACCGGTGCAGGAGTAAACAGACAAATGAAAGTCAGGAGGTTGACATAAATAGAAAGCTTGTTCGTGAGGAAAAGGCACGTGGCAGGTCGGAGGGGAAGGACACGCTGAGGGTAGGAACGGCACTGGCGCAAGAGGTCGTCACCCAGAGGACAAGGAAATTAGATCCCATGCTGAAGTGGGACCCACCAGGGCTGGTTTTTGTGCAGAAAACCAGCCAGCGGGGGTCTGCTCTACACCTGCAGCCCCCTTCCCCCAGGGGGCGCTGAGCAGTACTTGCCATGCAGCTGGTGCAGCTGAGAGTACAGTCTTCATTCATTTAACCTTAACACAGCCCGGGTGGCCAGTGGCCACGGTGTTGCCCCTGCCGAGGCCAGGGCCCCCCGGCTGTGTGTGCACGCGCACACACCGTCTTGTGTAAGCTCCTGTCAGCCGTGTCAGGGCTTCTTGCACAGATGAGGAAACAGCTCGAGCTGGGAGCCCCAGGCCACCCCAGCAGCCTCCATGCAAGGGAGAGCTGTGGTGCCAAGCGCTGCACACACGCACCACGAGCCGTTCCCATCACTGCCACGCAGCATGAAACCAACCCTGCGTCGTTAGGGCGACAGGGAAAGACAGCAGCTGCCCCAGTGCCACCCATGTGCCACTCAGAAGAAGCCCTTTTTGGCCTTCTCTGGTGGCTTGTATAAAACCCTGTGCCCTGGGAGGTATTTGGTGATCTAACTAACCCAGCCCGAACCTCCGCTTTCCCTCCAGCTGCGTTTGCCTTCGTCGTGATGAAAGATGACAGCGGTGACACGGATGTGGTAGTGAATGAGCTCAAGTCAGCTGTGGCCACGAAAATCGCCAAATACGCCGTACCCGATCACATTCTGGTGAGGGTCCCCCGCCTCAGCTTGGTCAGCTGGGATGGTGGCTACTCTTCTGAAGAGTGCACACTCACCCGCCCAGACTCTCACGTGACCCTGTGAACTTCCCAGCCAACATCAGAATGACTGCTGGGGTTTCCCTGGGTGGTGAGGGAGGACGGCAGGAGAGGGAGGAGCTGTGGCTTCCAGGGTTCACACATGTCCTGTTTGGGAGACAGTTTTGGGCAGGGTGAGATGCTCTTGTGCTCTGGCAGAGGGCTGGTTACTGGAATAGGGATTGTCAGTAGAGAGACGTGGAAAGTACCGGAGTTTTCCAGCACCATACACGGCTTCTGGTGTCTGCAAGGGTAAACCTTCAGACACCCAACCCCGGGGCAGTCAGTTCCAGGACAAGAACTGGACCACCTGTAGCTTTTCCATTCCTTCCTTGATTAATGTCTCCTCCCCTCCCAGTGGCTGCGGGGTTTGGAGGTGGTGGTTGTCTAGGAAGGAAGGGATGGAGCTTCACTTGGCATTGTAAGAGTGCAGCCAGCAGCCTTGTGGCTGGAGATTTTAGGTGCATGTAACCCATACGTGGCTATTCCGGCATTGCCATCTGCGTGGAAAGGTCGCTGGTGGTTCGAAAATGCTGAATGTTAAATGTGCAGATGCCCAGTAAGACAAAGTGTATCTCTAGCTCTTACACTTCTTGTGTAAGACAAAGCCGACAGGTCCCAGGCCAGGGGTTGGAGAGGAGGCGCTCTGCAGGTCCGTTGCTCTGTTGCTGCCTGAGCCAGCAGGTGTCAGTGTGAGGTGCAGCGGCTGGAGCAGGTTCCCCGACCCCCCGCCGGGGGTGGGGGTGGGGAAGCTTCTACAAAGCCTGCCTCACTGCGGATCCTGCCTTGGGGCTGATTTCAGCCTTAGGCTTGCCCCCCTCCCCCATGCTGTGGGGCACACCGCGCTCCAGCGCCACCCCTTTTCTTGCCAGGTGGTGAAACGGCTCCCCAAGACACGCTCTGGAAAAGTCATGCGGCGACTGCTGAGGAAGATCGTCACGGGCACGGTGCAGGATCTGGGGGACACCACCACCCTGGAGGACCCCGGCGTCATCATGGAGATCATGAGCACCTACCAGAAGTACAAAGAGAGGCAGGCGGCCGCCAAGTGAGACAGTGCACCGCGGCCGCCGGGCCAAGGCCGAACCTGAGCCCCTCCCTGCCCTGATGCGGCTCCACCTGTCCCAGCCCATAGCCCACTCCACCCTAATGTGAAACCCAGCTGAGGCCCCTTTCTTCCTGCTGAGGGGCTTGCAGCAGTGAGGCCCCTGGAGGGGCACTGTCAGACCTGAGTAGACTTTGTCCCCTGGTCCGCATTTAGTTTCTCGGAGGGAAAGTTTCCCCGTCCCCTCTGTCCCCTGCCCTCTTGGAGCAGCGTGGGGACAGAGGAAGCCTGATTAAAGTGTGTCTGCTCACACAGCTTAGAACAGAAGCAACCATGTTCTCACCGGCTGTTTTTAGATGTGCAAGGCAGAGATTTCATCTTTTATATTGTATATGTTAGGACAATGGTGTGGAAGCACTCACGTGTAATGTGTGATTTGCCTGTGCACACTCATTGTGACACCATTTGATGGAAATCCCCCTGCTTTGCCCCCCCCCCCCCACACCACTGATGGGGCAGTTCCGTGAGTGTCAGAGTGC
This sequence comes from Lepus europaeus, assembly GCF_033115175.1. Classification (NCBI taxonomy): domain Eukaryota; kingdom Metazoa; phylum Chordata; class Mammalia; order Lagomorpha; family Leporidae; genus Lepus; species Lepus europaeus. The sequence continues at coordinate 76,499,021 of NC_084836.1, forward strand.
ACGTCCAGTTAGGGTCAGCACGTTCAGAAATCAGAATTGGAGATGTTTGCTGCCCTGAGAACCTCTGAGCCTGCTGCCTGCTGTGTGCCTACGGGCAGTGGGGGGCGGGGGTGTCTCCCAGTTCACCTTGTAATGGAACTCGCCCCTAATGGCTGGTGCACCTGCTCACCTTCAGCTGTACCCCCTGGTCATGTTGTGTGTCTCTAAGCTGTGAGTGGAGAGAGTTTTCTCTCCCCTGGATGCCCCGTGGCAGGAGGCGAGCATGCTCCAACTCAGCAGGGTCACTCAGGGAAGATTCCAGAGCCTTGCGATTGCACTCGGCAGGTTGGAAGTGGGCCCCTGTGTACCCTGCCTGCCCTTCCGCCTGTGATCGCAGCTCTGAATCGAGTCTCTCCCTTTCTCGCTCTTCCTTTTGATGTGCCTTAAGTCCTCTGAACATGAGCACCATTATGGAAATCTTGAGGTCCCTAAGTGCCTACAGTGGTGACAGGCGGAGGTAACCCCATGAACTGGGTCCTAGAGGGCAGGGAAAGTCCCCACCCCCCCTTAACTGTGCCTCATAGCGCCTTACGGCTGGGTAGGTGTTCACGGGGTATCTGGGGTGCTAAACACCTACCACAGATGTGCTGGCCTCTTGGGTAAACAAGTGAGTGGGCCTGGGACAACCAAGTGTGGCACTGGCTGTACAACGCACACGTACTGAGCTGTGGTCTCATTAGCATTAGCCACAAAGAGCCATGCACCGGGCTTGGTGGACTGTGGTTGTGGTGCTATTTATGAAATGGCTTTGGTTTCCACATTGCTGACAATGTAGACAGCAGTGCAGGTCTGAGAGCTGCCTGTAGAGGAGTTCAAATAAAGCTTTATTTTATTCACCCTGTGTGTCTGCTGGTGCTTTTGCTTGGAGCTGTTCCCTTTTATTTTATATATTTTTTAAAGAAACAGACAACACACAGAGCGAGATCCCATCTGTTGATTTAGTCCCCAGAATGTCTACCATGTGCCAAACCGAAGCCAAGAGCCAGAAACTCAATCCAGGTCTCCTAGGTGGTTAACAGGAACCCGATTACTTGAGCCATCAGCACTGCCACTTGAATAAGCAGGAAGCTGGAAACAGTATCTGGAGCCAGGAATTGAACCCTGGTGCTCCAGTATGGAATGTGGACATCTTAACTGATGTCTTTATTGCTAGGCTAAACACATATCCTGCTGCCGTCCTTTTTGCTGAATATAATCTGAGTGGCAGAACTGTAAGAGACCTAGTCACTCAAAAGAGAACGCTTAAACAGAACCCACTTCTTTTCTTTTTTGAAAATTCATTTATTTATTTGATAGGCAGAGTTACAAAGAGGGGGAGATCTTCCACCCATTGGTTCACTCCCCAAATGGCTGCAACAGCCAGGCCTGGACCAGACTGAAGCCAGGAGCCTGGAACTCCCCATCTGGGTCCCCGACATGGGTGGCAGGGGCCCAAGCACTTGGGCCATCCTCTGCTGCTTTCCAAGGCCATTAGCAGATAGCTGGATTGGAAGTGGAGCAGCCGGGACAGGAACAGGCACCCATATGGGATGCCAGCGTCACAGGTGCTGGCTTAACCCTCTGCACCACAGCGCAGGCCCCAGAATCCACCTTACAGGAGGAAATGCACACTAACACCTCACCTCTCTTAAGCTGTTACCTGGTCAATTTCTGTCTGGCTTAAGATACTATGCAATACACTAGGCACTTAGCTAAAATTAAATGAAATCAACTAACAATTTGGTTCCTTGGTTATAGTAGCCACATTGCAAATGGAGTCATGTGGGTATGACTGGGCAAGCCGGCTAAGAGCAGCCCCATCACAGAGGGGCCTGGTGGGCAGTGCTGGTCTAGAGTAGAGGAAGTGTGGAAGCAACTCGATTTTGGGCAGCCAGAAGCTGCTTCAAGCTCAGCACCCGAGAGGCAGAGTCTGCACCCATGGCACCTTGCACTGGCTGTGGGCAGGTGAGGCTTCCTGCTGCCTTCCCTGAACCGAGGGGCAGAGCCTTCAGTGGAAGAATGTCCTGAGTTGTGCTATGAGAGGCAGAATCTGCAAGGCTGGAGTCAGCACCTGCAAGGGAGACCCGGTCTCCCTGTGACACTGGGTTGGGAGGGCACAGGGATGAAGGGGAAGGGAGGCTGAGAGGACCCCCAGGTGCCCACCTGAGGAGGATTCTGAGTGCCTGGAGGGAGAAGACACATTTTTGCATCTCTGGATTCCCCGGGAGTCCATGGCAGATTTGCTGTTATGTGAGTAGTGTGGAACCATGAGCCCTTCCCTAATCTGGGGCATCAAGGAGGTGACACAGACAATTTTAGGAACTCTGGTTGTCCTGCCCAGCAGTATTTTAGCAGAGCCACCCTGATTTCTGTTGGAGACTATCTCTCCCCACGTTGTCCATGACCAGCCCTGGCCTCAGCTCTGGGTTTATGAGGCTCACTCCCAGCACCCCAGGTTCAGGCCTGGCCATGTGACATTGTCAAGGCCACTGGGGAACACCCAAGGACACAGCTGAGAAAGGGAGTACTGCCCATTATCTGTGGGACAAGACAGGCTATGGCAGCCACTGGATAGGGACAGAGCCCTGTGGGGGATGAGCCGAGGCTCGGCCAGCTGCCCTAGGGCTTAGCTTCTTGCTCCCCATTCTGTGTCCTAAGACAAGGACCCCAAGTCTTTGGCACTGAGATGCACTGATAAGCGCTGGCAGCTAAAGAGAAGGCAGAGACGCTGCACCTGCAGGTGCTGGGCCCTCGGATTCAAAGGCAATTGCTGTGAACACGATGTGCCTCTCCCAGCCAGCACAGTGGGTCATGATCACAGGCCGCGGAGTCCGGCTCAGAGAGAAGTGCCTGCTGAGAGTCACTTCCATTTAAAGTGGAAGTGGTCATGTTCAGAAGAGCTCTTCAACACGAAGTCCCAGGGGAAACACGTCCCCACAACATACTGAAATATAAAAAGCAATCAGGGCTACCGTTCATGATTTCACTGCCATGCTCAGCTGAGGGTCAGTCAGAGGCGAGGTCAGGTGCACCTGGCTCACCTGCAGCAGCTGAGGGGAGGGAAAGAAGGGGTACTGAGAATCCTCCCTCCACTTCCTCCACCTGGCTGAGGATGAGAGTTAGCCATGGAACACAGGCGTAGGGACCCTCACCCACCAACCCTCACAGTGCCCCATGCTGGGGACAAGGAATCTTACATGGGCTGACTGCCATGCTCAAGGAGGCCCCTGGCAGGTCCCAGACTCTACAAGTGTCTTCCCCTTCATGATGCCTCATCAGGTACACACTGTTCTCTCACTTCCCAAAGAGCCAGATTTGGATGGAGTGTGTCTGATGACCACCATGTGCAATGGCATGTATGGCCTCTTTATGGGACAGTATTGACAGCTACCTCACCTCCTTTTTTTCTTTTTAAAGATTTATTTATTTATTTGAAAGTCAGAGTTACAAAGAGAGAAGAGAGGCGGCGGGGTGGGGGGGGTCTTCCATCCGATAGTTCACTCCCCAATTGCCCGCAACGGCTGGAGCTGCGCCTATCCGAAGCCAGGAGACAGAAGCTTCTTCCAGGTCTCCCACGTGGGTGCAGGGGCCCAAGAACTTGGGCCATCTTCTACTGCTTTCCTAGGCCATAGCAGAGAGCTGGATTGGAAATGGTATAGCCGGGTCTCGAACTGGTATCCATATGGGTTGCTGGCGCTTCAGGCCAGGGTGTTAACCCGCTGCACCACACCGCCAGCCCCCCTCACCTCCTTTTCTAAGGTATTTTATTGTCAGATATAGAGTAGCTCCATGAATTGGAGCCTGTGGGTGCAGCCTCAATCTTGCTGAAGACGAAGTCTTCCTCCTTGGGCATTTCGCAGCCTACCAGGTTTGAACCACACAAACATCAACTGCGGGCCTGGGAATACCATTGGTTCTTCTCCATGTATCAGGCACAGGCAATATGCCTTTCACGATGGACTGAATGCCTGTGTCTCCAATTCCCTGTGTTGAAATCCTAAGTCCCAAGTGTGATGGAATAAGGAGGTAGAGGCTTTGGGGACAATGAATGGGAGTGGCAGCTTCATGGATGAGATCAGCGCTCTTGTAAAAGGACCCCTAAGTGCTCGCTTCCTCCCTGTGCTCCCTGGCTGTGTGAGGATGCACGAGAAGGCGGCCATCTGCAGAGCAGGAAGCAGAGCCTCACCTAGGCCTTGATCTTAGATCACCAGCCTCCCCATCTGCGGGCAATACATGTTTGTTGAAGCCACCCTGGAGCGTCTGGGAGCACACTCCTGAGAGAGCACGGCAGGTAAAGCTGGCCTTCTCCAGCTGCAGACGAGGGAAGAGAGATGACGCCATGTGGAAAGCCGCCGGGCTGCCTGCCTGCCCTGATGCTGGCTTGTGCACGTGCTATGGGGCCCGGGCCAGTGCTCCCTTAGTTACCGCAGAAATAGAGAACAAACAGGGCCGCTCCAGGGCTCCTGGGCAAGGCTCCTCCTGCTCCCCAGCTTCCAGGATGCCTTCCTGTGTTTATCTGGTGTCGATGCAACCTCCCTCCTGCTACTCCACAGAGGACTCACTGCACACCAAATGGTTTGTCTGTCTGTCATCGGGCCCCCTGCTGCCCCACGACGGGGCTGGTCAGCAGAGGGCAGGTGTGGCAAGTCCGTTAGGCCCTGTGATTTCTCTGTTGCCTGCGTTTTCAGCAGAAGGGTGCTGTTACAGAAACCTAGGATGGGAAAACCTCCATCATTCAAACAGGCACCAGGACAGTGGAGGATTGAAAGCAGTTTATTCACGCCGGCCAGCGGGCTCAGTGGGAATCATTTCCTGAGAACGGAGTGACAATCCCAAGTTTCTTACAATATGTATAGGTTCATCAGCATCATACCTTAGCCATGACAGCATTGGTGGGTTCAAATTGCATCCTACGTGACTTAGCACTATTCTGGGGGAACTAGCCTACGTGACTTAAGACCACTCTTTCAATGGTTGGTGGGTCCGGTATGTTCATTAGAGATACCAGGGGCAGATTTATAGGACAGATTTATGACTGGAGTTACAGAAGCAGAACTTAGGACATCTTCCCTCCGCAGACAAGGTAACTGCGCCCAGCTGCTTCACTAGATAACTACTTTTCAAAGTTAGTGTTGGGGGCCTGCTTTCCTTCCTTTGTCTCTGGTTGAGACATTTTTCCTATCCAATGTGGTAAACATTTCCAGACCTACTTCCTAGTTTTTGTTCCTGGTGCTGTAGCTTACTTGTGCTGTGATTTAGGAATGTACTGTGTTGCGGTTTCTGCCCTCTAAGACTGGGTGAGGCTGGCTTCATGCTCAGCCTGTGGCCGTTTTTATAATGGTCCCCCTTGCAGTGGGAAGGGAAGACGAGTGTAGTCTACAGGTGCTGGGTGGACTGTTCTACACCCACTTCAGGTCAGGTTCGCTCATCCTGCTTAGACCTATGCTACTTTTATCTGCTTATCCATCAGATTTAGATATGTATCTCTTTGCTGTGTATTATTAGCTTCTCTTTAAAAGTATTATCTATTCCTGATGAATTGATTTTTTAAAAAATGTTTTGGAAGTGCCCCGGGGGCCAGTGCTGTGGCGTAATAGGCTAAGCCTTCGCCTGCAGCACCAACATCCAATATGGGTGCTGGTTCAACTCCTGGCTCCTCCTCTTCCGATCCAGCTCTCTGCTATGGCCTGGGAAAGCAGTGGAAGATGACTCAAGTCCTTGGGCCCCTGCACCTGCGTGGGAGACGCAGAAGAAGCTCCTGGCTCCTGGCTTCGGATCAGCCCAGGTCTGGCCATTGCAGCCATTTAGAGACTGAACCAGCAGATGGAAGACCTTTCTGTCTCTCCCTCTGTCCGTAACTCGCCACTCTAATAAATAAATAAATAAAATCTTTATAAAAAACAAGAGATGCCCCTTTTTAAATACATTTTGGCCTTAAAATGTATCTTGTCTGATATTAGTGTATGCACATATTTATTTTTTTCTCCATGTCTATCTCTTTAATTTCAGTCATTTTATGTCATGAATTTGATGTCAATTATAAACAACATATGGTCATGGCACGTTGGTCTTTTTAAATCACCCCAACTCTTGGTCATTTAAGTGGTATTTACTCCATTTACACTCAACTGTTTATGTATCTGGGTTTAAACCTACCATCTAACTTAGTGCTCTCTATCTGTCCTGCATGTCCTATGTTTTCTTTCTTGCTGTCCTTTAGAGAGAATTTTTCTTTAATTGTTCCATTGTCCACCCTTTCCCCATCAGCTTGAAGTTATGAACTTATTATTATCCTGTTAACCTAGATTTTAAGTCGCATCTTCCACTTACTGAAGCCTATTAATTGGCACCTTTGCCCTCTTTCCAGTTAATGCAAAGGCATAAGAACAATAACATATGTAAATCTCTACTAACTTATAAATCATGTATATTATAAATTTTAAGAAGCCATTTGTTAGAGAGAGAGGAGAGGAGAGAGGAGAGAGGAGAGATAGAGCGAGCTGACATCTGCTGCTTCACTTCTAAATGCCTGTGATGGCTAGGGCTGGGGGTGGCAGGAAGCCAGGTACTCGAGCCATCACTGCTGCCTCCCAGGGTCTGCATTAGCCGGAAGCTGGAGTCAGGAGTGGGGCTGGATACTGAACCCAGACACTCTGATGCAGGATGTGGGAGCCTTAACCTCTAGGCTAACCAGTGGCCTCTGTCAAATTAAAAATTAATAATTAGAAAAACACATTCTTAACTATTTTAATTCTCTCTGTATCTCAATTCTACAGGCTTTATTATGTTTTCTGCACCACTGTTATTGTTTTATACAGATTTGCCCATGGGAGTCTGATTTCTAGATATCCCAGATTCCACCTGGAATCATTTACCTTCTAAGTTCCCTGCACGCTTTCCTTTAATAACCCACTGTTCATGCCAATTTTATCCCTGTGGAAGCGTCTCCTTCCTGTCCAGTCCTGCAGGGTGTTTTCCCTGGACACATTGCTCCTGCCTGGCCGGTGCGTTCTTGCACTGTGGCTTAGAGTCCATTCTCACTGGATCTGCTTTCCCTTGCTCTGTTGAGGTCAGCTATCCAAGCAATGGGCGTGTGTGCGGAGGTGATGACCTCTCCTCCCTCTGCTCTCAATAGTCTCTTTGTAATTGCCTGTTGCAGTTTCATTTGGTTGTTGTTGACTTCAAAATGTAACCTTTTGGGATCTGTAGGACTTGTTGCCTCATCCATTAGCTCTTCAAATACTGTTTTTGTCTATTTCTTCTTTTTCAAGGAGCCTGATTTCCCACAGTTGGAAATGTCTTAGGCTGTATTTTCTGTTTCTCCTGCTGCAGTGGTCTGGACTGAGTGCCCTGAGAACAGAGCCCACGATAAAGGCCTGGATGCAAGCAGTTCCCTTTGGATTCTAGGAACACACAAGAGGAATGTGGGGTAGGGAACAGGCAGGAGAACCAGTGAACGCATTACTGAGACGGCCGGTGCCGCGGGCTGCTGTGGCTCAACTGTGCAGAACACACGAGGACGCTTATCTGCAGAGTCCCTGCACTCACTCACTCAGAATCCGCTGTCAGAAGTGTGGGCTGGCCACCTCTGCTTTCTCCTCCAGGATCTGCAAATGCTCCCAGGGAAAAAGCGGCTCCAAACCCCAAGCTCTTCCTCCCGAGCCTCTCGGTCCTCCCTGGATTTGGTCCAGAAATGCTGCTGGGCCATTTTCAGGCTCACTTGTTCACCATTGTTCCCTGGGGGTGGGAGTCTGAATGACTGCGTAATGTTCCTAAGATGGAAAAGGTTCTGAGTTCCAGTATCTGTTTTAGTTCCCCAGCCCTCACTCCATGACTGTATCCCCATCGGTACACTCAGCTCCATATTGTTCTTTTGAATGACTGCATATGACATTATTACGTTATTAGTGCCATTTAAAGTGATTCCAATTTTTTTACATCAAAAAGGACTGAAAAGAAATATCTGTGTTCATCTTTGTACGTGGCATGAAAATCTATGTATAATTGTGAATCTGCAAATGTGGTTGTTTTGAGTTGCCATATTCCAAGTGTATACAGCCTATACCTAGAATTTTAGGTATGACAGGCAAGAAGTGTAGCACAAACAGCAAGACCATTATAATATAAATAAAGCCTGCAGGCTCAAGATTCTCTTGGTCCTGTAGCTTAGGCTGAGGATCACTAATGGGTGTGCTGTCAGTCAGTTACCAGCTGTGAGACAGATAGTAGCTAGCACTAAAATGGAATAGAATCATTTCCAAATCATGGCTTCTGCAGTCATCTCTTTTTTTTCCAGAATGTTTTGCAAACCATTGGATGGAGAATCTATTTTTTTGAGTTCAAGGGCTTAAGACACTGATAAAAATGTGCTCTGTTTTCTCTCAAAATTGGCTCTAAATCTGCTGTGTGCTGACTGCTGTTCAGAGCTGTGGACTCTTTGGGTTCAAAGCCAGAGTGGCCCCAGGTGCCTGATGTCCATGAAGTGCTGCTATGGAACACCCAGTAGTTACCAGGCAAAGTTGCTTTTTTTTTTTTTTTTTGACAGGCAGAGTTAGACAGTGAGAGAGAGAGAGAGAGACAGAGATAAAGGTCTTCTTCCATTGGTTCACCCTCCAAATGGCTGCTATGGCCGGCACGCTGCACTGATCTGAAGCCAGCAGCCAGGTGCTTCCTCCTGATCTCCCATGCAGGTGCAGGGCCCAACGGGCCATCCTCCATTGCACTCCTGGGCCACAGCAGAGAGCTGGACAGGAAGAGGAGCAACCGGGACTAGAACCAGCGCCCCGACCGGGACTAGAACCCGGTGTGCCGGCGCCGCAGGCGGAGGATTAGCCTAGTGAGCCATGGCGCCAGCCGAGGCAAGGTTTGTAAGGACCAACAACAGATTACTGTGGCTGCTCTGGAAACACCGGTTTCTGGCCTGCACTGGAATGACTGGGGCTGAACCTCAGGATGGTGAGGCCTGAATCTAATTTCAGTAGCTCCTGGGGCATTTTACATAGTTGGCCAGGCCCTGGGACCAGCTCTTAGGGATCACTGATCAAGTCCTTCTATTTTAGTTTAAAATAGTGACCTGGATAAAGAGAACTTTGAAACTAGGCAATAGTTTTATAAGACATTCTTTGAGCACGAAATATAGAAAACTTACACAGAAACGTATATAAGACATAAATATACAGCTTAACACACAGATGGAAAACAAAACTCAGGTTGTGATCGGAAGCACTGCCCACGTGTTGGATGCCAACCCCTGCCCATTCCTGATCATGACCTGTGTCCCACTGCCAACTCCGAGCTCTTCAGGGTCCCAGCCCAGAGCAGGAGTGCTCCCCTGGAATCTCATCCAAGTTCCCACAGCCTCTGCCAGCCCAGAGCTGCCTCTCAGGTGTTTCCTGCAGTCAGGTCAATGTAATGCGGTGGTGGTGGTGACTCTCTAGGAGCTGCAATGTTAGGGACACTGGTCTCAGGTCCCCATAATGGAATGCTGTATGAATTTCTCTATTTTCCAATTTCTTCTTTTTTTTTTTTTTTTTTTTTTTTTTTACAGGCAGAGTTAGACAGTGAGAGAGAGAGAGAGAGAGAGAGAGAGAGAGAGAAAGGTCCTCCTTCCATTGGTTCACCCCCCAAATGACTGCTTCGGCTGGCGCTGTGCTGATCTGAAGCCAGGAGCCAGGTGCTTCCTCCTGGTCTCCCATGTGGGTACAGGTGCCCAAACACTTGGGCCATCCTCTACTGCCCTCCTGGGCCACAGCAGAGAGCTGAACTGGAAGAGGAGCAACCAGGAACAGAACCAGTGCCCCAACCTGGACTAGAACCTGGGGAGCTGGCACTGCAGGTGGAGGATTAGCATAGTGAGCCAATTCCTTCTTAAGCAGTGACCCTGAACTTTGACTTTTAAAATATCTGGGGAACTTTCAACACTCTCAATATCCAAGCCAAGCTCCCAGACCAGTGATAGCAGAATTTCTGGGGTGGGCCTTGGGTATTGGCACACTTTTTTAAAGCTTTCCAGATGATTCCAATGTGTAGCCAATGTTGAGAACCATTGTCTCCAAATTCATGCTCTGTGGTGACACTGTCATAACCACGATTCATGGTTAGTTGTGGTGGCATTTGTCACTGCTGCTGGAATACTCACTGTTTGTCCTATTCGATGCCTTTGAGTCCAGCCTTGGTCACTGTGAAGGCCCCGACGCTTCTGCTGGGGAACCCAAGCTACTGATGGCCCTCCCACCACAGTAGACTCCAAAGGAAGCAAACGGGAAAAGCAGAACTGGGGAAGAAAGGAGACTCAGCCCCTGACCTGGTGCTGAGTCACTGGTGTGTGAATGTCAAACACAGCAGAGCAGAAACCCCGCCCTTGAGAAAAGCAAAACAGTTAAAATCAGTTAATGAGTTCAGAAGACCTTCCTCCCTTTAGTTCATGAACACCTGGAGTTCTACACGTCTTCCCTGTAAGGACTTAGGAGCTCAGGGCACCTACTGTAATGACAGTGACGGCAGAGGTTGGGTGTGCAGTCTCCTAGTGATGCACAGTGCAGATAACATCACAAAAAGACCCCTGCTGGATATTATGTTCCCATCCACATGCAACCAAGAGCCAAGTCCTTCCTAGGGCCTCCGGTGGCTTAATAGTTTGTGGCAGTAAACCCGTTAGCAAGTTAGTCAATTGCTTCCATCTTTATCATCTGTCTCTGTTCCATTTTCTGCTGCTGTAACAGAATCCTTAGGACTGGGTAATTTATGATGAACAGAAATGTACTTGGCTAACAGTTCTGGAGAGCTGGGGAGTCTAAGTGAATAATGCTGGCATCTTGTGTTGCATTATCCCATGGCAGAAGCTGGGAAGGCAAGAGAGGGTTGAAGTCACTTTCATAGTAACTCCTGTGATAATGACATTAACTCAATCATGAGAGCTGAGAACCTTTTCTACTAAATCTGGAGTGACCTTAAGAATCCTCTCTCATGGGGCACTGAAGGAATTTTCACGGTCAGCTTATTTTTCATCATGCGTTCAACCTGCCAGTCCCACCCGGTCCATGTCCACAACACCCAGTCTGTTCTGTTGGTTCCTGCCCAACAGTCCATGGGCCAGGGGATCATCAGTCCAGGACTCTGCACCTCACTGCAGCTGGAAACCTGAGAGACTACAGTCAGACTACAGTGGGATAGGGGAAATGCGGTGTCATGGAGAGTTGTCTTATTTTTCCAATTTTTAAAAGGTAATTTTATTTGAGAGGCAGACTCACAGAAAAGGGAAGGGGGGAAGGAGAAAGTGCTCCCCCTGCTGGTTCACTGTCCAAAAGCCTGCAATGGCTAGGGCTGGGCAAGGCTGAATGGGGCTGGCCAGGCTGAAGCTGAGAGCTGGAAACTGGCACCTGCTATGTGGATGGCAGAGATCTGATTACTTAAGTCATCACCTCTGCCCCTCAGAGTCTACATTAGCAGGAAGCTGGAATCAGGAGCTGGAGCCGAATCTCAAAGCCAGGCATTCCGATACGTGAAGTGTGTCCCAGCTGGTGTCTTAACTACTGTGCCAAACGCCCACCCCGAGAGCTGGCTCGGAGTCCATGCTTTTCCGTTGTGGACAGGTCTAAGCAGGAGGCACTAGGGGCAGAACAAACTACTCCCTGGACATTAGCTTAGATGCATCAGGCCCTGTCTACTGCGCACGTAGCAAGTAGCCTGCAGGTCAGTGGCTCAGTGGCACCTCCAAGGACCTGGGCGTTTCCATTCTGCTGTTTAGATCTCAAGGTGTTGTCCCATGGTCACAGATGCTGCTACTGCTCCAAGCATAACTCAGGGGAAGAGCAGGGAAGGTTCCATCGATCCCTTTCATTGGAAAAACAAAAACTTTCCTAGATGTCAAGAGAATTCCTAGGTTTCTGTTTTTATCTCATGGCTAGAACCCTGCCTGTGACCATCTTGGCTTCATAAGATGGGAAGGTGACAATGTATCTTTTCCAGGGCCACAGCAAAAGCAGCCCAGGTTGGGGGTTGGTGTGGGAGCATTAGAGCAAAGATAGGGTGGGGAGAATGACTGCCCCCATGGACTTACGGACTTTCCAGGTCCTCACTCCAGTCCCTGGGAGGCCTGGCTGTGCTTGGTATCCAGAAATCCTGCCCATAAACCCCTCCTCATCCTAAGCTGGCCACTGTGATGTCTCTGGCAACTGCCTGATCTCTAAGACTCTTTTTTTCTACCATGAACAAGGTAGTCTGCCTTCTTTAGCTTTACCAGGTCCCACCTGAACTGAAGCCAGAGCTTGCTCCCACGACACAAGTGACCTTGAATGCCTTGACTGAGCAGGCTGCTCCCGGTCCTGCTTTCTTGGACACACAGGCAAGGAGCAGGGCTCAGCCTGTCTGTCGCCCTTCTTTGCCCTTCAGTCCGTTCTTCGGTGACCACTCAGTGACCTCCAAGTCTACCTATAACTATCACTGCTGTTTACCCTTCCCTGGGTGCCCCACTTTGGCCTCTTTGCCAGTTTCTTATCATTCCCTATCCCCCCAACCCACCTATTTTACTCTTACTTCTCCAAGTGTATAGGACACTTCCTCCAAGAAGTCTTCACTGGTCACTCCGCCTTCTCATGGCCCCAAGTGTGCTGCAGCTGTTTTTTTCTGTGGCACTGCTTTATTTTATTTTATTTTATTTTATTTTAATTTTTAAAAAGATTTTATTCAGGAGCCGGCACTGTGGCTCACTTGGTTAATCCTCTGCCTGCGGCGCCAGCATCCCATATGGACGCCAAGTTCTTGTCCCGGTTGCTCCTCTTCCAGTCCAGCTCTCTGCTATGGCCCGGGAGGGCAGTAGAGGATGGCCCAAGTGTTTGGGCACCTGCACCTGCATGGGAGACCAGGAGAAGCACCTGGCTCCTGGCTTCAGATCAGCACAGCGCCAGCTGAAGCGGCCATTTGGGGGGTGAACCAACGGAAGGAAGACCTTTCTCTCTCTCTCTCTCTCTTACTGTCTATAACTCTACCTGTCAAATAAATTTTTTTTAAAAAAGATTTTATTTGTTTATTTGAGAGTTAGAGTTATAGCAGTGAGAGAGAGAGAGAGACAGAGAGAAAGGTTTTCCGTCTGCTGGTTCACTCCCCAAATGGCCTCTATGGCTGGAGCTGCACCGATCTAAGCCAGGAGCCAGGAGCTTCCTCTGGTCTCCCACACGGGTGCAGGGGCCCAAGGACTTGGGCCATCTTGTACTGCTTTCCCAGGCCATAGCAGAGAGCTAGACTGGAAGTGGAGCAGCTAGGATTAGAACTGGTGCCCATATGGGATGCAGGCGCTTCAGGCCAGGGCATTAACCCACTGCGCCACAGCGCCGGCCCCTATGGCACTGCTTTATAACAGCTATTATGTCTCTTATCTCCTCTCCTAGATTACAATACCCATGTAGGCTGGCTCGCTGCACGTCTGCTGTGTTTGTCACAGCACTTGGCACAGGGCAGCCTTTCAACGGGTATTTGTGGGAGGAACTGAAAGAACCCGATTGGGAAAAAAGCACTAGATTAGAAAGAGGGCTTGTTAGGAAACTGGCACAGTTTTATCTATGGTGCGATCTACACCCTGATTTACATCCTATGCCCTGGCTCCCCCCGCCATTGCTGAAAGCCAGGTGGCCACATGGCCCAACCATTGGTGTCAAGCTCCCCCCCATTCTAATGGGATTCGCTGCTCCTACTTCCCTGCCTGCCCTCTGGCAAAGTTTTAAAAGGGCCTGTTCCTGAACACGTGGCTCTCTTGGCTCCTCTTGTCTGCTCTCCTCTCCCCCCTCTCCTCTCTGTTTCTCTCTTATACTCTCCTTCTCTCTCTTTTCCTTCTTCACCCCTCCCCTCCAGCCTGCTGGGTTTTCCCAATAAACCCTTTCCCTTACTCCGGTGTTCAGTGTGCTTTGTGATGGCCTAACAGAAATACATAACAGAGCTTGTTCCCGGTTTTAGCTGTGAGGCACGTTAGCTGTCTGCCTGGCACCACACACCCCTTCTTCCATGCTGCAAAGCCTTGAGTTTGTTGAGATAAACGTCTGGCAGCAGGACAGTGTTTCAGTGGCTACAATTCTCACCCCTAGTCCCAGGCTGGCCTAACCTAGTGTTTCTCAACCAAGGTTGAGAACCAGGGTATTGTCTGGGGATTTGTTTTTAAGATTTATTTACTTATTTGAAACTAAGATTTATATATAGAGAGATTTTCCATCCACTGGTTCACTCCCTAGATGGCTGCAATAGCCAGGAGTCAGGAGCTTCATCCAGGTCTCTGATATGGGTGCAGGGGCCTAAGCACTTGGGCCTTTTTCCACTGTGTTCCCAGGCTATTAGCAGGGAGCTGGTTGGAAGTAGAGCAGCCAGGACTGGAGCCAAAATCTGGGGACCTGGCTGACCATCCGACCAGGTGTAATATTACTGCCATCTAGTGGCTGGAGGCCAGGACGGCTGTTAAACATCCTACAATGAGCCCCCACCCCCTTGTCAAATGTCTTTAGCACTGAGGTTGAGGAACCTGATCTAACCAATCATAGTAACTGGTTCTGGCAAGATGAGAAAGTCCGCCTGGTTGGCAGCTGGGCTGCAGGGTGGGGTGGGAGGACTGAGAACTGAAACATAGCACAAGCAAAGCTGATTTCACCGTGACTCAAAAACAGAAAAACTGTAGTGTGTCATGCAACACAAATGATTGGCGCTCAGAGCATTTTCATACCAGCTGGTTCTGACTCACGCTGTCCCAGATAAGATCAGGAGCTGCTCCCCAGCACCTCCACACAGACTAAGTGTTCCAGAGGCAAGACCGCTGGTTCCTCAGTGACTGAGCTGGTTTATGAACTCTGACCAGTTCCTGCCAAGAGCATCTATAACAAAGTCAGCCCCCAAGCTACACGAGGACCCCTGGACAACCCTGCTTGCTCTGAGGAGCCTCACAAGTTCCCTGGTGCATTCCCTTGCTTGAGTCCAACAAACCCAAAGGATGAAGATGGCGTGGTTCTGGCTGCTTTCAGTTGGTGGGGTTTTAACACTGGGCACGGAATACAAGCCACTGTAGTTCAGTGGGCTCAGAGCTACCATCAGGCCTATTCAAAGTGCATTGGAAGCAATGAGGAAGGTTTTGTGCTTGGGAAATTTGAGGCAAGATTTCCAGCAACAATATTTGAAGTGGATCCTGAATGATAAAAAAGATTTGGGGGTGAAGAGAGTGGAAGACAGAGAACCACAATAAGAAACAATGCAGACAAAAGTGGGGAGGCATAGAATCAGAAAGGGCAAGCAATCCTGAGGGTCTGACATAGGGGTGTCAGGCAGAGAAGGAAGATCCAGACAGGCAGGAAAAGATCAGAGCATACAGCATGTTGTGAAAACTATCCATGTGATAACAACAGTACTGACTGTGTTGTGTGATACGGAATGACAGAAAATGTTGCTCAGGGCTGAGTTATCACCTGGGGTTGCTGCAGAACTAGATTGGGGGGGGGGGGGGGGACAGTGCTGCGGTGCAGTGGGTTAAAGTCTTGGCTTAAAGCACCGGCATCCCATATGGGCGCCGGTTCGAGACTCAGCTGCTCCACTTCCGATCCAGCTCCCTGCTATGGCCTGGGAAAGCAGTATAAGATGGCCAAAGTCCTGGGCCCCTGCACCCACATGGGAGACCCGGAAGAAACTCCTGGCTTCGGATCGGCACAGCTCCAGCCGTTGTGGCCATCTGGGGAGTGAACCAGCGGATGGAAGACCTCTCTCCCTGTCTCTACCTCTCTCTAGCTTTTTCAAAAAAAAAAAAAAAAAAAAAAAAAAGCCTGGATTTGGATAAGAACCACCCACTGCCCTCACGCTGGTTCTCCAGCTCTTGAATGAATACAAAACATTCATGTGGAATTCTAGTGCCACCTAGCACTGAACAAGGTAACAGCACCTTCTTATTGGGAGAGCTTCCAAGTGCAGTCAGGACATTCACCGCCTCCCCCACCCCCACCCCAAGATTTATTTATTTATTTGAAAGGCAGAGAGAGAGAGAGAGAGAGAATATGAGAATATCTTCCATCCATTTGTTCTCTCCCTAAATTGCTGGGGTTGAGCCAGGAGCCTGGAACTCCACCTGGTCCCACGTGGGGGCTGGGCTCCAAGCACTTGGGCTTTCCCAGGCGCATTAGCTGAGAGCTGGATCGGAAGTGGAGCAGCCGGGGCTCCCATCGGCACTCACATGGGATGCTGGCGTGGCAGGGGTGGCTTAACTTCAGTCAGTACGATTTTTAATGTAACAATTGCTTTAAAGGGAAAATCTTGATCTTGTGAAGAGCATTTGCTGGAAGCGACTGAAAGAGGTGCAGGTCTCAGATTCTGGGCAGAAGAAACCAAGACCGGTTGCCACTGGCACTAGGAACCATCTCGGGGAAAGACAGTCCAAATGCAGCGTTCAGAATCAACTTCCGGAAGTCGGCGTTGTGGCGCGGCCAAGTTCACCTGCTGTTGCCCGGGGTCCCCTGCCCTGACAGCTCTGGTCATCTGGGGAGTGAGCCAGTGGGTGGAAGCTCTCTCTCTGTCTACACTAGGGAGCTGCGTTGGAAGTGGAGCAGCCGGTCCAGGGCTCCTGTGGGTTGCTGGCTTCGCAGACACTGGCCTTCTGCCATTAGCTTAGCTTTGCTGAGGGAGGGAGGCAGGGACCTGGGCTGCGGTCTGCCCGCCGTGCTCTCCCCGCACCGGCAAAGACCCTTGTTGCGGGCTCCCTACAACACCAGTCTTGGCCGGTTCTGCCTCTACTTAGCTTTCATAAACTTTCCCTGACGTCCGTCGTAACCTTCACCCAAAGACCCTAAGCCCCAACCCTGCCGCGTCCCCCACCACAGGGAAACATGTTCCCGCCGCTTCTCTCCGCTAACAGAACCCGCACCGCGCCGTGAAGCGATCATGCGGGTCTCACCGTCAGAATGAGGCGGTGGGCGCAGGTGTGGGGGCAGCCAGCCGCTCTCTGGACCCCTCAGGCCGAGACGGAGCGGCACCGCAGCGACGCCCGCACTCACTCTGGAACCGCCTCAGCGCCCCGGATCCCAGAAGGCGCGAGCCGGTTCTCCAGAGCCCGCCCGGAAGGGGCGGGGCCGACGCTGCGGATTGGCCTGCCTCGGACACACGTCATTTCCGGGCGCCGCAGGGCGGGGCGGGGCGGGAGTCCGAGCCCGCGCTGCTCATTTCCAGAGGCGGCTGCGGGCTGAACTGGTGTGTCTTGCCAACATGAGCGAGGCGGACGGGCTGCGGCAGCGCAGGCCCCTGCGGCCGCAGGTGGTCACCGACGATGGCCAGGCCCCGGAAACTAAGGACGGCAGGTGTGCTGGAGGCGGGGCCTGAGGGTGGGGGGGATGACAGCGACCCCAGTACCAGGTGAGGTAGGGTGCCAGGCGCGCAGCGAGAGCGCTATCGGGTAACTCGCTTTGCAGTGGAGGACACCGGCCCGGACAGCCAGGATGCACCTGCCGGGTCCTGGGGCCGCCGCGCGCCGCTCCCGACCCCTCGTGCCCGGCACCCCAGGGCGCCCGCTGCCTCGCCTCTCCCTGGCTGTGGGCGCCCCTGCGCGCTGCCCTTCCTCCTGGCCCACCCGGTCCCAGCCGAGGGTAGCCGGGTGGCCGCGGCCTTCCCCGACCTCCTCCTAGGAGCAGATGCTGGGGCCCCGTCTCCTCTCGTGGCCTTTCGGAGAGCTGGCTGCCGCACCTGCTCTTCCGCTCCCGGCCCCCGGCCCCACCTTCGGAAAACAGAAGTGATGTTGAAGTCAAGCCTTGCAGGTGTTTTCTGACTGGGTGCCCTCGTCTGTGAGGTTTCGGGGTTCTGGCCTTTGTCCCACCCTCGCTGTTTCAGGATTTTAGTGCCCGGTTTTGTTAGCTAAAAATTGAAACGTGCTCTTTAAACATAGCTTTCAATATGAGATACTTCCAATTCGCTTTCCAGTTTTGGGTTCTGAACTTTATAATTTTGAATTTCTTTTTAAGTTTCTTTTTAATTTACTTATTTGAAAGACAGACTTAGAGCGATAGATCTTCCATCCGCTGGTTCGCTCCCCAAATGGCCGCAACAGCCAGTGCTGGGCCAGGTGGAGGCCAGGAGCCAGGAGCCAGGAGCTTCCTCCTGGTCTACAAGGTTGTAGGGGCCCAAGCACTTGAGCCATCCCATCCTCCACTGCTTTCCCAGGTGCATTAGCTGGGAGCTGGATCAGAAGTGGAGCAGCCAGGGCTCGAACCGGTGCCCATATGGGATGCTGACGTGGCAGACGGTGGCTTAACCCACTGTGCCACAGCGCCGGCCCCCATAACTTTGAATTTTGAGAGAGGACCTAGAGACCTCCCTGACCAAGCTCAGGGGTGGCACTGACTGATTTATATGCTGATGGAAATGTGACAGGTATGTTAGTCATCAGCAGTGTGCTGAGAGGAGAGGCAGTTGTTGCATGGACTGGGTTTGTTCGTTCGTGGTGGAGGCACTCATTTTGAAAGAGAACCGTAGCAGAGGAGCATCCTGGCTCCAGGAGGGCGACTGGGGAGAAGATTGATGGTGGTGGTCAGCTTCCTGGGCCGGATCAGGAAGCAGCTCCATCACCTGTCCTGTCAGGTGACCAACCCTCCTGGATTGCTGTGTACTCCAGTTTCCCGTTAGTGCTAACCCTGGCAAGCTGGGACAAGTTGGTCACTTGCTTACTTTGGATATTGTGAAGTAAGCTTCTGTTGGTGATCCAGTGGCAATGGTTTACTTGTGAAAACATGAGAGATGAAAGAGCAGGTGGCTTTGAGTTTGTCCTGAGGTGCAGTGTATGGAAAACCAGGGCACAGAGCACCTGAGGGCCCTTGTTGGGGGGGTGTCCAACTCTCAGGTGGGCTGTTCTGGCCCCAGAGCAGAGGGCCAGACTTAATTACATTGTTTTCTTCAGTTTCTCTCTGGGGATTTCTTTCTTAATGACAGGTAAATTGCACGCTTCAAAGTCATCTGCCACCTGATCTTTTCCATCTGTGTTCATCTACACATGTGCCTTTCACATTTCTGTTTAAATAAAAGATACTCTCTTGACCTCTCTGCTCGTGAACATTGTCATACTTTTCCTGTGTTTTTCTCTTTCTCTTCTTAATCTGCTGATCCCTTTGCCACGTGTCTGCCAGGAGTCTCTTTCAAAGCAAGTTCTTGTCACCCCCCACTTCTTTCCACACTTGTTATTATAACACTGTCACTGTTTTTGTTATGCAATTCCCTCAGTATTGTTCATTTCATTTATGGTCATTTCTGGTAAGTCGTCTGAGTTCAGAGTCAGCCAGGAAAACCCTGTGTACGGTGGGTGCAGTAAAGGAATCTAAAGTAGTACAACACTGTTAGAATAAACTCTGGACGTGCTCAGTGAAATAAAGAAAGCCTGGAAAGACATTATGCAACTGACACAGCAGAAGTGCGATAGTAGATTTTACCAGTGAAAGGACCCCCTTGAGAAAAATTGGCTGGCTCTTTTCCCGACTCTTGGCTTGGAAGGTAGTGTGAGCTACTGGTAAAGGCATTGCGTGAGTGAGGCGGTTTATATAGAGTTAGAGAGCAGTGTAGTCAGAAGAGAAATGAAGACAAATGCAGGAGGATAGAATTGATTAAGAAGCATGTTTTTAAAATGATGCTTTGGAAATAAGATTTTATGGCAAAGCTCTTGAATTTCTGTATTTGGGCTATAACAGAGTTTGGTTGTTAAATCCTCCCCCCACCCCCACCCCCATGTGAAACATAGATGAGCTAAGCACTGTAACATACCAGGACAAGCTTATCATGATGTTTTGACATCAGGTTCCCCAAGAACTTTACAGACTATGTTGAAAGGATACTTGTTCCTAAAACCATTCCTTCCCTTTTGAAGTATAGTTCTGTCTAGGAAGGGAACTGTTTAATGTTTGTATATAATTGCTTAGGAGTGAAGAGTGAGTACGTTGAGAAGGCAAGAGCTGCTTTAAAAAAAATAAAGTTCTGAAGGATTCTAGACTAATTAAAGGTCTCTACCCCATCCACTTCCCGTTTTCCTTTTCAAGATTGCGGAGTGAAGGGGCAGAGTGGAGAAACTGGGTAATCATGAATTCACGATTTCATATGGACTTAGGAATCTGGATTTCTCGGCTCAGCTCCGTGCTGGGTGTGTGTTTCCAAATGGCTCCTTTAACTTGTTTCTGGTGATTTTTTTTTTCCCAAGGATAAAATAACACATTTGGTCTAAAGACTATGAAAAATAAAAACAATCAAGATACAGTCACTTCTGGAGAGGGGCCTTCTTGCTGTTTCACCATCTCTTAAGTTCCAGGGCTCAGCTTGACACCTCAGGTGGCTGGTGTTTCATGGATTTGGGACTTAAAAGTTTTCTACAAAAACCCCAGTCAGTTTTGGTGTCTTGGAGTCTGTGCTTCGAGACTCCCACCCGTTGTTCAAGGCCCTGGTGCCTGGTGTGCAGGAAGCCTTAGAGAATGCCTTTTGGAGGTAGCTGGTGCAATGAGAGGGCATTTTGTAATTTGTGGCCAGGCCACTGGTAATTGTCAGGTCCTGTTGCAGCACCAAGATTGTGCCCTTGCCCTTAGAGACCTAGGATATTTCAGGGTGATGGGCGTCCTCCCGAGAGATTGGAGACAAACAGGTTGATTCCTCAGACTGCACCTGGATGTGTCGACACAGAATGGGACCCTGCGATGCTTTGTCAGTGAAAATGAAGATGGATAAATGCAACATCCTTTATTTAAGTTAAAATAGCACGGTGTACATAGCCGGAGAGAGGCAAACATGGAAAAAAGGCAGAGGAGCTGTAGACTGAGTTTGCAGGACCCAACAGTGAGGAGGGCTCTGGCAAAGCTTTAGAACCTTGGTTTAGAATTAAGTGTGGCACCCGGTCCAGAGGTTCAGAGGTTCAGAGGTCCAGGGGTCCAGGAACCACGTTTACCTCATTTATATCATGAGCTGGTTCTGTCCCACATGCCTCCTAACCACACATAGCTGGTGGCAGCTGTATTTCTGTCATACAGAAAGTTCCATCCGATAGCTGTGTAAGGAGTTGTGTTGAAGCTATGGTTCTAGAACCTGGCCAGAGACCTCTCCAGTAGAGGCTGTGTGATGATCAGGTGAGGGAGGGGAGTTGGAGGAGGCTTGTGGTGTCCAGTTGCATGTTGAGAACAACTTGCAAAGAGAAAAGGGTTCTTGGGCCCACTCTGGACCTCCCATACCACAGTTCTCCAGACTTTGTTAAAGCTGCTCAGGTTACGTTGAGGTAGGAGAAGCAGGCACCTTTGGGAACGGTAGACTCAGTGGCTTCCAGGTGACTATGAGTGGGCATCACTGGTCCCTGTGGGGATGGGTGATGTGATGTGGGTGTCAGGAGGTTGTCCCCAGATTTTGGCTGCCTTTCTACCTTTCAGGGACAGCAGGAGGTTTGATTTGGACAAAACTGAGCTTTTTAAAAACGTGTTGTCAAGGGACAATCGGTTATCCACGCGAGGCTTCCCAGGCCCTGAAGGAGATGAGTAAACCGGTTTTTTAAAAATGCAACGGGCGGTGTGGTAAAGGAAAGTTAACAGTTTAGGAGTTTGAGACAAATGAGAAGGCTCTGTTTTCGGTAGAATCACGTTAGGCAGGGAAAAACATAGCAGCACCTCAGTCAGATTGGCACCTTAAGGTGAAAGATTGCACAACGCTTCCTCCACTGGGGCCAGGGCGCCGATTGCATCATCTTTCTTTTTCTTTTTTTTTTTTTTTTCCCACCCGCCCCTCCTGCATCATCTTTCTTAACAGTACTGGAGTGGCTGGGCCCGCAGCCGCACATCCTCACTGCCTGCCTTTTCAGTGTGGTTCTCTCTTTGGGATTCCGGTTTTAAAGAAACCACATTATCGGAAGCGCTCTGCCATTTGTACTTGTGACCAGCGCTGCCTCATTGGACAGGTGCCTTGTTCTGTCCCTGTGTTGAAAGACTGGAGCTCCTTTCAAGAGAACCCCTTGAGTTAAAGAGTATGGTGGCCTCTGGAGAGGCAGCTGGCCTAGGGGAGCCAAAGAAATCTTTATTGAAATGTGAGTCACATACCATAAAACTCACCCATTTAACAACATCCAATCCATTGGTTTTTAGTGTAATTATAGAGCTTTGCAACAATACCACAATCTGTTTAGAACATCCCCCTCCCCCCTCAAAGAAACCTTTTACTTAAGGAATACAAACTTCGTGCATTTCCTAGGTACAACTTTAGGAACGCAGTGATTCTTTCCACCATACCTGCCCTCCCCCCAACCCTTCCACCCTTCCCCCTCCTCCCTCTCCACCTTCTATCATTCCCAGTCCCATTCTCCACTAAGATCCATTTTCAATTAACTTTATATGTAGAAGACCAACTCTATACTAAGTAAAGAATTCAACAATTTGCAAGAAAAAAAAAAACCCGTAGAATATGTTTATCACTATTTTTTTTTAGTTGAGGTGGAATTCCCCTTATACAGTTAACCATTTAAGGTTCGGTGGGCGTGTGTGTTCACGGTGTTGAACAACCACCAGCTCTCCAGTTTCAGTAGCTTTTCATCACCCCATAAAAACACCTTGTACCATTAAATGCTCTCAGCTTGCCCCTCACACAGATGTCCATCAGCAGGTGAGTGGATGGACAGATTGTGGTGTACACATGCGGTGGAATCTTCTTTAGCCCGTAAAGAAACCATGTGCTGGTGGTGCATACTGCATCTTGGGTGAACCTGGAAAATGTTCTGCCGAGGTACAGGAGCAGACCACAGAAGATCGCAGATTGTGTGATTCATTTTGTAGGAAATACCCAGGCTGGGCAAATGACCATGAACTTTTACAGAGTTTCCAAATGCCAGCTCGAGGGCTTTCAGTCTGGGTGCCCTCTGCCCCATCCTCTGGTGTTGGCAGGCTGTGGTTAGTGGTGAGAATTGGATCTGGCTCGTAGTCAGGCTCTCTGAGTTCAGAGGGTCGTGGGCAAGCTGGCTGGGCCCTTCGCTGCCTGCTTTCCACATGGTGTAGCATATTCTGATTTGTTATGCTTTTTTTCATTTTTATGACCCTCACCCCTTCCCTTGCTGTATGTAGGCCTCTCCAGATGCATTCGCCTGCTTCATGTTGGGTCACAGTTGATCAGTGCCTGATAGTCATTTGCATGCCTGTGGTTCTTGAAGTTCCTTGCCTGTTTTAAATCAGTTACATTATAAGGCAAGGTTTTTGTGGGCTGGGGTTTGGGCAGGAGAGGGAGGGCAGAGTCGACCTGGCTTTTCCCTTCCTGGCCACCTACCCTTGTCCAAGAGCTTGGATTTGCAGCATTCTGTTTGGGTTTATGGGACCTTGGACACCTCCTTTCCTACAGAATAAAGCAAGTAAGACTCTCACCCCTCCTGGGTGAAGATTCTGAGCCCCCTGTGAGCAAAAAGAAGGAAGTTAGGGACAAAATTAGTTTTTGGAAAATAGACACATTAGAATCCTCAGTAGCAAATGGCCAGTGTGAAAGGAGAAAAGAGGTGCTATGCCCATTTTTCTCTGGAGGAGAGGGCAGGTTGCACCTTCAACACTGTGTTTGTTCAGTGCTGTGCTTTCTGTGTAACTGCAGGACATGTTTCAAGCCAAGCTTCTTACCGCTCTTATGAGGATCTGCTTAACTTGTTTCTCATTACAGATTCCTGGCATCCTTCTGAGCCTTTACCTGCAGCATTTTTTTCTTAAAAGATTTATTTATTTATTTGAGAGGCAGAGTTACAGAAGGAGAGACAGAGAGAGGTCTTCCATCTACTGGTTCATTCCTCAGTTGGCTGCAGTGTCTGAAGCTGGGCCAATGCAAAGCCAGGAGCCAGGAGCTTCTTCTGGGTCTCCCACGTGGGTGCAGGGGCCCAAGCACTTGGGACATCTTCCACTGCTTTCCCAGGCCATAGCAGAGAGCTGGATCGGAAGAGGAGCAGCCGAGACTAGAACCAGTGCCCATATGGGATGCCAGCACAGGCGGAGGTTTTACCCACTATGCCACAGTGCCGGCCCTGTTGCAGCACTTTTAGTGCCTGCCTGTCTGATAACAGTCTGTTCATGATGAGTGAGGGATTCTCTAAGAAGATACAGTTCTGTTGTCTGCCATGCTTCTCATTTCTTTCTCAGACCTCACCAGCAGAGTCTTTAACATCCGTGTCTCTACTAGCAGTGTATGCAAGGAAATCTGGGCTTTTTCTCTGCAGTTCCTCATAATTCTTCCTCTACTCACAGCCTGAGTTACGTTGAAGTAATGGAAAGCTGCTTCTACATTTTGTGGAAATTAGTTTAATTGGAAAACCATAGTAATTTTCTGTGACTGCCAAAACAAAATACCACACACTTAGTGGCATAAATAGCATAGCTTTATTTGTTTAAAGATTTATTTTATTTATTTTAAAGACAGAATTACAGAGAGAGGTAGAAACAGAGAGGTCTTCCATCCACTGGTTCACTCCCCAGATGGCCGCAACGGCTCGAGCTGTGCCGATCCAAAGCCAGGAGCCAGGAGCTTCTTCCAGGTCTCCCACGTGAGTGCAGGGGCCTAAGGACCTGGGCCGTCCTCTACTGCTTTCCCAGGCCATAGCAGGGAGCTGGATTTGAAGAGGTGCAGCTGAGACTAGAACCGGTGCTCATCTGGAATGCCAGCACTTCAGGCCAGAGCTTTAACCTGCTGTGCCACAGCGCTGCCCAGATTCATTTTTTTACGGTTCTCAGAAGTGTGATAAGTGTTTGGTCTATCAGGTTAGTCACTGGTTGAGATGCCTGCCTCCCATATTGCAGTGCCTGGATTTGGTCCAGCTTCCTGCTAATGCACACCATGGGAGGCAGTTGATGATGGCTCAAGTAGTGAGGTTCCTGTTACCCACATGGGAGACCTGGATTGAGTTTGCGGTGTCAGCCCCTGCTCAGCCCTGGCCATTGCAGGCATTTGGGGAGTGAACTTACAGATGGGTTCTTATTGTCTCTGTCTGTTTCTCTGCTTCTAAAAAACAAAGTCTGGACAGGTGTCAGCCATGCTGAATTCAAGGGTCAGTGTCAGTGGACCGTGTTCCTTGCTGGAGGCTCTTGGGGGGACACTGGTTCCGGGCACTCGAGGCACTAGTAGAATTCAGTGCTCTTTGGCTGTGGCGTCCAAAGCATCTGCAGGAGTGTACTTTATGAGAGCCACTGTCTCCCTGTCCCAGTCTTTCATTTCCAATAGAAACGGAAGGATTTGCTTTATTTTCTGATGCATGTTCATAAGTGGCAGGCCGCTGAGCTTGCCCTGCCCAACCTATTAAGGCACAGTGAGGAGCCCAGGGCTCTCGGAGTGAAGAAACCAGCCTGCAGATGCTTGACCGGCGGCTGGGCTGTGAGGACCAGCGCCTAGATTACCCCATACCCAGAGCAGAGTCAGTGAGGCACATTTGAGTGGCTGGAGACCTGCCCTTAAAGTAACTCTCCTTTGTTAAGTGTGAGTCAGCGTTTTCATTTTACTAGCCACTGCAACCTGCAACTCTTTCTTCCCGGTTCTTATGCCCAGCAGTTTAGTGAGTTTTGACCTTGTAGGGCTCGGCCAAGGGCTCACAATTGGGAACATAGTTGATTAGGGTGTCCCACACAGTTGGAAGATTCCTTTCTTCAGGAAAGAAGAAAGACATTGTTTGCCAATCCTAGCAAACAGTGCTAAAGTTTACTTACAAGAGGTCAGCGACCTGCAGTGGGGAAGCTGGCCGTGTGGCTGTGCTCCTGCGACCGGGTGTTCAGACCAGCCGTGCGCCTTTCCGCGAGGCCTGCTGACTCCGTGGTGTCTTTTGCTTTTGGCAGCTCCTTCAGCGGCAGAGTCTTCCGAGTAACCTTCCTGATGCTGGCTGTCTCCCTCACCGTGCCCCTGCTTGGAGCTGTGATGCTGCTGGATTCTCCCATAGATCCACAGCCTCTAAGGTGAGCTGCCTGGCGATCCCTGGGAAGGGTTGTTGGAGGAACTGTAATAGGCTGATGAAATCTCTTGGGAGAGAGGGGTGGTTAACTCCATCTGATCGGGGAGGTAAGTTATGAGAAGTAGAGCCTTGTGGTTTTCTTATTTATTAAAAAAAAATTTGTTTGAAAGGCAGAGAGAGATCTCTCACCCACTGGTTGACCTTTCAATGCCTGCAGCAACCGGGCTGGGCCAGGCTGAAGCTAATACTCAGAAGCTCAGCCGAGGTCTCCTGTGTGGGAGACTGGGACCCAACTACTTGAGCTATCTCCTGCTGCTTCATAGGGTACACATTAGGAGGGAGCTGGCCTTGGGAGCAGAACTGGGACTTGAACCCAGGCACTTTGGTATAGAATGTGGGTGTCCCACACATTGTCTGAAATATTACACCAAATACCTACTCTCTGATTTATTTAGTTCCTGAGTTTTTAAATTTTATTTTTTACTTATCTGAAAGGCAGACAGAGAGAGACGGAGACTGACAGAGAGAGATTTTCCATCTACTGATTCACAAATACCCACCACAGCTTAGGCTGGGCCAGGCCAAAGCCAGGAGCCAGGAACTCAAGCCTGGGTCTCCCGTGTGGGTGGCAGGGACTCAGATACATGAGCCATCACTGCTGCCTCCACGGGTGCACATTAGCAGGAAATTGGAATTAGAAGTGGTTTATCTAATTAATTAGAAGTGATTCAATTAACTAAAAGTGTATTCAGCATCTAGTATGCTTAAGGTCGGTGATGCAGAGATACAAAGTGGGCACAGCTCTAACCTTATATTGACATATAATATGCAAGAGTCAGCCTTTTATTGTGTCTTTTAAAATTAAGATTTATTTATGTATTTGAAAGGCAGAGTTACAGAGAAAGAGGTAGAGAGAGAGAGATCTTCCATCCACTGGTTCACTTCCCAATGGCTGGAGCTGGGCAAGTTGGAAGCCAGGAGCCAGGAGTGTCTTCCAGGTCTCCCACGTGGGTAGCAGGGACCCAAGCACTTGAGCCATCCTCTACTGCTTTCCCAGGCACATCAACAGGGAGCTGGATTGGAGTTGAGCAGCTGGGACTCGAACCAGCACCCATATGGGATGCCAGCATTGTAGGCTGTGGCTTTACCAGCTATGCCATAGCACTGATTCCAACTTTTTATTGTTGGATTTAGAATTATTAAAGGCACAGAGTGCTGTAAAAACACCATCAGCTCATGTAAGATTGAGGATGAGGGAGGGCCTGAGGCTAGTGGCAGAGTGCTGGCTGTGGAGTTCCTGGTGGGCCAGAGTCCTCCAAAGAGTATTTTCTGTGTGAACCTGGCCTACAGATGTCCTGGCCGTCCTCTCTTGGGTGCTCTCTGGTTGTTAGGGGTGGGGTCTGTCTGGCTAATCCCACCACCCTCCTGCTCCATGGAGCTGTCCTTCCAGACTGGAGTCAGGTGCAGGTAGTGTCTGTCCCAGGGGCGTGAAGTCAGCAGCAGGCTGCGGGGCTTTGCCAACAACCTGCCCTGCAAAGCCGCCAGCGTCTGCCATTTGGGGAGATTAAAGACATGTCCTACATACTCCCCTATGTGACATGCTGATTCACAGTCAAGGATGACGGGCAGTGCCTTTCAGCCTTTCGCTGGGAGGAGGGAGAGGTGTGGAGCAGGGGGAGAGGTGGTCAGTGTGGTCACACGTGGTTGGAGGCTGGAGGAAAGCCTGCATCCACCCGGTGGCCCTCAGTCTCAGGGACGTGAGCTCCCATGGAGTGGCAGTGGTCTCGGTTGACTGAGCTTTTTGTAAGCAGTTCTGAGGTACCACGTCCTGCCTGCAGCAGGAGTCATGGTGTGTGGGGGCAGTTTCTCTTCTTCGCCTGCAAGCCTCCATGGCTTCTACCTGACTTTGATTCACTGGGCTTCTGTTGGCTCTCCATGTCCTGGCCACCCCTGAAGGTTGTTGCTATTTTTTATTTTTATTTGAAGATATTTATTTATTTATTTAAAGAGAGAGGGGGGGAGGGAGGGACAGATAGACAGAGGTGAGAGAGATCTTTCAGATGCCTGCAATAGCAGGGCTGGGCCATACCCAAGCCAGCAGCCCAGAACTCAGCCTGGGTCTCCAAGGGGTGGTAGGGACCAGATTGGAAACAGAGTGAAGATGTGAACCCATGTCCTCTGATGTGGGATGTGATGACTTCGCTGCTGTGCCAACTGCCCACCCCTGAAAAATGTGTTTTTACAAATGGCAAATGACAGTCATACTCTTCTATGAAAGATAATCTTTGTGTTCTTTCTGGATGGAGACCAGCACCTTCCCAGAGTGCTTGTGGCCTCATGCTAGCTGCAGGGTTTGCCTGGGGTGTGAGGACCCTGTCCTGCCGTGCATGCTTGCGTAAGGCAGACTTGCCACATTCACAGTTGGTAGAGTCAGCATCAATTTTTAGTGAGGTTGATTCTCAGAGGGGCTCCTAAAAAATGATCATGGTAAGGCAGGGCCGTAGTGGAAGAACAGGACAAAATTAGTTGCTAAACACAAACAGCTCAGCTGAAGCCGTCAGCAGGAGTTACTGGCTGGAGCAAGAGCAGTATGGCCGGTGATGTCCCAGGACTCTGCCTCATTTCTGCTTCCCTGAGGTGGCCCTTCACTGACATTTTTGCTGCCCAGGCATGGGGAGTGGGGCCCTTCCTTGCCTGTCCTTTGCATTTTCTCATATAACTTTTCCTTAAGTCTCCCTGCTAAGCTTATACTCTGGCTGCTTGTGGGCAGGGATGGTGCACTTCACAGGTACTTCCTGAGTGTAGGGGCTGAGGCCAGCTGTGCGGTGGTGTGCTGCTCTGGCCGGGGCCCACGTGCCCATCCCAGTTGTGTTGAGGTAGGGCCTTCCCAGTGTCAGACTTGGAGCCATGTGTGCCTGATGCCAAAGCACGCGGTCCTACTTGCCTCCTTTGGCAGTAAAACTCCCGAGTGAAGCCGAGAGCGTTTGTCTCTGCAGCAGGTAGAAAGCCATCACTGGGGGAGGATGGAGAGGGAGTTTAATCTGGGGTTCATTGTGCTGGTCTTGTGACGGTGCTGACTCAGGGGGCTGCAGGTAGGAGGTACTCTGTAGCGAGAGGCCAATGTGGGGGCTGCCGAGGGACCAAGGGGAGAGAGGAGGCGAGAGAGATGATGGGGCCAGACCATGGGACCGCGTAGCCTCTCCAGGGACCGTGGCCCCGCTGAGGTGGGCAGTGGCAGCCTCGGCAGGCAGGTGCTGTGCTCTGCCGAGGCTTCTGGGTTGAGAATTGCCTGTTGGGACAAGGGAGGAAGCAGGGGAGAGAAGGTGTTGGCTGGGCCAGGATGGTCGCAGAGGGACAGGGTGAGAAGCGGTTTGGTCCTGTCTGTCTTCTGCAGGTGGCCTCAGCGAGATGTGGCGTATTTGCATGTGGGTGGGAGGGATTAGAGGGGTGGGGAAGAGTGACAGAGCCCTGTCGGAGGGATGGGAGGGTGAGGGATGGCAGGGTCTAGGCCCCGTGTAGGTCGCTTCAGGGTGAGGAGGTCGAGCTGCCCCCAAGCCCTGGGCAGTGAGGGGATGAGCTTGGGGCAGGCCCTGGGGCTCTCTCAGGTGACAGGTGAGTTTCCAAGGGAGCTAGCAGTGTTGGTATTTTCATTATTTGCTTTGTGCTGTGACCTTTTCTGATGTCCTGGAACAGTTTTACCCTTTTCCTTTGCACTTCCGGCACCTGAGGGTACCATTGGAATTTGTTCTCATTATCAGAGGAGTTATGCATGTGATAGGCCCTCGGTAGACATTTTTCTTCACTTGTGTTTTATAGACAACTCCCTGTAATTGCATTGTTTTACAGCTTCAAAGAGCCCCCTTTCTTGCTTGGTGTTCTGCAACCAAATACGAAGTTGCGACAGGCGGAAAGGCTATTTGAAAACCAACTTATTGGGCCAGAGTCCATAGCAAATATCGGGGGTAAGTAAGCCCCTGGCACTGCAGTCTGACCTTGGGTGTCTGTTGCCTGGGGGTGGATCCTGGGGAAACAGCTGTGGTGTCAACCTTCCCCTGGATTGGGGTTGTCCAGGGCACCCTGCTCAGTTGCGGACGTCCCGAGGGAGTGTCCAGTGGGAGTGGCTCTCTCTGCTGGTCTGGTCTGTCCAGGTAGCATGTGCCACGTTAGTGCAGGGTGATTTTGAGTTCCTCTCTATGGGACGCTTTTCTTGTATTCAGAGTGTTGTGAAAGAGGAAGGCAAAAATGCAGACACGGATGTTTTCATTTGTTTATCTGAGCCAGGTGGGTGTTGCTTGATTGCTCATTGCTTCCTGGCTCAGTATGTCTCTGCATAGATTGCAGTTTGAGCTAAAGACCAGCAATTCTCCATATTCTCATTGTCTGTTTTTCTTAGTGCTCACTTTGGTGGCTATGCCTATAGCCAACTATCATCTCCACACTTAACACAAGCCCGAGAACTGGAATCGGTTCTGGCTCTAATTCTTGTGCCTTTAGCAACATGGAACAAAGCATCTTCTGTCTGTTAAAGTAGGAATTAAACTTAGTGTTGAACAGACACAATAATGAAATGGTTAATGAACTTCAACTGGTGCGAGAATGTCTAAGCAGCTTCTTTGCAAACGCCTTTTGTCCCTCTGAAGGGCCGTGTGTTTTTGGCGCTGTGGCTGTGAACAGGTGCCTTCCATGTACTCCTCTCAGTGTCACCCTCCAGGGGCCTCTGGCCTGGTGTTCTCTGCCCGGTGCCTGCTGTTGACATAGGACCCAAAGTCTGGCTCATTTCTGCAGTTGTTGGTTTGTTGTTTTGGCTGACAAAGTCAGAATTGTTTACATTAGAATTAATATTCATGGTAGAACTTTGTATTCTCTTAAAGAGACATCGACATTAGTAAATTTTTTTTTTTTTTTTTTTTTTTTTGGTGAAGAAAAAAAATCAAATTTGCCATTTTCAAAATTGGAACTTAGAGGAAGGCAGAGTGCAGTCCCAGCAGTCTTTTCTTAGCTCTCAGAGAGAGCTCTTTCCTGCCTTTCCACTTTCTGCTCTATCATCGGGTCTTGCCTCTTTCCACGGAGGTGCTGGTGATCCCCTGGGAGGCTTCAATGAGGCACAGCAGGGACTTCTGGTTATGCCGCTGTGGGAGGGACCTGCTGCTTCATATGAAGGTTGTCCTTGGGGAATGGCTGGCAGCTTGCTGGTCCTGGAGGGAGGCCCTAGCCTCCAGAGAGTGATTGGGAGAGTGGTGACCAATTAACATGCTTTGTTTTGTTTTTTAGTAGGACAGTTTAGGCTCATGGCAAAATTGAGCAGCTGGTACAGAGATTTTCCAAAGGAGGTTTTATCACGGATGGGTGTTAGATTTTGTCAAGTGCTTTCCTGCACACGTGCACAGCTTCCCACATTCCCAGAGTGGTGCGTTCGTTCAGAGGGATGAGCCCACAGTGGCACACAGGTGTCAGCCGGAGCCTGTAGTTTAGAGTTCACTGGGTGTTTGCATTCCATGGGTTTGGACAAGTGTGTAATGAGATTGTGGTGTCATTCGGAGCATTTTCACGGCCCTAGGAGACCTCTGTGTTCTGTCTGCTCGTGCTCCCTCCCCTTTGGGCTGTGGTTGGCAACCAGTGATCCTTGTCTCTGCGGTTTACCTTTTCCAGGATGCCATTCAGTTGGAATCATGCAGTATGTAGTCTTTTCAGATTGGCTGCTTTCACTGGTAATGTGCATTTAGGGCTCCTCCGTGCCTTTCCATGGCTGGATAGCTCATTTCTTTCCAGCACTGAGTAGTATGCCATTGTCTGCACGTACCACAGCTCATCTGTTCACTGCTGAGAGGCATTGGGTTGTTTCCAAGTTGTGGCAGTTATGAATGAGGCTGTTTAAATATCTATGTACAGATTTTTGTGTGGAAGCAAGTTTTTAACTAATTTGAGTAAATACCAAGGAGCCTGAGCATTGGATTATATTGTAAGAGTATGTTTAGTTTTGTAAGAAACCAGCAAACTGTCTTCCAAAGTGGCCATGCCATCTTGTTTTCTGTTAGCAATGGGTGAAAGTTCCTGATGCTCATGCTATTGCTGCTGTTTTGCATTTGGACATTCTGATAGGTGTGGTGCATCTCATTGTGGTTTTTGGTTTGCATTTCTCTGATGATATGATGTTTTCATCTGTTCATAAACTTACTAGCCATCTGCACGTTTTGTCATTTGTCTTTTCAGATTTTTGTCCTTTTTAAAATCAGATTGTTCAATATCTCATTGTTAATTGTTAAGAGTTCTTTGTGTATTTTGGGCAACAGTTATTTATTTGAAAGGCAGAGTGGTAGAAGGAGACAGGGAGGGAGGAGGAGGGAGGGGGGAGAGAGAGTGAGAGAGACAGAGAGCTATCTCCCATCTGCTGGTTCACTCCCCAAATGCCTGCAACAGCTGGAGCTGGGCCAGACTGAAGCCAGGAGCCTGGAACTCCATCTAGGTCGTGAATGGCAGTTAGCCAGATATTTGAGGTGTCGTCTGATGCCTCTTGGATTACACATTAACAGGAAGCTAGGTTGGAAGTGGAGCTGGGATTTGATCACAGGTCCACCAGTGTGGGATGAGGGTAACCCAAGAGGTGACTCAGTCTGCTGAGCCACAGTGCACACTCCCAGACCAGCCCCTAGATGTGTCTTTTGAAATCCTTTCTGCTTGTCTGTGGCTTACCTTCTCATTCACTTGACAGTATTTTTCACAGAGCACAAGCTTTTAATTTAGTGAAGTTCAGCTAATCAGTTACTTCTTTATGGATTATGCCTTTGGTGTCTTATTTAAAGAATCACTGTTGCGTGGATGTTGTGGTGCAGTGGGTTAAGCCATTGCTCAGGACACACACATTCCACTGGAGTACCTGGTGTGAGTCCTGGAGACTGTGTGCTTTGGACCCAGCTCCCTGCTAATGTGCCTGGGAGGCAACATATGATGATCCAGGTACTTTGGTTCCTGCCACCTGTGTAGGAGACCCAGATGGAGTTCTGGGCTCTTGGCTTTGACCTGGCCCAGCCCTGTGTGTTGTAGACATTTGAGGAGTAAACCAGTGGAAGAAATCTCTCTCTTTCTCTGTTTCTCCTCTTTCTGTCACTCTGTCTTTCAAATAAATAAATCTTTAAAAAGAACTTAAAATGCTCTTTCTGTATCTGTTGAGATACAGATATCTGTTGTTCATGTGATTTTTCTTCTTTAGTCTGTTTGGTATGATGGATTATATTAATTGATTTTTAAATATTGAACAAATCTTGTATACCTGGTATAAATTAGGTCATGGTATGCAGTTCTTTTTATGTGTCATTCAGTCAATTTGATCAGCTGATACTTTGTTGAAGATTTTTCCATTTATGTTCATGGAAGATATTGGTCTAGTTTTGTTGTGCAAGGATACTGCAAAAATGTTCATGGTTAGATGAAATTAAAGATGGTTTATTTTGGGGGATGTGTTTGGTCTAGAGGTTGACCCCTGTTAGGATGGCAATGTCCCATATAGAGTGCCTCAACTTGATCCCTGGCTCCAACTATAAATTCCAGCTTCCTGCTAATGTGGTCCCCAGGAGGCACTGGTGATAGTGCAACTAGTTGGGTTCCTGCTGTGCATGTCGGAGACTTGGTTTGAGTTACTGGCCCGGCCCTGGCCATTACAGACATTTGGAAAGTGAACCAGCAGATGGAAGGTCTCTTTCATATCTGTCTGCCTGCCTCTCAAATAAAATTTAAAAATAAATAAGGGGCCAGTGTTGTGTCACAGCAAATTAAGCTGCCACCTGCAACACCAGTATCCCATATGAGCACTTGTTTGAGTTCTGGCTGTTCTACTTCTGATCCAGCTCCCTGCCAATGTGCCTGGGGAAGCAGGGGATGATGACTCAAATGCTTGGCCTCTGTACCCATGTGGGAGACTGGTTGGGATTCCAGGCTCCTGGGTTTGGCCTTGCTCAGCCCAGCTATTGTGATCATTTGGGAGTGAAAATCTCTTTCTGTATCTCTCCCTCTCTCTATAACTCTGCTTTCAAATACATAAATAAATATTAAAAACATAAAAAATAAAAGTGATTACTTACATCTCCACATTAAAGAAAAAAGGTAGTTTATTTTGGTGCAGATATTTTGAAACCCATACATAGTTGTTTCATAATATGAATCTTCATGAACTTTTTGTAGGCTCCCTGTATACATGGATTTCACAAATTTTTTGTACCAAAATAGTTCATCTTTTAATTTAATTTTCCTTGAACTTTTAGAAGTATCTTCATGATATCTTTTTCTTTTAATATTAGGATAATGCCATTCTTATTGAATGAGTCAGGAAGTATTCTTCCTGCTCTATCTTCTGGAAGAGATTTTAGAGAATAGGTTATATTTTAGAAAATGTTTAGTAAAATTCATCATTGACTACGTCAGGGCTTGGTGCTTTCTGGTTTGGAGGGTTGTTAATTATTGATTTAGTTTCTTTAACAGATACAGGACTGTTCATATTGTGTATTTCTTCTTGTGGAACATGGCAGATTCTGTCTTTCAAGGAGTTGGTCCATTTCATCTAGGCTGTCAAATTTTTAGACAGAGTGTTTTTCATAGTATCCCTCTCTTATTCTTTTACTTGCCCATGGGATCTCTGGTGATAGCCCCTCTTTCATTTCTGATATTAGTAATTTGTATTTTTTTTAAGATTTTATTTATTTATTTGAGAGGTAGAGTTACAGGCAGAGAACAGAAGATACAGAAAGAAAGATCTTCCATGCGCTGCTTCACTCCCCAGATGGCTGCAATGGCCGGAGCTGAGTCCATCCGAAGCCAGGAGCCTCCTTGGGGTCTCCCACGTGGATGCAGGGGCCCAAGCATTTGGGTCATCCTCCACTGCTTTCCCAGGCCATAGCAGAGAGCTGGATTAGAAGAGGAGCAGCTGGAACTTGAACTGGCACACATATGGGATTCTGGTGCTGCAGGTGGAGGCTTAGCCCACTAAGCCACAATGCTGGCCCTATGTCTTTCTTTTTTTTCTCAGTTAACTGCTTAGAGGTTTATAAGGTTTATTGATCTTTCCAAAGAACCAGCTTTGGTTCCATTGATTTTTCTCTGTTGATTTCTTGCTTTCAGTTTCATTGATTTCTGCTCTGATTTTTAAAATTTATTTTTATTTACTTTGTTTTTATTTTTATTTTATTTCTTTGGACAGGCAGAGTGGACAGTGAGAGAGAGAGACGGAGAGAAAGTCTTCCTTTTCTGTTGGTTCACCCTACAATGGCCACTGTGGCCGGTGCACCGTGCTGATCTGAAGCCAGGAGCCAGGTGCTTCTCCTGGTCTCCCATGCGGGTGCAGGGTCCAAGGACTTGGGCCATCCTCCACTGCACTCCTGGGCCACAGCAGAGAGCTGGCCTGAAAGAGGAGCAACCAGGACAGAATCCGGTGTCCTGACTGGGACTAGAACCTGGTGTGCCGGCGTCACAGGCGGAGAATTAGCCTAGTGAGCTGCGGCGCCAGCCATATTCACTTTGAATCTAACTTGCTCTTTGTTTTCTAGTTTCCTAAATTGGAAATGTATTGGGATTTATTTTTATACTTTCTTTTCTGTTATATACATTCAGTGCCAAAATTTTCCTCCATGTTCTGTTTTTGCTGAAATCACACAGGTGCTGTTTTGTATTTTCTTTCAGTTCTAAATATTTCTCATAAGGTTTCTTGACTTATGTTATTTGGAAATGTGTTATTTAATCTCCCAGAATTTTGGGATATTTCCAGCTATATTTCTGTTACTGAACTCTAGACACAATTTCATTGAGGTCTGATAGCAGACATCATATGATTGAGATTCTTTTAAATTTGTTAAGATTTGTTTAATGGCCTGGTTGTTGGATGAAGCAGTTAGTAAGTGTCAGTTTGGCCCAGTTGGTAGATGGCACTGTTGAGTTCAACCATGTCCTTATTGATTTTTCTGCCTGCTAAATCTGTTCCTAGGGTAGAGGTATTGAAATCTCCAGCTATTGTGTTTTTTACAGTTCCGTTAGTTTTCGCCTCAAGTTTTTTTTTTTTTTTAATGTTTATTTATTTTTATCCACTTGAAAGGCAGAATAACACACATGTACACAAACACAGAGAAATCCTCTACCCACTCAGTCCCCAAATACCCATAACATCCAGGGCTGGGTCAGGCCAAAGCCAGGAGCTCAGAACTGGACCTGGGACACTCATGTGGGTGGTAGGGACTCAAATACCTGGGCCATCATCTGCTGTTTCCCAGGTGCATTAGCAGGAAACTGGATTGGAAGTATGGACTTGCTGGGACTCAAACCAGGCAACTTGATGTGGGATATAGGTGTCCCAGGCAGCAGCCCAGCTGGCTGCGCTACAATACCCACCCTTTATTTGGTATTTTTAAACCACTGAGAAAGTGATTATTGACCCATTAATCTGTTATATTCATATTTGTTACTGTTTTCTATTTTTTTAAAAAGATTTATTTATTTATTTTAAATCAGAGTTACACAGAGAGAGGAGAGGCAGAGAGAGAGAGAGAGAGAGAGAGAGGTCTTCCATCCAATGATTCACTCCCCAGTTGGCCACAATGGCTAGAGTTGCGCCGATCCAAAGCCAGGAGCCAGGAGCTTCTTCCGGGTCTCCCATGTGGGTGCAGGGGCCCAAGGATTTGGGCCATCTTTTACTGCTTTCCCAGGCCATAGTAGAGAGCTGGACCAGAAGTGGAGCATCCGGGTCTCGAACTGGTGCCTATATGGGTTGCTGACGCTTCAGGCCAGGGCTTTAACCCGCTGTGTCATAGCACTGGCCTCTGTTTTCTATTCTTTATCCTTGTTTTTTGTTTCTATTTTAGTCTTCCACTCTTTTTTTTTTTTTTTAAAGATTTTATTTATTTATTTTGAGAGGTAGAGTTAGAGTTAGAGTGAGAGTGAGAGAGAGAGAGAGAGAAGAAAGAGAGATCTTCCATCTACTGGTTCACTCCCCAAATGACTACAATGGCCAGAGCTGGACCAGTCCAAAGCCAGGAGCCAGGAGTTTCTTCCAGGAATCCCACGCAGGTGCAGGGGCCCAAGCACTGGGCCATCTTCCACTGCTTTCCCAGGCCATAACAGAGAGCTGGATCAGAAGTGGAGCAGCTGGGACTTGAACCAGCGCCGACATGAGATGCCAGTGCCTCGGGGCTGGGGCTTTAACCCGCTGCACCACAGCGCCAGCCCTCTCAAAGATCTCAATAAAGACAGGATGCCCACTTTTACCACTCTTACTCGATATGGTACTGGAATTCTTAGCCAGAGCCATTAGGCAAGAGAAAGAAAGAAAGGGCAACCAAAATGAAAGGAGGAAATAAAATTGTCACCTTTAGCAGATGACGTGTTCCCATGTATAGAAAATCACAAGATTCCATCCAGAAACCATTAGAACTAAAAAATGACTTCAGCAGAGGTGTAGGAGACAAAGTCAGTGAGAAAAAAATCAATTTGTCTTTACACACCAATAGCAAATTATATGAGAAAGAAGTCAAGAAAGCAATCCCATTTCCAACAGCTACCAAAAAAAAAAAAAAAAAATTCCTCAAATACCTAGGACAAATTTTAAAGCACAGTAAGTGCTCACTTCAGCACTGAATATAAAAATACAAAGAAGATTAGCATGGTCCTTAAGCAAATACAATACACAAATTCTTGAAATGCTCCATAGTTTTTTTTTTTTTTTTTTTTTTTTACAGGCAGAGTGGACAGTGAGAGAGAGACAGAGAGAAAGGTCTTCCTTTTGCCATTGGTTCACCCTCCAATGGCCGCCGCGGTAGCGTGCTGCGGCCGGCGCACTGCGCTGATCTGATGGCAGGAGCCAGGTACTTATCCTGGTCGCCCATGGGGTGCAGGGCCCAAGCACTTGGGCCATCCTCCACTGCACTCCCGGGCCACAGCAGAGAGCTGGCCTGGAAGAGGGGCAACCGGGACAGGATCGGTACCCAGACCGGGACTAGAACCCGGTGTGCCGGCGCTGCAAGGTGGAGGGTTAGCCTAGTGAGCCGTGGCGCCGGCCTAATGCTCCATAGTTTTTAAACACATATTGCAGACTCTAGAGCAACCACTACAAAAAGGAAAAAAAAAATGCATAACTGAAATGCTAAGAAAGAGGAGAAGGAGTGACATTGTGATATAGTGGGTTAAGTTAGTTGCTGTTTGCATCTCATATCGGAATGCCCATTTGAGTCTGGGCTGCTCCATGTCAGATCCACCTTCCTGTTAATGTTTCTGGGAAAACAGCAAAGGATGGCCCGAGTGCTTGGGCCCTTGCCACCCACATGGGAAATCCAGATGGAATTCCAACTTCCTGACTTCCACATGGCCCAACCCTGGCCATTGCAGCCATTTGGGCAGATGGAAGAGCTCTCTCTGTCTCTCTCCCTCTATTTCTCCCTCTTCGTCTCTCTGTAATTCTGCCTTCCAAATAAATAATTTTGAAAGAAGAGAGAATGGAATCATATAAAATGCTCAATTTTAAACTATAAAAGGGAGGAAAAGAGTGGAAGACTGGGGTGGGCGCTGTGGTATAGTGGGCCGTTGGTTTGCATATGGCCTTTAGTATGTTGTGGAATGTTCCTTCTTTCCTAGTTTGTTCAGTCTTTATCATGAAAGGGTGTTGGATTTTATCGCATGCCTTTTTTTTTTTTTTTGGACAGGCAGAGTGGACAGTGAGAGAGAGAGAGAGACAGAGAGAAAGGTCTTCCTGGCCGGCGCCGCGGCTCAATAGGCTAGTCCTCCGCCTCGCGGCGCTGGCACACCAGGTTCTAGTCCCCGTCGGGGTGCCAGATTCTGTCCCAGTTGCCCGTCTTCCAGGCCAGCTCTCTGCTATGGCCCAGGAGTGCAGAGGAGGATGGCCCAAGTCCTTGGGCCCTGCACCCACATGGGAGACCAGGAGAAACACCTGGCTCCTGCCTTCGGATCAGCGCGGTGCGCTGGCCGCAGCGGTAAAAAGGAAGACCTTTTTCTCTGTCTCTCTCTCTCTCACTATCCACTCTGACTGTCAAAAAAAAAAAAAAAAAAGGTTTTCCTTTTCCATTGGTTCACCCCCCAATGGCTGTTGCGGCCGGCGTACCGCACTGATCTGAAGCCAGGAGCCAGGTGCTTCTCCTGGTCTCTCATCACATGCCTTTTCTACATCTGTGGAGATGGCTACATGGTTTTGTCCTTCACTTTTATTGATTTGCCTATGTCGAACCATTCTCGCATCCCTGGGATGATTCCCACTTGATTAAAGTGAATAATCTTTATAATGTGCTATTGGATCTGGTTTGCCAGTGTTTTGTTGAGGAGTTTTGCATCTCTGTTCATCAAGGATATTGGCCAGCTAGC
The DNA here is from genome assembly GCF_033115175.1 of Lepus europaeus. Lineage (NCBI taxonomy): Eukaryota > Metazoa > Chordata > Mammalia > Lagomorpha > Leporidae > Lepus > Lepus europaeus. The sequence goes on from NC_084836.1 coordinate 76,538,283, forward strand.
TTGCTTCCTGTCTTCCTTCCCCTTGTCTTGTCTTGGTATCAGGGTAGTACTGGCCTTATAGAATGAGTTTGGGAGAATTCTCTCCTCTTCTAATTTTTGGAATAATTTAGGAAAAATTAATATTACTTCTTTAAATGTTTGATAAAATTCTGCCGTGAAGCCATCTGGCTCCTTGATGAGAGACTTCTTTTAAAAAATTATTAATTTAGTCTTATTTCTTATACTTATTGGTCTGTTTAGATATTTCATTTCTTCATGATTCAGTCTTGGTAAGTTATATGTATTCAGGAATTTGTCCATTTATTTTAAGTTATCAAATTTGTTGGTGTTTAATTGTTCTTAATAATCTCTAAAAATCCTTTGTGTCTATTGTATCAGTTGTAGTCGCTCCCTTTTCATCTCTGATTTTTTTGAATCTTCTCTATTTTTCTTTTTTTTAAAGATTTATTTATTTATTTGAAAGGCAGAGCCACAGAGAGACAGAGGCAGAGAGAGAGAGAGATGTCCTCTATCCACTTATTCGTTCCCCAGATGGCTGCAACGGCCAGAGCTGTGCTGATCTGAAGCCAGGAGCCAAGAGCTTCTTCTGGGTCTCTTACGTGGGCACAGGGGCCCAAGCACTTGGGTCATCTTCCACTGCCTTCCCAGGTCAAAGAAGAGAGCTGGATCAGAAGTGTAGCAGCCAGGACTCGAACCGGCGCCCAGATGGGATGCCGGCACTGCTGGCAGCGGCTTCACCTGCAACACTACAGCACCGGCCCCCTCTATTTTTCTTAGTCTGACTTTGGCTTGTCAACCTTGTTATGCTTTCAAAGACCCACCTCTTTATTTCATTGATTTTTGTTTTTTTTTTTAGTCTCTGTGCCATTTTTTTTTTTTTTGTGCTCTGAGTTTTATTATTTCTGTCTTCTAATTTAAACTTTTTTTTAGATTTATTTTTTATTTATTTGAAGGACAGAGGTACAGAGAGAGCAGGAGAGACAGAGAGACAGAGAGAGAGAGGGAGAGAGAGAAAGAAAGAAAGATCTTCCATCTGCTGGTTGATTCCCCTAATAAATACCTGGCTGGGGCTGTGCTAGGCTGAAGCCAGGAGCCCAGAACATCTTTTGGGTCTCCTACATGGGTCCAGGGGCCCAAGCACTTGGGCCATCTTCTGCTGCTTTCCCAGGTGCATTAGCAGGGAGCCAGATTGTAAGTAGAGCAACTGAATCTCAACTGGTGCTCATACAGGTTGCTGGTGCCACAGGTTGTGGCTTAACCTGCTATGCCACAGCGCTGGCCTCTTCTGTCTACTGATTTTGAGCTTGCTTTGTTCTTGTTTTTCCTAGTACCTTGAGATACAGTGATAGGTTGTTTCTTTGAGATATTTCTGCTTTTTTGATGTAAGCATTAATTACTATAAACTTTCCTCTTTGTACTGCTTTTGCTGTATGCCATAGGTTTTGGTATGCTGTTTCCATTTTTATCTGTTTCAAGAAAATTTAAAATTTTTTTGAAAATTTATTTATTTATTTGAAAATCAGAGTTAGAGAGAGAGGTCTTCCATCTACTGGTTCACTCCTAAGATGACTACGATGGTCAGTACTGAACCAGGCTGAAACCAGGAACCAGGAGCTTCTTCAAGGTCTCCCCCATGGGTGGCAGGGGCCCAAGTACTTGGTTGTCTTTCACTGCTTTTCCCAGGCTGTTAGCAGGGAGCTGAATCAGAAAAAGAACAGATGGGACATGAACCAGTGCCCATATGAGATACTGGCGTTGCAGGTGGTGGCTTTACCTGCTGAGCCACAATGCCAGCCCTGAAAATTTTAAATGTTACAATATATGTTTGTTATTTGAGAAGGAGAGAGACAGACAGACAGACAGACTGACTATGCTGCCATGTGCTTGTCCACTCCCAAGTGCCTGCAATAGGCGGTGCTAGGCTCCATTGAAGCTGGGAGCAAGGAACTTAATCTGGATCTCTCCCAGGGGTTGCAAGTGCACAACTACTTGAGCTGTCACCTGCTGCTTTCCAGGGTGCACATTAACTGGAAGCTGGAATCAGGAGCAGAGGTGGGACTTGAACCCAGGCACTCTGATATAGAACCAGGTTTCCCAGTCATTGGCATTAACTGCTAGGCCAAATGCCTGTCCCCACATTTTACGTTTCTTCCTTGATCCATTGGTTGTTCAAGAGTTAATTGTTTAATTGCCCTGTATTTATATCATTTCCTAAATTTTTCCTGCTGATTTTTAGTTTTATTGCATTGTGATCAGAAAAGATGCACAACGTAATTCCTTTTTTTAGAACTCGCTGAGACTAGTTTTGTGACCTAGTATGTGATGTGTCATGGAGAATGTTCCATTGTTAAGAAGAATGTGTATTCTGTAGATGTTGGCCGGAACATTCTGTAGATCTCTCTCAAGTCTGATTCATCTAGGGTACATTTTAACTGTGCCGTTTCTTTGCTGGTGTCTGGTCTGTACATCTGCCCGTTGTTGAAAGTGAGGTGTTAAAGTCCCATGTTATTGTATTAGAGTCTGTCTGCCCCTTTAGCTCTATTTGCTTTTGATGTTTGGGCACTCTGATATTGGGTGCATGTATATTTTTAATTGTTATTTCCTCTTTCTAAATTAACTTTTTATCATTATATAAAGCCTTTCCTTGTCCCTTTTTTACTGCTTTTGGCTTAAAATCTATTTTATCTGATAGAAAAATAGCTGTTCCTGTACGTTCTTCCATGACTTCCCTTTCAGTGTGTGGGTGACCTTAGATGTGAGGTGTTTCCTGTCAGCAGCATGTAGGTTGGCCTTGTTGTTAGCCCAATCAGTCCTTTTAATCAGAGACTTTAATATATTTTCAGTTAAGGTATTAATGAAAGATAAGGTTTTAGTCCTGCCAGTTGGATAATTATTTTCTAGTTTTATAATTCCTCCCTCCCTCCCTTCCTCTCTTACTCCCACCCTTCCTTGCAGCTTTCTTTTGTAGTTAAATGATTTTTTTTTTCTAGTATTGTGTTTTCATTCCTCATTATTTTTTTAAGTGGATTATAGATTTTTGCTTTGTGATTACCATGAGGGTTTCAGGAAACATCTTCTGTGAGATGATAGCAACTTAACATTGGTTATAAATATAGGGAAAGAAACAAAAAGAAAAATAAAAGATTAATAATGAATTCTACACTTGTACATTTCATATCCCCATATTTTAAGTTTTTGGTCTCTCTTTTTATATCTTTTTATAAAGATATAAAACATCTTTATATTGTTTATATTATATGTCTGTTAACATATCAATGTAGTTTCAAAAATTATTTATTCTTATATTCTTAAATACTGCATGTGAGCGGTTTATGTACCATACTTAAAATATTAGCACATTTTGAATTTGTATAATTATTCTTACTGTTGAGTTTTCTGCCTTCTGATATTTTCTTCTTTTTAGTGTCTTTCAGTTTGAAGAACTCCCTTTGTCATTTCCTATAAGACAGAGCTGATGGTGATAAATCTGGCTTTTGCATGTCAGAGAATGTCTTTATCTGTCCCTCATGTCTAAAGGATAGCTTTGCTGGGCAGTGCTCTTGGCTGGCAGTTTTTCCCTTCAGTGCCCTGGAAGTCCCACCCCACTCTGCCTGGAAGTCTGCAGTCAGGCAAACGGGGACATCTTTATGTGTTATTTATTTATTTATTTTCCTTGTCCTTCACCCTGGAAAGCTTGATTATAATGTGATTTGGGGTGGACTTGATTGATTTGAATCTGCCTGTGACCTCTGACCTTCCTATGCCTGGATAGTTGTATCTTTCTCTTGGTTTGGGAGGTTTTCTGCTGTCTCTTTAAATATGCTTTGTAATGTGGATTACAGTGATATCAGTGCTTTTAACTCTGTCTTAAAGTCTCCATAAACTTTCTCTGCTCTTTGTAATTTTTTTGCCTTTGCGTATTTTTAAGTAGCCTGTCTCTGAACTCACCATTTCTTTCTTGTTTGACCTATTCTGCGCTTTTTAAAATTACTTCCATCTTTTTTGAGTCCTTGTGTTAGAATATTAAATTGTTTCTCTGTGTTCTCTCGAGATCTCTTAAAACAGCTATTTTGAACTCTGCACCTGAGAATTTGCAGGTGTCGGTAGCTCTCTGGTTTGTTTCTGGAGGGATCGAAAGGGAGATCCTCCTGAAGCCCCTTGATTCTGGGGGGCACTTGGATCAGCTGCACCTGGGAGGATTAGGAGTTCTTTCCAGACTGCGTCCTCTGGCTTCGGTTGTGGCTGTTCTTCCTGAGATTCTGGGCAGCCCGCTTGTTTTCTCTCAGCTTCTGGATGCTTCTCTTTCAGCAATGGCTGCGTTAAGGTGCCACAGGTCTCCTCCTGTTGGTGTTACTGCCGTTTCAGCCCTGGAGGACCCCAAAGCCCCAGATGTGCAGTTGCTGTGTTGTTCAGAGTGATCTGGGGGAACCATCTAAAAATGGGCAGTGTGTCTCTGTAAGCCTCTTCCTAGGGATGGGGTCAGCCCAAAGACCTAGTCCTGTGACTACCAGGACCACATCTGGGGCCCATGGGCTACTGAGCCCAGGGCAGCAAGGGGGTTGGGGGTAGGATCAAAGCCCATGCTGGTATGGCATGGCTGTATACTGCTGAGGTGGACTCAACACCTAAGGCTGCTGTGGTGAACCACAGATGATGCTGGCTGCGATATGCATCAGATCAACGGGACTCCAGCTGGCTCTGCAGCAGGTCTAGATGCCCTGTTCATAGTTACTGGCCCTGCTATGGGAATGGTTAAGATCCACCCAGTGCTGAGTCCCAGTCATAGTTCTGTGATTCCTTTCTGCCTCTTCAAGTTAGGGCAGGGGTTATAAAGGCATCCCCTTGGCTGCCTGTGCTGGCGCTAACCAGATCTCACAGTCACCAGGCCCTGGACAGTTTTGGGGAGTACATCAGGCCCAGCGAGGCTGGCAGTAACACTTGCCAAAGTGAATCTGCCCTAACAGGTCTGTCCCATTGAATTTATTCCACCAGAGCGTGGGTCTCTCTTCAGTGCCAGGACACCTCTAGAGGCCTCCTCTGGGAGCACTGACCTGGGGTGGAGTCCTTTGGGCTTTATCAGGTGCTGCTGGAGTGGGCCTGGCTGTGAGTTCCAAGGCAGAGTCCTAAGCTCGCTTTCTTACCCTGCTCTCCTGTGGATCTTGCTCTGCTGTCTGCTGGAGGCTGGAGGCTGGAGGAGGAGTCGTGGAAACGGTGCCTTGGCTGCTTGGCTAAAGAGAGTCAGAAGTCCAAGTCTGCTCCTACTGGTCTGGGAGCAGGGGCCATGGGCCCTGTCTGGCATATTCCCGTGGTGGGCCTAGTATTGGGTTTCAAGTCTGTAGTCTGAACTTAATTCTTTCTCTGTCCTCCAACTGGGAGGTGAAGCATCTCTCTTCACACTGCCCTACTTGGAGCTGGGAGAGGGATAACACAGGCAACTCTCTCCTTCTTGCTTCCTTCAATGCACCTTATTATGATACCAAAAGCAGGCACTGTGATGTCTCACCTGGATTCCTGAGTGGTGGTGAAGGTGATTTGGTATGTGAATATCTGCTCCGATTGGTGTCGCTGTGGGGAAACAGTCCCTGGCCGTCTTACTCAGCTGCCATCTTGCTGCACCCTCAAATGAGAGGCTTTTCTTATTACAAAAATTATTTTAGAAGCTGGGGGATAAAGAGAGAGGCAGGGAGACAGAGAGAGCATCTATCCACGGATTCACTCCTCAAATACCCACAAAGGCCCTTAGCTTGGGTTGGTGCTGGGAACCAGGAGTTCAATCCATATCTCACACATGAATGGCAGGAACCACATTACTTGAGCCATCATCATTGCTTCCCAGGGTCTGCACTAGCAGGAAGAGGGAGGCAGGAGTCAAAGGTTGGATCAAACTGAGGCACCCCTGTATCAGGCAACTGCTAGGTCACACAAATGGGCACCTTGGGGGAGCAGCGTGCATTCATGGTAGCCTGAAGGATTCCCAGAAGTTCTTCCCCTTTGATAGGATGTTGCAGCATCATTGTCAGACAAGGTGAACATGAGCGCGTGCCCCTGATGCTAAGCTTCAGTCAAGTGATTCTGCACTGGGAACTGTCCCTGCAGTTCTCACCGCTGATGGCTGTGTGCCACTCCTTGCTTGGTGGTTCAGGCCCACACACTGACTCCCTAGGCCCCCAGTTTTATTGCTGTGAGTTTTAAGGATTTTTTTTTTAAATTCCCAGACACTACTTCCCCTTAAGCTTCAGAACTGCCCTTTCTTCTCTGGAGGTGAATTAACATAAACCGGCCACCCTGTTTTAGGAGGTGATGTGGTCTTGGTTTTAGACCAAGTCCATAGTGCTCTTTTCCTTTTGTTTCTTTTAAACAGACGTGATGTTTACCGGGACAGCAGATGGCCGAGTCGTCAAACTGGAGAATGGCGAAATTGAGACCATCGCCCGGTTTGGGTCGGGCCCTTGCAGTAAGTGTGTGACACAAGTCCTTCCGCAAGAGGTCAGATTGTCACGTGCAGCTGCTTCTCCCTAAAGTCAGTTTCAGAACCCCTGAGCTTCTGGCACATGGAATGCGATGTGGTTGTTACCGCACGTGGGCCCTGGACCTCATGGTGCCACCTGCCCCACGCAGTTCCTTCAGGTGTGGGTTTACCTTCGTGGTCCCCTCAGAGTGAACAGGTGCTGAGGGCATGCTGCTGTCACAGAGCTTTGTCATTCCTTGGACATTTAAATCTAATCCCTATATTAGCTTCCTAGGAGTTTCAGAAGGGTGGGTCAAAGTTCACTCAGACTTTGGAAAACTAGAGTAGAATCCCACTTTTTTTTTTTTTTTTTTTTTGACAGATAGACAGTGAGAGAGAGACAGAGAGAAAGGTCTTCCTTCCATTGGTTCACCCCCCAAATGGCCGCTACGGCTGGAGCTACGCCGATCTGAAGCCAGGAGCCAGGTGCTTCCTCCTGGTCTCCCATGCGGGTGCAGGGGCCCAAGCATTTGGGCCATCCTCCACTGCCTTCCCAGGCCATAGCAGAGAGCTGGACTGGAAGAGGAGCAACTGAGACTAGAACCCGGTGCCCATATGGGATGCCGGTGCCGCAGGTGGAGGATTAGCCAAGTGAGCCACAGTGCCGGCTGCAAAGAATCCCACTTTTTAACAGCTGGTGGGCCATAGACTTCTTATTAGTTATGATGTTTTAATAATTGGAATTTTTTTCTTAACAAATGATGCATTTTCATTGTGAAGCAGAAACAACACAGAGATACGCACCTCCCTAAAAAAAGTAAAAATCACCCTAGAGTGGTCTCAGTATTACAGTTACCACCATTTTAGTAACTTCTCAGGCATCTTTCTACTCATTGGCATCCACATCTAGTTTTATTTGATGGATTGTTTACTAATTTGGTTATTTAATCTGTTTCTGCACCATCTTGGCAATAAGCACCTGCAACGAGTACCTGTGATAAGTTCCCGCAGTGAGCACCTACTCTGAGTACCTGCAGTAGCACCCGCAGTGAGCACTGACCATGAGCACCCACCGTGAGCACCCACAGTAGTACCCACAGTGAGCACCCACAGTGAGCACCTGCAGTGAGCACCCACAGCAGCACCCACAGTGAGCACCTGCAGTGAGCACCCACAGTGAGCACCTGCAGTGAGCACCCACAGCAGCACCCACAGTGAGCACCTGCAGTGAGCACCCACAGTGAGCACCTACAGGGGCTGTCCTTACTCTAACGTCATGGTCATTTTGCTCTGTCCGGCGTGATGTATTTGTAGGAAGGAGGGATGAGGTACTTGACATGGAGGAGGGCACCAGTGGCATCTTGAGCCAGCCACCAATTCCTGTCTGTTTGTTTCCCTAGAAAGCCGAGATGATGAGCCTGCTTGTGGGAGACCTCTGGGCATCCGCGCGGGGCCCAACGGGACTCTGTTTGTGGCCGATGCTTACAAAGGACTATTTGAAGTAAACCCTTGGAAACGTACGTGACAACATCTTGTTCCCTTCTGTGATGATTTCAGACCTTTTTAACAATGTGTTTAATAGGATTTGTTAAATACAGTCTGCTGTAGACTCTGAATATCTTCTCTCTCTTTAGTTTTTTTTTTTTTTTTTTTTAAGATTTATTGATTGATTTAAAAGTCAGAGTTAGAGGGAGATATCTTCCATCCAATGGTTCGTTCACTCCCCAAATGGCTGTTGTGGCCAGGGTTGGGCCAGGCCAAAGCCAGGAGCTGGGAACTTCATCCAGGTCTCCCACGTGGATGCAGGGGCCCAAAGATTTGGATCACCTTCTACTGCTTTCCCAGGCCATTAGCAGGGAGCTGGATCGGAAGTGGAGCAGCCAGGACAGGAACCAGCGCTCATATGGGATGCTGGCACTGCAGGCAAGAGCTTTACCTGCTGTGCCACAGTGCTGGCCCTCTCAGTGTTTTCGTATTCACTGAGTTGTATTGCAAGCACTGTCCACATGTATCAGCTTGTGCTGGACACCAGCATACTCCCTACCCATGACTGCATTTGATCTGGACCCTGACTTCTCAGGAGATTCATTCTGAGGGTATTAGGCCTCTTTCATCTTTGTTTCCCTGTGTATCTCTCTACAGCTTGTCTGTCTGTCTGTCTTCTGTCTCCCTCTCAGTCTTCTCTTGGTTGCTGTCCCCTTTGTCTCTTTCTTTCTTTTTCCAGTTCCTCCTCTCTCTCCCATCTCAGGTCATGGGGTCACCTTGACCAGTGCTATAATATTAGCTGTGAGTGTCTTCCTGGTGGAAGTCCGTGCTGTGGAAGCATCTGTTGTTCTGGGCAGTGCCAAGGGGCTTGAACTTGGGCCCTGCAGCCCCAGGATTGCCCTTTGCTGACTGTGTGATGATGTGTCAGCTTTCCTCTTCTGTAGATTAACAGCTGTCCCTGCCCCGTGAGAGTGCTGTGCAGGTTTAAGTGAGATTATACACGGAAATGAATGTTTTTTTCTATGATTTTTTTTTTTTTTACACAGGCAGAGTTAGACAACGAGAGAGAGAGAGACAGAGAGAGTTATAGACAGTGAGAGAGACAGAGAGAAAGGTCTTCCTTCTGTTGGTTCACCCCCTAAATGGCTGCTACGGCCGGTGTGCTGCACCGATCCAAAGCCAGGAGCCAGGTGCTTCTCCTGGTCTCCCATGCGGATGCAGGGCCCAAGGACCTGGGCCACCTCCACTGCACTCCCAGGCCACAGCAGAGAGCTGGCTTGGAAGAGAGGCAACCAGGACAGAATCCGGCGCCCTGACCAGGACTAGAACCCGGGGTGCCGGCGCCGCAGGCGGAGGATTAGCCTAGAGAGCCGTGGCGCCGGCCTTTTTCTATGATTTTTAAAGGCACACTGCTGCTACTTTATTTGAAAGCAAATGAGTGGAACATTGTATATTTGTCTCAAGCAAACAAAGCTAAGGCCTTTACCTAACACGCTTAATAGATGTGTTAACACACTTAATAGATGTTTTAAAGTCAGTTGGCTTGAACAGAAGAAAGAATTCCTTATCCTTGCAGAAAGCAGTCTTCCTTTAATGAAGTGAGTCTAGGGGCAGGCATTGTGGTGCGGGGGTTAAGCTGCTACCTGGGACACCTGCATCCCATAGTGCCATGCCTGGGACTGAGTCCCATTGTCACTTCCAACCCAGCTTTCTGCTGCTGCCCACCCTGAGAGCTCACATACTTGGTAGGTCCTCGCCACCCATGTAGGAGTTCCTGACTCCTGGCCTTGGCCTTGGCCGGGCCTAGCCCCAGCTGTTGTGGGCATTTGGGAAGTGAACCAGCATACGGAAGCGCGCGCTCTCTCTCTCTCTCTCTCTCTCTCTTACTCTGCCTTTCAATAAATAAAAAAAATGTTTAAATAGTATAAAAGGCGGGGCCAGCGCTGTGGCGCAGCGGGTTAACGCCCTGGCCTGAAGTGCCGGCATCCCATATGGCTGCTGGTTCGAGACCTGGCTGCTCCACTTCCAGTCCAGCTCTCTGCTATAGCCTAGGACAGCAGTAGAAGATGGCCCAAGTCCTTGGGCCCCAGCACCTGCATGGGAGACCTGGAAGAAGCTCCTGGCTCCTGGCTTCGGATCCGTACAGCTCTGGCCATAGTGGTCAATTGAGGAGTGAACCAGTGGATGGAAGACATCTCTCTCTCTCTCTCTCTCTCTCTTTTCCTTTCCTCTCTGTGTAACTCTGACTTTCAAATAAATAAATTAATTAAAAAAAATAGTATAAAAGTCATCACCACACAGCAAATGCAGTGTTTTCCTTCTACCGTAAGAAGGAATACATCATCTGGCAAGAAAAAGCTCATTTTATTTTTCTTCCTTTTAAATCAATTTGGTTGATTAGTATTTTGAAATTATTGATAAGCCAGTTATTATAATAAGAGAAAATCTTTTTCTTTCTTTTTTTTTTTTTAAAGATTTATTTATTTACTTGAAAGAGTTACACAGAGAGAGGAGAGGCAGAGAGAGAGAGAAAAAGAGCAAGCTGCTATCTGCTGGTTCACTCCCCAATTGGCCACTCTAGCCAAAGCTGTGCCAATCTGAAGCCAGGAAACAGGAGCTTCTTCTGGGTCTCCCACATGGGTGCAGGGGCCCAAGGACTTGGGCCATCTTCCACTGCTTTCCTAGGCCATAGCAGAGAGCTGGATCGGAAGTGGAGCAGCCAGGACTTGTACCAGCACCCATATGGGATGCCGGCACTGCAGGTGGTGGCTTTACCCACCACGCCACAGCGCCGGCCCCTCTTTCTGTTTTCTGTCTTTAGGTGAAGTGAAGCTGCTGCTGTCCTCCGAGACACCCATTGAAGGGAAGAAGATGTCCTTTGTAAATGACCTCACCATCACGCGCGACGGCAGGAAGATCTACTTCACGGACTCCAGCAGCAAGTGGCAGAGGCGGGACTACCTGCTCCTGGTCATGGAGGGCACGGATGATGGGCGGTGAGCCTTCCTCTCGGGCCTTCCCCGGTTCTTGAGCAGCAGGGTGACGTCAGCAGAGCGTGGCACCTCCAGGAACCATGGTGGTTCCCAGCACACTGTGAGGGCACTTGGGGGCGTTGGCGGAAAAACGGAATTAAAGGTTGTTTATCTGGTGTTGTAGCACCGATTAATTCCACCACTTGCAGTGCTGGCATCCCATATGAGTATCAGTTCATGTCCTGGCTGCTCTACTTCCTCTCCAGCTCCCTGCTGATGCACTTGGGAAGGCAGCAGAAGGTGACCCAAATCCATGGGCTCCTGCCGTCCACGTGGGAGACCCAGGCTCCTGGCTTTGCCTGGCCCAGCTTTAGCTGTTGTAGCCACTGGGGACTGAAACAGTGATTGGAAGCTCTCTGTCTCTTTCACTCTGCCTTTCATGTAAACATTTTTTTTTTTTTAAAGATGCTTATTTTCCATGTCAGAATATTTTCTGTCAAATTTTTTTCTACCAAACTTTTTTTTCTTTTTTAGGTAACATATTTTTAACATAGTCAAAGTCATGGTGCTCCACTAAATGAAGAGTTCAAGAAGTACAAAGTAAAAGGACCCTAGTTCAGCAGGAATATGAGAAAGGGCTGCAGACAGTGATCAAATGAAAAGACATCCATTTCACTCATATGCAGTAAATTTTAAAATAATCACAGATCATTAAAACTGTAGTACAATGTTATTTTTTATTTAAAATTGATTTATTCATTTGGAAGGCAGAGTTACAGAGAGAGAAAGAGAGGCAGAGAGAAATCTTCCATCTGCTGGTTCATTTCCCAGATGGCCATAACGGGCAGGGCTAGGCCAGGCCGAAGCTAGGAACTAGGAGCCAGGATATTTCTGCAGGTCTCCTACATGGGTGCAGGGACCCAAGCACTTGGGCTATCTGCTACTGCTTTCCCAGGTGTGTTAGCAGGGAACTGGATCGAAAGTGGAGCAGCTGGGACTAGATGGGATGCCTGCATTGCAGGTGGCAGCTTTACCTGCTACACCACAACACCACAGCACCACCCCAGTATAACATTCTTAAAAATTTGTATTTTCTGACATTTTTTTGGAAGATCCCCTCATGTTTTAGCTTCTAGCATAGGAGCTTAATGGCTTCTGGAAACAGGTGATGGGTGTGTCACAGCAGATAAGATACTTTCACTCTCTCTTTGAGGGAATGAAAGAAAACTGGCCAGTCCATCTGAGGGTGTGGGTCTAGATCTGACAGAGCCCCTCAGGCAGGCTGGGAAGGGGGACCTTGGTGGTGCTGGAGTGTTGGTGCTCACCTGAGACCTGTGTGTGGGGTTCTCTGGAAGAGGATGCTGTGGGTCTGCTCTGGATGGGGAGGTGGCCCCCCTCTGGAACCAGGTCTGAGCAGATGAGCCCCAGGGCCAGTGTGCGGCTGAGTCCCCTTCAGTACCCGAGTTTGAAAGCCCAGAAGGGAGGGCAGGGCTCTAAGACCCCTGGGAGGACTGTCCCCTGCATGGCCCTGCACTCTTGGCGTCCACAGCCTGCTGGAGTATGATACCGTGACCAAGGAGGTGAAGGTGCTCTTGGACCAGCTGCGGTTCCCTAATGGCATCCAGCTCTCTCCTGCCGAGGACTTTGTCCTAGTGGCTGAAACGACCATGGCGAGGATCCGGAGGTGCGTGTGCTGTTCAGTGGCGCTGTCGATTGTTTTCGGGGTGGGCTGGAGACATGCTGGATGGAGCCTGAGGACCCACAGGCACTGCTACTTAAGTAACCATGATAGAAGGAAAATTCAAGCTGGGTTTCCTTCCTCTCATTTGCAGCCTCCTCAAGGGTGCAGGTGGGGGAGTGTCTTCACTTGGTGCCAGCCGTGCCCCCAGGAGGGCCTTGGCCCACCCCCATGTCCCCCCTCAGTCCCAGCTGAGCTGGCTCTCCAGGGTCTCCTCTCAGTAGCTGTGCTGTGGTTTATGATGTGCACAGCTGTGGGCATTCCCCGCAGTGGATTTGGACCAACATCAACTGGGTGCCTGGCTCAAGTTTTTTTCCCCTTAAATCGGGGGTTGTTGCTCACTGCATCTCGGGTGAATCTTTCAGAGTCTATGTGTCTGGCCTGATGAAGGGAGGGGCTGACCTGTTCGTGGAGAACATGCCCGGGTTTCCAGACAACATCCGGCCCAGCAGCGCCGGCGGATACTGGGTTGCCATGTCAAGCATCCGCCCCAGCCCCGGGTTTTCCATGTTGGACTTCTTAGCCGAGAGGCCCTACATTAAGAAGATCATTTTTAAGGTAACTATTCAAACTCATTCCAAAACACAAATGAAAAGGAAGCTAATTATGACCTCTCTTTGACCTTTATATCCAAAGAAGTCTAGTTCTGCCTAAACTATGTGTTACTTCTTTTTTTTTTTTTTTTTTTGACAGGCAGAGTGGACAGTGAGAGAGAGAGACAGAGAGAAAGGTCTTCCTTTTTTTACCGTTGGTTTACCCTCCAATGGCTGCCGCGGCTGGCGCGCTGCGGCCGGTGCACAGCGCTGATCCGAAGCCAGGAGCCAGGTGCTTCTCCTGGTCTCCCATGCGGATGCAGGGCCCAAGCACTTGGGCCATCCTCCACTGCCTTCCCGGGCCATAGCAGAGAGCTGGCCTGGAAGAGGGGCAACCGGGACAGAATCCGGTGCCCCAACCGGGACTAGAACCTGGTGTGCTGGCGCCACTGGCGGAGGATTAGCCTGTTGAGCCGCGGCGCCGGCCTAAGTGTTACTTCTGATGGTTTCTTAATACGCATTCTAGTCTGCATCCTGAAAGGTGGACTTAAACATCTGAGCCCTTTAATTCTAAAGTGTTCTGGTTCCCTGTTTCTGGATACTTGTGTTGTCAACCTCACCATGTTGGCTTTGGTGTCTCTACCTGCTGGCCAGTCCCTTCCTCCCTCTGCCATGGCTCTCTCGGACCCTCTGCTCCCCTGCAGACCTGCAACTTTGCCTTACACCTGCCTCCCCTTCCTGTGGCCACACCCAGAAGCCACTTCCCTCAGCCTAATTCCTTTGCCTCCCCATCCTCCTGTCAGTCTCCCCTCTCCAGGGGACCTCCTACCACAACCAGATACTTAAAAAGATTACCACCCACTTGCATCATTGACTGGCACTGTCCCTTGGACACAGCCTTTAAATGTTGATCACGCTGCCCACGTGGGCGCTAGTGTCATGCAGAAGTCTTTCCCAGAAAGCTCCACTTTGCAGGCCAGAGGGAAGTTTGGAATTGGTATTGAATATGCGACCAGTAATCGGACACAGTGTCCCCAGCCTGCCCTCTGAGAGCTGCGTGTGGCCTTTAGGGTGCTGGGAGTGTTAAGGTTGCTGTGTGGTGAATCCTGATCTGTTCAGAACTCTGTTCTTCCTCCAGTGCCAGCATCTGCCAGCATCTGTCCCTGCTGGGACCGAGGAGGTGGCAGAGCAGTGGGGTGGGCTAAGAGAGAGGAGTTTTGGCGAGAAAGCCAGAGCAGCAGCTGTGGGTCCTGCGCAGATGAGTTGTCTCTGCCTCAGTGACTGCATCTGTAAATTGGAAAGAGTGGTAGTAGCATTTCTTATTTTTTTAAAAAGATATATTTGTTTATTTGAAAGTCATATTTACATAGAGAGAGAAGGAGAGGCGGGGGGGGGGGGGTCCTTCATCAGATGGTTCACTCCCCAGATGACCACAATGGCCAGAGCTGTGCCAATCTGAAGCCAGGAGTCAGGAGCTTCTTCCAGGTCTCCCATGTAGGTGCAGGGGCCCAAGGACTTGGGCCATCTTCTACTGCTTTCTCAGGCCACAGGAGAGAGCTGGATTGGAAGTGGAGCATCTGGTTCTCAAAACAGCACCCATATGGGATGATGGCACTGCAGGCGGTAGCTTAACCCACTATGCCACCGCGCTGACTCCTTATTTTTTTTTAAAGATTTATTTTTATGTATTTGAAAGACAGAGTTACAGAAAGAGGTAGAGCCAGAGAGAGAGAGGTCTTCCATTCTGTTGGGTCACTCCCCAGATGACCGCAACAGCCAGAGCTGAGCTGATCTGATCTGAAGCCAGGAGCTTCTTCTGGGTCTCCTACTTGGGTGCAGGAGCCCAAGGACTTGGGCCATCTTCCACTGTTTTCCCAGGCCATAGCAGAGAGCTGGATTTAAAGAGGAGCAGCCAGGACTTGAACCGGTGCTCATATAGGATGCTGGCGCTGCAGGCTGGGGCTTTAACCTGCTGCTCCACAGTGCCAGCCCAGTGGTAGCATTTCATTAGGTGCTGATCTAATGGAATGAGAACAGGTAAACAGTGCCCTTGGCTAAGTGCTCAGTTGCTGTCACTGTCAGTTTTCTTGCAGCCAGGACGTGAGCACCCCTGCTGTCTGCTGGTGGCTGTTGTGCCTCCCTGATTGAGCAGGCTTAGTTCACTGCTCTGTCTGCAGCACCTGTAGTGGTGTCTGGCACATGGTAGGCTCCTGGATGCGCTGTTGAATGAGGGAGTGACTGCAGAGCTGAGAGGCCCCGTGTGAGAGGGGTGGGATGTGATCCGTGCACTGAGAACATCTGGGGCAGGAGGCAGCGTGGCCTTGCTCCCTCTGCCAGCGTCCTGTGCCCTTGAGAGGGAGGAGAAGGCCAGAGGCCTCTAGACTTGCAGAGATTAGGCTGTGTTCCAGATCTAATCCGAGCTGAAGTGTCATTGTCTGGAGTTGGAGGCAGTGTCAGAGAAGGAGCAGGAAGGGCACAGAGAACTCTTCCTGAACAGTTAGTTGCAGGCCGGTCACCCCCCCCCACCCCCAAGGCTCCATCACTCCGATCCTTTGATGTGTTTTCCCACAGCAGGGACGCTGTCCCTCATCACCACCAGCCGGAGACAGGCTGCTCCCGTGGATGAATGCCTCACTTATGTCCCGTCCACAGCCCATTCAGGTGTCTCCAGCCGCCCCAGTGTCCTTAATAGCAAGGGGCTGGATCCAGGAGCAGGCGTGGTGGTGTCTGGTTGTCTCTTTATTCACCTCTGGCTTGTTCTGTCTTCCTGGCCTGATCCCTTGTGAGGTCACAGGTCACTTGGGCTGCCGAGTGTCCCTCTGTCTTTGGATTTGTCCGGGTGTCCTCAGGATCAGATGCAGGTTCCCCAGGGGCGGAGTGTGGCTGTGAACAGCTGTGTGCCTCGCTGTCTAGGGCGGTCTTTTGTCACCAGAGCCATCTCACAGTTTCCTCTCGTGTCGCTGGCTCTGGTGTTGATGCCGTGACTTACCTTGATGCCCGAGTTGTCTGGCCATGGCCGACGGGCGTGCCCTCAGTGTGCTTCCTGAACTCGCCGCTGTCCCCCTGGGATGTGTTCTTTGCTCCCTGGCACACGAGCTGTTCCACGCTCATCCTGCCTATTACCTGTCCCGGCTCTAGCATCGTCCATTTCTCCAAGGAGCCCCACCTGGGTGCTAAGAGTCGCACTGTGTTTCAGCATCACTGCCCCCAGCTAGGGGACACCTGTGTGCACTCATCCAGGCCTGCGTATGTGTCGTAACATGCACACTCTGCTGAGCCTTCATTTATTTGTCGTTTGTTTAACTTGAAACTCTATGCTTATGTCTCCAGTTCTAGTCCCACACTGCAGAATTTATTCCAGTTCTTGCCCCTGTCCACCCCGTATTTGCACCTCCCTCTCTGACAGTGAGACAATATTTACCTGTTTCCACAGTTCCCCTACACTTAACCAGTCTATAGCCATTGTCTCCTCCTGCGTGGCCCCCTGCTGGGGCCCAGTGCCACACACTGGGTGTCCCCTCCCTGCCTGGCCTCCTGTAGGAGCCTACCTTTCCCTTCAAGGGCCCTGGTACCACAGCCGCTCTGTTACTGGGTGAGCACCTTCCTCACCCACATGGGCCCCGACAGCCTGTGCCAGGCCCAGTGGCCCCGTCCTGTGTATGCACCTGCCCTGCTCACAGACAGCCGTATGGCCTGATTGTTCAGGAGAAGGTGACAGAGTATGCAGAACGTTTTAGAAAGCCAACCACGGTTGCTGTGTGGAGAACGGGCCCTGGGGAGCCTGTCCAGCGGCCAAGTATGTAGGGCGCAGAGAGGCAGGGCTGGTGTCAGGCCCCATCTGCTGGGTGGAGGAGCCATGGATGCTGAGCTGGAGAAGGAAGGACCCCCCCCAGCCCGGAGGGATCTCGCACTGGGGCTGGATGGGAAGGTGGGGCTTGTGAGCTCTCTGGAAACGTGTAGTTGAAAGGCGGTCTCAGGGATAAGCTGGAGAAAGCAGAGCGCAGAGAGGGGCGGTTGGGTCAAGGTCAAGGGTCAAGGTCACGGGAAGCCTTAGGGATTTTTTGGGCACCATGGCGGCTTTGGCTTGTTGCTGCTGAACATGTGTGGTGACTGGGAGATGCTCTGCACCAGACACTTGAGCGCCTGTCGTGCCAGAGTACACATCTGCCTGTCAGTTTCCATTCCTTGGTTTTAGAAATGTCTTCTCCACTGGGCTTTTCTGTTTCAAACTTCAGTAGCCATGGTGGATGGCTGGAGGCAGAGCTTGGAGGTATCACTTCACAATCTACACACTGAGCTTTGAGGCAGGCTGTGGAATCGGCTTGTCTATGGGGTGTGGATTTGCTTGCTGAACCCTTTCGGCCTTGGGTTCTGGGGCGTGAACGGCTCTGTAATCCGAGGAGCTGATGTGCCAAGGTCATCCTGATGGTGCCTTCGGCGCTGTGTCTTCCTTGGATGTGACTTGTGTTTCCCTGTGCTCGGCCAGGCCAACCTTGCCCTGCACTGGCCTCCTTGGCCTGCTGGGAGCAGGTGGGGCTGCTGCGGGGCCCCTGTGCTGGGATAGGAGGTGGGGCGATCCCGGCTCTGCCCTGGGTGGCGAGAGCAGTTGTCTGCTCACGGCCTTCTCACGGTCCTTGCCTTGTGCTTCTCGTCCAGCTGTTCAGCCAGGAGACGGTGATGAAGTTTGTGCCGCGCTACAGCCTTGTCCTGGAGCTCAGCGACAGCGGGGCCTTCCGGAGAAGCCTGCACGACCCTGATGGCCTGGTGGCCACCCACGTGAGCGAGGCGCACGAGCATGATGGGTACCTGTACCTGGGCTCCTTCAAGTCCCCCTTCCTCTGCAGACTCAGCCTCCAGTCCGCGTAGCCAGCCCACAGCCGTGCATGCGGGGAGTCAGCCGCTCGGAACCCTGCCTGGCCCAGCTGGAGCCGGGGACACGGCGCTGCCCACCTGCGCCTGCCAGTCCTCGAGGTGTGGTGGCCACGGCGGCCGTGACCCCCAAGGCTGTGTGGACCCCTGAGGGCCACCCCTCAACTTGGGCTTGACTTTGGGTTTAGAGGGATGCATAGCGTACCTTCCAGGGAAGCCAAATCTGTGAAGCCATTCTGTTTTTTTATAAAAGCTTTCTAAGTACAGTAACTCTCTAGGGCCTAGGAAACACCATGCACTTTTAACAGGCTCTGGGTCGGTGTACAGAGCCATAGGGGTCTTGTTGCTCCTGCTTCTGTCCTGCCAGCTGCAGCATCTAGTAGAAAGTGGGGTGATACCTTTTGAGGGGGCATGGAAAGGCGGGTGGGGGTGGTGGAGCACAGGTCATGTGCATCGGGGCCGCTGGGAGCTGTCTTCTTGAGGGTTGTATGGGACGTGGGCCCAGGTTCCTAGGTGTTCCTTCCATATAGCAGAGGAGCATCAATCCCACCCTCCACCTGCTCCTGCCTGGCCTTCCTCTGCACCAGATTGTCTCACGGCTAAGATGCCGACTGGGATACCCACAGCCTGAATTGTTGGAGTCCTGAATTTAGCTTCTTGCTAATGTTTCACCTGGGAGGGGTAGTGGTGGTTCAATCAGTTGGGTCCCTGCCACCTGTGTGGGACACCTGGATTTAATTCTTGGCTCCTGGCTTTGGCCACACCATGTGGGCATTTGAGGGAGTGAATCAGTGGATGGAGGTTGTCTCTGTTTCTCTCTCTGTCTCTGTCTCTGAAGTAAAGTAAGTAAAAATTTGAGAAGACTCCTGAGTGGGTGCCTAGGAAAGGCAGACTGTTCCCAGTGGCTCAGGGGACTTCCTGGGTTTGTCTGGGAAACTTGGGTGGCCCAGGCACTCAGCACCTGCTGCAGGAGTATGTTCAGGAGTGTCCTGGGTCTCTGCCTTGTCCTTGACCTCTCGACCCACAGATGTGAAAAGTGCACGCGTTAATGTCACATTTGCTCTAGTGTTAAAAGCCCCAAGTTGCTGTGTATCTTGACAAATACGTCTCCACACTGGAATTAAATTTGCTAATAAATAATAATACTAAAAAGACTTTTTGGATGATTAACCTTTTCTGATCGTGTGGCCGAGGACGGTGGCTTTTTAACAGCAACTGAAGGGAAACTGCGAAACCCCTCTCAGGGCAGGGCCAGGGCTCAGGCTGCCTGCCTCCAGCACCAGCTCATCCTTGGTAGTCAACACTGCACCGGTCTGCTTTCCTTCCTGGGTGTTTGTGAGGGCACACACGAGATGGGTTCTCAGCAAGTGTTTGAAATAACTTGATAGATATAGCACAAGCAATTCAGAGAGAATTGGTAGGTGCGGTGCAATTGGAACCATTTTTGTTGTCACGGTGGGCAGGCCTCAAGTTAGCGGTAAGCCAGCAGGCTGATGGCTGGTTAGACAAGAGGCAGAGGTTGGCATTAACCCAGTTGGTGCAACCTTTGTCACAGTAGATGAAAACTGTTAATATTGTTTTATATGACCCTGCAAGGCAGCGAGTTGAATACTCATTAAATACTTTCTTTTTTTTTTTTTTTTACTTTTTTTTTTTTTTTTTTTTGAAAGGCAGAGTGGACAGTGAGAGAGAGACAGAGAGAAAGGTCTTCCTTTTGCCGTTGGTTCACCCTCCAATGGCCGCCGCGGTAGCGCACTGCGGCCGGCGCACCGCGCTGATCCGATGGCAGGAGCCAGGTGTTTCTCCTGGTCTCCCATGGGGTGCAGGGCCCAAGCACTTGGGCCATCCTCCACTGCACTCCCTGGCCACAGCAGAGAGCTGGCCTGGAAGAGGGGCAACCGGACAGGATCGGTGCCCCGACCGGGACTAGAACCCGGTGTGCCGGCACCGCAAGGCGGAGGATTAGCCTGTTGAGCCACGGCGCCGGCCTAAATACTTTCTAATAGCTGACGATGAGCCTCCTATAGTAGATAAACAAGAACATTAAGGGAATACCCAATTCTTTTTTTTTTTTTTTTTGACAGGCAGAGTAGACAGTGAGAGAGAGAGACAGAAAGGTCTTCCTTTTTTCCATTGGTTCACCCCCCAATGGCCACTGCGGCTGTCGTACTGCGCTGATCCGTAGCCAGGAGCCAGGTGCTTCTCCTGGTCTCCCATGCGGGTGCAGGGTCCAAGGACTTGGGCCATCCTCCATTGCACTCCCGGTCCACAGCAGAGAGCTGGACTGGAAGAGGAGCAACCGGGACAGAATCTAGAACCTGGTGTGCCGGCGCCGCAGGCGGAGGATTAACCTAGTAAGCCGCCGTACCCGCCCCCAATTATTCTGTCGTTAAAAAAGTTTCTACGGGCTGGGCCTGAAGGTTGACTTTTCAGTTCAGAACAGAGAGCTTTGGCTTTTACTGCTTCATTCTCACCACGGAAGAGAAGCTGGGAAATTGTTTTTTCACAGTTTTGAGCAAGAGAGTCTCGACTTTGACCCAGGTGTTGATTCTCTCTGTACGTGTCACTTCCTGTGTTTTATGTGCTAATTTAGCATGGCAAGGTGCAAACTGCTCTTCTCACTAGGTCGGATATGCTTTTGCTGTACACCGAAGTGGGGTTTGCTCCAGTATGAATCACTAGCACCCATGGAAAACTAGGCAGGTGACCCACAGCTTGCCTCTAGTGCCCATTACAGAACTCCATCAGGGTTCAGTTACTGCCTTTTGCAGGACGGGGATCCCTGTCTGAGTACTTTATGATCATCACACACTGGTAGAGTGATGTGGATGTTGAAGGTCTTTCACATCCACTTTTAAATGACAGGAGGCAACGCGATCTCATTGTACAGCTCTCAGAGCTGTGGCTGGCACACAGCTGAACCAAGACTCCCGTGCCATAGCTGAGAATACACTCCTGAGGCTGGAGAGCCAGTGACAGGATGGCCTTCTCAGGCCTGTCTGGGCAGTGGGTTGCAGCGGGGCTCTGGCAGTGGGGAGTGGTCCCTGGGGAGTGGTCCCAGCACTCTGCCCCACCTGCCCGTCCACGCAAGTGTTTGAAATAACTTGATACAGCATTTTAAATAGGTAATAGCACAAGCAATCCAGAGAGAATTGGTAGGTGCGGTGCAATTGGAACCATTTTTGCCAAGCCCTTCCGATCCCTTGGGCCTCACGGGCAGCACAGAGGACTCTGGTGGAGCCCACCCTCCTCATGGGAAGAGAGCACAGCTCGGAGCTGGTGGCTAGTCTGCCTTGCCAGTTCTTCCTGCCCACAGGCCTGCCTGTTTGTGGCTGCGTTGGTCTTCAAGAGGTTTTAGCTGGCAACAAAAGGGCTGGACAGTCCCAGAGCTTTATGGAGGCAACTTAACTCAGACAACTTGGTGAAGGGAGCCCCTCACAGCACTCACCCGCCCTTCCTGACCACACCCTTTAAAAGGTAACATACTAAGCCTTTGCTTTGAGATGGTCAGCTCTTTACTTAGCATTGTGCATCCGCACAAGGTCCTGATGCCAGGAGCATGCTTGCTTTCCCTGCCCCACACCTTCCCAGTGCTACGTGCTCAGACCCAGGGTGGATGCCTGGGACCCCCACCCGCTGAGGTCAGCCTGTTTCTGCTGTGGCCCCGACTCCAGTGACTTTGATCTGAGGACTCAGTCCCCTATGCTCTGGCCCTGAGTCCAGGTGCAAAGCATCAGCAAAACAGCTGATTGGAGAAGAAAGTGCAGTGTAACATAGGTAGCAGAGGGGGCCGCCGCCCTCTGTCCTTGGCAGCGACCCACTGGATCATCCATCACGTGTCTGTCGCAGCCACGGTCTTGCCCAGGAGTCAGTGACAGCGGAGAACGGGTACCTCCACCTTCTGGAGCCAGGGGATTACCCAGACCTCGGAGTAGCAGTTCAGGGTCTGCAAGAAACAAGGACCCACCTGGGAATCCACCTGGCCGCCCCGGACCCCTGCCCCAGATTGCCGCATGCACACATGCACATCTGTGCCCGAGGGACTGCTGGCCAGTTACAGAGTCAGCATGCGTGTGTGTGCACATGTGTCCATGTGTATACTCCTCACCAAGGCATTCTCCCCCAATCCCCAGTTTTTATTCTGGAAAATGTCAAGCTTAAGAAAACTTGAAAGGATGATTGAGGGCATTTACATTGCACCTACATCTTGCCACATCTGGTTTCTCTTTCTCCCTGCAGAGAGGTATCATATCCTATACATTGCATATACAACTCTATCTATCTGCAATTTCTGAGTGATCTCAAAGCAGGTCTTCTCCCACCTGACTACTCCTCTGTTCTCCCACATCACGGCAGTGCAGGAACACAGGAGGTGATGCTAGGGTACTGATGTGAGCAGGGGCTCAGACCTACCTGCTTCAGGGTATGGTTGCTTTGGAAGTCGCAGTCATCCAGCTGGACGTGCGAGGTTTTCCTGCAGGTGGTTCGGCTGAATTCCGCCTCAAGCATATATTTTAGGCCTTTCACTATCTGCAGAGAACGTGAGCAGGGGCTGGTGTTTTAAGGCTGGGCGGAAGAGACGGCAGCTCTTGCACCAACCAGCACAGGTGTGCCGACACAGGTGAGGAGGGAGACTGCTGGTGTGGAGGACAACTCGGGATCCCCATGAGGCGGGGAGCAGGCCGCTGCACCGTGGCCCCTGCCATTCCCTCCCTCCGGCAGAGTGCCAGCTCCTGGTTGGATCCCACACTTCAGGAGTAACCTCAGGCCAGGCTTGCCTTTGGGTTGCCCTGGCCCCCAGGCTAAGGGCAAAGTCCTTGCTTGTTCCCTCTCTCTCCTCGGAGACAAAATGAAGCCCCCTGAGTGGGAGATGCACCTGCTGTGAATTTTACATGGCTCCTGTGGCAAGCACTGCTGGCTTCACCCTGTACCCCCTCCTCCCCGCTGCTGGAAACTGTTTTGAGTTTCAGAAGAGCCCTTTTGGGGCTGATGCTGTGGCATTAGTGAGTAAGGCCACCTCTTAGCAACTCAGGCATTCCATATGGGTACTGGTTCAAGTCCTGGCTGCCCCACTTCCGATCCAGCTCCCTACTAATGCACCTGGGAAAGCAGCAGCAGACGACCCAAGTGCTTGGGCTCCTGTGCTCACCTGAGAGACCTGGATGAAGTTCCTGGCTTCGGCCTGGCCCAGTGCTGGCCATTGTGGCCATCTGGGGAGTGAACCAGTATATGGAAGATCTGTCTCTCTCTAACTCTTTCAAAATAAATTTAAAAAACCTTTAAAAAAAAAACAAAACCCTTCTCCAATTGGCCTTGCCAGTGACCTGGCTCATTTTTAGTCTCAGCCCCATCTCAAGTGAAACAAGGTCATCTCCACCATGGCCAAGGTCCAGCAACCTCCCATCCCCCCCACAAGGAGGACAGGGACACTGGGTCCAGGGATCCTACTGGCCTCCCTGGAGGAGGCAGTGCCTCAGAGGACCTGACAGCTCCGAGGCTGGGCCCGGAGCACTGGCACTGGCCACGCCCTGCTGCTTTCACAGTGACACTTGCCAAAATCACCCTCCTCCTGTGACCCACAAGACCAGAGTTTGGGCCTTCCTCTCAGAGCAGAGCCTCTGCACTGCCCCCTACCCCCTCCAGCCTCCAGCAGCAATATCACTGAGGGCCAGCTTCCTCCAAGCGTCAGAGGCCACCACACAGCCCCCTCCTGCTGCCCGTGCTGGCCGCGTGTTCTTGGACTCAGGTGAATGAGGCTGGCTGTGCCCTGTGCGGTCCCTTGTGGGTGGCCATAGGTTACTAAGGGTGTGACCACTCTGCAGGGGGCTGTGGGCTATTCAGGCAGGCTGGAGGCAGAGTGGGGTTGTGCACCAGGCAAAGGGATGAGAGAACTCTGGGTGGGTAGAGAGCAGCACCTAGTCCTTTGGGGCCGAGGCTGGGCGGGGAGTGGGAAGTGGGGCCAGCCCTGGCTGGAGATGCCACGGCCTGCTCTGGGGCGAGGGCAGCACCTCCGTGGGTTTCTCTTCTGTCCCACTCCCTGTGGACTCTGGGCTGGAGGTCTAGTGACTGCCCTGGGTCACGGGTTTTAGCCTTGAGTGTCTCACCCTGCGGTGGGGTGTGTGTTTGTGGGGGTGGTGAGGTGAGGGTGGGGCCAGTGCTACTCGGCTCCCCAGGGCCCCTCACCTGGACCAGGGCCCTGCGGACAAAGGACTCCTTGAACAGGAAGATGTCGTCTGTGCAATTGTTGAACCTCTCCACGCTATGCCTGGCTGCGGCCAGGACTCCAGGGTCATCCGTCTTGATGGTCTCGGGGAATCCTGGCTTCAGGCCCGAGTTAAGATCTTGGGAACAAAAATCTGAAAAACAATGAGACAAGCACAACAATGATCGCGGGAGCCTTGCAGTGGGCGCCATGTCTTGTGCCTGGGCAGGCCCCCTCTCCTACCCACCCCACCCCCTCTCACCCCATAATGCCTCTGTTGTGTTTCCCTTAGCACCCCCTGCTCCCCCACCCCCACAGCAGGACCTGTGGACAGGATGTGGCCTGGGGTGTTAGGAGAAGGGCCCCCGGCCTCCACCCCTGTCTGCGTGCCCCAACCTAGTGGGTCACGTGGTAGTGCTGACCTGGTCCTGCTTCCCCACTTGTGCACGGCTCTCTCTGGCTTCTCTGTGCCCAAGCCCTTGCTGGGGATGACGGCCGCTGAGCCCAAGAGTAGGCAGCTGCAGTTCTTTGTCTTTTCCACGTCTTCCCATACAAGGGAGGCATACTCGGCTTCCCTCCCAGCCGCATCTCTCAGTGTCTGTGCCAGAGCTGGACCCTGGTATCCCTTTGACTCCCAGAGAGCCAAGGTGGCAGATGGCCTGGGGTCTGGCTCGGGGGAGACCCTGAGCTGCTTACTCCTTTGTCCAGCTCCTTTCTAGCCCATTCCTGCCCCCTCCTCCTGCTGGGCACGCAGAAGCTTCTCACGGTGTCCTGCAAAGCAACACGCAATGAAAGCATCAGCATGGCAAGAAAGCAGAGCAAGTGAGGTGGGGGGAGTCGGGGTGCAAGGTGCGTCTGTGGGGGTGCTGGGTCTGAACAGATCTGTAGGGAGACTCTAAGGGCCCTGTGCTGAGTTGAGAACTGGGTCTCAGCAATCAGCAGAGCAGGACAGCTGAAGAGGGGTCTGGAGAGCTGGGGGAGGGGCAAGGTTAGGCCAGGCACTGGTATCTGGTCCTTCCAGGCACAGAATTTGCCTTTTATTACAAAGAGGAGGGGGCCAGCGCTGTGGCGTAGCGGGAAAGCTGCCGCCTGCAGTGTCGGCATCCCATATGGGCACTGGTTCTAGTCCCGGGTGCTCCACTTCTGATCCAGCTCTCTGCTTATGGCCTGGGAAAGCAGAAGATGGCCCAAGTCTTTGGGCCCCTGCACCTGCTTGGGAGACCTGGAGGAAGCTCCTGGCTCCTGGCTTCGGATTGATGCAGCTCTGGCCATTGCGGCCAACTGGGGAGTGAATCAGCGGACAGAAGAACCCCTGCCCCCGCCTCTCCTCTCTGTGTAACTGACTTTCAAATACATACATCTTAAAAAAACCAAAGAGGAGATGAATGTGAGTGTTAATACAGGCTCCATACAACCACAAGTGAGTGCTGTCTCATGAGTGGCTTGAATCTGGACTTCTCTTTGCATTTTTCACTTTGTCCATAAAAGTCATGAAGTGCTTGTATGTTACATAAAAATTTAAAAGTTTTGGAAGAATTATAAGTACATTGGAAAGGGGACTGGGAGAATGGGGAAGAGGAGTTTTAGTTTTATAAATATTTTCTCCCCCCCCCCCCTTAAGATGTATTTATTTATTTGAAAGGCAGAGTTAGAGAGGGAGAGAGGTCTTCCATTAGCTGTTTCACTCCCCAAATGGTCACAACGGCCAGGGCTGTGCCAGATCAAAGCCAGGAGCTAGGAGCTTCTTCTGGGTCTCCCACGTGGGTGCAAAGACCCAAGAACTTGGGCCATCTTCCGCTGCTTTCCCAGGCACACTAGCAGGGAGCTGGATTGGAAATGGAGCAGCCAGGTCTCCAACTGGCCTCCACATGGGATGCTGGCGCAGCAGGTTGCAGCTTTACCTGTTATACCACAGCTCCAGCCCCTAAACCTTTTACTTCTTCTTTTTTCTTTTTTTTTTGACAGGCAGAGTGGACAGTGAGAGAGAGAGAGAGAGAGAGAGAGAAAGGTCTTCCTTTGCCATTGGTTCAGTCTCCAATGGCCACCGCGGCTGGCGCGTTGTAGCCGGCGCACCTCGCTGATCCGATGGCAGGAGCCAGGTGCTTCCTCCTGGTCTCCCATGGGGTGCAGGGCCCAAGCACTTGGGCCATCCTCCACTGCACTCCCTGGCCACAGCAGAGAGCTGGCCTGGAAGAGGGGCAACTGGGACAGAATCCGGCGCCCCAACTGGGGCTAGAACCTGGTGTGCCGGCGCCGCAAGGCAGAGGATTAGCCTAGTGAGCCGCGGCGCTGGCCTAAATCTTTTACTTCTTTAGAGTTTCCAGAACTATCAGTGTGCCAGAAATGAGACAGCCAGGCTGCATATAAGGCAGGTGCTGGCCAGTGCCACTGTCAAGGAGATTAACATGAAGAAACTT
The DNA here is from genome assembly GCF_033115175.1 of Lepus europaeus. NCBI lineage: Eukaryota > Metazoa > Chordata > Mammalia > Lagomorpha > Leporidae > Lepus > Lepus europaeus. The sequence continues at coordinate 76,564,947 of NC_084836.1, forward strand.
AATGTGAAAGTCCCTCCTTGGTGGTAGGGCCCAGGCTGTGCGGGCAGTGGCTACTGGCTGGGCAGGTGTCTGTCCAGGTCCTTTGAGAGCATCCGGCTCTGCTTCCTTGGCCTCAGGCCCTGGGACTAGGAGTTCATTCAGAGAGGTGGGGCTGAGCAGCAAGAAGTGGAGGCCCTATCCAGACAGCTTCTGGGGCTGTGTGAGTTGTGGCACTTGAAGATCCTGCTGAGACACTGCCCCAGGGGCCTTTGGAAATCAGAGGCACTGCTGGTCCCGGAGAGGTTGGCAGCAAGGGATGCGGGCTTTTGTGGGGGGAGGTGGGGAGACTAGCTGGCTCCTGGGTTATGAAGAAATGGAAACTCCAGGGGGTCAGCCCGGTGGTGCAGCTGGCTAAGCCTCTGCCTGCCACGCTGGCATCCCATATGGGCGTTGGCTCACAACCCTGCTGCTCCACTTCTGATCCAGCTCCCTGCTAATGCACCTGGGAAAGCAGTGGAAGATGCTCCAAGTGCTTGGGCCCCCACACTGGAGACCCGGAAGAAGCTCCTGGCTCCTGGCTTCAGCCCAGCCCAGCTGGTGTGGCCATTTGGGGAGTGAACCAGCAGATGGAAGATCTCTCTCTCTCTTTCTCTCTGTATCTTTTCTCCTCTCTCTGTAACTTTGCCTTAAAAAAAAAAGCCTTAAAAAGAAATAGCAGCATGAATCCAACAGGGGGAAGCAGATCTGAGTGTTCCCTGGGAATAACATGTCCCCTTCCCCAAAGGGACCCAGAGGAACACCCGTTACCTGGGCCTGGGGTTGGGTACTAGACAGTGGCTGCAGGCTGACCAGCTCCTTGTCCAAGGAAAGGTTGGGGCTGGAGGGTGCTCGGGGCTATACTGGCCACAGAGCAGTGCCGAGGCAGTGAGCACCTGTGCATGGATATAAAATGTTGAGTAGCTTGGAGAGGGGGCAGTGGACCTGGTGCCCTTTCCCTGGGGACTCGTGTCACACATGAGTGTCCTCAGAGGCCAGGCCCTGCCACAGACAGGTTTGGGAAAAGTGGAGGACTTGGCCACACAAGCACCTGGGTGTGTAGCTCCTTCCTGCTTCCTGTCCCTGAACGGCTTGGACCTGCTCCAGGGACCGAGGACAGACAGGGGTGCCCCTGCACCCCATCCCTGCTATCACCAGCATTCCATGCATTATGGAAATCTAGGGCCTCTCCTCTCCCTGGTGCTGAGGTTCAGAATGGGGGACAAAGCGTCCAAGCAACCTCTGTTGTTTCTTACTTAAAAATGCATTTTTTTCAGGTGGTGTTGTGGTAACAGGGGGTTAAGCCTGTAACACTTGCATCTCATAAGAGCACCTGTTCAAGCCCCAGCTGCCCCACTTATGATTCAGCTCTCTGCTAATGTACCTGGGAAAGCAGTGGAAGATGGCTGTAGTGCTTGGTCCCCTGGTACCCATGTGGGAGACCAGGATGGAGTTCTTGCCTCTTTGCTTCAGTCTGGCCCAGCCCTGGCCCTTGCAGCCCATATGGGGAGTGACAGAAGATCTCTTTCTCTCCCTTTCTCTCTCTCTCTCTCTCTCTCTCTCTCTCTCTCTCTCCTCTCTCTCCTCTCCCCCCCCACTCTGTCACTCTGCCTTTGAAATAAATCAGAAAATAAAAGATGTAAAAAGAAGCAGTTTTCCCACACACATTACAGATGACTCCTGCAGTTTCCTTCCCCCGTGTTTCTCAGACCCCAAGCTCACCTTCTGGGTCATGTTCCACCTGTCCAGCTCCTACAGCCCACCTGGGCGGCCTCTGAATGGGCTTCATTTAAATACAGGACACACGCATGATGAGTATGGACCCTTCACGACCACCTCTGAGATCTGAACTGCAATGCAGGCTCCGACCTGCAGGTGGCACCAAAGCTTGGGGCCACAGTCAGTAGGTCAGTGACACCACCCACCCGTCAGGCCCCCTGTCCTCCAAGAAAGGGCCAGCAAATAGTGCCGCAGCGGATTCATCTGGGCCTCTGCGACACGGAGGACACGCAGGCACAGTAGGGGAAGATGCAGCGGGGAGCACCTGCCATGTAGCAGGGAAGGGGTGGGTTCTGTGGAAGTTGCCTTGCTTGTACCTTCCTCTTTTAGGAGTATTCTAGGTGTGACCCCAGCGGGGTGGGGAATCCCAGTATGTGAAGCCACACCCCCCGCCAGGAGGGATCCCAGGCACCAGGCACCAAACACAGGCAGCCTTGCTAGTCTCCTCCGTGTCCCACGTCTCCTGGGCTGGGGAGACATCGTGGATGGGGCTGAGGTGCTGCTGGGACTCTCGGGGAGGACTGACCCCACTCCCATCTCTCGGGGCTTACAGTCTGTAGGCTGCCCCCAAGGACTGGGGTAGTAGGAAGTGAATGTCCAGTTCAAGGGGGCTGTGTCCACTCTGCCCCCTCCCCACTGCCCCGGGGGGATGAGTCCCTCAGCTCATCCCTGCTCCTCTGCTCCTTTCACCGATGCCATCAAAACTGAGTTGGGGTTCATGTCATCAATTGCAAGGGTGCACAGGTCCCCAAGTGAAGAGGGATGAGCAGGCTCATGCTGCTGAGGACACACGTGTCCCCTTGTCTTTCCCTGGATTAGTCCTGGCCTTGGTTCACTGGGACCTATGCAGGGTGGGAATCCCAACCCTGCCTCTCTCTGGCTGTGCACCCCTGGGTGAGCTGCTTAACCTCTCTGAGCCTTCATATCTTTATCTGGAACACAGGGGTGATGATGGCACCAACCTCACAGCGGGTGGTGAGAAGGAAGGAGACACCGCACGGGACACACTTAGCAGTGGACGATGTGCAGTGGTTATCAATACGCCAGTCTGGCCACCCAGAGGGGCTCTAAGAGCAAGCAGACGTGCCCTTTGGGGAACAGAAATGTCAGCACTGGGAAGAATGGATGCAGTGGTTCCCTGGCCTCCTGGCCTGGAGGGGGCGCTGTCTCTCCAGGTAGGGCATAATGCTCGCAGCCCGAGTGACAGCACCTTGAGGATAGAAGAGCAGATGACAGCTGACCCCAGGTCGGGTCCCTGCCCTGGCTGGAGGGGGCAGGGGAAGGGCATGGCTGGCAGCCCGTGGGGCTTCCTGGAAGAGACGCCAGCCTGGAGGAGAAAGAAGAAGCGCATTTTGCTTGTAATTTACAGCTAAAGAGTAGCAGGAAGCCGTGTGGCAATTTCCTGTGTCCTGGAGGGCCCTGGTGGACAGGTGCTGTGAGGGTTCAGCTTCTAGCTCATGGGTGCTGAGAAAAGCCAGATGCCCATAGGGCCCCACCCTGGGGTCCCTGCTGTCCTCTTCCTCCCCTTCCCCCTCCCTCCAACACCAGCAGGCTCTGGGATCCGTTGTCAGATGAGGCAAGAGAAAGGCTGCAGGGCTGCAGACTGAGGTTGGGGCCCAGGTTCCCCTCTCTGTCCTCCCCCGCCGGGCAGAGGGGCCTCCAGGCGCTCACCCTGGCCTGCTAGAATCCCCAGAAACAGCTGCGGTGCTGGGGTCCAGCTCGGGCCCAGACTCTGGCAGCCAGGCCAGCTCAGGCCAGCCCAGGCCCATCGCAAGCCACCACACCTCTACTCCCTGAGCCGCCTCTGCTCAGCCCCTCCGGGCAAAAGGTGGGGAGGCACGTGGTCATTTTCCCATTTCATAGATGATGGAATTGAGCCTTGGGAATGTTCCAAGGTCCTGCAGCTATGGGGCAGGAGGGCAGTCTGGGGTGCTTTGAGGTTCCCTGTGCCGGTATGGGCTCCACCTTCTCCATCTGGGGTTCAGTGGCCGAGACCAGCTTTGAACGGGGAGGCCCAGGCTGGCCCAAAGGGGCCAGCCAAAGAGAAAGCAAGACCTGGATATGCTAATATCACCCAGCTGTCAAGGGGTGCCCCGCCCCAGTCCTGTCCCTGCCCTGGCCCTGCTCTGTTGGAGACTGCAGAACCTTAAGGGTACTTCCTCCCAGGCACCGCCAGAGGGCAGCCTCTCCAGGAGGCTTCTCCACTGTGCACAACCAGCTGCCCCCTGCTTCTCCCCTGGGTGCACACCAAACACAGCAGCAGGCTGGGGTCAGGACAGGGCAGGGGCAGAAGCCCCCGTGCCTCCGTGGCCTAAGCTGAAGTCGGGTGTCCTGGCCCAGCCTGCTGCTGGCTCTGGGCCTCCAAGTGTGGACCACGTGTTTGTGTGAGGGGGTTGAGGGGAGAACACCAGGGGGGGGGACACACCCCATGGCTTGTCCCCCTCACTGACATCGGAAGCTGCACCCCCACACCAGCCCTGTTCTCCAGGCCCCCAAGTCACAGCACTCACCCTGCACCCCCCCCTTAGGTTTAAAACTGACAGGCCCCCAGCGTCACTGAGCCCTGATGTCCAATTCACCGTTGGGTAGGGGGAGTGTGAGCCGTCCACGAACCCGGGGTCTTGGGTACCCTCATCTCGTCACCTTTGGTCAGACTCTGGCCACAGAGTGGGTGCTGTCCCCGCTGCTGGGCCCTGGGCTGCGGGGAACTTGAGTAGGTCCCAGCCCTCTGGCACCTGCTGCTTCCTCGCCCCTCCACAGTCTATGTGGGCAGCGAAGGGCACTACTCAGCTCCCTCCACCGGCAGGCAGGAGCTCCTTGGCTGTTACCTGGGCAGGTGGCCACCCATCCAGCTGTGCCTCTCTGTTTCTCTCCTCTTCCTCCCCGCCCCTTCCCCCGCGCTGACCTCCAGGGCGCAGACTTAGGATCCCTGCGGCCAGTTGAGGGGACAGAGAGGAACAGTGCACAGCAGGTGCACCCTCTGCATGCTGCCTCCGCGCGGTCCCGTGGGCTCCAAGCCTGGAAAGTGAGACCCCAGGCGAGGAGCGGCAGAGCGGAACTAAAACTGGGGTGGTCAGTCTCTGGAGGCTGGGGGCAACCAGGGGAGATTCCCCCTTACCTGGGGAACTGGCCCCGGCGGTGAGCACCACGAGGCAGCAGAAGGCGAGCAGCGCCCGGGCCGGCCGCATGACTGTGGGGCAGTGCGCACTGCAGGTCGGTGAGCGGTGCTGGGCTAGAGTGCAGGGAGCCGAGCCTGCCCTATAAACCCCCACCTCCACCTTGCGCCGGGGATGGGCCAGGGCGGGGCTGGGGGGCGCTTGCTCCTGGCTGGGGAGGGGGTGGCGTCTTGCTGAGTCATTTCGTCCAGAAGCGCTTCATTGCCGCCTCCCTCTCGACCACAATTGAAAACCGCTTCCTTTACAAAGTTTCCAGGCAGCGATAGTTTGCTGGGGAGGAGGAGGAGAAGTGAGATCTGCGAGGGAGCCCGGTGCAACGCCTGGCTCCCTCCCGTGCGCTCACAGGGAAGGCTAATGTCTTCAAGAATCCGCGGGGATTTTCAGAAGCCGCGTCGTGTGGTTTTCCTTCTCCAATTGTTCTTCCTCCCTGAATTCCGGCGTTCTGGGGCCCCCAGCCGCCCCACCCCACCCCGGGGTGGGGGCGGGGCCAGAGGCTCAGAGTCTGAGCAGCATCTTGTAAGCACTGGGTCAGCAGCGAGTGGCTGATCACTTCCCTTCTCTGGTTCCAAGCCAGCAAAGGAGAGAAAAGAATGGTTTGTGGCTCCAAGGACCTGGGTCTGTATACGTGCCCCGGGCAGGGGCTAGGAGGGGGCTTTGGAGACAGGCCCCCTCCCCCACCCCAGTTTTAGTTCTGCTCTGCCGCTGCATGCCTGGGTGCTCTCTGGCAAGGTGCCTCAGTTTTCCCCGAGTGCTGCTTCAGTGTCAATGCTCCCAGCTTGGCATGGAGCAAGCTGCTTCGGAGGGGTCCTGTCCAAACAGGTTGGAGACACCTGAGTCGGAGCAGGGAGACCTGTGTGCACAGGGCCGGCGTCACCCAGGGTGGCTGGGTCAGAGCCCTCACTTTTAACCCAAATCCCAGGGAAAGCGCTACCCCTACTCCCGCCCCTGGCCCTTCTTGCGTGTACCGGGTTTCAGGCTTTGGGTTTTGGGTCCTGGGTTTGTGGGTCCTGGGCAAGGAGCATCATCTCTCAGCTTCTGGCTTCTGACATCTGTTGTGAGCACTGTGATGGCGGCCACCGTGATGGCTGGCAGCACGGCTCCAGGTATGGTGGCTGCTGTGACCCCTCCCCGCTCCCCATGGCTGTGCCTGGCCCTGGGATCCTCCTCTGGCTGAGACCAAGCAGGAGGCAGGGAGGCAGACTGGATCCCAGGTTGCTGCTGCGCCGAGTGTCCTGTTACCCTCCGCTTCATGGGCACTGGAGAAAGCTCAGGGTGGTTAGGAGACGCCCCAGCACCCAATGTCTTCTCCTAGCTGCAGGCCCTTTCATCCGTGAACACGGGGTGATGGGCTCCCCCATCCTGTGGCCTCATCTCCCCCAGAGCTGCTGGGCAGGCAGAGGCACAGGGTGGCCCTGGGTAAGTCACAAGGTGCAAAAGCAGCATTAATGGACTGAGTGAGGCAGGTTGAGGGTGGGTCTCACCCAATCCAGGGAAGGCCTGGGCACAGCAATAGGCCAGGTAAGAGGGCATTCCCCCCTCCCCTTCATGTCTTGGACCTGGGACATTGACCTTGTGTTTCTGGACTGGACTGGAACTGACATCCCTGACCTTCCTGGTGCTTGGCCTCAGCCTGTGATTTACACCACTGGCCTGACCTGAGCCTGGACTCTGAGCCTGCGTGGCTGCGTGAGCTGACGCCTGACAATGAATGTCCATTGTTTGAGAGAGCTCCATGGACCTGCTCTCTGGAGAACATGGATGAGCACAGATTGGTATCAGAGTGGGTTAAAGGAATATACTTTCTTTTTTTTTTTTTTTTTTTTTTGACAGGCAGAGTGGACAGTAGAGGGAGACAGAGAGAAAGGTCTTCCTTTTTGCCGTTGGTTCACCCTCCAATGGCTGCCGCGGTAGGCGCGCTGCGGCTGGCGCACCGCGCTGTTCCGATGGCAGGAGCCAGGTGCTTCTCCTGGTCTCCCATGGGGTGCAGGGCACAAGCACTTGGGCCATCCTCCACTGCACTCCCTGGCCACAGCAGAGAGCTGGCCTGGAAGAGGGGCAACCGGGACAGGATCGGTGCCCTGACCGGGACTAGAACCTGGTGTGCCGGCGCCACAAGGCGGAGGATTAGCCTAGTGAGCCGCGGCGCCGGCTAGGAATATACTTTTTTTTTTTAAGATTTATTTATTTATTTGAAAGTCAGAGTCACACACAGAGAGACGGAGAGGCAGAGAGAGAGAGAGAGGTTTTCCATCTGCTGGTTCACTCCCCAGATGTCTGCAACAGCCAGAGCTGCACTGATCTGAAGCCAGGGCCAGGAGCTTCCTCCAAGTCTTCCATGAGGGTGCAGGGGCCCAAGGATCTGGGCCATCTTCTGCTGCTTTTCCGGGCCATAGCATAGAGCTGGATCAGAAGTAGAGCAGCTAGGACTCGAACTGGCCCCTAAATGGGATGCTGGCACTGCAGGCCATGGCTTTACCTACTACGCCACAGTGCAGGCTCCTAACAGATTTTTTTTTTTTTTTTTTTTTTTTGACAGGCAGAGTGGATAGTGAGAGAGAGAGACAGAGAGAAAGGTCTTCCTTTTTGCCGTTGGTTCACCCTCCAATGGCCGCTGCGGCTGGCTCATCACACTGATCTGAAGGCAGGAGCCAGGTGCTTCTCCTGGTCTCCCATGCGGGTGCAGGGCCCAAGGACTTGGGCCATTCTCCACTGCCTTCCTGGGCCATAGCAGAGAACTGGCCTGGAAGAGGGGCAACCGGGATAGAATCCAGCGCCCCAACCGGGACTAGAACCCGGTGTGCCGGCGCCACAAGGCGGAGGATTAGTCTGTTAAGCCACGACTCTGGCCTCCTGACAGATTTTAAGAAGGAGTTTTATGAACTGGTTCTGGAGTTTTTCACCTGGCTCTCTCACCTGATTATCTTTAAAGACAGTTGATGAGGGGCTGGCGTGTGGCACATCTATGTCTGAGCGCTGGTTCAAGTCCTGGCTACTCTGCATCTGATTCACCTCTTTATGAATCCACCTGGAGAAGCAGCGGAGGATGGCCCAAGGCCTTGGGCCTCAGCCTCCCACAGAGGAGACCAGGAGGGAGTTCCAAGCTTCTGGCTTTGGCCTGGCCCAGCCCTGGCTGTTGCAACCATCTGGGGAATAAACTAGCAGTGGAAGATCTCTCTCCTCTCTCACCCTTTCAAATAAACACATGCATCTTCACAAAGACTGCTAATGAACCTCCCTTCTCTGCAGTTTTGGTTTTCCATGGCCAACCGCAGCCTGCCAATATTGAATGGAACCTTCCAGAAGTAAGCAATTCATAAGGTTTAAACTGTGTGCCGTTCTGAGGAGTGTGATGAAATGTCCTGCCACTGTGGCCTCTTCACGCTGGTCGCTTGGTGGCCGTCCCGGTTATCAGATGGGCTGTTAGGGTATGGAGCTGCCTGTGATGAAATAGCTGTTATTTTACTCAGCAGTGATGTGGAAAGGCAAGCATGGAGACATCGGCTGTGCAGATTTGCCAGGGAGAAGCCATAGGGTGTTTCGTATAAGCGAGAAGGTGAGAGTTTCAGCTGAATTCATAGGGACAGAAATGTGGGCTGAGCTTGTTAACATTTACAGTAAGAACAAATCTCCCCTCTGAGCAGCTGTGAAGAAGGAAGAACTCTGGGATTTTTTTTAAGCTTTTATTTATTTATTTGAGAGGTAGAGTTATAGACAGTGAGAGGAAGAGAGAGAGAGAGGTCTTCCATCCACTGGTTCACTCCCCAAATGTCTGCAACAGCCAGAGCTGATCAGAAGCCAGGAGCCAAGAGCTTCTTCTGGGTCTCCTATCTGGGTTCAGGGGCCCAAGGACTTGGGCCATTTTCTACTGCTTTCCCAGGCCAAGCAGAGACCTCGGTTGGAAGTGGAGCCACTGGGACTCAAACCAGTGCCCTTAAGGGATGTCGGCGCTGCAGACTGGGGCTTTAATCTGCTACGCCACAGTGCCGGCCCCTATATGCATGATTTAGTACTATCTGTGGTTTCAGGCATGCATGGGGTCTTGGGAACTTATACCCTGTGGGTAAGTGGGAATGACTGCACTTCTGGTAGTAAGGGAGCACTGATAGTCAGTTACAGAGAGAGGCAGAGACAGGAGAGACAGAGAACCATCTGCTAGTTCACTCCTCAAATGGCCACAAAAGTCAGAGCTGAGCTGTTCTGAAGCCAGGAACCAAGAGCTTCTTCCGGGTCTCCCCCATGGGTGCAGGGGCCCAAGCACTTGGGCCATCTTCTGCTGCTTTCCCAGGCACACTAGCAGAGAGCTGGATTGGAAGTGGAGCAGCTGGGACTCGAACCGGTGTCCACGTGGGATGCTGGTGCTGCAGGCCTGGGCTTTAACCTGCTGCGCCACAGGGCCAGCCCCAGGGGAAGCACATTTATGAGTGGATTCCATAGCATCCTTGGAGAGCTCTGTCATCCCTCTTCTATGTAGGGTAGACTTGACAGCGGGAACAAGCTGGGTGAACTACTGGAGAGACAAAATCTCCCTGGTCCCCATGCTTGCTCTTTTTCCTTCTCTCTCCCAGCCCCTGGGAGCTTCTCAACACTGAGGTGGGGTTTGCAGGTGACTACCTGAGACATATAGACACAGCACGATATCCCCTTGCTGGGGATCCGCTCTCTGGGATGTGATGCCAGGAATTTTGAATCACGAGCCAGGCTGTGTACTGTGCTCAGACCAGTACCTGCAATAGTCTCCCAACTCAGGGGCTGTGGTCAATGGTTTTGGCTGGATGACCACAGATGTGGAAGGAACATGATTAGACAATCAGTGATAGGGGCTGGCATTGTGGCGTAGCGGGTAAAGCCGCTGCCTGCAACGCCAGCATCCCATATGGGCACTGGTGATGTAATTGGAAATGCAAATGGGAACAGACTTGCTTAGCACCTGGCAGAATCCCCCAGCGGCTCCTGGACCTGTGGAGTGAGGGTTTAAGGGTAAGGTCAGGTGGAAGCTTCTAGAACTGCCTCTGCACAGGAGCATAGCAAACCAAAAGCAACACCACATGCCTGGAGGGATGATGGAGATTCATGTACCTCACCTCCCCCGCCACCTCCCCACTGCCCCCAGCTCTCCTCCTCACCTGTGTAGTAGAGAGATGGGTTCCAGGTGATAACTCCAAGCACAGCTATTGCACCAGATGCGATTTCTTTGCTCCAGGAAATGCACGCATCCTCTGGTACCTGGTGCGTAGCTCTTGCTCTAGCAAATGCCTGCTTGTCCATGCTCGTTCACAGAAACTACCAGAAACAGCTTTCTCTCAGCCTCCCTCTGGGGACATGAACTTCGCAGTCCTGTGTCACAGTGCAGGTCACAGGGATCCCGACTGCCTTTCTCATCCATCAGACATCACCCCGGTCCGTTAGGTTCAGGACAGGATGCGGAATGGACCCAGGGAGCAAGCACCGTGGACTGACTGAGACGTTAGTGTGACAGAGCTTGGTTAGTGGGTTGTAGCAGATACTGGACGTTTGACCACGGGCCACCAAGTTAACCATGGGACCATTGCCGACCTGGCTGAGTGCCCCCTCTGTGTAGGGCCCTGTCCAATATGCATGGGTGCTTATGTTTGTGCCGTGTCCTTCTGTGCAAGTATCCATTACTCATGGGTCAGTGTTTCTGTGTGTGCTCCCGGGGCATGGGTAAAAGGCTTCCTATGTGTGTATCTCTGCATGTGTGTGAGCATGTACGTGTAAGCGTACACACGTGGACGTGGTGTGTCTGTATCGCTGTGTACATGTATGTGATGGTGATGTGTACTATTTCTATCCCATCCAGGAATGCCAGAACTGCTACAGGAGTATTGGGCTCTATATAGAATTCTTAGGCATTCATTAGTTCATTCATTCATCCTTTGCTACATTTTTTTAAAGATTTATTTGAGGGGCTGGCGCTGTAGCGCAGTGGGTTAAAGTCCCAGCCTGCAGTGCCAGCATCCTATATGGGTGCCGGTTCGAGTCCTGGCTGCTTTACTTCTGATCCAGCTCTCTGCTATGGCCTGGGAAAGCAGTAAAAGATGGCCCAAGTTCTTGGACCCTTGCACCTGTGTGGGGGACCTGGAAGAAGCTCCTGGGTCCTGGTTTCGGATCAGTGCAGCTCTGGCTGTAGTGGTCATCTGGGGAGTGAACCAGCAGATGGAAGTTGTCTCTTTCTCTCTGTCTCCCTGCCTTTGCCTCTCTCTGTAACTCTGTATTTCAAATAAATAAATCTTTTAAAAAAAGAGTTATTTGAGGCCAGCGCCATGGCTTAACAGGCTAATCCTCCTTTTGCGGTGCCGGCACACCAGGTTCTAGTCCCGGTTGGGGCGCCGGATTCTATCCCGGTTGCCCCTCTTCCAGGCCAGTTCTCTGCTATGGCCCGGGAAGGCAGTGGAGGATGGCCCAAGTGCTTGGGCCCTGCACCCCATGGGAGACCGGGAGAAGCACCTGGCTCCTGGCTTCGGATCAGCACGATGAGCCGGCTGCAGCGGCTGTTGGAGGGTGAACCAACGGCAAAAAGGAAGACCTTTCTCTCTGTCTCTCTCTCTCACTATCCACTCTGCCTGTCAAAAAAAAAAAAAAAAAAAAAAAAGGAAAAAAATTAAAAAAAGAGTTATTTGAAAGGTAGGGTGACAGAGAGAGGAGGGGAGAGAGGGAGAGAGGGAGAGAGAGAGAGAGAGAGATCGTTCAATTTGTTGGTTTACTCTCCAAATGGCTGCAACAGTCAGGGCTAGGAAACCTGAGGTCTCCCTCATAAGTGGTAGGGGCTCACGTACATGTGCCATCTCCCACTGCCTGCCCCAGCGCATTAGCAGGGAGCTGGATTGGAAGTGGAGCAACTGAGACTTGAACTGCTGCTCCCATATGGGATTCAAGCATTGCAGGCAGTGGCTTAACAATGTTGGTCCAAATATGTGGTTCCTGGGCCAGCAGAAACAGTGTCCTCTTGCAGCTTGATGGACACACAGATTCTTGGTCCCCGCTGCAGCCCGTGGGATGAGACTCTCAGAGGGTGGGCCCAGGGCCCCAGCTTCTAACGTCTGAGAAGCACTGATACTCCCCATTTGCTGCTTGCCCTGCGGCCTTTTCTCACGGTGCCCCTCTGGCCTGCCCTGTGTGCCCATTGCTGACCTTGGCCATGCAGAGAACATGACTTTGCCGCTCCCTGGTCTTCAGGCTGGGCTCCCAAGCAAGATTCTTGGTGCTGGGGTGGTGGAATGGATGTGGGAGGGATGAGGGCTGGGCCAGAGCACTTGGTGTAGTGAAGCCAAGTGCACGCACACATTTCCCAGCACCACCCCTCCCCCCGTGGATATGGTCACTCCTGCAGAATTCACAGCTCAGCCTGCAGTGAAATCACTCAACCTGGTTTCTCTAGGCCTGTCCCAAGCTGCCAGAGGGGGAGGGTGCCGCCCTGCTGTTACCTGGGTGGGCAGGAAGTGCTGTCTGTACCCCTACCCCAGGAGCCCAGAACTCCTTCCTCTCTCTGTAAATCTCCAGGGAGCCCTTCCTGCCTTGTATTGGGGTGCAAAAGAGGTGCAGCTTAGGCGTCCCCCTCTCCCCTTTACCCCCATCCTCCACAGCTCTGCACACAGAGGGTTAAAGTGTGTTGTATTTTATCCTGGGTAGGGGGCTGTCTCATTGCTGTCTCATCGTCTGGGTGGGCTCTGCCCGCAGGTCACTGGACAGGTTGCCTTCCATGGACCACTTTTGCAACCTATAAGGAACACCCAGTGAACTGTGTGTGTGCAGCTACTGGATTAGTGACCTAGGCCAAGTGACAGCCACCACCCCAGTGCATCTGCCACCTCCCAGGGCCAGGCTCCCATGCTCAGGCTGCAGGCACACGTGGCGCAGGTGCTGGCCAGGGCTGCCGTCCTACTGGAGGTTTGGGGCATGCCTCGTTTCCAAGCTCATTTGCAGGCTCACGTGCTGATTGGCGGTTGTCATTTCTTTGGGGGTTGTATGAAGAACTTTGGGTTACTACCATGAAACACCCGAGACCGTTGACTTGCTACAGAAAAAGGGTTTATTTAGCTCACAGCTGTGGACCGAGATGGGGCGGCCTCGTTCGTGGGGCATCTGGCGGCAATGGCGGAGCACGCGGCGAGCCAGGACTGGGCTCAAAGGTCGGTAATAAGCTTTTGCAACTACCTTCTTCCAAGAATTCAAGAGAGGACGCCGGCTCCACTTAAGCGGCTCCCACCAGGTTCCGCAGGTTCCACTGCGCCCCCTGGAGGCCAAGCCTGTGTCTCACGGGCCTGGGAGGGCGACCTTAGCGGTCAGGCTGCGGTTTCAGTTCCGTGCTGGCCGCTGACCGGAGACCACCTTCGGGCCCCAGCCTCAGGGACTTTCCTAGGCAGCCGCTCGCTTCCTTAAAGCCCGCCTGGGAGAGAGAGAGGGGTCAGAAAAAGCGCGTCACAACCTTCCGCGGCCCTGTTCTGTTGGTTACAGGCAAGTCACGGGCCGGCCTACCTGCTCCCACAGGGAGGGAGGCTGGGGGGAGGCAGGGGGCCCGGGTCCCAGAGCCTGCAGCCGCCCTCGCTGAAGCTCACTCATTGGCTGTCTCCACTGAGGATGCTGAGGGAATGGGTTTCCCGGTTGTCCACGTGAGATAAGGATTCAGAGCAGGGACCTGAGTAAGGGAGCAAGAGAGGGAGTGAGGGAGGGAGGATGGAGGAGGGAGGGGGAGGAGGGAGGGGGAAGGGGAGAGGGAAGGGACAGAGGGGAGAGGGATTAAGAGAGGGAGGGGAAGGGAGGAAGGAGGGAGAGAGGAGGGAGGAGGAGGGAGGGGGAGGGAAGGAGAGGGAGGAGGAGCGAGGGAGGGAAGAAGAGGGAGGAGGGAGGGGGTGGGGGAGGTGTGACCTGACCTCCTTTCAGGCTCCTGTGGGGCTGGGAGGTGGTGATGTGGGCCCGGCTCACAGCAGGTCTGGATGACAGGAGGGGTTTTGTGCTCGTCCTCACAGCTGGACACTATTTCCCAAACTGCGGGGTGTCAGGAGGGTGTACCTGGCCACAACCTTGCAGGCACATGCCTGAGGCTTGTGTGGGGAAAGAAAACCCCGTGTCCGTCTCGTGCAGGCCCTCTAAGAGCTGCATGAAGGTGGGGCAGTTAGACACTTGGTCCCACGCTTCTGCATCCACACAGCAATCAGCCACAGATAGAAACTATTTGGGAAATAATTGTGTGTGTCCCGGACTGCCTTGCTTTGCTTGTCACATTCCCTAACCAATACAGTGTAGCAGTCCAGACCCAACACCATGGATGGGTTAGGAGTTCCAAATCCTCTACAGGTGATTCGGAGTATACACGACCAGGTGCCTGCCACAGGCAAGACCACGCTGTAGTAGCTTTGATTCCTGCATCTGCATGTTCTGGGCCAGGTCTTCACAGTGCCCAGGGGTTGCACCTGTGTTTGTCCACAGGAGCTTCTCTGACTGTTGCCTGGGGGCTAGGGTGGGATGGGGGACCCCAAATATCGGGGACAGGGGAGGCTGTGAGCCCTGCAGGGAGTGTTGAGGAGGCAGGCAGGTCTGGGGTGTTCCTGGGTGGGGCATCAGGGGACCCCTGCCACATTGGGCTTCAGGCAGTGGACCCTGATTCTGGGTGGTGGGGACCTTGTGGGATGGCAGGTGTGTGGGGAAGGGGTCTGATTGTTGGGCCGCTTGGATCGGAGCCCAGTGCATCTGCACCAAGGCATGTGGGCGGGCCCTCTGTGGTTGGCAGGCATCAAAGGCCAGCATGTAGGAGGTCAGCCCCCAGCCTGTGTCCAACCTGAAGAGAAGAGGGGAGGAATCTTTGGCTCCGAGAGTCCTCATGAGGCTCAACTGAGACACGGCTGCTGGTGGAGCCCGGGATAGGCCCCGCACGTGACAGTCTGGACAAGCTGCATCCGACCTTGGCTTTGGGGGTGGGAAAAACCCATTCTCTGGACAACAGGGCGGAGGTCAGCCTGTCTGCAGCCCAGGCTGCTTGTGCTCTGGGCAGTCAGCTGACCTGGGCCCAGCCCCCAGAGCTGCCACACTGGCCTGGGGTCAGTATAGCTGGGCAGATGGAGATAATCAGAATAGTTGACATTTATTGACTGCCTCCTGTATGCTTGGTAGCAAAGGGGTCCAGTGAATTGTCATCCTAACCCTGTCTATGAGTAAACCCACTCTCCGGATGAGAAATGGAGGTGCAGGCAGGTGAAACTCTACCCAGCCAGCAGGGGGCGCCTCTCACAAGTACATCTGCCTGCCAGTGTGGAGAACATTCTGGAACCCCAGCACCCTAGCATCCAGAGGGTGCTAGTCTGGAGGGTCCCTTCCAGATGCTGTTGCCTGACATGTGACGTCAGAGGCACAGCTGCGCTTGGGCTAAGCAGCTGCTTTGGGTGGGTTCTAAGCTTGGCTTTTGGTGTGAGCTGAAGCAGGGGTGTTCAGTTCCAGGAAGGGCGAGCCCCTCCATCCTTGCTCCTGGTGCTTGCCCTTAGCTCAGGGCCCTCAGCATACCTGGCTAAGAGGCCCTAGGGGAAATGACTGGCTGATCTGGCCAGCAGAGGTCCTGCTGGGAGAGAGGGATGGAGGGAGAGTGCAATTCCCCAGTGAAGGTGCGAGGATGCTCGGGGTGGGTGTGGAGAAGCCCCTGCCTACAGAGTGGGGGGCACCACAGGACCCTCCAGGAGAGGTTCAGAGGGTTCACAGCAGGCACCTGCTTTGGGACCTGGGGCATGTTGGCACCAGGGTCATCCAGTGCTCACGACCGCCCTGCCATATCAGCTGTCCTGTCCCATGGCCCAGCCCCGCAGAAGAGTATGGGAGACCTGAGATGCCACCATCTCCCTGCTGGACTCGGGCAGGCCCCTCCACTCCCCGTGGGAGGTCACAGGGCCGGTGGTGCCGTCCATCAATGTCAGACAGAAACACTGAAGGGAAGGGAACAGGTTGACCGTGCTGGGGTGCACTGAGCATTTGCCTAAGCACTTGATAACTACTTCTTTTTTTAAAGAACATTAAAATTAATTAACAAATAAAAATGGCATATAATTGTGCAACGTGACGTGCTGAAATACACACCCATGATCTCACATGTGTTTGTGGTGAGAACATTCAACAACCACTCTCTTAGCAACTTCTAGCATGTTGCTGGCAACTGTGAAGTTGCTCTGGATCTTGGCCCCTCTGCCTGTGACCTGCACACGTCGCTGCATGGATGTGGAAAGTGAGGCACGCAGTGGGTGAGACACTGCCAGGAATCAGGAGTCTGCACCCTGGCTGTTGGGTTCTCAATGCTGACCTGTTCCAGGAGCAGCAGGTGCTGGCCGCTCTGGCTCCTTGGCTGGGCGGGTGCCCTAGGCCTGCACAGCTGCAGACTGGAGCTTATCAGTGTTGGGGGGTGTCTCTGGGGCAGACGCAGCACCTGTGGCATTGGAATCTCAGAGGGGGCAGTTAGAGCTGGGGAGGGGCTGGCTTCTGCAGCTCCTTTTAAAAGTCCCCCACCCGGGCTGCACTGTGGTGCAGCGGGTAAAGCCACCACCTGCAGTGCTGGCATCCCATATGGGTGCTTGTTTGAATCCCAGCTGCTCCACTTCCCATCCAGCTCTCTGCTATGGCTTGGGAAAGCAGTAGAAAATGGCCCAAGTCATTGGGCCCCTGCACCCACAGGGGAGACCCAGAGGAAGCTCCTGGCTTCGGATTGGTGCAGCTCCAGAGGAAGCTCCTGGCTTCAGATTGGCGCAGCTCTGGCCATTGCGGCCATCTGGGGAGTGAAAGAAAAGTCCCCCATGGTTACCTGAATGACGGCCAGATACTTTGCTTTGGTCTTCAACTCTCTCAGGTAGGGCCTGTGAAGAGAACTGCTTCCAGCAGGGGGAGCTGTGATCTAAAAAAATGAGCAAAGTTTGAAGGCCCGAGAACCTGCATTTCGGGGAGGCGCTCCCTGGGCGGCCGGGCCTACCAGTGCAGGCGTGTGCCATGGGCACCTGCCCTTGGCCCTGTGCACCTTGTCCCCTCCACGCTCAGCTCTGCACCCTCTGCCTGCCGGGGAAAGCCGTGGGACCCTGGAAATTGGGGCCACCCGCAGGGCACTACCAATGGAGGGGCCTGGGGCCAGCGAGGCCTCGTGTTCCCTCGCGTGGGAGGACGTCCCCTCCACGGACTTCCAGGCTGTCGCTCACACTGATGGAAGTTGTCGCCGCCTCCTCTGCCGGCACCGCGGCCCCACCCAGGTCCCCGGAGACCAGAATTCCTGTGGCTCATGGCAGGATGTCTCTATGGAGGAACAACAGCCAGACCCTATATGACAACAAAATTCTGGCCCACAGCCTGCAACCGGCTCTCTGGGAAGCCCGACACCATCTCAGCAGTTTGTTAGGCTCAGCTTTGTTCAATTTAAGATCGACTAGAGAAGAATCCACCTGTGCCCCGGACCGGGAGACACCCCACCCCCAGAGCTGCTTCTAGTGTCCCCTGGTTGCCCCTTCCAATCAGAACACCCCCTAGTGATGTCCTTTGGTTTCCTGCTCCCATGTCTCCAACAGCCACAGTGTGCTCCACACCTACCTGTTCTCACGCAGGTGGTCTTGGTTGATTGGCACACCAGGAGGCGTGGGGAGTAGGCAGGGCAGGTTTGGTACCCCCAGTAGCTGGGCATTGAGTGAGTATCTGGGGCTTGGCCAGCCAGCCCATGGTGCAGTTACCAGGTCCTGGCTCCAAGCCAGGCACTGGGATGAGGGCAGAAACTTCCTGTGTGGGTGTGGGGCCTGGGTGGGATTTCTGATACAGCGTGTGTCCACCACGCTGGCCCTGCAAACTTGGTACACATGCAGACTCTCCCCCCAGCGACTGAGTGGACAGATCTGTGTGGAGCTTTGATGACGCTCCCTGGAGGACCAGGTGGAACCCTGTGCATGGCCCCTGGCACACCTTTCTTGTGGTGGTCCTCATCTGTCTTTCCTCATCACTTTTCACAGAACAATTGCTGGATTAAATGTCTTCTCCCTGGCTCCGCCCCTTCCTGGGTCTGCACATATCACACACACACACACACACACACACCCCCCGCCTCTGTGGCTTGGGTGTCATTCATCTGGCTGAAGCTGACACAGGGCTCTCCTCCTGCCGTCGGCTTCCGTGGTTGCCCTCGTGTCAAATTCCCAGGATGCAATGTCAGCGCCGTGCCTTGATCTTTCTTGAGAAAAACCCCTCTTGCGGTGGGCGTGAATTCCACGTGTTCCCTCACCTTGTCCCTCCTTCAGTGACCTTCTCTCGTGAGTGCCCACCCAATGTGTCAGCCCTCGTCTGATATCCGACAGCCACCACATCCCAGCTCAGAAGGGATGCTCATCCCACAACATTCTGCTGTGAAATTCTTCCAGGCGTTTTCAGAAAAGCTGGGAGCATCGCTGAGGGCCCTCTCACACAGGCTGGCTCCATTCTGCAGTCTGTCTGCCACTCACCCAGCCAGGACTCACATGGCTCCATTTCTCGGACCTATGACTTCCAAAGCTGGTCTTGGAGGTAGCTGTGAGTCGCTCGCTCCTCCTGAGGACTTGTGAGCGCCCAAGGGCAGCCCCCTCACCCCCGTTAGGGCTTCCTATCCACAGATGCTACTCTGACTAGTTCCCCGCTGAAGCTGCCCACCCAAGACCCCTCTTTTGAGAAGTGCTGGGTGCACAACTCCTTGGGGAATTCAGCTGTCCCCAAAGTCACTGGAAATTCCAACGTGGGAGCCAGAGACTTGGGCATCCATTTGCAGTGAGTCTGTAAGCACACTTCTGGCCCAGGGATGCCTCAGTCTGGGCCATCTTCTACTGCTTTCCCAGGCCATAGCAGAGAGTCTGATCGGAAGTGGAGCAGCCGGGACTCGAACCTGTGCCCATATGGGATGCCAGCACTGCAGGTGGAGGCTTTACCTGCTATGCCACAGCACCAGCCCTGCTCAGTCCCCTTTTTTTGCCTGGTTTCCTCCCTCCCTGCCTGGAGCCACAGGCCCCTGGGAAACCCAAGCATGCATCTGGGAGAATGTTCTTGCCTGGCTCGCAGCCTGGGCAGCGCTGATCACACACTCCACTGGTGCTGAGAATGCGCGGCCCGTGAGCACCTGGGAACACCATCATCTCCCTGCATGCACGGTGGGGTTTGGCTCACAACCAAGGGCCCTCCCTGAGGGGACTCTGTGACAGCTGTAACTAACTTCTGCACATGCAGATATATTTTATGACCTCCCACAGCCCATGGCCATCCGTTGGTGACCGGTTTGCTCTGATGTCCCCCTGGGCTGGCCGAGGAAGGATGGCACCAAGCTCTGTGCCTGGAGGGCTGAGCTGCTTTGTGATCATGCTTGGGGTACCCTCTTTGCATCAGAAATGCAGAGAGCTGCTCCCAGGGGAGGGGAGCACCCTGAAGATTCAGCCGGAAGCTGCTGCATCAGAAATGAGCTTGGAAGGCTGATCTTGGCCGTGGCCTTCAAGGGCAACGACATGGGGCTGAAGACAGATGTTCAGGTTGAGACCATTGGCTGGAAGCTGTAGGGCTGGTGCCGGGAAGGCGTGGTGGGTCCCAGTGACTTGTGGGTGGTAGTTTGAGGCTGCCGGTCATCACAGGGTCTGTGCAGGAAGTGAGTTTTCTGTCTCATGTCTGGGGCTGTCCTGGAGCAACTGCCCACTGGATTTGTGAGGGCTGGGCAGTGCCAGACCCCACAGGGTTGTGGGGGGGAGCTGGGGGATGCTGTGGAGGAAATGAGAAAAAGAAAAAAGCACTGAGAATCAAACTTGTGCCCTTGATACTTAAAATGCAGGGCATACCCAGCCCCCAGTCCCCATGGAAGGGGAACCAAGACTCCCTCCGTGAAGCTGGAGGAGGGGTGAGGGCGCCAAGACTTGGCTTGCCTCCGGCTCCAAATCCAAATGACGGTGCTGATACTGGGGCAGGCTTCTTTGTAGTGACTGGGATACAATTTGTGCACAGCAAAATACAAGATCTGAAGTGAGCGATGCTGTGAGTGTAGACACACAGGAAGGAATTTATCCACCTGAGCAACCTACATCACTATATGGAGCTAGGGACTTTTCCATCCCCAGGAACCTCCCCTGTGCCCTGGCTACCACACGGCACCATTCCTGGTCAGCCGCTGCTCTGATGCCATCACCATAGGTCATCTCTGTGCTGTGCCGCCACACCTATGCCTGGCTTTCCATTATTTTTAAAAAAATGTTATTTATTTGTTTTCATTTATTTGAAAGGCACAGTGACAGAGAGGGAGAGAGGGAGAGAGAGATATGAGCACGAGCTTTTATCCACTGGCTCATACCCCAAATGGTTGCAACAGCCAGAGCTAGGCCAAGCCAAAGCCAGGAGCCAGGAGCTGCTTCCAGGTCTCCCACATCAGGGGCTGGGGCCCAAGCACTTGGGCCATCTTCTGCTGCTTGCCCAGGTACATTAGCAGGGAGCTGGATCGGAAGAGGAGGAGTCGGGTCTCGAACTGGCACTCACGTGGGAGGCTGGCATTGTGGCTCTGTGCCAGGACACCAGCCTGTGGGTGTATCCAGGTTTTTGCTGCCTCAAAGAAGGCTGCAAAGAAGCAGCCCTGGCAGGCAGGCCCACAGCCCTGAGAACCCCATTGCTGCTTCTCTGGTGGACTGGCTTCCGGGCCGAGGAGTTGGGCCCCAGGGTGTGTGCACTGGCTACCTGGCAGCCATTACGGCCCCAAGGGCGTGGGGTGAGGGCGTCCATGCCCTGGTCTTGATCTGCCCTGCATGTGCCTTGCTTAGCCTACTTTCCCGTCTGAAGGGCACCCAGAGGCTGTGCCCTGCGGCCCCGTCTGTTTTTCTGCTAACTCAAGTTCAAAGCTGATTTGTGAAGTTCACCTATATGATGTTTTTTCTGTCCAGAGTGCTCTTGTTCTCCATGAAACCCAGCATGCTTCACTGCCCCACCCTCGCCCCAGCATCCTCTCCTGCTTTCCGCGTTGTCCTTTCTCCTGGGGGAGCCTGGTTTCCCCCATTCGCTAGAATCTGGTCACCCACACGTGAATTTCCCTGCACCCTGGGGCTCCGCCTGCGAGCCTGGGGACTCCACGAGTGGTTTCCAGCTCAGATGTCCCTGATTTCTGCGAATCTCTTCATTTTGTTTCCTGAAGGAGGTTTTCTTTACAAAGTTGCAGCTGCCTCAGAGCGAGAGATCTCTACCCTAGGCTGGCACCATACTGGCTTCTGTAAAGCAAGAGAGTATGGAGAGAGCTTTGAGATAGAAGAGACGCCAGAGGGGTGATATAACCCACTCTGCCCAAGGCACGGCCAGCTGTGACTCTGCCGGGGCATCAGGCGGCACTGGCTGAGCCGTGGAGACACTTCCCAGGGAGGGAAGTCTGACATGGAACTTTTCTTTTTTTAAGATTTATTTATTTATTTATTTGAAAGTCGGAGTTACATAGAGAGAGAAGAAGAGGCAGAGGCAGAGAGAGAGGTCTTCCATCCTTTGATTCACTCCCCAATTGGCCACAATGGCTGGAGCTGCGCCGATCCAGAGCCAGGAGCCAGGAGCCAGGAGCTTCTTCCGGGTCTCCCATGTGGGTGCAGGGGCCCAAGGACTCGGGCCATCTTCCACTGCTTTCCCAGGCCACAACAGAGAGCTGGATGGGAAGTGGAGCAGCTGGGACTCGAACCTGTGCCCATATGCTGGCACTGCAGTTGGCGGCTTTACCTGCTATGCCACAGCGCCAGCCCTGAAACTTTTCTTGAAATGCAAATCCTCCTCCTTCCTCCAGCAGATCTGTAGCTGAGCTGGCTGTGGACGCAAAGACTTGGGAGAGAGAGAGAAAGAGAGAGAGAGAGAGAGAGAGAGAGATCTTCCATCCGCTGACTCACTCCTAAATGGCTGCAACAGCTGGAGCTGATATGCTCTGAAGCCAGGAGCCAGGAGCTTTCTCTGGGTCTCACACATGAGTGCAGAGACTCAAGGACTTTCCCAGGTGCCTTAGCAGGGAGTTGAGTCAGAAGTGGAGCAGCAGGGATTTGATCTGGTGCTCATATGGGATGCCGGCACTGCAGGAGGCGGCTTCACCCGCTACACCACAGTGCTGGCAGCCCTGAGGACATTTGGAGGTGCTGGCCAACCTTGAGAGGATGGCCAGGGACCTGGGATTAGTCACTGGAGACAAGCTGCCTGTGAGAGGCTTGTGTCAGCTCCCAGTCCAAAAGCATGGTGCAGGCTCTGACTAGCAGCCAGGGGTGGATGGCTGAGCAGCCGCAGGGGAAGGCTAGCCCCAGGAGCCAGGAAGAAGAGTGGGCGGGACCCAGCTCAGGCTCTACCAATCCCAGAGCAGCCCCCAAGGGCCTGAGGACCTCCCCACAGCACCACCCCCTGGAGGTTTCACTGTCTCCTGGCAGCACTACCTTGAGGACCAAGCTTCTACAGCAAGGGCCTTTGGGGACATCCAACATCACAGACCTGTGAACTTCCGGGGGACATGAACCTATGCTGAGTTTCTCTGAGGGCCTCCTGAGGCGGTCACTAAGTTTGTAGAAGCACAGGGAGAGAGCTGGACAGGCTGTTTCAAGATGGCAAATTCCACCGGAAGTCAGGTAGGGGGAGAAAGGCATCCGCCTCCACCTGGGACAGCCACACGGGGGCGCTGGTGCTCATTCGTGGAACCCAAGGCACCCAGGGTGGGATACACGTTATGACTGACAGTCCCTACTAGAGCCACGTGGTTAATGTGGCAGGGAGTGGCTGTGTGGAGGGGTGCGGGGAGGCCATGTCACCAGGCAGAGGACAGGTGGGCTGCCTACATGGCTGAGTTGCAGGTTCGAATGCACAGTTGATATGTTAATGAGCTCAGAGTCAGGAGTTGGGGGAGTGGGTGTTGGTCACCTCTTGGGTGACCAGCAGGGGCCTGCAGGTGGCAGTGGGGACGTGTAGAGGTGGAGAGATTCCTCTGGGGGAGGGGTGGTGTTGGGGAGATGCCCACGGGCAGCAGTCTCAGGGGGTGCACAGAATGTACATCCTGATGACAAGGTTGGAAATGCGGTTGTGTGGGGTGCAGGGTGGGGGCAGTCTCCGGTGCAGAGCCCCTGACAGCTGACGGCCACGCTTCTGCAAACCCACATATCAGCCAGAGGAGGGACTCCAGGCCGGGTTCAGAGGAGTGTGGGGAACATGGTCACCAGCTGGGGATTTGGAGGACAAAAAAGGAGTTGAGGTCCTGATTGGGTGTTTAGGCATCAGTTCTCCTAGTACCCATCTCCAGCTATACCATGAGCCCCCTGGTGAGGTGTTGAGGGGGGCTGAGTGCCCTCCACTTTCCAGGTCAGGGCCATGCCTGCTCTACCTGGATGTGGCAATTGGGTTGGCGTCCACCTTGGTGGTTACGGTCATGGCCAGGATGCTCGTGCGCTGTATCAGTCTACCGTGGTTCAGTACCTGGCTCACGGGCTCCCGACCTCAGCTTCCTGCACACGCTGGCTCTGGAGGCAGTGGTGAGGATTCAAGCAACTGGGTCCTGCTATGCACATGGGAGACTGGGACTGAGTTCCAGACTCCTGGCTTTGACCCAGCCCTGTGCAGCCATTGTGGGCATTTGGGGAGTGAACCAGCGGATGGGAGCTCTTTCTCTCTCTAATAAATAAATAAAACAGCAAAAAACACTGAGAGAAATGCAGTATCCTGGCCTTTCATTATCAGAAGTCTCCAGCTTGCACAAAGGCAGACGGCACAGCGTTACAGGTCCCTTGTTGTCAGTGTCTGCAGTTGTCAGAATCTTTCCAGCTCTCTTTTATCTCTGTCCCCAGCCTCAACACACAAACCAGGTGTGCTGTCTTGATAGAGTGTTTTGAAGCAAGCCCCAGAATCCTGTCAATTCACCTTTGAAGATAATGTATTATACATTCCTGTCGGGTGAGAACTTTTATAATAAAACAACACTTCTGTTGTCACACCATCCGGTTCCCTCCACGAGAACTTTTCACAGCTGGTTTGTCTGGATCTGGCTCCAAATGAGGCTCACAAACTGAGTGCCCCCTGTGCATGTCAGAGCACCAGGGATGTTACTGTGAAACCCACGATGTGGGGCACACAGCAGCAGGCTTGGCTCCTCAAGGTGGGGGCGGTGTGACAGCTGGTGACCTCAATCCTGGGAGTTGGCAGGTGCACCTCCCCCTGGGAAACACAAGACGGTACCATGACACACATGGGAAGCACATACACATCCTACCCTGGTTGCAGGCTTTGTGGAGACAAAGGTGATTGCTCCATCCTTTGCTGGGTTTGGAGTCACTTTGCTGGCCTGGGGCGGGGTGGGGGTGGGGGAGTCAACATCCTTCTTAAGAGAGGGGCGGGGCCGGCGCTGTAGCATAGCGGGTAAAGCTGCTGCCTGAAGCGCCGGTATCCCATATAGGCGCTGGTTCGAGTCCCAGCTGGACCTCCACTTCCAGTCCAGCTCTCTGCTATGGCCTGGGAAAGCAGTAGAAGGTGGCTCAAGTCTTTGGGCCCCTGCACCCACGTGGGAGACCTAGAAGAAGCTCCTGGCTCCTGGCTTCAGATCAGCGCAGCTCCAGCTGTTGCAACCATCTGGGGAGTGAACCAGCAGATGGAAGACCTCTCTCTCTCTCTCGCTCTCTCTCTGCCTCTCCATCTCTCTGTGTGTGACTCTTTCAAATAAATAAATAAATATTAAAAATAAAAAATAAAAAAGAGAGAGGGTCCAGGCTGTCCTCCCTGCTGGTGCTGAGACCCATTGGGAAGAGCCCGCCCTTGGGCACAGATTTCGTGACTGTGCCCTGAAGTGTTCTTTTTCCCAAGGAACCCTAGTGAAGTCACAGAGCACAGTCTTCCGTGGCTGTTCAGGGCATGCTGAGGTCTCCGTGCCCTCCCAGGTACAGGGGTAGGGGCTCAGGCGCAGCCCAAAAACTGAGGACTCTAAGTCCAGAGCTGGAGAAAACCTTTGACCCGTGGTCGTGAGGCTTTAGCAAGCAGGCAAACTGCGTGTGGGTTTTTGTCAAAGCAGAGTTATGAGCCCCAGCTGTGGATGCTGATTCAGCAGGGGAGGGAGGAGATGGGGGCAGGGCCTGAGAGTCTGCGTTATTTTTATTTATTTGAAAAGGTAAAGTGATGGGTGTTGGGGATGGGAAGTGGGCATGTGAGGGAGATCTTCCACCCCCCTGGTTCACTCTCCAAATGACCGCAATGGCTGGGGCTGGGCCAGGCTGAACCCAGGAGCCAGAACTCCATCCTGGTCTCCCACATGGTTGGGAAGGTTCAGATACTTGGGATAGCCTCCACTGCTTTCACAGGTGTATTATCAGGGATTGGAAGCCGAGCAGCTGGGCTGAGAGTCTGCATTCCTCCCTCCCTCCCTTCCTTCCTTCCTTCCTCCTCTTCCTCTTATTTATTTATTTATTTATTTATTTATTTATTTATTTATTTATTTAAAAGGCAGAGCTACAGAGAGAGAGAAGGAGAGACAGAGAGAGAGAGAGAGATCTATCTGCTAGTTCACTCTCCAAATAGCTGCAACAGCCAGGTCTAGGCCAGGCTGAAGCCAGGAGCCAGGAGCTCCTTCCAGGTCTCCCACGTGGGTGCAGGAGACCAAGTACTTGGGCCATCTTCCGCTGCTTTCCCAGTTGCATTATCAGGGAGCTGGATTGGATGTGGAGCAGCCAGGACTCAAACAGGTGCTCATAAGGGATGCTGGCACTGCAGGCTGCAGCTTTAACTCAGCGCTGGCCCTGAGTGTCCATTTCTTACCAACCCCTGGGGGTGCTGCTGTCTGGGCTGGGGTAAAACCCGCTCAGTGAGTCATGCAGCAGGCGCGGAATTCGGCTCATTGCCTTCTGACTGCCTGGCGCTGACTGTCCAAGGCTGTGGCAATCTGACCTTGTCCTCTGCACTTCTTCTGCCTCTGTGCTCCGGGAGTCCAGCTGCTCCTGGCACTGGCTGGGGCTGCTTGCAGGACAGGGGCTGCAGTCACCGGAAGCTCCCTAGGCATTTCCCTCCCTTCCTTGTGGCCAGAGAAGTGGGAGTATTTCCTCCCCAGTGGTGAGTAGGTGTCCCCCAGCCACTGGCCTTCCCCCACGTCTGCCTCACTCCCACCTCCAATCTTTCCTATATACTCTTCCCACCCTCCCCTGGCCATGCCCCTCTATGCTCCGCCCCCACACGACAACCCTACATTCCCACTGGTGTGGAGAGGCCCAGCCCCTCCTCCATGGCTCTTGAGTGGGACCCAGGAGCAGGTGCTTTGGAAATGGTCAGCAGGTGTTCTGCCCCCTACAGGAGGGGTTCTGGGATCCAATACAACTTCCCGTGGCTACAGACTGGGTTTCTGCAGTTTTTGGGAACTTGTTGGAAAGGCATAGGCCCCTTGTGTCAGATGCTATAGTGGGGGCCCAGCCGCTGTCTTAATCAGTGCTCCCAGGGGATGCTCTGACCCTCTTGCCCCAGAGCCAAATCGGCCTGAGCCGTCTTGTCAATAAAACACCGTTGGATCAGAGCCACACCCATCCGTTCAGTCATGTCACTGCTTTGGCACTTACGTGGCGGAGCAGCTGTGACAGGGACCATAAGGCTCACTGGCTTGTCCTCTGCAGAGAAGCTGCCGACCATAGGCCGTGGGTTCTCAGCCTGGGCTGCACCTCGGGACCACTGTAGGAATTAAAAGAACAGAACTGACACCTGTGCCCCTCCCCAGAAGTCCTGATTTTGTCTGTCTGGGGTGCACTTTGGACACTGGGATTCTGTCAGATTCTTGGCTTTTTATTTTTTTATAGAAAGAGTTATTTTATTTATTTATTTGAAAGGCAGAGTTACAAAGAGAGAGAAGAGGCAGAGAGAGAGAGAGAGAGAGAGAGAGAGAGAGAGAGAGGTCTTCCATCCGCTGGTTTATTCCCCAATTGGCCATAACAGCCAGAGTTGTGCCAGTCTGAAGCCAGGAGCCAAGAGCTTCCTCCAGGTCTTCCCATGTTGGTGCAGTGGCTCAAGGACTTGGGCCATCTTGTATTACTTTCCCAGGCCATAGCAGAGAGCTGGATAGGAAGTGGAGCAGCTGGGACTAGAACAGGCGCCCACATAGGATGCCGGCACTGCAGGTGATGGTTTACCCGCTACGCCACAGTGCCAGCCCCAGACCTCTCTTTCTCTGTCTCCCCCTCTCTCTTTGAAACTCTGCCTCTCAAATAAATAAATAAATAAATAAAGAAGCAAGGCTGCAGTGGAAATGCAAGGCAGCAGGAATTGGCCGTTTCCACTATCAACCCACAGGACCAGGACCCTCATGCCTGGTGTGACTGCGTGTGCATATTTGCATGTTTACATATTTACTCTGCATATTTGCGTATTTGACATATTTACAGTGGGTGAATCCTTATGGAGCTGTGGTGTGAGACAGTGAGGGGGTCTGTAATTTGCAAAACAACGTGTTTTTGCAAAAGGTGTCATTGTTTACAAACTGAAACACTGGTGTTTAGGGACAGCCTCTTCATTACCAAGGGTGACCTCAGCCTCTTGCTGCCCTTGCCCCTACCAAAGGCGTCTTCTTCCTTGCTGCTGTCAGGAGAGCGTGCTTGTGCCTCAGGCTGGGCACACAGGAGGCTTTCTCTCATCTTTGGCCTGCAGGTAGCCCCTGATCTTACAGGGGAAGGAGGCATGATATTGCAAAAGACAGCAATTCTCAAGCTGTGACAAGCCAGGTGGGCCTGGGCAAGCTGAGAGGGGTGCATGGATGCAAGTGCCACCACCTTCAAAGGCCTGCAGGGGGCGCTGTTGAGGGCTCCTTCCCCAGCCCAGATACCATGCTGGGAGAAACAGTAGCAAGAGGCTGGCTCCATGACCTGGCTGGAAGTGTCTTTTTTTTTTTCCCCATCAGAATCCATTTCCCCTGAGAAGCTAATGATACTGCCAGAACCACTCCACACAGCTTGCGGATAAGATGAAGAGCCAAGCTGATCTCATCTGGACAACTCAGAATGGCTCAAATGCACAGCCATTAGAACAGCTCCAAATCCGGGACTCAGAGCCATTTCCTCATTAATGCTATTTTTCCTCTCGATGTGTCAGCAGGCCTCCTCCTCCAGGCAGGTGCATGTGTGATTCTTGCCTGCCTTTGCTTCTGTGATGTGATTGGGACTGTGTTCAGCTTGGCTGGGACAGAGCCAGCCCTGGCTGCCCTGGCTTCAGCAGGGGCACCCCCAGGAGGGACTCAGGCCCCAGGGGAGAAGGTGCACTCACCTAAGGACCCTGCTGCTCCTCTCAGGGTCCCTGTGCAGTCTGGTGAGGACCCTGAGTCTGGCTCTCTGCCCCCTGCTGTCCTTGGGGAGGAAGAGGCTGAGGGAAGGAGGGATAGTCCAGCAATGAACCATGCCCTGTCTTCCAAGGGACCGGGAGATCAGCTAGGACCCAGAGACCCTGCTCACAAGGGTGTGTGAGAGCTCCTCTTAGTGGTTACCCTTGCTGGGATTTGCTTCTTGCTGATGGTAATTGAGGGCCTGGAGTTGGTGCTCTGCATGGATCCTCCTGGATTCTCTGGCACTTTTGCTGGTCAGTTCGTAGCAGGTGCACATGGAATGCTCATTTTTGAAACACGATATGGGAGAATGGGCCCCTGTGCTCCCTAGCACCAGAGGCTGTCTCTCTGCTTTTACACAAAACATGTGCAGTAGGGTTAACCTAACCATACCTCTGAAACTCCTTAGCAATGAGTGCAGATGTCACAGGTAGAGGGGATGGCCTGGCATTCACAGGCAGCTGCCATGGCCTCCTCTTATGCCACTTGGACCATGGACTCCCCTGACTTGCTTACGGTATTTATTTATTTATTTATTTATTTATTTATTTTTGCCAATTCGTAACTCTCAGAGGTATGTTGGCTCCAGGGGAGAAGAATCAACCAAATTGGAGGGCTTATAAAGGTGAGTGAGGCTTTTTGTTCTTTAAACTGATACTGACTTTTAAGATTATGAAGTCCAATGTGCAGAAAAGCACTGTGGTTCTACTATCAGCCCCTGTACACCTACCACTCGGGGGCTCCAATGTGTTAATGCTCATGATTTGTCCTCCTTGCTGGAGGCCACTTACTTATTTATTTTTTAAAGATATATTGATTTGAAAAGCAGAGTGACAGAGAGAGAGGGAGGGAGGGGGAGAGAGAGATCGATCTTCCACCTGCTGGTTCACCCCTCCAATGGCCTCGACAGCTAAGGCTGGTCCAGACAAAAGCCAGGAACCCTGACCTCCATATGGGTCTTCCACATAGGTGACAGGGGCCCAAGTACTTGAACCATCACCTGCTGCTTTCCCAGGCATGTTAGCAGGGAACTGGTTAGGAAGCAGAGCAGCCAGGACTTGAATCGGCGCTCCAGTATGGGATGCTCGCATAGTGGTGGCTTACCTGCTGCACCACAATGCTAACCCCGAGATAACTTAGTTTTGAAAGAAACAAACCCATAAAGGGCCAGTGGAAAGCATATATCTGTATATCTCCTCCCCCTCCTTCCCAAATGGGGTCCTATTCAGCCTTTCTTTTTTTTTAAGATTGATTTTTATTTATTTGAAAGGCAGAGTACAGAGAGGCAGAGCAGAGAGGCAGAGATGTCCTCCATCCACTGGTTCACTCCCCGAATGGCCACAAAAGCCAGAGCTGGGCCAATCAGAAGCCAAGAGCCAGGAGCTTCTTCTGGGTCTCCCACACGAGTGCAGGGGCCCAAGGACATGGGACATCTTCTACTGCTCTCCCAGACAATAGCAGAGAGCTGGATTGGAAGTGGAGCAGCTGGAGCTCAACCCAATGCCCATATGGGATGCTGGCACTGCAGGAGGCAGCTTTACCTGCTATGCCACACTGCTGGCCCCAACATTACATTTTTAAAAATGTATAATACATTCAATTTATTTTTTTCTCCAAAGAAACATTTTATTTTTATTTTTAAAAGATTTATTTATTTGAAAGTCAGAGTTACACAGAGAGAGGAGAGGCAGAGAGAAAGAGAGAGAGGTCTTCAATCCGATGGTTCACTCCTTAATTGGCTGCAACAGCTGGAGCTCTGCCAATCTGAAGCCAGGAGCCAGGAGCTTCTTCTGGGTCTCCCATGTGGGTGCAAGAGCCCAAGGACTTGGGCCATCTTCCACTGATTTCCCAGGCCACAGCAGATTGCTGGATCAGAAGTGGAGCAGCTGGGTCTCGAACTGGTGCCCACATGGGATGCCAGCATCTCAGGCCAAGGCATCAACCTGCTGCATCACAGTGCTGGCCCTTAGAAACCTTTTATTTAAGGAACACAAAAGTCACATGCATTTCATAAACACAACTTTAGGAATATAGCGATTATTCCCTCCATACCCACCCTCCCGCCCACACTCCCACTCCTCCTCCTCCTCCCTCTCCCATTCCCAGTTCCATTCTCGACTAAGATCTATTTCCAATTAACTTTATACACAGAAGACCAACTCTATACTAAGTAAAGAGTTCAACAATTTGCACAATAAAATGTTCCTCAACAGTTGAGACAAATGCTGTTCTAAGTCATTGCATCTGGAAGTTAATTTCACTTTTTTTTTCAGAAACTTAATTAACTTTAAAGAAGCACACAAGAATGATACATCTTCTGCAAGCACTTAAGCATAGCTAAGACTTATGAGATGTAAGAATATCCTCCACTTAATACACTAAAACGAAATAAATCTTTGAGAACAAGTTTTATAGTTAACTTTCATAATATAACTCTTTGAGGCCAGAGGTCCTGCATGGAGAGTAAGTGCACATTGACTCCTGTTGTTAATTTAACAGTTAACACTCTTATGTAAGATGTCAGTGGCCACTCAAGGCTCTTGATATGAGCTGCCTAGGCTATGGAAGCCTTTTAAATCCACAAACTCCATCAGTATTTAGACAAGGCCATAAGCAAAGTGGAAGCTCTCCCCTTCCTTCAGAGAAAAGTACCTCCTTCTTTGATGGCCACTTCTTTCCACTGGGATCTCACTCACAGAGATCCTTCATGTAGGACATTTTTTGACATAGTGCCTTGGCTTTCCATCCCTGAAATGCTCTCGTGGGCTTTTCATCCAGACCATAATGCCTTAAAGACTGCTTTTCCAGGTCATAGCAGAGAGCTGGGTCGGAAGTGGAGCAGCTGGGACTTGAACTGGTGCCCACATGGAATGCCGGCACTGCAGGCGACGGCTTTACCTGTTACACCACAGCTTTTCTGTCTAGGCTGTAGTAGCATTCTTTTCCATGTGGCCACAGACAATGGGCTTTGGTGTCTCCAGTGCATTAAGAGAAGCAGATCTAACCATCCACAGGCTCCTGTGACTTGCATCCTTTTCTCAGCATGAAGTTCTCAACGCTCTCTCTTGCCTTGCACGTGTCGCTGGAGCTCACTGTGGCACTGCCGAAGAATTCCTTCTGCAGCCCTGCAGCTTTTAGCCTGAGGTATCTACGTGTGTGCACAGGTGGGAGTCGCCAGGACACTGCTGGGAAACAGACATTCTGATGGAAGGGAATGAGAGGGCACTGTCTTTCCAGCCAAGGGCACACAGTTCCCTTGCTGGTTGTTCCAGCCAGCCTGCATTCCTGCACCTCCACGTTCCTGCCCATCCTTGGCAGGTTTACATTCCCAGGTTTGTTCGTTCCCCCAGTTTGATTGTGATGGACGCGGGGAGGTAACCAGCAAGGAGCAGCCAAGGATGCCAGCCTCTCCCTGCAGCCCCGCCTACAACCACCCCATCCAGATCCTGTGTCTGTGCAACTTCCACAGGAAACCGCTGCTTAGAACCAGCACTGGTGAAAATAACTAACAAGGCTGCTGGCTGTGCCCCCGCAATGGCCTCTATCTCATTACTGTGTTATTTTAATGAAGTTGCCTTGCCTGACACTGCTAAATCTCATGCCCCTCAGAGTTTCAAAAACAAGCAAGGAAACAGACTCAGCCCCACTCCAAGCTCTGCCCTCATATAACTATTCCATTAAACCCCGGCCCAGGTACCACCCCCACGCCTCTAGATGGCCCACAACATTGTCACCCTTTGATGGTGCCTGCACTCCGTCTGAAGTGGGTACTTTGGCTTTGCATGCGAATAAATGTTTTCTCTATCAGCCTTGACCTGTCCTTGACCTTGTGGAAGATGGCCCAAGTCCTTGGGCCCCTGCACCCACATGGGAGACCTGGAAGAAGTTCCTGGCTTCTGGCTCCTGGCTCCTGGCTCCTGGCTTTGGATTGACGCAGCTCTAGCTATTGTGACAATCTGGGGAGTGAACCAGCAGATGGAAGACCTCTCTCTCTGTCTCAACCTCTCTGCAACTCTGTCTTTCAAATAAATAAAATAAATCTTTAAAAAAAAAGAAAACTATTATACTCAATGTACTGGTATAAAGACAGAGATGTAGGGGCCGGCATTGTGGCACAGCGGATTAAATCTGCCTCCTTGCAGTGCCAGCATCCCATATGAGTGCTGGTTGGAGTCCCAGCTGCTCCACTTCCCATCCAGCTCTGCTATGGCCTGGGATACCAGTGGAAGATGGCCCGAGTCCTTGGGCCCCTGCACCCACATGGGAGACCTGGAAGAAACTCCTGGCTCCTGGCTTCGGATTGGTACAGCTCCAGCCGTTGTGGCCATCTGGGGAGTGAACCAGTGGATGGAAGACCTCTCTCGCTGGCGCCGCGGCTCAATAGGCTAATCTTCTGCCTGTGGCACCGGCACACAGGTGGGGTTCTAGTCCTGGTCGGGGCGCTGGATTCTGTCCTGGTTGGCCCTCTTCCAGTCCAGCTCTCTGCTGTGGCCCAGGAGTGCAGTGGAGGATGGCCCAGGTCCTTGGGCCCTGGACCCGCATGGGAGACCAGGAGAAGCACCTGGCTCCTGCCATTGGATCAGCACAGTGCGCCGGCCACAGCGCGCTGGCCGCAGTGGCCATTGGAGGGTGAACCAATGGTAAAGGAAGACCTTTCTCTCTGTCTCTCTCTCACTGTCCACTCTGCCTGTCAAAAAAATAAAAATAAAATAAACCTCTCTCTCTCTCTCTCTGCCTCTCTCTCTCTCTCAACTTTCAAAAATGAATAAATAAATCTTTTTTAAAAAATTACAAAATGATCCAGCTGCTGTAGAAGAGTGTGGCAGCTCCTCAGAAAATTAAACATAGAAGTGTTGATGCAATGTTTCCACATCTGATATAAAGTCCAAAGAATTGAAAGCAGAACCTCAAAGAGAATTTTGCCTAACCTTACTTATAACAGCATTATTCACGAAGGCTAAAATGAGGAAGAAACCAAGGCCCACAGTTGGATGAATAGTTAAGAAAAATGTGGCACGGTATAGTGTATACACAGAATGAACTATCATTCCACCTTTGAAGGGAAAGAAATCCTGCCATCTGCTGAAACATGGATGAACCTTGAATAGAATGCTAAATGAAGCAAGACAGTCACTAAAAGACAAATGTTATACGATTTCATTAAATGAGATACGCAGAGAGGCAGAAAATAGAACGGTGGTTGCTGGGGTGGAGAGAGAGTAGAATGGGAAGTTTTTGTAGAATGGTCCAGAGTTTCAGTTTTGCAAAAGGAAAGATTTCTGGAAATATATATGTATATATATATGTATATATAGCAATATATATTATGTATATCAATTATAACATATAATACATATAGTGTATAACAATGCACAGCAGCACAAATGGACCTAAGACCACTAAATCATTACACCTAAACTGATTAAGATAGACTGCTTTCCCAGGCCATAGCAGAGAGCTGGATGGGAAGAGGAGCAGCCAGGACTAGAACCGGCACCCATATGGGATGCCGGCGCTTCAGGCCAGGGCGTTAACTCGCTGAGCCACAGCGTCGGCCCCGAGTATAATAGTTTTCTAGTAGAAAGTGCGAGTCCTCCAGCTTTCTTCTTGTTTTTCAGGATTGTCTTTATAATTTAGGGTCCCTTGAGGTTCAATACAAAGTTTAGTATGAGTTTTTCTATTTCTGCAAACAACGTCATTGGGATTTTGATAGATGTTGCAGTAAATCTGTAGGGAACTTCTGGTAATATTGACATCTTCACAACAGTAAACCTTACAATCCATGAACATGAGAAGTTTTTTTTCACTTATTTATGCCTTTGATTTTTTTTCAGAAATGTTTCGTAGTTTTCATTATGCATGTCTTTCATTTTCTTGGTTAGGTTAGTTCCTAGGTGCCTTATTATTGTTGATGCTATTATACATGAAATTGTTTTATTGATTTCCTTTTGGGGTTTCTCTGTGTAACTCTGACTTTAAAATAAATAAAATAAATTAAAAAAATGTATGAGAGAGAAAGAGAAGACGGGGGGAGGGGACAGAAAGAGAAAGGAGAGAGGTCAGAGGAGAGAGAGACTGGGAGGAAAGTGTTGTCTGGGCTGCCTGAACCTGTCCACTCCAGGTATAAGGTCTGACTCCCACCTGGTGGGCAGAACAGGCCCAGCACTGGGAAGAGCTGAGGCAGCAGGCAGGTGACACAGGTGGGTGGCTAGCGGGGAGCCAGCTGGTGCCACCTGAGCTTGGATGGCGTCTCTGTTCCAGTGACGTCTGGGAAGGCACAGCTCCCAGTTGGTGCTGATCTGCCCCCAGCCCGGCATTGGTGCCTTGAGGCTCAGCCAGCTTTTCCCACAGGTGCTAAGCTCAATCAGTGGATCAGCCACAGTGAGGCTCACAGGTGCCTGTCACAAAACAAGGTCTAGGTCACCCCTGTCCTCACCGAATCGGCCTCATGCTCAGCATCTGGTACAGGTGGGTTCAGGCCCCTGCCTTTCCCAGAGGCTTCCCCGGATCAGCCCCTCCAGGGTTCCTGCCACAGACACTGGGCTGCTCTCAGCACCCACATGATATGTGTCAGGAAGCCAAAGCTGGAACTGCAAGGGCGCCTTGCACACAGCGATGTAAAGGAAGCACAGTAAGTAGAAAGGCCTGAGTCTGGAGGCCCTGGACACCTCTCGGGGCAGCTGGCTCAGGGTGAGTCTGGACAAGAAGAGGGGGGTGGTGGACAAAGGGAAACGACAATTCTCTCCTCCCAGCAGGTGCAGAGAGAGCGCCTGGGACCTGGGGTCAGTAATTCTGAGTTATTCAACAATGATTATGACTGAGACCCTTATCAACCTGCTGTGAATAACTGCCTGTAGCTCATCTTCCAACAGTGACAAGGGAGGAGGGGTGGAGGACATGCAGGGCAGGTGTGCAATGACCCGGTGCAAGGCAAGAGGGCCGCAGTGGGCTGTGGAGCCTGCTCTGCCCCATGAGCTCTGCTCCCTCATTACTGGAGTCTGCTATTGGTCCCTGGGGCCCCTCCGCCTGCAGCTTTCCTCCCTTCCTCTCTGTCAGTGGACACACGTGATACACACATGTCTGCTTCATGTGTGTTTCATGTGCATGAATGGAAGTGCATACCTCCTCCCTTTCCCTCCTCTGCTCACAGTGTGATGCTCATCAGATCTGCCCTGGGCATCTGGTACGGACTGTTGTGCCGTTAACACAGCCAGTTAATCCATCTCTCTGACAGCAGCAGGTGTCTGCCTTCAATCCCATCACCACGCCCAAGCCCATCCCTCCCTGCCTTCCTCAGGGACTCCAAGGGGTTGTTGTCACAGTTTCTTTTCCAGGTTTGTTTTTGTTCCACTTTTTGGATGCTCATTATGAGTTTCATTGCTCTATTTCTTTACCTGCTTGGTGACTTTTGATTGGCTGTCATGTGTGGGCAATGCTACTATCTCCTGCGAGCTGGGCACTCTCTTATTTCTGCAGCTGTTTTTGAGTGTTGTTCTGGGATGCAGATAAGTCACTTGAAAGTGGATTGATCCATGGGAGTCTAACCTGCAGGTGAAACAGGAGCTGCTGTCCCCACGAGGAACCCAGATTACTCTGTGTGCTGTGCAGGTGCTAGTGGGACTGGGTGGCCCCGGGTGGGCTCTGGGAGCAATTCCTCCCATCATTTCCACAAGTTCTTGTCTGGTCTCATGTGGTTTCTTTTTTTTTTTCTTTTCTTCTTCTTTTTCTTCCTTTTTTTAAAAATTTTTTTTTTGACAGGCAGAGTGGACAGTGAAAGAGAGAGACAGAGAGAAAGGTCTTCCTTTTGCCGTTGGTTCACCCTCCAATGGCCGCTGCGGTTGGCGCACTGCGGCCGGCGCACTGCGCTGATCCAATGGCAGGAGCCAGGGGCTTATCCTGGTCTCCCATGGGGTGCAGGACCCAAGCACTTGGGCCATCCTCCCTGGCCACAGCAGAGAGCTGGCCTGGAAGAGGGGCAACCGGGACAGAATCCGGTGCCCCGACCAGGACTAGAACCCGGTGTGCCGGCGCTGCAAGGCAGAGGATTAGCCTAGTGAGCCGCGGCGCCGGCCTTTTCCTTCCTTTTTTTAAAAAAATTGTTTATTTGAAATGCAGAGCTATAGAGCTATAGCAAGAGAGAGAGAGAGAGAGAGAGAGAGAGAGAGAGAATCTGCCATCTACTGATTCACTCTCCAGAGGGCTGCAAAAGCCAGGGCTGGGCTAGGCTGAAGCCAGGAACCAGGAACTTCTTCCAAGTCTCCCATGTGGGTGGCAGGGGCTCAGCACTTGGATCATCTTCCGATGCTTTCCCAGGTGCATGAACAGGGAGCCGGATGGGAAGTGGAGCAGCTGGGACTTGAACCAGTGCCCGTGTGGGATGCTGGTGTCTCAGGTGGCAGCTTAACCTGTTCATGTAGTTTCCTCCTTCCCTTCCTTCCTTCCTTCCTTCCTTCCTTCCTTCCTTCCTTCCTTCCTTTTTTTTTAAAAAAAAAAAGATTTTATTTTATTTATTTGAAAGGCAGAGTGACAGAGAGAGAGGTCTTCATCCACTGGTTCACTCCCCGATGGCTACAACTGCCGGAGCTGTGCTGATCCGAAGCCAGGATCTTCTTCCAGGTCTCCCTTGTGGGTTCAAGGGCTCAAGGACTTGGGCCATCCTCTACTTCTTTCCCAGGCCATAGAAGAGAGCTATATTGGAAGAGGAGCCGCTGGGACTAGAACCGGCGCCTATATGGGATGCTGGCGATTTAGGCCAGAGGTGCTGCCTACAGTGCCAGCATCCCATATGGGTGCTGGTTCTAGTCCTGGTGCATTAGCAGGGCTTTAACCAGCTGTGCCACAGCACTGCCTGGCCCCCTTTCTTTCCTTCCTCCCTCTCTTCCTTCCTTCCTTCCTTCCTTCCTTCCTTCCTTCCTTCCTTCCTTCCTTCCTCCTTCCTTTCTTTCTTTCTTCCTCTCTCTCTCTCTCTTTCTTTATTTCCTTCTTTCTCTTTCTTTCTTCACACTTGATCTTAGCCAAAAGGCCAAGAAGCGATCTCTTCTTTCACTTTAAGATTCATTTATTTATTTGAGAGGCAGAACTACAGAAAGAAAGGGAGACACACAGAAAGATCTTCCACCGGCTGGTTCACTCCCCAAATGACAACAATGGCCAGGGCTGCGCCAGACATAAGCCAGGATCCAGGATCCAGGAGTTTCATCCAGGTCTCCCACATGGGTGCAAGCGCCCAAGCACTTGGGCCATCTGCTGCTGCTTTCTCAGGTGCATTAGCAGGGAGCTGGATCAGAAGTGGAGCAGATGGGACTTGAACTGTTGCCCACATGGGATGCTGGTATTACAGGGAACTTAAGCCACTGAGCCACAATTCCTGGTGAACTTGTGAGTTGAGCATCTCCATGTATTTGTTAAAGTTTCCCACTCAGTGAGTTGCCTGTTCACACTTCTTGCTGTTTTCTTGTTTCTGGTCTTTTTTCCTTATGCATTTTTAGCATTCCTCTGTGTGATCTAAATGTTAATCCTTCCACAATTTAAAATTTTACAAAATGTCATCTTGTAATTCATCATTTGTTAATTTTGTGTATGGAGTTTAAAACAATTAAATGGACAATAACCTCACAAATTTATGAGTTTTGGAATGAGATTTCAATACAACTATACAGGGTGAACTGACCAACATTTCCCCTTCTTTGGTATCACCTCATGATTGGAGGCTTGGAGCCTCTTTTTTTAAAGATTTATTTATTTATTTGACAGGTAGTTACAGAGAGAG
Source organism: Lepus europaeus (assembly GCF_033115175.1). NCBI lineage: Eukaryota > Metazoa > Chordata > Mammalia > Lagomorpha > Leporidae > Lepus > Lepus europaeus. Next base: position 76,602,961 of record NC_084836.1, read on the forward strand.
AAGGAGAGAAAGAGAGGTCTTCCATCCGCTGGTTCACTCCCCAAATGGCTGCATTGGCCAGGGTTGGGGCTGGCAGAAGCCAGGAGCCAGGAGCTTCTTCTGGGTCTCACACATGGGTGCAGGGGCCTGGGTACTTAGGTCACCCTCTGCTGCTTTATCAGGTGCATTAGCAGAGAGCTGGATCAGAAGTGGAGCATCCAGACTTGAACCTATGCTCCCATATGGGATGCTGGCACTGCAGGTGAAGGCTTAGCCTTTTAACCACAGTGCCAGCCCCCTAATATGATGTTTTGTTTCATAAACGCTTTGTATAATATCCAATCAAGGCAAATATTCAAGCACTGAACATTTCCTTATGGTGAACACATTCAAAATCCCATCTTCCAGGTTTGAAAACGGAGAACTACACATCCATTAACGTTATCTATAATCAGCCTACTGTGCAACAGGGTCCCAGAACATCTTACTTTGTCCAGCTGTGACCTAAGTACCTATTAAACCAGCCTTTCTCCAGCTCTGTCTCCTCCCTGCCTCCCCAGCCTCTGTGACCAGCACAATGTTAACTTCTACAGGATCACCTTTTGTTGTAGATTCCACCTGTGCGTAAGAACCTGTGATGCTTGTGTTGCTGTGCTTGGCTCATCTCACGTATAACCGGAAGTTGCTGTCAATGACAAGATTTCATATACAGCTATTTTTTATGGCTGAGTGGGGCTCCGTGGTGGACGTACACCACATTTGCTTTATCCAGCCATCAGTGGAAGGACCCCTCCGTTGCTCCATTTCTTGGCTCTTGTGAATTAGTGCTGTGATACACGTGGGAGTGCAGAGCTCCCTTCCTGAGGCTGATCCCACTTCCGCTGGGTATCCACCCAGTGGTGGGATTGCTGGGTTGGGGCAGTTCTATTTGCAGTTTCTCCAGGAAGCTCTGTAAACCTCATCATTTTCCGTAAAGGCTGTGCTAATTTACATCCCCATCAACAGGGTGCAAGTTTCCCTTTTCTCCCTAGCTTTGCCACATTGTCTCTGTGATAACAGCCAATCTAATTGCGGTGAGGCGATATCTCAGTGTGGGTTTGATTTGCATTTTCCGGATTATTGGTGATAGTGAACACTGTTTTGTGCACTTGTTGCCTATTTTTATGTCTTCCTTTGAGAAATGTCTCTGCAGCCACTGCCAATTTTTTAATTGGATTTTTCTTCTTTTTGCTAGCGAGCTGTTTGAGTTTCTTTAATATTTTGATTAGCTCTCTGTCAGATATATAATGAGAATATTTTCTCCTATTCTGTAGGTTGTCTCTTCCTTCTGTTGATAGTTTCCTTTGCTATGTAGAAGTTCTTTAGTTTGATAAAATCCCAATAGTCTATTTTTACTTTTGTTTTCTGTGTTTTGGAGTCTGATCCAAAAAAACAGTTGCCCATTACAATATCCTGAAGACTTCTTCTCTGTGTTTTCTTATAGTGGTCTCCAGGTTTCAGATCTTGCATTCAGGTCTTAAGACCATTTTAAGTTGATTCTTGTACGTGGTAAGAGATACAGTCTAGTTTTTTTTCTTCTGCATGTGGATACCAATTTTCCCAGCATCGTTTATTGAAAATGCTTTTTCCAATGCATTTTTTTAGCACCTTTGTCAAAGAGCAGTTGGTTGAAGACGCATGGGTTTCTTTCTAGGGTCTCTGTTCTGTTCCATGGCTCTGTGGATCTGAGACAGAGAGAAGGTGAGGCAGAGAGACAGAGCGATCTTCCATCTGCTGGTTTACTCCCCAGCTGGCACCAATGATTAGGGCTGGGCCAGGCTGAGGCCAGGAGCCTGAAACTCCATCCAGGTCTCCCACTTCAGTGGCAGGGACACAAGTACTTGGGGCATCATCTTCTTTCTCCCACATGTATTAGCATGAAGCTGGATCAGAAGTTGAGTGAGCCTTGACCCTAGGCCCTCTGACAACAGACACAAGCATCCCAAGCACAGGGCTAACCCACTGTACCACAATGCCCATCACCCTACCATGCTATTTTAATTGTTGGAGCTTTGTTATATTTTTTAAAGTCACATTTATTTTATTTTTTTGTCAAGTTTACTGTAGTTATTCAGAGTCTTTTGTCACCCCATACAAATTTGATAGTGTATTTTTTTCTAGTTCTGTGTAAAATGTCATTGGTATTTTGATAGGGATCGCATTAAGTCTGTAAATTGCTTTGGATACTATGGACATTTTAACAGTATTGATTCTTCCAATCCATGAACATGGGATGTGTTTTCATTTATTTGTGCCTTCTCCAATTTTTTTCATCAGCGATTTACAGTTTTCATTGTAGAAATCTTTCACCTTTTTGTTTCATTTTGTGGTTTTGTGGCTTTTAGAAATGGGATTACTTTCCTAATTTTGTTTTTCAAGTAGTTCACTATGGGCATATTGTTATGCACATTGTTATGCTACTTCAGATTGACTTTTTAAAAAGATTTTTTAATTCATTTATTTGAGAGGTAGTAGAGTTACAGAGAAAGAGAGAGAGAGAGAGAGAGAGAGAGAGAGGTCTTCCATCCACTGGTTCTCTCCCCAGATGGCTGCAATGGCTGGAGCTGAGCTGATTTGAACCCAGGAGACAGGAACCTCCTCAGGGTCTCCCATGTGAGTGCACTTCCACTGATTTCTAGGCCATAGCAGAGAGCTGGATCAGAAGAGGAGCAGCCAGGACTTGAACTGGCACCACAGGTGGAGGCTTAGCCCAATACGCCGCAGTGCTGTCCCCCAGGTTGAGTTTTTATTCTGCAACATGGTTGAATTCATTTCTTACTTCTAACAGCTTTTGGTGGGATATTTGGAGGTTTTCTATATATAAGATCATGTCATCTGCAAAGAGTGACAATTTGACTTTCTCCTTTCTGGTTTGAAAGCTGTTTCTTTCTCTTGCCTAACTGCTCTAGCTAAGACTTCCAGTACTATGTTGAATAAAGGTGGTGGTGGGCATCCTTGACTTGTTCTAGATCTTATATAGAAAGCCTTAGTTCTTCTCCATTCAGTATGATGTTAGCAGTTATCTTGTTAGATATGGCCTTTATCATTTGGAGGTGCCTTCCTTCCATATCCATTGTGTTCAGAGTTTGGTCATGAAGGGGTGCTGGATTTTATCGAATACATTTTCTGCATCTGTTGAATGATCGCCTGAATTTTGTCCTCCATCCTTTTGCTGTGGTGCATGACTTTTATTGATTGCCTATGTTGAACCACTCCTACATCTGTAGGATGATTCCCACTTGATTATGGTACATAATATTGTCAACATGCTATTGGACTGAATTTGCTAGGATTTTTACGAAAGATTTACTTTTGTATTTGAAAGGCAGAGAGAGAGAGAGAGAGAGAGAGAGAGAAGGAGAGAGAGAGAGAGAGAGAGAGAGAGAGAGAGAGAGAGAGAGATCTTTCATCCATTATTTTACTCTCCAAATGACTGCAACAGCCAGGACTAGGCCAGGCCAAAGTCAGGTGCCAGGAACTCCATCCTGGCGTCCCATGTGAGTAGCAGGTAACCAAGCACTTGGGCTATTTCTCATTCTTTTCCCATGCACATTAGCAGGAAGTGGGATCGGAAGCTAAGCAGCCAGAACTGAAACTGCGCTCTGATATGAGATGCTGGAGTGGCAGGTGGTGGCTTCACCCACTGCCAGACAACACTAGCCCCAGTTTGCTGGTATTTTGTAGCTTTCTTTTGTGTTGTGCCTTTGTTTTGGTATCAACGGATTGCTGACTTCATAGAATGAATTTGGAAAAAATTCCTCCCTCTTCTCGTTTTTGGAATAATTTGAGAAAAGTGGTAATTCTTCTTTAAATATTTGGTAGGACTCAGCAGTAAAGCCATCTGGTCCTGGGGTTTTCATTGATGGGAGATTTTTTATTACTGATTCAATCTTGTTACTCATGACTGGTTTGTTTAGGTGTTCTTGCTTCTTCATGACTCAGCCTTGGTAAGGTGTGTATATCCAGGAATTGGTTCATTTCTTCTAGGTTACTCTTTTTATCATACAATCGTTTGTATTTCTGTGGTGTCAGTTGTAATATCTCCATTTTTACATCCGATTCTATATATTTGCATCTTCCCTGTTTGTGGTCTAGGTAATAAGGGTTTCTCAATGTTGCTAACCTTTTCAAAGAACTAGCTCTTTGTTTATTGATATTTTGTATTTTTAAAAAATTTTCTAGCTCATCTATTTGTGCTCTGAGTTTGTTATTTCTTTTCTTCTACTAATGTTGGGTTTGATTGGTTCTTATTTCCCTAGTTTTTTGAGGGATATCAATAAGCTGTGTATTTGAGAGCTTTCTGATCTGGGTGTGGATTGCTATAAATGTCCTTCTTAGCACTGCTCTGGCTGTATCGCACAGGTTTTGGTATACTGTGTCTCATTTTCATTTGTTTCAAGAAATTCTTTAATTTCCTTCTTAACTCTCCCTTGACCCAGTGCTTGTTCAGGAGTACCTTGAGTTTCATGTACGTAGGTAACTTCCAAAGGGGTTCTATTGTTGATTTATGGGTTTACTGCATTGTGGTTAGAAGAGATACCTGACAGGATTTCTAGTTTTAACCATTTGTCAAGATGTGTTTTGTGACCTGCCAGGTGACCTGTCCTGGAGAATGTTCCAGTGTTCTGTGTGCTGCTGAGAATGTGTGCAGTGCAGGTGCTGGATGGAATGTTCTAGAAGTCTGTCAGGTCCCACTGATGCCACGTGCAATCTCACTCTGCTGTTCTTTATTGTTTGCTTTGTTGGAATGCTCTGTCCATTTCTGAAAGTGGGGTGTTAAAGTCCCCTACTATTACTGTGTTGGGGACCATTGCTTCCTGTAGGTCTGTTAATATTCGCTTTGTGTGTCTGGGTGCTCCAATATCGGGTGTGGTTGTCATTTCCTTTGGTGGGATTGAACCCTTTATCAATGCATCACAGCTGCCATGCCTCCTTTTACTGGTTTTGATTTAAAGTCTGTTTTGTCTGCTAGAAGTATGGCTGCGCCTGCTTTCTTTTGGACACCATTCATGTGGGATATCTTGTTCTACTTGGGTATTTCCTCACGTTTCAGAGGCCAAGTGCCCCACACTTGCCACCCTTTACACCCCAGAGGACATCTACAGCTAGAGGGCTTCGCTTCAGAGATGGAGGGGGAAGGAGGAAAGGAAAGAGAACCGGCGGGGTGGGGGGAGACAGGGAGAGAGAAAAAGAGGCAGGGAGGGTGAGAGAGGAAGGGAGGGAGGGAGAGGGGGGAGAGAGAGAGGGAGGGAGGGATGTAGGGAGGGGAGAGAGAGAAGGAGAGAGAGAGGGAAAGAGAGAGAAGGAGAAAGAGAGGGACAGAGAGAGAGAGGGAGAGAGAGAGAGGGAGGGAGGGAGGGGGGAGAAAGAGAGAGGGAGGGAGGGATGTAGGGAGGAGAGAGAGAGAAGGAGAGAGAGAGGGACAGAGAGAGAGGGAGAGAGAGAGAGGGAGGGAGGGAGGGGGGAGAGAGAGAGAGGGAGGAAGGGATGTAGGGAGGAGAGAGAGAGAAGGAGAGAGAGAGGGAAAGAGAGAGAAGGAGAAAGAGAGGGACAGAGAGAGAGAGGGAGAGAGAGAGAGGGAGGGAGGGAGGGGAGAGAGAGAGAGAGGGAGGGAGGGATGTAGGGAGGAGAGAGAGAGAAGGAGAGAGAGAGGGACAGAGAGAGAGGGAGAGAGAGAGAGGGAGGGAGGGAGGGGGGAGAGAGAGAGGGAGGGAGGGATGTAGGGAGGAGAGAGAGAGAAGGAGAGAGAGAGGGACAGAGAGAGAGAGGGAGAGAGAGAGAGGGAGGAAGGGAGGGGGGAGAGAGAGAGGGAGGGAGGGATGTAGGGAGGAGAGAGAGAGAAGGAGAGAGAGAGGGACAGAGAGAGAGGGAGAGAGAGAGAGGGAGGGAGGGAGGGGGGAGAGAGAGAGGGAGGGAGGGACGTAGGGAGGAGAGAGAGAGAAGGAGAGAGAGAGGGAAAGAGAGAGAAGGAGAAAGAGAGGGACAGAGAGAGAGGGAGAGAGAGAGAGGGAGGGAGGGAGGGGGGAGAGAGAGAGAGGGAGGGAGGGAGGGACATAGGGGAGAGAGAGAGAGACAAGGAGAGAGGGGGAGAGAGAGAGGGAGAGAAACTTGTTTTTTGAGGGCTTCAGCCCAGCCCAGCCCTGGTCATTGTAGCCATATGGTGAGTGAACCAGAAGATGGAAGATGGAAGATAACTGTTTTTTTTCTCTCTCTCTCTCTCTCCCTCCCACCTCCCTTGTCTCTGTAACTCTGACTTTCAAATGAATTTTAAAAATGTAAAACAAACAAAATGCACCTGACCTCCTTTCCCCCAGAGCTTTCTCCCCCATCAAGGCTCCCACTCCATACCTAGAAAGGCCCCTCCTGGCCCAAGTCCCAGGCGGCCCAGCAGAGCCAGCCCTGCAGATGTGGGAAATGGCCCCTCTCACCCAGAACATGGGCAGCTGAGGCATGGACGTGTCTGGAGTCCGAGGAGCCCACAGAGGCCAGGTATGGGGCAGGTTCCAATGCGAAACATGTGGGTGAAGTGACACCTCCAGTAGGGGGGATGGGCAGTGGAGGGAGGCAGCTGGGGGATCAGACAGTCAAGCGCCGGCCCAGTATCTGCCCTCAGAAACCACAGAACCAAAGAGGAGCAAAAATCATAACTGAGGAGGGACTGGTGCTGTGGCGTAGCAGGTACAGCTGCCACCATTTGGGTGCCGGTTCAAGTCCTGGCTGCTTCACTTTTGACCAAGATCCCTTCTAATGTGCCTGGGAAATCAGTGGTCCCTGTACCCATGTGGGAAACCTGGAAGAAGCTTCTGGCTCCTGGCTTTGGTTTGGCCCAGCCCTGGCTGTTGTGGCCATTTGGGGAGTGAACCAACAGATGGAAGACCTTTCTCTCACATGCAGGAAAAGCGCTTCTGTCTAAAGGGGTCAGGGTGTGTTTTGTAAGCAGCTGGGCCTGAGACAGGGTTGGGCAGGAGCAGAATGGGCAGAGGGGATGCAGGTGCAGGTGTGAGGCACTCACTGGTGCTGTATAACAAACGGCCCCAAATCCAGCGGCCTGAGACACTAAGCGTGCATGGTGACACTCAGCGCCTGCTGGGCAGTGTGGGTGCGAGCTTCTGGCTCAGTGTATGCAGTAGTTTTTCTCTCCATAACAAACACCCGAGGGGGCAAAGCCACAAGAGCACAGCTTACTCAGCTCACATTCTGGAACTTCCGAGTCCAGAGGGCATGGTGCAGGCTTGGGCTCTGTGGCAGATGGTGGCGTGTATGGAGGCAGGATCCCATGGTGAACCAGGAAGCAGAGAGACACCCTAAACCCAGACGCAGGCTTTCATAACAATCGGAACTATCGTCCAAGGTCACTCCCACCAGGAGTCCCGGGACCTCCCAAGGGCCCCAGCTCCTAGACTCCAAAGTTGCATGCAGTTCCCGCCACCTTAGTACCATTAACGCATGACTTGAGCGGTTCAGCATGTGCAGGAGGTCAGAGGGCAAGTCACAGGCAAAGCACAGCAGCTGGGACTGTGGTCACCAGCAGGCTGCACTGGGCAGGGCAGCATGTGTGTGCTGGTGGATGAATACCACCAGTTCCCTGCCATGTGGACCTCCCGCGGGACTGGCGATGTAGCCTCTGGCTTTCCCCAGAGCAGGAGACAGGAGAGAGAGAAGAGGAAGCATGGAGCCCTCTGTGTTCTAGGCTTTAGGCTCCAGGCTCAGAGCCCCAGACCATTCGGAGTGTGAGGGAGTCGCCCCTGGGAGTGTCCTCCAGCCATGTGGACAGATCTGCAGGCAGCTTTGCAAGCTAACAAGGTGTATATGTGAAGCTAAGAAGAAGCTTAGTTTGATACAATTTGTGGAATACAACAACAACAACAACAAAACAAAAAACCCCAACACCAACCAGGGTGGGAAGCCAGGCTGGAAAGACTGCCTGGAGCAGGACCAGGAATGTGTTCATTCCCAGGCTGAGGGGTTCTGCAGATGGCAGGCCAGGCCAGGAGGTTATCAGCTTATGCCAGCAGGTGCCAAGCAGCCAACAGACTGGGAAGGGGACACAGCCAGGGCATGGTGGGGAGTGGCAGAGACAGTTGTGAATCTCTCTCTCTCTCTCTCTTTCACTTCCTCTTTCCCCTTTCCTCTCAGAAACCAAGCCCTCTAGCTGTAGATGTCCCTGGCTACTCTGCCATATGTGTGTGCAGAGCAAGCCCATCCTGGGATTGTACTGTCTGGTTGTGTCCTAACTTAGGTAACTAGTTCCCAGATTCTATGGTGTGTCCACGGCTTAAGTGCGTCCTGCAAGATTCCTGTGTTGAAGGCTTGGTCCCCAGTGTGGCCATGGAGGAAGGTGGTGGAAGCTGTTAGAGGTGGGAGGTCATTAGGTCTCTGGGGACCCTGCCCTTGGGAGAGAGCAACATAGTTTCTGTAGAACCCCAGTTAGTTTCCATTGTTTGAAAATGCAAGACTGGGCACCTACAATCTCTCTTGCCATGCTATCTCCTCCTCTCACAATGCTCCTGCTGTGATGCCATCTGTCATATGGGGACCCAGCCAAGGGAGCCCTCACCAGAGCTGAGCAAAGCTGGTGTCATGCCCTTGAACTCCTGAACTGAGGGATGAACTAATCTCTTTTCTGTATAAAGCACCCAGCCTCAAATACTTTGTTACAGCAATGGAAAGCTGACAAATACATCTGCAGCTTTGCTGGGTTGGCTGTCTCTACACCACCAGCTGTGTGTAACAACACACACCCTGTACTGTGCTGTCTTGCGTGAGGACCTCCTTTACTCTACATATTTTAGGTTTAGAGATAACATATTTGAGGCACAGAACAGTTAAAAAATTGCCCAAGGGCAGACACGGTAAGAAGTAGAACTAAGATAAAAACGACAGTTTGTGCATTGAAAATATTAATAGTTGTCACCAATTTCCCCTTAAAAAGACTGCATAGATCTTAAAAGGCTCCCATGCACACATTATAGTCTGATTCCTTACCCTCTTTGCATAACTGAGTGTTAGATGTCCTTGCCAATATATTGGGAAAAAATAATGCTCAACTGTTTAACTTTGTAAGTCCTTCTAAGATCGACGGTCATTTTGTGGTTTGTATTTTTTCTGCTGTGATTGTCTTTCAAGGTTTGGCTCATTTCCTGCTATGAGTCAGCCAGAACAGATGTATCACTGGTCCCCAATCCCACCTTTTCTGTATCCACAGGCTTTAATCACATGCTCTTCCTGGAGGAGAGTCCATTTCTCTCACCCGCCGATGTTAGACTTGGTCATACGATTGGCTTAGGTGAAGGGATTGTAGATAGAAGTGACAGTGGCCAGTGCCAAGCCTGGCATAATAACCTCACTTTTCTCTGTGTGCCTGTCTCTACTGCCATGGGAACATACCTGTCAGTCCAAGGAAGATGAGGCTCAGGGGGAATTGCATGGTCGTTCTCTATCCAAATAAGCTGACCCTCAATCAACCACGTATGCAAGAGTGAGAATATAGAATTACTGTTGGAGGGGCTGGTGCTGTGGTGTAGTGGGTAAAGATGCCATCTGCAGTGCCAGCGTCCCATATGGGCGCCAGTTCAAGTCCTGGCTGCTCTACTACCATCCAGCTCTCTGTTATGGTCTGCGAAAGCAGTAGAAGATGGCCCAAGTCCTTGGACCCCTGCACCCACATGGGAGACACAAAAGAAACTCCTGGCTCCTGGCTTTGGATAGGCACAGCTCTGGGAGTTGTGGCCATCTGGGGAGTGAACCAGCGGACAGAAGACTTCTCTCTCTCTTCCTCTGCCTCTATGTAACTCTGCCTTTCAAATAAATGAACCTTTAAAAAAAAGATTACTGTTGGAGACCACTCAGTTCTGAGGATGCTTTTTAGGCATAAAAACAGATGGATAATTACCATTTTAGGCATTTACTTACAATGTTCCATGTATATTATAGGTTTTAACTCTTTGTTGTGAAGTTTGCAGAGTCACCCAGACTCTCGATTCCGAATTTGTTTGAGTGTGCCTGTGTGTTTACTTATTTTGACTGTGTCAAGTTTCATAGATGAATTCATGTCCATCTGTCTTTTCTTTTTGGAAATCATGTCTTGCTCAGAGATATTCTTCCATGCCAGGTAAACTTTCACCCAAGTATTCTCTTTGTGATTTCATGATTTGCTCTGCTTTCCTTAAGTGTTTGACCTATTTGAGATTTATTGTGGTATTAAAGGGAGGTATGGAATCACTTTATATAAATGAAAATTTGATTGACCAGTATCTAGCCCTTCCTCTTCCTCCTCCTTTTCTCCTTCTTCTCCTTCTTCCTCTTCCTCTTCTCCTCCTCCTTCTCCTCTTATTAAAAATGTTTATTTATTTATTTGAAAGTCAGAGTTACAGAGAGGCAGAAGAGAGAGAGAGAGAGGTCTTCCATTCCATCGCTAGTTCACTCCCCAAATGGCTGCAACAGCCAGAGCTGGACTGATCCAAAGCCAGGAGCCTGGAGCTTCTTCTGGGTCTCCCATGTGGGTGCAGGGGCCCAAGGACTTGGACCATCTTCTATTGTTTTTCCAGGCTATAGCAGAGAGCTGGATCGGAAGTGGAGCAGCTGGGACTTGAACTGGTGCCCATATGGGATGCCGGCACTGCAGGCAGTGGATTTACCAGATATGCCACAGAGCCAGCCCCTCTTCTTCTTCTTTTTAAAGATTTATTTTATTTGTTTGAAAGGCAGAATGACAGAGTGGGGTGGAGAGAGAGAGAGAGAGAGAGAGAGCGAGCAAGCGAGCTATCTTCCATCCACTGCTTCACTCCCCAGATGGCCACAATAGCCCGGGCTGGGCCAAGCCAAATTCAGGAACTCCATTTGGATCTCCCACATGGGTGGCAGGGGTCCAAGGGCTTGGGCCATCTTCCACTGCTCTCCCAAGTACATTAGCAGGGAGCTGGTTTGGAAGCAGAGCAGCCAATGCTCAAATTGGCACTGTGATGTAGACACCAGCATCACAGGAGACAGCTCATCCTGCTATGGCATGAAGCCGGTCCCAGCCACACCTCTTCCCTTCACCATTGTGAGTGGCAATTTTGACTCTATATTGTGGTGCTTCTCAATTGGGGTGTACAGCAGAACCTGTGGGCATGCTTTATAAAAACACATGTGTGGACCGTTGCCGCGGCTCAATAGGCTAATCCTCTGCCTGCGGCACTGGCACCCTGGGTTCTAGTCCTGGTCAGGGCGCCGGATTCTGTCCCGGTTGCCCCTCTTCCAGGCCAGCTCTCTGCTGTGGCCCGGGAGTGCAGTGGAGGATGGCCCAAGTGTTTGGGCCCTGCACCCCATGGGAGACCAGGAGGAAGCACCTGGCTCCTGGCTTCAGATCAGTGCAGCGCGCTGGCCGCGGCGGCCATCGGAGGGTGAACCAATGGAAAAGGAAGACCTTTCTCTCTGTCTCTCTCTCACTGTCCACTCTGCCTGTCAAAACAAACAAACAAACACGTGTGTGGCCGGCGCCGCGGCTCACTAGGCTAATCCTCCACCTGTGGTGCCGGCACCCCGAGTTCTAGTCCTGGTCGGGGCGCCGGATTCTGTCCCAGTTGCTCCTCTTCCAGGCCAGCTCTCTTCTGTGGCAGCGGAGGATGGCCCAAGTCCTTGGTCCCTGCACCCTCATGGGAGACCAGGAGGAAGCACCTGGTTCCTGGCTTCAGATCGGCACAGAGCGCCGGTCGTAGTGGCCATTTGGGGGGGTGAACCAATGGAAGGAAGACCTTTCTTTCTGTCTCTCTCTCTCTCACTGTCTATAAACAAACAAACAAACAAAAAACCAAAACCAAAACAAAAAAACCAAAACCAAAACCAAAACAAAAAACACATGTGTGCCCTGTCTCTCCCTGGGAGATCTTCATTCTGACCTAGGTTTTGGGTGGACTTTTTTTTTTTTAAGAGTCCCATTTGTGGGGCTGGTGCTGTGGCGTACCTGGTAAAGCTGCCACCTGCAGTGCTGGCAATCCATTTGGGCGCTGGTTTGCATCCCAGGTGCTCCACTTCTGATCCAGCTCTCTTCTGTGGCCCAGGAAAGCAGCAGAGGATGGCCCAAGTCCTTGGGCCTCTGCACCCACATGGGAGACCTGGAAGAAGCTTCTGGCTCCTGGCTTCAGATCAGCACAGCTCCAGCCATTGCAGCCCACTGGGGAGTGAACCAGTGGATGGAAGACCTCTCTCTCTCTCTCTCTCTGTCTGCCTCTCCTTCTCCTTCTGTGTGACTCTGACTTTCAAATAAATAAAAAGGAAAAAAGAGTCCCATTTGGCTTTGATACTCACTTTTGGTTGAGAGCCGCCACTATTCACAGACAAAGCTGTGTCCACATCTCTTCTTTGATCCGTCACGTTCACCAGCTTGCAGCCGTTTCATCATTCAAAAGCTTTCACATCTGGATGGGAACACTTCCTTTTATTCCTCTGCCTTTTTGTAGCACAATCGTTCTCACCTATCTACTTTTTACTGACAAAGTCATTGTATGTTTCTAAAAATGTCCGTTGGAATTTTCACTGGGATCATATAGAGTTTATAGGGTTGGTATAAAAAAATCACTATCATTCTCTCCAAGAGCTAACTTCACATTTTCACGCAACCCTCCTGTCAGTAGGGTTGTGTGTTTGTCTCTGAATAGCATCCTGCCGGGCTGCAGGGTTTCTGATGTCCACTGTGCTGAGGCCTAATATCTGTTACACAGCACTGGCACCCTGTGGGTAAGGGAGGAACCCTCTGAGCTTTCTGCTTCTCCATCCTCTGCCGCCGAGTTGGCTTTTCCTGCCTGAGCCAAATAGTGCTTTGCTTCCATGTAGACTTTCGGCTTCTGTGATTCCCAGTGACTCATTTTAGAATGTCTCTGCCAATTATGGCCCCGGGCACAGGTAGAACTGGATGAACAATGCCCCTTTGGGAGGTGATGTCTGGATGATTTAGGATTTTGATGTATGGCAGGGGCTTAAGGCTCTCTCTTTTGCCACTTTATTTCTGCATCTCACTAAGTCACTGTATTCAGAGGCTTCTTTTAATGTCTAAAGGGGCTTGTATTTGCATGGGGCTGGTTACTGACTAGTTTGAGAAGAAAAGTACAGATTTCTGCTTAATTAAATCTATGGAACTTAGGGTTTTATAAAGGCAGTACTGTAGAGGTGGAACCTGCATTAAACATTATCAGTTTTTTTTTTCTGTCTCCACAGAAGATTTAATTTCTTATATAGAAATGCCTCCAAGTAAAAAATTAATTCAGGAAAAATGCGGGATACAAAATTAACATACAAAAATCAGCAGCATTTCTATACACAATAATGAACTATCTGAGAAAGAAATCAAGAAAGCAATCCCATTTACATGAGTTCAGGAAACCTGAAATACATTTAACCCAGGGAGAGAAAGATCACTCTGATCTTCCAGGGGCACACACTGGCACAGTGGTTAAAAGTGCCTACATCCAGGCCGGCGCCGTGGCTCAACAGGCTAATCCTCCACCTAGCGGCACCGGCACACCGGGTTCTAGTCCCGGTCAGGGTGCCGGATTCTGTCCTGGTTGCCCCTCTTCCAGGCCAGCTCTCTGCTGCGGCCATTGGAGGGTGAACCAACGGCAAAGGAGGACCTTTCTCTCTGTCTCTCTCTCTCACTGTCCACTCTGCCTGTCAAAAAAATAAAAAAAAAAAAGAAAAATAAATAAAAAAATTTAAAAAAGGAAAAAAAAAAAGTTCCTACATCCCACACCAGAGTGCCCAGTGTGGATTCCAGCTCTGGTTCTAACCCATCTTTCTGCTAATGCACACCTTGTGAAGGCAGCAGATCTTTGCCCTCGTGCTTGGGTCCCTGCCATCCACACAAGAGTCCTAGACTGAGCTCCTGGCTCCTGGATCAAGCCCTTTGCTGTTGTGTGCATTTGGGGAATGAAACTGGAAGATGGAAGACCTGTGTCTCTTTATCTATCTTTCTGTCTTTTCTTTTTTTTAAAAAATAAAAGATTTATTAAAGATTTATTTTATTTATTGGAAGGGCAGTTACATAGAGAGAAAGAGAGATAGAGAGAGGTCTTCCATCTACTTCTGGTCCACTCCCCAAATGGCTGCAACAGCTGGAGCTAGGCTGATCTGAAGCCAGGAGCCAGGAGCTTCTTCTGGGTCTCCCATGTTGGTGCAGGGGCCCAGGGATCTGGGCTATCTTCTTCTGCTTTCTCAGGCCATAGCAGAGAGCCAGATCAGAAGCGGAGCAACTGGGACTTGAACCAGCGCCCATATGGGATGCCAGCACTGCAGACCGGGGCTTTAACTTCCTGCACCATAGTGCCAGCCTCCAAAATAAATAAATCTTAAAAAAAAAAAGGGCCAGCACCGTGGCTCAACAGGCTAATCCTCCACCTTGTGGCGCCAGCACACCGGGTTCTAGTCCCAGTCGGGGCGCCGGATTCTGTCCCAGTTGCCCCTCTTCCAGGCCAGCTCTCTGCTATGGCCCAGGAGTGCAGTGGAGGATGGCCCAAGTGCTTGGGCCCTGCACCCCGTGGGAGACCAGGAGAAGCACCTGGCTCCTGCCTTTGGATCAGCGCGGTGCACTGGCCGCAGCACGCCGGCCGCAGTGGCCATTGGAGGGTGAACCAATGGCAAGGGAGGACCTTTCTCTCTGTCTCTCTCTCTCACTGTCCACTCTGCCTGTCAAAAAAAAAAAAAAATCTCTCAGGAAAGTGTCTGCATTTGCCCCTGCATCTTCAGCCTCTCCTTTCCCACAGAGGCATTGGGCTTCGTGCTCTCTCCTCAGGGAGGGGCAGCTTTTTCCGAGATGCTCTGGTGTCGAAGCAGCTGCAGCTTCCCTGGCTCTAGGCTGAGCTTCAGGCCTCGTTCTCCAGCAGGTGCTGTTGTTAGATCAGCTCCCTGTTCCTTCATCCCTGGCTGTGGTGGGGGACACGGGCTCTACCAGGCCCCAGAGCCCCAGGCCCTCCCCATAGCTATCTGTGAAGTCCTTGCAAACCCGTCTCACATAGTGACGTCCAGGCTTGCATCCTGGCCTCACTGCCATCAACGCTCGTGTGATCTGGGGCCACTTTTTACAGACTCCTCTGGGCCTCAGCTTCCATCCCCTAATGGCAGTTAAAATCCTTCTTTCCTCTGCCTTTTTCTCTTCTCTTGTATCCATTATCCCTCATTTAGCATGGATTTTGTCTTTTAAAGATTGATTTATTTATTTGAAAGGCAAAGTGACAGAAAGTGAGAGGGAGAAACAGACAGAGAGAGAGATGTCTTCCATCTGTTGGTTCACTCCCCACATGGCCACAAAGGCTGGGGCTGAGCCAGGCTGAAGCCAGGAGCCAGGAGCTTCTTTAGGGTCTCCCACCTGGGTACAGGGGCTCAAGCACTTGGGCCATCTACCACTGCTTTCCCAGGCCATAACAGACAGCTGGATCAGAAGAGGAGCAGCCGGGACTCGATCTGGCGTACATTTGGGATGCTGGCACTGCAGGCAGTAGCTTAGTCTACTATACCACAATGCTTTCTAGAGTGACTGTTAACCATGGCCATTAGGCATTTTAACTGATAGGAAGACTTGATTGGCAATGTCCCAAGGGTTCCTTTGAAAATATTTCATCTTTTGTTCCATTCTGTCATTGTTAATGGCTTCTCTGGTTTGCCAAGCGGGCAGACAACAAAACAAAAGGTCATAGCATCAGAAGATTTCCTGGTAGCTGATGGAATCAAGCTGTACCCAGAATCCAGGCATCCCTTGCCTGGAAGTCATTATGAGACAGACATTCGAGCAAGCATACGTGACACCCAAGTGCTGCCCGGGGAAGCCGTTCTGACACTGCTCTTCTGTCCCCAGATCATGGGACTCTTCCCATGCCTGGGGAGCCGTGTCCTCCAAATGCTCCTTAAAAGCTAAAAATACCCTGATTGCCCAAACGTGGTGAGCCCCGGCCAGATAACGAACATCTTTGCTTCTGCTGCCCGGTGCTCTGAAAGGGGAATAAGATATTAATCAGCAGTCACTGGAACCACCTTCTCCCCGGCCACCTGTTGGTGTAGCAGGCCCACTGCTATACTGCTCAGCACTCAGTCCAGCTCAGGAGGTCAAAGTCCCTGGAAGCCTGTCACCCCTCCTCCGCTGGGAGTCTGTGCCCATCCCCTCAATACATATTTTTTTCCTTCAAGAGGCAGCGACAGTGGCTTCTCCATGCTGTGGACTTCCTTCAGGAATTGGCCTGTGTTCACACCCATCCAGCAAGACCTCCAGCTGGTGCCATAGCTTCCTGAACTTGCTCTTTGGGAGGTGGGCTTGCTGTGCCCAGGAGCATCTCTCTGCCTTATGTGTCTGAGATACCTGTCTCAGATATGCTTGCACCTGGTGAGCCGTGAGCTGTCACAGCCCCCAGGGGGAGATGCCTGGGAGAGATTTGGCTACTGCAGGCAGGAGGGGATGATGTAGTGTGCAAAGAAATGGAGGGCAGGACCCATTCACCCCGTAATCCATCTCCATCTGTCTGTCCAAACCCCTCCCTCCCTCCCTCCCTCCCTCTCTTCCTTTCTTCCTCTTTCCTTCCATCCATCTTCCCATCCATCCACATGTCCATCCAAACTTTTATTCATCCCTCCCTCCTTCTACCCACCATACATTAATTAACTCAACTTTTATCCATCATACTTTCATCTGTCCACCTATATACTCTCTCCTTCCATCCATCCATACATCCATCCATGCATCCATACAAACTTCTATTCATCCATTCCTACCTACCTTTCTCCTTCCACCCACCACACATTAATTAACCCAACATTTATCCATCCATACCTTCATCCATCATCTATCCACCATTCTTCCTTCCTTCCTTCCTTCCTTCCTTCCTTCCTTCCTTCCTTCCTTCCTTCCTTCATCTCTCTGTCCTAAATCAACCCTTCCTCCCTTTCCTCCTTCCCTTCCTTCCTTCCTGACTTCCATCCATCCACCCACCCTTCCATCCATCCATCCATCCATCCATGGATTTAGGTATTAATTCCCCCTTTCTTTAGCAAACAATTGAAGACTGTGAGCCTGATGCTAGGCTTACAAAAACAAGGTGTCAAGTTGCTCAGTTTGATGCTGGCATTGCCATGTAAGCAGAGGTGCACTCCGCAGTGTAGAAAATGCCACAACAGGAGCAGATTCATGAAGAGAGGAGCATGTGGCGGTGGGCATGATGGAGAACTAAGTCTCCACAGAGCTGGCATTCCCCAGGTCTGAGAGGACAGGGATGTGCTAAGGGGACTGGGGTGAGGCAGAGCAGCGATCTCCTCTGTAGGGCTGGCGAGGCAAGAGTGCAGCAGGGAGAGGGTGTCCTCCATGGAACAGGTGAGGCAGATATAGCAGGAGCAATGTGCAAGGCATGGAGAGACTGCCGACGCCTGGCTGTGAGGCTTCTGTTTTATTCTGCAGGAGACACGGAGTGCTGAGATGAGGAGGGATAAACCGACTTGCATTTTGAAAAGTCATTTGGGCTGCATTTTGGTGGGCAGACTGGAGGAAGTGAAATGGGAGAGGGGGGCAGGTGGGAGACTATCACCACCGTGCAGGCAGGAGGTGCAGGTGGCTGGAGCCAGGGTGGGCAGTGCAAAGACCGGGAATCTTTCATCCTTTGGTTTACTCCCTAATGGCCACAAGGGGCAGCACTGGGTCAGGCTGAAGTCAGGAGCCTGGAACTCCATCCAGGTCTCCCATGTGGGTGATAGGGTCCCAAGGACTTGGGCCGTCTTCTGCTGCTTTCCCAGCAGGCATTCTCAGGAAGCTGAATCAGAAGGGGAGCAGCCGGGAGTTGAACCAGTGCCCATATGGGATGCCAGTGTCACAGGCGGTGGCTTAACCCACTATGCCACAATGCTGGCCTCTGGTGCAATTCATTGACAGTTACTTTGATTATTTTGAAGTTTTTTTTTTTTTCAAAAAAGACTTCTTTATTGATTTGAAAGGTAGAGTAATAGTGAGAGAGAGAGAGAGAGAGAGGGAGAGGAAGAGGGAGAGGGAGAAGGGACAGAGAGAAGGAGAGAGATCTTCCACCTGCTGGTTCATTCCCCAAATGACTGCAATAGCCAAGGCTGGATCAGGCTGAAGTCAGTATCCTGGAACTCTCTTATGGTCTCCCACATGGCTGGCAGGGGCCCAAGCACTCGGATCAGCTTCCAGTCCCTTCTGGGGAGCCTTAGGAGGAAGCTGGATCAGAAGTAGAGCAGCCGGGACTCGAACCAGCACTGTGATATAGGATGCCAGGGTTGTAAGCAGCAGCTTAACCCAGTGTGCCACAACACCAGCCCCTATAGCTGAGTTTTAATTATATCATACATAACTCTGTATGTGACATACTATTGTATGTGTGTGTATATGTCATATCTTATATATGGATGTCTGTGTTATATATTCTTGATGTGCTGCAAGTTAGGGAATATTTATTATGTACCTTGAAGAAACATTGTTGTCTCCAGCGCGGCTGACTGGAGAATTCTCATTACCTGTAGACTTAGCTCGCTGCTTGGTTCTGAGTGTTCACAGTCACGCCTGCTTGCTTCAGATTTTGTCTGTGTGGTTCCCGACATCACCCCCTGGTTCTCCACATTCCTCTGCTTAAACAGTTGGTCCTGAATAAAACATGATGGCAGAGTGCTCGTAAGGACAACAACGAGAGAGCTTGAGTCACTTCACTTCTGCTCCCTGTGAGCTGGAATTCATGCTTAAAATTCAAAACAGAGAAATGGAACAATATAGGAAGTTTTCCTTCTTTCCTCTTTATTTTTTTAGACAAGAACAAATCTTAGTTCTTCTGTGAAATATTCGGCTGAATTTGAATAATGTCTCTAATATGGCAGTTTCTATTCCATATATCAATGGAAGTAGTCAATCATTTTAAGTCTAAAGAAAAATCTAGAAAACAATGATTGCAAATGATTGGTACATTAATTTGCTATAATAGTCAAGGTTATTGAAGCATAATTTGCACAAAGTGCAATGTATCATTTTTAGGTGGTTTCTCTTGGGCAGGTACCTAGGAGTCCAGCTGCTGAGTTGTGTGGTAAATATTTCACTTTATAAGAAAATGCCCAGCTGTCTTCCAAAATCAGCCATGCTCAAGAGTTCCAGTTGTCCAATGCCTTCTGAAAAATCATCTAATGTGGTGTGAAGTGGTAACTCATCTGATTTATTTTTATTAATTTTTAAAATTTTATTTATGTGTTTATTTGAAAGGCAGAGAAAGAGAGAGAGAGAGAGAGAGAGAGAGAGAGAGAGAGAGAATATCTTCTATCCCCTGGTTCACTCCCCATATGGCCACAACAGCCAGGACTGAGCCTGGACTGAGCCTGGACTGAGCCTCCCCCAGGTCTCCCACATGGATGCAGGGACCCAAGCACCTGGGCTATCCTCCACTGCTTTCCCAGATGCATCAGCAGGGAACTGGAGCAGAAGGACTGGAACAAGTGCCCACATAGGATGCTGGTGCTGCAGGCTGGGGCCTTAACCTGCCGAGCCACAACGCCAGCCCCTGCGTTTATTTTTAAGAAATTTTATTTATGTATTTTATCTAAATGAATGGCAGAGAGACATAGAGGAGAGATCTACCACCTGTTACCATCTCCCCCACCCCCTCAACCTCACCCCCTGCCAAATAGCTGCTACTACTGGGGCAAGGCCAGGCTGAAGCCAGAAGCTGGGAACTCAATCTGGGTCTCTCACATGGGTGGCAAGGACCCAACTACCTGAGCCATCATCTCCTGTTTCTTATAGTGTGCACCGGCAGGGAGCAGAGCCAGTACCTGAACCCAGGTACTCTGATAAGGGGTGCAGGTGTCTCAAGGGGCTTCCCAGCCCCCAGGTCAAACGCTTACTACAAGAGGTGGATTTTTAAAAACACTTCTCTGCTCTGGATATCAAGGACGCTAAAAACATCGTCTACAAGATGCGTTGAGTAAAGAGGCAGGTGGGAGGTTACTGAGGGGGACATTGATAGCTGGAGCCTGGGGAGCTCCAAGCCTGGGCAGGGGAAGGACTGTGGTCTCCCAAACCACATCCAGATGCTCTGCTAGGTGCAGAGCCTGGCTTGGCCCTTGGCCCTGGAGAGCTGTGGGTCTTGCAAGCTCAACCAGGCTGGAGTAGCCAGCCGTGTGGAGGAGATGCTGCTGCAATGCCCCTTGCCATGAACTTGGGGGGCAGGAGGAGGGACTATGGGGCAGGGCTTCTCTGGCACCTGCTCACAGAGGGAGCTCTTTCTAATTCCCAGCCTCTGGTTTTCATCTCAGAGAATCTGGCCTGAGACTGTGGGCAGTAAATCAAGCGTTCACCTAGCAAAAAATCTGCTGTGGTTAGCTGGGGGTGACGGGGTGAGGAGGGGCTCACTCTGAGTGCCACTTGGCTTAAACGACATCCCAGAGGCAGTGTCTGCAGTGCTCTGCCAGCCATTGCTGTGGACTCAGGGCAGCTGGTGCACCTGGGTGCTGGGCATGACAGGTGGTGGGAACAGGGCAGGAGTGGAAGAGGGGTTCTTGTCTTTGCGCAAGAAAGAATTCAGGTGTGAGACAGAGGGGTGGTGGTAAGCAAGGTAGCAAGGTGTAATGGGGGTAGCATTGGGCACCTCTCCAGATGGAATCTGAGAATTCAGACTGTGGTAAGTGAGCTTACACGGTTTAATGGAGAGAATACACCTGCCAGGCTGGGTGGGCGTCTCGGGAAAGGCGGAGTTTGCAGTCTGTATCCAGACTGGAGTTTATAAGGGAATGGGGTCCAGTGTTTCCTGCTCTACTTCCTCTTCCCCTCCTCCCTCTTCTGCTGGACAAAGAGTTTGCTGGGTGTGAAAATAGGTCAAGTACCTCCCAAGGCTTTATTACTCAGGGTCATCAGACTGGGCAGCCCACGTGGGTGGAGGGAGGCAGAGAGGATCCTCCTAGGGTGCCTGCCTCTGGGGGCAGTAGAGAGGAAGGCTGGAGTCATCTGTGAAGCTATCAGGGGTATGGACAGGACTCTGTAGTGTAAAATACTGGGCTGCTTCCAACGTGTGCGTTCGCGACTGCTCCCCTCCCTTGCTTTCTGTGGGTGCTTTGTTTTCCCTACGCGCCTCTCTCACATATAGGCTAATGTCTAACTTCCTGCCTAACTTGATGATGAGTCAATGGCACAGCTGCAGGTCCAGTTGCCCAGAGCAAGGGATTTCCATGGGATGGGCAGGTTCTCCCTGTCCCTCAGAGGTCAGAGAAGACTCCCAGTGAGTCTTGATCTGCTGACTTGCCAGTGGCACCCCGGGAACCAATGCCGGTAATGGGAAAATTACCTGGTTCTGTCCTGCATCGCAGATCTTTAATGCCTTCTCCAGCAACTGTGGTGCTTGCTCCTGCCCAGCTGCTGGACTCTAACTGCTGAGAAGTGTGGGTTCTCAGGCGCTCGCTGGACCGCAGAGCTGAAAAGCAACCGTGTTTTAGATTTAGGCTAACCACCCACAGGCTGCACCGTGAGAAACCATGGCGGTGAAGCCCACGGCCAGACTCCACCTGTAATCAAATAATCCAAGGTGTGCATGATCTCTGCAGGGAAAAATCCATACCACAGTGCATGGCAGCACACATCGTTGCCATTGGAAGGCAGAATTTGAGCATTTGAGCCAGGATGGGCAGGGGAAGCGCTGTAAGAAGCCATGACAGGGGCCAGCACTGTGGCATAGTGGGTAAAGCCACCACCTGCAGTGCTGGCATCCCTTATGGGCGCCGGTTCTAGTCCTGGCTGCTCCTCTTCCAATCTAGCTCTCTACTATGGCCTGGGAAAGCAGTAGAAGATGGCTCAGGTCCTTGGGGCCCTGCATCAATGTGAGAGACCTGGAAGAAGCTCCTGGCTCCTGACTTTGGATTGGCCCAGCTCCAGCCATTGGGCCATTTGGGGAGTAAACCAGCAGATGGAAGACCTCTCTCTGTCTCTCTCTGCCTCTGCCTCTCTGTAACTCTACCTTTCAAATAAATAAATAAATCTTAAAATAAAATAAAATAAAATAAAATAAAAAATAAGAAGCCACAGCATGCAGCCTGCTGGCTGGCAGCTCTTAGGGAGAGCAGCTTTGCACAATGTGTGCTGTATTGCTCTGCCCTGATTTTATTTTTGCCAATGGTTTTTAATATTTGCTTACTGTATTACTCCAGGTGCTGAGCAGGACATGGAGAGATTTGGGTCAGGAGGCAGATTTCTCCTCCTGCACGGCACCACCAGCCCCCGGTCTAAGCAGGACACCCTCTTTCCAGGGCGCCTTCATGTACCTGTGGGCATGGAAGTCTAGAACATCAAGATGGGGCCTTGGAGGCCCTTTAGGGAGAGACACTTGGGAACACTTAGCTTAGCCTATTGGTGCTGGGCTGAGGACAGCCTGCAAAGCAAAGTGTGAAAGAGACGAATCTCAGTACATCAAAATCATTTCAAGTGAAATCAAAAGGCAAATGGCAAAATGGGAAAAATACTTACAGCAATGTAAGTGGCTGATGGTTAGAGTAGCTACAATTTTCTCTAGGTAGCCCTGGCTTATAGGTGCATCGTCCTACATAGCTGATTGCAGCACTTCTACTCTAAAGGTGGCCTGATGTGGACAGTGCATTATCCTAAACATGATTTCCTAGCTATAGTATATGAAGACTGTTTGCATGTTAGAATGCATATGGGGGTACTCAGAAAAATGGGATGAAACCAGAGTTAGCATGGAACTGTAGATTAAAACAGAGATTTGGGGCCAGTGCTGTGGCCTAGTGGGTAAAGCTGCTGCCTGCATTGCCAGCATCCCATATGGGTGCCAGTTTGAGTCCCAGCAGCTCCACTTCTGATCCAGCTTTCTGCTATGGCCTGGGAAAGCAGCGGAGGATGGCCCAAGTCCTTGGGCCTCTGCACTCACGTGGAAGATCTGGAAGAAGCTCCTGGCTCCTGACTTTGGATCAGCACACCTCTGGCCATTATGGCCAATTGGGGAGTGAACCCAACAGATGGAAGACCTCTCTCTCTGCCTCTTCTCTCTCTATGTAACTCTGACTTTCAAATAAATAAAATAAATTTTTTTTTAAAAAGGGTCACTTCATACTGAAAATGATCTACCACTGATAGCAAAAGTGGAGGTGGCAATAAGGTAATGTTTTTGGTTACCACTTGCAAAGTTTTGGGAGCAAGTCTGAACACACACACACACACACAGATGGAGTTGGGGATGGGCACTTCTCACCCTGCTGGTTGTCACATAACTTAGAAGAACCTTCTACAAGGTTATTTATGCAACTCCCATGAGGTGGCTTTCCACTTGCAGGAAAGCATCTACAGGCAATATTTGCAGCCTTGCAGCCTTGTGTGTATACCATCAGAAAGAAGCTAAGTGCTCAACAAAGAGGAGCCAGTTACATTGTCCACATTGTTGTTGGCTGATGGTTATTAAGTTGCACTAAGCCCTTTGCACAGATTGTGCCTTTCAATCCCGAGGCACTGAATGAGTAACGCTTTTCCTCTCTGCAATCATCCTCAGCCTCTCTTTCAACATCAGATGTGTGGGTTCTGCATCCCACTCCGATGCTCCAGCACTAGCTGAATCTTTCTACAGTTCCACTCAGTTCTGGTACTAATTGCCTAGGATTGGGGCAGACCCCACAGGTTAAGGTCTCTGCCTTGCATTTCAAATGCTGCTTTCTAGGGGTGGCTCACCAGGTCGCCCAGACTTCTGTCTGCCTTGCCTACAAACTGCATGCTCTCATGATCTAGTCCGCAGATCCAGTCACTTCTACAATGGCTGACAGCTCAGGGAACAGTCTGTCCACTGGATTCCTGCAAGGTTGTAATGAAGGGTGCAGGTGACCAGCCAGGTAAAGAGGTAAGCAGGGCAAGGTCCCTGTGGGCTGGTAGTACAGGGACTCCTGTGTCCTATGCCCAGGAGTTTTGTGTGCCTCCTTCCTGGGATGTGGATACATTTTTGTTCACCAACATGTAAGCTCTCCAAACTCCATCAATGTTGTTTTGTTTTTTAAGATTCATTTATTTATTTGAAAGTCAGAGTTAGAGTTGAGAGACAGACAGACAGAGACAGACAGACAGACAGACACACACACACACACACACACAGAGAGAGAGAGAGAGAGAGAGAAAGAGAGAAAGAGAGAGAGAGAGAGAGAGTGTGTTATCTTCCATCTGCTGGCTCACTCCCCAAATGGCTGCAACAGCTGGGGCTGAGCCAGCCTGAACTTAGGAGCTAGAAATGTCTTCCAGGTCTCCCACATGGGTGCAGTGGCCCAAGCACTTTGGCCATCTTCCACTGCTTTCCCAGGCCATTAGCAAGGAGCTGGATCAGAAGTAGAACAGCCAGGACTAGAACTATTGCCCATATGGGATGCTGGTGCTACAGACAGAACTTAAGCTGTTGTGCCACAGTGCCCAACCCAGTGTTTTGGTTTTTCAATGGAGGCTCCATTAAGCTGGTGTGATTGAGCAAATCATTGACCACTGGTTATTAACTTAAGCTCCAGCCCTTCTCTCCTCCCTGGGGTAGGTGAGACACCTGTTAAAGAATAGCTATGGGAATAGGACCAAAAGTTGAGTTGATTAAGATGTATTTTGACTCTTGTGGGAGATAAACCTACCATAGAAAGATTCAAGTAGAAGAAGAATTTGGTGCAGTGGTTAAGGTGCTGTTTGGGATGCCTGTATCCCATATTGGAGTACCTGGGATCAAGTCCTGGCTCTGCTCCTGGCTCCAGCTTCCTGCTAATGCACACCTTGGGAGGCAGCAGGTCATGGCTCAAGTATTTGGAACCCTGCCACCCACAAGGAAGACCCAGACTGAGTACTGGGATTCTGGCTTCAGCCTGGTCCCAGCCCTGACTGCTGTGGGCTTTTGGGGAGTGAGCCAGTGAGTGAGATCTCCACCCTCCTCTCACTCTACCTTTCAAATAAAAATAAATAAATTTTTAAAATATCAGGGATCCTACATCTACTGAGACAACCCGAATAAATGAACACCCTTTGCTCTACAACAAAGTTAGTGGGACAGTTCACCGAACAGAAGTGAGTCTTTGCTTCTGCTTCCCAGACTGTTGTAAGATGGTAATAGCCCCTGGAGCTCCCTGTGGGCCAGATGGGTCAGCAGATCATTGGGTTGGTTTCTCAGTGAGGATGTGGCTTGTCTTGGGCTCCTGAGGCTGTAACGTGTGGCTTCTCAAGAGAAGACTCAGTAACTGTCTATCTGCTCACACAGATCAGGGCTGGGTGCTTGTCTTTCCAGGATGATTTCTGGGGAGCTTCATTACCAATGTTTGATTCTGCCCATACACAGCAGGTTGCTTGTTCAAATGAGGACAGTGAAAGACATATACCCAAGGAAACAGAGGACTGTGTCTGGAGTGGGGACAGATGGCAGATGGGGCCTGTTGCTAATGGAGTCAGACTTGCCCAGGTTTTTTTTTTTTTTTAATTAAACTTTTATTTAATGAATATAAATTTCCAAAGTATAGCTTATGGGTTACAATGGCTTCCCCCTCCCAAAACTTTCCTCCCACCCACAACCCTCCCCCCTCCCGCTCCCTCTCCCCTTCCTATCACATCATGATTCATTTTCAATTCTCTTTGTATACAAAAGATCAGTTTAGTATATATTAGGTAACGATTTCAACAGTTTGCCCCCATATAGCAACACAAAGTGAAAAGAAAAGAAAAAAAAATACTGTTGGAGTACTAGATATAGCATTAAATAAGAGTGTACAGCACATTAAAGACAGAGATCCTACATAGTATATTTTTTTAAATTAATTAATTTTCTATGCCATTTCCAATTTAACACCAGGTTTTTTTTTTTCATTTCCAATTATCTTTATATACAGAAGATCGATTCAGTATGTAATTAGTAAAGATCTCATCAGTTTGTACCCACGCAGAAACACAAAGTGTAAAAATACTGTTTCAGTACCAGGTTTTTGTGGGATAGGATGAAAGCACTGGGAGGATCTCTTGCTCACGCATTTCCAGTGGGTCCCCCGGATCCTGAGGTTTTACAGGAGTGCTAAAGGGACACGAATGAGGGGCTGGGGGCTGGTGGGGTTTGTGGCTGGCGGCCAGGGCCTTCTGCCTGCACCCTGCCTTGAGCATTCACTGTAGACAGTTCACAAGAGACATGTTCCCATTTTTCATTTCTGTGCATGTGACGACAGGTTCTGTGGGGCTTGGAGTCAAAACTCTAGAACACTGGGCTCGCTGAATCCGCTAACTTGACAGCTGATGAACCAGAGGCCAAAGAGGCTCATCCAAGGACACCATGGCCACCCCGTGAGCAGATACTCCGGACCTCCTGAATTCTAGCCCAAATGAATGACTTGATGGAGGCCTGATTCGCTCATGGGAAGTGGGAGCTCAGATTCCGGTGTGGCATCCTTGGGCAGGTGCTGGACAACAAGTGGAAGAGAGGCCCCAGCAGACTCAGAGCCTGGCTCTCCTAGGCCCTGGGGCTTGGCTGAGTCACATGGTCCATGCTCTACCTCCAAACATCTTTCCTCACCACAGAGTCTTGTCTTTTTCCTAAATGTTCCCCCAAATAAAAACTCCATCTGCTATCTTCCTTTGTGTCCTCTGGGTCAGTCCTTGAATCCCTGCCTTACCTTGCCTTGTCCGTGTGGTCAGAAAGCAGGTATTGCTATGGTCGGTGACCATGTCCGGCATGCGTTTGATTACAGGGATGATCCCACGTGAGGTTAAATGCAGCTCCAGGAAGAATGCTGTCATGTCCATAGTGAATCCCATAGGAGCTGAGGTCACTTGTCCCGCTTCACTTCCCTGGGAGGTGTCAGAGGCGATGGACCACGGATGTGACACATTTAGCACTAAAGTTTGTGTTTGTCCTAAGTGGGCAGAAGCCTCGCTGGTGTGAAAGTCGCTGTCCCTTGGGATCATTATCCAGCACTTGTCCATGTCACGTGCTACGTGGACCCAGGTGGGTATGCTGGCAGTACAGGGACAGTTTCAGAGGAGGGAGTGCAGGAACACAAGATGAGCCAGCCATGTCACATAACCCACCTGGGACCCTCCATTTCTGTTTTCATGTGTCGCCCCTATTCAGAACCATGGAGAAGTAGGCATGCAGCATCTTGTGGCAGCCAGCTGTGTGACCAGGGCTCAGCAGAGAGGGCCCATGGGATGAGGAGCTGTGACTGTTAATGACATCACTAGGGCAATGCCCTCTCACAGAGCCAGGCTTCCAGGAAGACAGGAAGGTGTGTGATAGGGATGCCCCTCTGGCCTCTGGCCAGGATCCAGGAGAACTGTTCTAGAGAGTTCCCAGCACAAGGATGTGTGCCTTAGCCCCCTGTGTGCTTCCTGCATTGCTGGCTGCACCCACAGTCACCTCCTTGGCTGTTGGACAGTCCCCTAGTATTGATCCTCTTCCTCAGAGATCTTTTTGGGGCTGCTGTGTAAAGAAGAAATGCCATTTTTTTTCCGTCCAACGACTATCAGGTAAACACATTTTAGAAATGCATTTTAAGACATGGGAGATCAGCCTTTGCCTTCCAGTGGATGGCCTGTTGCAACTTTCCTGGCAGAGGACTTTTAGCTGTTAGAGGTAAGGAAACAAGGGTCTTACCTCACTAGGGTCTCCGATCCAGTGAAGTGTGTGATAGGTGCAGAGGCAAATTTCCTTGAACTCAAAGAAAGCAAATAGCCTGGTAGGACGTAGCAGACTGATGGCTAAGTAAGCCAAGGGATTTGTTGCCTGCTTAGCAGCTGGGGTGGGTTTATGGCTTGAAGCAGGTGGATTGGTGGCAGAGCTGTGGGAGAATCCGTTAGAAGAGGGGCATGTGCTTGTCTCCAGGGGAGAAATACAGGGAAGGAAACCAGCCAGGAAAGGTAGATTTTACTAAATATGGAGAGATAGGTTTTAAAGAGTTGTGTGGGGCCAGCGCTGTGGTATTGTGGGTAAAGCTGCTGCCTGCAGTGCCGGCATCCCATATGGGCGCCGGTTAGAGTCCCATGTGCTCCACTTCTGATCCAGCTCTCAGCTATGGCATGGGAAAGCTGTAGAAGATGGCCCAAGTCCTTGGGCCCCTCTACTCACGTGGGAGACCCAGAAGAAGCTCCTGGCTCTCATGGCTTCAGATCTGCACAGCTTCAGCTGTTGCAGCCAATTGGGGAGTGAACCAGCAGATGGAAGACCTCTTTTTCTTTCTCTCTCTGCCTCTCCTTCTCTCTCTGTGTAATTCTGACTTTCAAATAAATAAATCTAAAAAAAGAAAAGAAAATAAAATGCCTACCCTGCATAAACTACCTTTAATTTTCTTAAACAAAGGAGAAGCCACTGCGTGCCTTTGCAGCAAAGGGAGGGATTGGGTTAACCTGTCTTGGTCATGGGCTCAGCCCTGTACATCTCTGATCTATCCCTTGAATGACTGGCCTCTGATCCAGGAAGACCCTATGGATGGTTCTTGGAAGCTGCGGCCATCATGTCCATTCAGGGAGATGTCCAGAGGAAGGTAAGGAAGATTCTTTTCCCATGTTAACACGGGGGCAGCGTGAGACCCTGTTGAGAGCCCCGGCAGACCTGCCCTTGTCTCTCATTGGTTGGAAATGGGAGATGAGCCCAGGGAGATGGGCTCACAAAGTCCACCTGGCTCTGCAGAAGTGGCCACTGCAGCTGACAATCAAGAGTGGAAACAACTAAAATCAGGGCTCTACCAGCCAGGAAGGAGGTTGTTTCCAAAACAGTGTCTACCCCGGGGACTTCCCAAGGTCCCTTGCACACCAGCAGGTTCTGGATGATGTGCACCTGTTGCCAGTCTGCAGTGTGAAGGAAGGCATGTGATGTGCAGGCCTCCAGGCCGTGCTGGACAAGACACACCCATGCTGTAATGCCTTGGCTCTTCCAGGACAATTGGACAGATACCGTGGGGCAACCACAGATTCAGCTACTTTGATCAGGCAAAGGGCAAATCATTTCTCATCCCTGGAAATTATTCGGCGACATCTCGTTCTAAGTTTAAGAACACTTAGAATAAATGGGCAGGAGACTCGGCAACTTCGTGAGCATTTCTGGAGATTAATGGCACAAGTCCAGTGGCAGCTGGGGACAAGGCAATGCCAAGATACTTCTCAGGGAGAATAATGAAGAAACAGAAAGACAGCCAGCATGGAGAGGCCCTGGGTGGGACCAGGATTCTACCCCTGACCTGGAGGTGATGACGGATGAGGATAGTAACCAATGATCCTAAGAGTGGCATTAACCAGGTCTGAACAATTATACAGCATTAAGTGGGGAAGAGGACCATCAGTACAACCAGGTTGGGAGTAGAGCCATTGGAGGTAGAGTAGAGGTTATGATTACGAAGGAATGAGGCCCAAGTGTGCTAGACAGGGTCTAGAACAAAGGACAGAGTCTTTATTAGAGGAGCTAAGAAAGGTGCTGTCTAAGCTACAATTAAGTTTTCTGATTGAGAGGCAAATAGAACCTGACAGAAGGGGCCTGGTAATAATCTGGTGGGCTTTAGGCCTTGTAAGTTAAGAGGCCCAGACCTATCTATCTCTTCACATGGGGTATATCCTAAGGGAGGTGTGAACCTCCTAGGAGAAGGCACTCTGTTGACTTTCATTACTTAGTTGGCCTGGGAGGAGAGCTGGCCAGGTAAAGGCAGGTGGCATCTCTAACAAGAAATTTACAGTTCTGCCTTCAATGTTGCTGACCCTACTTGGCCGTCCCCTCAGCTGCAGTGGTCACTTTGGAAGTTGGGCTGAGTGAAGGGCTTATGTGTGGTCTTTTCTAATCTACTCACCTTATGTTGCAAGATCCTTTAGGTCTAAACCTCTCGAGCCTCTTCTATGTTCTGTTCTATCTCTGGCTGCTATTCTCTTAGCATTTCCCATGCTTTTGGCCCATTGCCCTTTTATTAGTTGAATTTTAGAAATCAGAGAGTATCATGCCTTCATTTTCTTAATGAACCCCAGGACATGGTTTCCTCTCTGAATTCATTTCCCTGAATAGGTTTTCTTCACCTGCAGGGTAACCCGAGTTCTTTGTAGAAGGGGGCGTTTCCCTTGAGCAAATAGCAGAGCAACACCCTTGTCAACAGGTGGCAGTGAGTGTGGCGACAAGCGTGACTCCTGTGGGGACTGGAGGGAGACCTGGGGCCTCCACTGTCTCTAGGGGGCGTGGAGCAGCTCAGCAATCCCCCCCAGGAGCCCCCAGTTCCCACGAGTGGATTTATTTTCTGTTTTTCATTTACACTGCCTTAAGGTAGCCATCAGATTCATTTGACCAGCACTTGGGAACATGCTTCCAGGGTCTTCCCCTTCCCTGCTCTGCCACGTGTTCATGGCCACCTTCCTCCATGCAGCGACCAGCTCTCCCTCCTCACCCTTCACAATGCCCTGCCTTTTTCTGTCCCTGACAATGACCACCTTACTTGGCCATTATTTTCTGCTTGCCTCTCGTGCACACTAGGCTGTGAGTCCCAGGGTACTGCTGCAGCAGGTGTTTGCTGGAGTGAGTTTAGTCATTTCATTCAGGCCTCTAAGCCAGAGCATGAGATGTGGACGTGGAAGGATCGTGGCATTAGTGATGGAGCCAGGACTGGGACCTGCGTGTCCAGACTCCTTGATCTGGTGCTCTGGGCTCTGGCTCAGTCGACCGGATCACACCTGCCCTTTGCCACTGCATTGTGTGATTTAGGAGAGCCGGGTATGACACTAATAGGAAGGAGAGCTTCTAAGACACACAAAGACTGGGACAGACCCAGGTGGACAAACACCTGTTTTCTGGGCCGTCCAACACTTCAGCCTGAGGTTTCTCATGTGCTCAGACTGGCCATCCCTGCAAGGCTCTGTGAAGCCCAGGCTCTTCCCTTCCACTATCTTAACTCAACCTCTTCCCACGCAGCAGTCCCGAGTCACAGCCCTGCATGATGCAGACCTGTGGCAGAGCCCACAGCCCCATCTGCTCGGCACGCACCGCAAAGGCTGGCAAATGTCAGGCTTGGGATTCCGTTGCGAAAGCAAGATTCCTGTGGATGCAGAGAGTGGGCGTGAGCGACTTGGGGAAGCGCGAGTGGGTGATGACAGATGTTTCCTGTGCTCTGAGTCCTCCTCCATCTTCTTCAAAGAGCTGAGGGTTTTGCAGAGTGTGCTGCAATGGGAGGTCGGGTTGTCTCTGGTGCACTGTTGCTGGACTTGGGGGAGGGTTCCCTGCTTTTGAGAACATTTTTGACTTCCCAGGTGCTTCATGCACAAGAAGCAGGTGTCACCACTCCCAGGCTGCCCCGGGGAGGGGTGGGGAGGTAGGAGGAAGGGGGAGACCGGAATGAGCTTGTCAGTGAGTCTTGTCTCCCTGCCTCCTGCAGGGGAATGCCGCCAAGGCAGCTGGAGGTGTGGTGGAGCGTCTGTGGATGGGGTCACGGCCTCAGCCCCAGATCTCCTAGCTCAGGTTTCTACAGCAGAACACCACAGACTGTGTGGCTTAAGCAACAGCAGTTTGGGGGCTGGCACTGTGGTGCAGCGGGTTAAGCTGCCACTCGCGATGCCAGCCCATCAATGGTTCGAGTCCCCGCTGCTCCCCTTCTGAGCCAGCTCCCTGCTAATGGCCTGCAAAAGCAGTGGAAGATGGTCCAAGGACTTGGGTCCCTGCATCTTCGAGGGAGACCTGGATGAAGCTCCTGGCTCCTGGTTTTGGCTTGGCCCAGCTTTGGCCATTGCAGCCATCTGGGGAGTGAACCTGCAGATGGAAGATCTCTCTCTCTCTCTCAACTCTTTCAAAATAAATAAATAAAGTTTTAAATTAACACAACAGAAATTTACTTTGCCCTGAAAGTCCAAGTTCAGGGTGCCAGCAAGTTGCTTTCTTCCTTGAGCTCCTCTCTTGGTTGACAGGCAGCTGCCACCTTGCTGTGTGTCCTCGTGGTCTCTTGACACACGCATAAGGGCAGTGATCCCATCAGAACCTCATCTAATCCTGACTGCTTCACGAAGAACCCAAATTCCATCACTGAAAGGCTTGGGCCTCCCAGGTGTGAGTTTCTGAAGAGACTTCAGGTTCATGACCGTCACAATGTTGCAGTATAGACACAATGTTGCAGTGTAGACAGGACACCTGCACCTTTAGGAGCCCAAGGTCAAGTCCTGCTTTTTTCTCCTGCAGAGGGCAGCATCTTAGATGCATTGCTTACTCTCTCCAGGCAAGCTTCAGTTTCCTTACCTGTGAAATGAGGCCAAGAAAGAAATATCCCTGCTTCGGAATAAATGCTCCTAGCAAGCGCCAGTGGAGGATTTGCTCAATCACCCATCATTTCGACTTGCAGGTTCTCACAGTTGGTGAGCTTCCAAGACCCTGTGAGCCAAGCTGGTCTCTTTCCTGCTCTTTTTTTTTGAAGAGACAGAAACTCTGGCAGCAATCACCCTCCATGGGCTGGATTTCAGGATGCCTGGAGGGGAAGCTCAGAGCCATGATCTTGGCAACCAAACCTGGAACGATCAAGCTCAGCGTTTTCTTTTTTCCCATAGTCTTTAAACAGTTTATTAACAGGCAAGTGTACCTGTGTGCATGCATGTGTATGTGTGCACATGTGACAACCACACCCAAGCATGACCTGGCTTGTGGCCTCTCCTCCATCTTCACAGTTGGCAACATGGTCTCCCCCTGGCCTGTCCCCTGCTCCTGTCATCACGTTGCCTCCTCTCCTGCTTTCTCTCCGGAGGACTCCTGTGATGACATTGGGCCCTGTGTTCAGAGTTCCTGTTCCTGAATGCAGTTAACATGGTCGTTAGTGGCAACCAGCTCGGGGGCTCCTCAAAACCTAGGAATATGGTCACTGGGTGCACATCAGTATGGTGAAGACACGTCTGACTCCCATCCCCTCTGCAGCCGCATTCACAACAGTCAAGGCACTGTATGCAGCATGCACTAGGGTTTATATTACACACATGTAATATTTATGCGTGTGTGCACAGATAATACAAAACCTGAAGGTTGTCACTTGGGTGAGGGCTCTTCCAACTCCCTGGTAGTTGGTGCCAGGCCTCACTCATGGTCGTGCTGTGGCATCTTTGTCACACCTGCACACACACACAGGTATGCTCCGCTGCTGATAAACTGTTTGCAGAGTAGGAGGAAAGCTCTGGGCTTGGTTTTCCCAGACAACTCCTTTGTCGCTATGCTGACAGCTCCAGGCTTTCTTCTCTGGGCTCCCCTGGGGCAAGGCAAGGAGCAGGAGAAAGAGCAACATGGCTCCCAGGACTTCATGAACTTCACCACCTGTGAAAGCCTGGGCAAGTCCATATCACATTTTTAAACTAATCTTCCTTGGTGCTTATAGAAGTGTTTGCTCCAAGGTAGAGAGTTTGCATTGATGTGTGTTCATGTACTCAGACAGGTGCGTGTATGCATGTGTGACTGCGTGTGTGTGATGTGTTTTCACATATGTGTATGTGCAAACCTGCCCCTTGTTCCACCATGATCTTAGGGTGTGCTTGGCTTAGTAGGCACCTTGAAAAGTGTTACTGGTTGTAGAGCAAAGGGTGGTTGCTGGAGCGAGCTTCGTGGGTTCTTTCTCCCAGCTTAGTATAGAAATAAAAAGCCAGGAAACAATTTACAAAGAAGCAGAAATTTTATATGACTGGCAAGCAACAATGAAGCATCTGAGAGGAGGCCAGACAGAGTGCCCAAATGGGACAATTCCTTCCAGGAAGTGCCCAGGGTTTTTAAGGCATTATTTTTTCATTGGGTCATTTTATTGGGGGTGCCCATCGGATGGAGGGTTTTACACACATCTGTCAATTGGCTTGGGGCTCATGGAGATGGCGGAGGTCTCTTGGGGACAGCCGGATTCTCCTTAGAGGCTCAGCCTCCTCTTCTGCTAGCTCTGGGTGGAAGATTGCAACTTACTTGAAGATGTGACTAAAACCCTAAGGTCACAGGAAGCTATAGTAGGGGAACTGCCCGCAGGTCTGGATACAAGCTTTCCAGCCACAGCAGGCAGCTTGCTTGCACAAAACTTGCAACCCTTATGCAGGACATCCTACCTACGGCTGAGGGGCCCACAGACTCCTAGCCCCATGGGACAGCCTCAAAAAGTCTTGTTGGACCTCTCAGTTGCAGAGATGCCCACTTGCTCGGGAGGACGCCCAAAGATCCAGACTCCAGACCAGTTGATGCAAAAAGCACGAGGTTTTTATTGAACGTTTGCGCAAACGGGCCCCCACCTCAGGCGGTGAGGAGCCCTGAGCGGCAGTTTCACACAGGTTATATAGGCAACAAATTAGCATATTCCTAATGCGCATGCGTAGGATTGGTCAGTTCAGAGGGACCATTAGCATATGGGAGAATGCTGGCGAAGAATGCTGGTGGAGAGTGCTGGTGGAAAATGCAGAGGTGGCACGGGATTGGCTGGTTCGGAGGGACAATTAGCATACCGGAGAATGCTGAGGGAGAGTGCTGAGGTGTTACAGGATTGGCCGGTCACAGTGACATCATAAGTGCGCGCCTAGAGACTCTCCAAAGGGGAGGGGCAGCTCTGCTCTGGGCGTGCCCAGAGATTCTCTGAAGGGGATTGACTTTTCCTTTCCAGAGAACGTCCTGACTGCTAGACTCTGGGGAACATCTAACCTCTTAAGAAGTCCCTGATATTTGCCCAGGCCTAGTTACTTGTCCCTCCCCCATAAGGGTCCTTCAGTCTCATCAATGTGCATGAAAGTCTTTCCACCCAACCCTGCTCATGTGATTTGATTTGGTTACTTATTTATTTTTTTATTTTCTTTGCAGTACAGAGAATAGCACCCATAAGGTCCTGGAGGTGAGACCCTTGTAGTGTCATCTGTCCCCTTTGGTGAGAGGGGGGCTATGAGGGACACACAGGACCCCCACCCTTCTGTGTGTTGGACCGAGTCTCTGGAATATGACTCTGGGTTCTGGGTTCCTGGGAATCAGGGTTCATTGCCTGCGCTTGGTGGTGAGGGACAGTGAAAGGCACAGCAGGGAGGCCCCCGGCCTTGAATTTGCTTTAGGGGTACAATTAAGGGAGTTTCCTCCTGATATCTCATCTCAGGTGAGTTCCTCAGACACATTGCTTTCTAGCCCTGTGAATAGGGAACAACTTGGGTCTCTCTGTGGAGCTTGCATGTTCTACTTTGGCGCAGTTAACTTTGTAACTCGATGTGCTTTCCTGTTTTGCTTTCTTCGCTAGGGAGCCAAGAATGAAATTTATGTTTCGATTTTAGCAACTAGGTGAGTCAGGGCCTCACACCATCAGGTGGGATTTTCGGGCTGATTTCAGCTCAGGATCTTGAGCTTTGTGTTTTCCCACCCGAGTGTGGCTCAGTGGACAAGTTAACAGGAAAAGATAAACATTAAAACCCTTCTGGTGTCTGCTTCTAGGCCAATAGGCTCAGTCACCCAACAGGAGGAGGGTGGGGATGGGGGCAGGAGAGGGGAGCCTGGGGGCCCACGGATGGGGAGATGTTGGATCAGAATGCATGGCTGGGGGCCTGGGAAGTGGACCCAGGCACTTGGTGCCCCCAGAGGGATGAAACTAACCCTGATCACTTGGGTGCCAAGGTAGAACACAGTTGCCAGTTGGGCTCTCCCTCACACAGCCTCACACATGGACTGCAGGTGTCACCTGTGGTCCATTATCTAACCTCCACAAGCCTCAGTTTTCTCCTCCACAAAATGGGGTAAATAATGGAATTGGCTTCACAGAGGGATGTGAGTCTTACATGAGACCAGTTTGCTGGGTGGAGAACAGAGATTTGGCACCAAGAGCCCTGGCCCCGTCACTGTTCTTATGCTTGTTATTAATGAAGCCAGAACATCCAGGAATTGTGCATATGGAGGCTGGGGGATGCTGGAAAAGAATATTTAACTTTAAAAAAAAATAATTTATTTGGAAGGCAGAGTTAGAGAGAGCGGGAGACACAGAGAGATCTTCTATCCACTGGTTCACTCCCTAAATGGCTACAGTGGCCAGGGCTGGTCCAGGTTGAAGCCAGGAGCCTGGAACTCCATCCCAGTCTCCCACATGGGTGTCAGGAGCCCAAGCACTTGGGCCATCCTCTGTTGATTTCCCAGGAACTTTAGCAGGGAGCTGGACTGGAAGTGGAGCAGCCGGGACTTGAACTGGTGCTCGTGTGGGATGCTGGCATTACAGACAGCAGATTAACCCACTGTGCCACAGCACCGGCCCAGGTGTACTTGGCTTTGTGCTCACAGTCACTGCTCCTTCTTTCCTGGCCGTGCAAGCAGAAGTGCACGATAACCCCCAACATCTCCCACTCCCCAATTCTGTGTCTCTGATGGGTGTTAGTCCTGTAAGGAGGTATAGCAGATAGTAAAAGGTATTCACTGCTGCAGGTGAAGTTGGTGTTACTTCTATGGTCTGAATGGCTGCCAGTATTCATGTGTTGAAACTTAATTCCACTGTAAAAGTCTGAAGAGACCCCAGGGAGGTGACCAGTTGTGAGGATAGAGCCCTGGAGAACAGGATGAGGAAGACTACACCCTAGGCTCTTCCCAGTCTGTGCCTTCTGCCCTTTGTGCACACAGCTCTGCTCTCTCTGGGGGTGCAGCAAGAAGCACCTTCCTGGAAGCAGAGACCCCAGACACCAGACTGGCCAACGCCTGGGCCTTGCACTTCTAGGAACTGTGAGAAGTACGAGAACGTCTGTTGTTTATAAAGGACTCCATCTTAGGTGCCATGTTGTAGACCCATGAACTGACAAAGACAGCCGTGAATCCTTCCACTTTAAAACAGGAGATCGGCTGGCATCGTGGCACACTAGGTTAATCCTCCACTTGCGGCGCTGGCATCCCATATGGGCGCCGGGTTCTAGTCCCGGATGCTCTGTGGCCTGGGATAACAGTGGAGGATGGCCCAAGTGCTTGCGCCTCTGCACCCACGTGGAAGACCAGGAGGAGGCGCCTGGCTCCTGGCTTTGGATCGGTGTAGCTCCGGCCATTGCGGCCATTTGGAGGAACCAACAGAAGGAAGACTTTTATCTCTCTCTCTCTTTCTCTTTCTCTCTCTCTCTCTCTCCCACTGTCTGTAACTCTACCTGTCAACTAAAAAAAAAAAAAAAAAAAAAACCCCAGGAGATCACTATATCCCTAAATTTGTATATATGAAATGCGTGGTTTGTATTCCTTAAATAAAATTAAAAAAACAAAACAAAACAAACAAACAAACAAACAAAAACAACAACCAGGAGATCACCCAGGGGGGCCTGGCTTAATGATGTGAGAATTTTAGGAATGAAGATATTCCTGGGGCTGGCACTGTGGTGCAGTGGGGTTAAAGCCCCAGCCTGCAGTGCCAGCATCCCATATGGGCGCAGATTCTAGTCTCGGCCGCTCTATTTCCGATCCAGCTCTCTGCTATGGCCTGGGAAAGCAGTGGAAGATGGCCCAAGTCCTTGGGTCCCTGCACCCATGTGGGAGACCTGGAAGAAGCTCCTGGCTTCGGATCAGCTCAGCTCTGGCCGTTGCAGTCATTTGGGGAGTGAACCAACGGAAAGGAAGACCTCTCTCTCTCTGGCTCTACCTCTCTCTGTAACTCTTTCAAATAAATAATTTTTTAAATAATTTAAATTTTAAATTTTAAATAATTTAAATTTTAAATAATTTTTTAAAAGAGCTGAAGATATTCCCTTCATAGTGTAGAAGGTGAAGGGACCCAAGGGGAGGTGGGGTATTTGATGCTGGGGAGGTTCCCCAATCCTGGGTTGGATATGGGGGTGTCATGGGGAACTACTTGGGAGCTACTACTGGGCACTCAGGACATCCCTGGCCAGCAGCCAGTAAGACAACAGGGTGTTCTATTCTAGAACCACAGAGAACTGAATTCTACCAGAAGCTGAGTGAGCCTGCAAGCAGACTTCCTGGGGCCTACGGGTAAAGCACAGCTTGTCTGAAACTTGATTTCTGCCTGTGAGAGCTGAACCAAGGCAGAGACCCCAGCCAGAGCCTTCAGAATGGAGGGGTGGAACCATGCCTATATTCTCAGTGGACAGGGCACAGTGGGTGCCTACTATGGTGGACGTGGCCTGACTGTGTCTTCCCAGGGCTCCTGTGTTGGAAGCTTGGTCTTCAGTGTGGTGACATGAGAGGTGGTGAGCATTTAGCAGGTGGAGTCCAGTGTAAAGTTTTCAGGTCCTAGGGCACTGCGCCTGGAAGGGATTAATGCGAGTCTTTTGGAGGGAGTTAGCTCTCTCGGGCGCTGGTTATTGCAAAGCCAGGCCACCTCACGCATTTGGCTCCTTCTTGTGGCACCTGCTCCTTTCCCACTTCTCCTCCTTGCTGTGACAGAGCCAGGGGCCCTCTCTGGGACACCCACACCAGGCTCTTTGAGCCCTCTAGCCTCCAGAACAGTGAATGGAATAAACATCTTTGTAAGTGCCCAGCTTGGATATTTTTGTGTAGTAAAATGGACCAAGGCACTGGCCCTCACTGCTTTGGTGATGTAGTGATTGGCAGGTCTTGGGCTGGAGAGTGGTATGCCTGCTGCAGACACTACCCAGCAGAGAAGAGAGCTATGATGGTATGTGCAGCTGGGGCTGCGCTGGGGCGATGGACAGCATCTGTGTCGTCTGAACTGTGGTCTCACTCCTCCCTGCAGGAGAGGTGTGACTAATGGGGCTGGACAGAGGCAGCCGGCTCTGTGCTTGGAAAGGGTCCCTGTGAGACCTCTGTAATTCAGCTTTTATTGTGATCGGGCACAGTGAGTGAGGTTTCACCCCAAGATTGGTAACTGAATAGACATCTGGTCTGCCTCATGAGTCGAGAGGATTGTGCTTTGAAAAAATATTTTTGCTGTAGCATTGATTTTGACCTTTCTGCAGGAGCGATGATGTGAGTGTGTTCTCAGAGCGAACACAATTCCCATTATCACCCGATCACATTTCCAGAGGGTTAGTCAGGTGTTTTGAATAAGTGCTGGCTGCAAGGGCAGCTGATACAGATTGGACAGACTGTCCTTTTCACCCTTCAGGAACCTCAAGAAGGAAGGGCAGGTGGGAGGCCATATCTGAGCGACTGGCTCTGCGGCATC
The DNA here is from genome assembly GCF_033115175.1 of Lepus europaeus. Taxonomy (NCBI): domain Eukaryota; kingdom Metazoa; phylum Chordata; class Mammalia; order Lagomorpha; family Leporidae; genus Lepus; species Lepus europaeus. Next base: position 76,641,994 of record NC_084836.1, read on the forward strand.
TCCAGTGAGACAGAGAGAGAAAGAGAGAGGAGAGAGAGAACCCCTCTGTTGGTTCACTCTTCAAGGGCCCACATTGGCCATGGCTGGGATCAAAGCTGGGGGCAGGGAACTCAGCCAGGTCTCTCACAGTGGTGGCAAGGGCCAACTACTTGGGCCATTGTCGCTGCCTCCCAAGGCTCTGCACTGGCAGGAAGTTGGAGTCAGAAGCCAGAGCTGGCTGGGTAGGAACCAGGCGCTCTGATGTGGTAGGTGTGGCCATCATGTCTCAGTTATGGCTGGGAGAATGTGGCATCTCTGTGACCAAGTGTGACTTGTGGACACACTTTGAATGTCTGAATCAGGGACTTGTGGCCACTTGTTGGAAGCCAGGCCCTCCCTCCTCAGAAGCAGATCCTAACTGACCTGGGCTGTGGCCAGGGCACTGGGGTTGAGCCTCTGCTGGAGATGTTAAGGGGAATAGGGCTGGGGGGCCATGGGATTCTCTGGACTGTCCAGTGGGAGCAGGTGCATGGGGTTCAGGAAGGGGATGCAGGCAGTGGACTGGGTCACGAATCTCTATCCCAGAAACTGCTTCTCAGGACAATGCACAACAGTCTGGATTATTTATTGGAAGAAATCATCATAGGAGAGATGTCTCTGAGGTAGCCACTGATAGAGCCTGCTGTTTGCACGAGTTGTGGGATATGAAGGTATCCCTTTACCCATTCTTTCATTTTTTAAAACAGATTTATTTATTAATTTGAAAGAGTTACACACACACACACACACAGATGGAGGTCTTTCATCTGCTGGTTCACTCCCCAGTTGGCCGAAATGGCAAGAGCTGTGCTGATCCAAAGCCAGGAGCCAGGAGCTTCTTCCTGGTCTCCCACACAGGTGCAGGGGCCCAAAGACTTGGGCCATCTTCTACTGTTTCCCAGGCCATAGCAAGGAGCTGGATTAGAAGTGGAGCAACCAGGATTCGAACTGGCGCCCAATGAGATGCCAGCACTGCAGGCGGCAGCCTCACTCGCTAGTCCACAGCACTGGTCCCTCTACCCATTGTTTCTGTGGAGTGTTCTACAGTTCAGCTTTAGGACTTCAGGCCAAGTGAAAACCAGCCAGCTGGTGGTATCTGGGAAGGATGTCTGAACACACAGAGTGGGGCACACAGACACAGGGCATGGTGCCTTCACTCAATGCAGGACACATGGGGGCAACGTGGGACCAGGCCTGTGTAGCATCAGAGCCCCTCTGATGCTCTGCTGGTGGGAATGGCGGAGCCTTGGCCCTGGGCAGAGACCTCCATCCTCTGTATCTGAGGAGCTCTGCTCAAATGACCTGGCACTTCCTGTCCGGAGGAGCCCAGAGGTGAATTCTTGGCACCTCCAAGGGAGTTCCCTGCCTGTCCTGCCCCAGCCCCCATTCCCATCTCTGCCTCCTGGCCTTTGTCATGGACACAGATCCATCCAGTGGATCCTCCAAGGTCCCTTCCAGTGCTGTCCAGCTGCTGGGAGGAGGGGGACAGAAAGATGGGCCAGGTCTGGGGAGGTGACAAGCTGCCCTCTCTGCTTTGCATGCAGAAGGAGCCCCAGAGGTGCTGGCACTGTGCCCCCTCTCTGCTGTGCCCACAGTGGCCGCCAGTCCCAGAGTGGGGCTCCGAGTGTCTGTGTCCCACACAGCACCCTGAGGTCATGTGGGTGGAACATACTGGGCCGTGGATGCCCGCAGGTTCTGGTGAACCTTGGGCTGCCCCCCACTCTCTCTCAAGCCCCCACCTGGGTGAATGACACTGGAGGTGAGGGCAGGCGCTTCTATAGTCCCCATATGTTGCAGGGGAAGGTTTTGTCCTTAGAGCCACTGCATAATTTCCCACTGTAGGAGATCGTGGGTGATGATTCTGCAAAGTAGCGTGCATGCGACAGGGAAACGGTGATGCCGGTGGCTCTCTAGTGCACTGGGTCCCAGCCCAGGGTCGGGGTCTATGGGGCTTCAGTGGCCTTCTCTGTACTGCAGAGGTCCAGGTGAGCACGGAGTCTCCCAGGGCGGCCTTGCATGCCATGAGCGAAGGCGGCCAGGAGGGGAGGGCCCCTTTAGACTTGGCCATGTGACCTCTGCTGGCTTACCTAGGGTAGTACCAGGACTGATTTTGCAGGACCAGAGGGGCCGCTGGGAGGAGGAGCTGCATTGAGAGGAGGAGAGGCTGGAGGGGCAGAGGGAGGCTCTGGGGGCAGTGCTTGTTAGGAGGGATGGAAGCGAAAGCTGAGGGCACGGACAGAGAGTGGCCCCTCATTTCCCATCCATAGACATCCTTGGGTCTCATATCCACCTCTGTGGACCCACGCAAGGGGCTCTGCAGCATTGGTGGGGGAGCTTGGACATGTAGCCGCTTCCTCACTTTCTCCCCGCTGGGCTGAGGCTGGGCACAGGGGTATCTTCTGGCCACAGATGGTGCCTGCAGGTTCAGGCCACCCAGAGCGTGCCTCTGGCTGTGCATGCATGGGATCATCTGTTAGGATGGGCTGCCAGGGGCCACCTCCTCCTGGGGGCTGGGGGCCTGAGACCTCTGTGCTTTGGCATCCGCAGTTTCTCCTGGCTCTCTCTTCAGCTGGAAGGGAGCCACCTTGCCCTGCACCTGTCCTGAGCCACCTTCTTTTACCCTCTTCCCTGGGTTTGGGATTTGGGAAAACAAAAAGGCAAGAGGCATTGTGGTTCTGCGTGCTCTCTGCTCTGCCACACACATCTCTCTTGAGCACCATGGGCACCTCCTGCCCAAGTGGAGAAAGAAAGAAGGATCCGGAAGAGACATCACAAGGCATCAGCAAGTAGAACAGGGAAAGGGAGTGAGACGTGGGAGGCCCTGGGAGAGAGACTTCTCTTACTGAGAAATGTTGGGGAGCATGGCTTGGTTTGGGCCAGAATGAACCGATGTTGGCTGGAGACAGGGCAGTGCTGAAGTCCTGTAGGATGCTGATTGGTCTCAGCGGACACAGCCAGAGGCCCAGGCTCCCCTCTGCATGCAAAGATGGCAGGAGGCGAATAGGAGAATCTCATTACTTTCAGGGTCAGTGCACCTGGAGGCCTGCTTGCCAGCATCAAGCACACGTCAGAAGCACAGCGCGAGTGTTTTGAGATTCTAGAAAAAGGTGATCCTCAGTGCCACAGTGCAGGTGCCCTTGGGAGCGAGCTTGCATTTATCAGCCTCGGCACCATTGTCATTCTTTTGAAAAATGGCCCCATTGATGTGTGTGAGGCCTATTACAGTTTTCTTCATGGTCCTTGCTGGAACTGTTATTGATCCACAGTCTTCTTGCAGTAATTCACAGCCCCCAGGCTTGGCTCCAGCAAACCAGGCTACTGCACAGCCTCAGAAGACAGCAAGGCTGTCTTCCAAAGTCCAAAGCTGGCTTCCAAGTCCAGAGCAGCCTTTAGAGCTGAGTGTATGCGCTTATTCCAAGTGCAAAGAGCAAGCAGGGAAGGGGGAGTGGAGAGAATTAAAACAGCCTCAACTGCTTGACTTTTCACTTGGCAATCAAGCAACGCTCAGTTTGACACAATGAACCTTTATTTAAAAAATATTGATTTATTTATTTGGAAGGCAGAGATAGAGACAGAGATAGGTGATAGGTAGCCATCTTCCATCTGCAGGTTCGCTCCCCAAATGGCCACAACAGCTGGGGCCAGGCCTGGCCAAAGCCACTAGCCAAGACCTCCATCTGGGTTTCCCATGTGGGTGGTAGGGACCCAGAGAATTGAGCCATTTTCCGCTGAGCCCTCAGGTGCATTAGCAGGGAGCTGGAACAGATGCATGCAAGCTTGAACTTGCACCGGCACTCCCATACCCAATGCAGGTGTCACAAGATGAGCAACTTAACCTGCTGTGTCACAACATTTGCCCCTCTTTTTTACTAAATGTTTGCAAAGCTATGCCATTGCTTAAGGACGACATGCTTCTCAGAACATACCCATCATCAAGAAACACATGGGTGCATAGTTCTTTTCTAAAAAATTCTAAACCTTTAAAATTCTCATGATGTACAGAAAGCGTACATACTTATGGAGTACAGAGTGACGTTTGCTATCTGTGTGCCAGGTGAGATGAGGTTGGGGTAACTGACACAACCATCATCTCAAATACCACTTCTTTGTGCTGGCAACATTCACGCTGCTGTCTATGAGCTGTTTTGAAACACACAGCCAGTTGCTGTCAACTGTAGTTCCCACTGTGCTATCGAATATTGGAAGTCATTTCTTCTACACAATTATACCCAGGACCCTTAACCATCCCTCCCTCCCAGAGAACCTTAAATCATGTGGCAGGTGGTGGGCACGGCCGCTGGAGATGTTTCCTATTTGCCTTGGTGAATGGAAGTGGATGGAAAGCCTCAGCCCCAAGCCTCACTGGGTTCCTGGGTGACCCTGCTCCTGGGATTCTCCAGTGTGCATGTTAACACATCCTCATATCTCTCCTGCCATCAGGCGCTCCCAGCAAACCTTTGGGGGTGAAGGAGACTCTACTGGAAGGTGGGGTGACAGATTGTCCACCCCACTGTGCAGGCTGGGGTGTGTGGGAGGGTTTCCATGTCAGTAAGCCCTGGATAAATGCACTGCCCAGGCCAGAGCATGATTGCGGACACTCCACCCCCTGTCCTGTGTCTTTGCCAACTTCGGACCCCGTCTGCACTCCGGCATAAGACACACAAGAATTAGGAGCCCCTGTGGCACTGGGGTCACACACCCTGGCATCCCCACCTCCTGTAGAGCCACAACCCAGCCTTATCTTTCCCTGGGGGCCTTGGTTCCTCTGTAGCCCAGGGAGTCAGAGGTGGGGTCCGTGTTTTCCTGGCCCAGTGGCGGCACCTTCAGGGATTCCTACCACCTGTGTGGACCACCTCATCCAACCTCATCCTCCTGGCCTTCTTCCTGCTTCATGGGCAATGTTGTCACTGTGGATGGTGCTGTCACCATGGAAAATTCCGTCACCATGGGCAATGATGTCACCATGAACAATGACATCACCATTGACAATAATATCACCACAAACAATGACATCACCATGGACAATGACATCACCATGGACAATGCCATCACCATGGACAGTGATATCACCATGAAAAATGCTGACACCATGGGCAATGACATCATTGTGAGCAATGGCATCATCATGGGCAATGCCATCACCATGGAAATGACATCACTATGAACAATGCTGCCACCATGAATGATGACAGCATCATGGACAATGCTGTCACCATGAACAATGACATCACCATGAACAATGCCACAATCGTGGACAATGATATCACCGTGGACTATGGCATCACCATGGATGACAGTTCTGTCACTGTCCTGCGCTCCTCCCCCTCATCCCATGTGCTCCAGCATCCATGTGAACAGCCTTGTGCTCAAGTTCCCTCATCTCCACTGCTGGCCCCCTCAAGAGCTCTATCCTGGACCTCCCCTGGAGCTTGGCCTCTGATCCTTGAGGCTGTAGAGCCCCACCCTGTACACAGCCTGCTGACCCCACTCCCATCAAACTGCCCCACTGCAACCCACAGACCCTGGACACATCTGTCTTTTCCAACAAATTGCTTATTAGCTTAAGAAGCAGAGAGATAGAGAGAGAGGAAGAAAGAGGAAGAGAGAGAGAGAGAGAGAGTTTCATTCGTTGGACTGGCTCACTCTCAAATGCCGACAGTGGCCAGGGATGGGTGCTGGGAGCCAGCAGCCCCTCCAGGTCTCCCATGTGGGTGGCAGAAACCCAGGCTCCTGATGCATCAGAGCGGCCTCCCAGGGTCTGCCTTAGCAGGAAGTTGGAATTGGGAGAGTAGCTAGGTTTAGAACCTAGGTTCTTCACTGTGGCACCAAGCGTCGAAGCAACATTAACTGCTGGGCCAACCACCTGCCCTTAGAAACATCTGTCTTCTCCAAACCCAGTGGCTTTCTGTTTTCAGGGCAGCAGGGTGGTTCTGTTGACCTCTGTTGCTTGAAGGGGTGATCCCGGGCAGGCCACAAAGTCCCCGAGTGCCTCAGTTTCTGCATCTGCGAAATGGGGATGATGGTGCAGCTGTGCAGGCACAGCAGAGTGACATAGAATGGAGCGCTGCCAGGGCTGGTGCTGTGGCACAGATGGTTAAAGCTCCAGCCTGCAGTGCCAGCACCCAATATGGATGCCGGTTCAAGTCCCAGCTGCTCCATTTCTGATCCAGCTCCCTGCTAATGTGCCCAGGAAAGCAGCAGAGGATGGTCCAAGTACTTGGGCTCTTGCACCCTCGTGGGAGACCTGGAAGAAGCTCCTGGCTCCTGGCTTCGGATTGGCTCAGTTCCAGCCATTGCGGCCATCTGGGGAGTGAACCAGTGGATGGAGGACCTCTAGGTCTCTCTCTGTGTCTTCCTCTCTCTTTTTTTTTTTTAGATTTTTTTTTTTGACAGATAGAGTTAGACAGTGAGAGAGAGAGACAGAGAGAAAGGTCTTCCTTCAATTGGTTCACTCCCCAAATGGCTGCTACGGCTGGTGCTGCGCTGATCTGAAGCCAGGAGCCAGGTGCTTCTCCTGGTCTCCCATGCAGGTGCAGGGCCCAAGCACTTGGGCCATCCTCCATTGCTCTCCCAGGCCACAGCAGAGAGCTGGACTGGAAGAGGAGCAACGGGGACTAGAACCCGGTGCCCATATGGGATGCCAGCACCACAGGCGGAGGATTAACCTAGTGAGCCACAGTGTCGGCCCCTGTAACTCTGTCTTTCAAATAAATAATCTTTAAAACAAAATGGAGCACTGCCCAAGGAGACATCAGAGCTACTCAGTGGAGCAGTGTCATTCCCACTCTTTCCACCACCACTTGGTGTTCATCCCCAGGCCCCCTGCCTGGGGCAGGGGTAAGGGGGGCAGGGATGGCTCCATCACAAATGCAAATGGGGCTCCTGCAGTGGCTTGGTTGTTGTTTTTGATAGACTTGAACAAACCTGTGCTGTTAGCAGTGAGGGTAGAGCTCACAGAGGGAAAGGCAGCTGATTTTTCTTCCAATGATTTGTTAAGGAAATGGCACAGGGGCAGGTGTTTGGTGCCGGCTTTAAGGCATTGCTTGGGATACTTGCATTCCATATCAGAGCCCTGTATCCTAGCCTATCCTGTTTCCAGCTTCCTGCTAATGCCTGCAGGAAGGCAACAGATTATGCTTAAATATTGGGTCCCTACCACCCCATGTGGGAGATCTGGATGGAGTCCCATGCTCTGCCTTTTGCCTGGCCAAGCCTGGTTGTTGCAGGCATTTGGGGAGTGAACCAGTGGATAGAAGAGCTCTCTCTCTCTCTCTTTCTCTCTCTCTCTCTTTCTCAGTCTCTGCTCTTTAAATAAAAAAATGAAAATAAATAAATATATGCACATACTTTTAAAAAATTATTTATTTATTTGAGAGGCAGAGTTATAAACAGAGAGAGGGAGAGACAGAGAGAGAGAGAAAGGTCTTCCATCCACTGATTTATTCCCCAAATGGCCACACCAGCCAGGGCTAAGCTGATCCAAAGCCAGGAGACAGGAGCTTCTTCTGGGTCTCCCGTGCAGGTGCAGTGGCCCAAGCACTTGGCCCATCTTCTGCTCTTCCAGGCCATAGCAGAGAGCTGGATCAGAAGTGGAACAGCTGGGACATGAACTGGAGCCCATATGGGATGCTGGTGCCACAGGTAGAGGCTTAGCCTACCATACCACAGTGCCAGCCCCACATATACAAATTTTATAAAGAAGAAGATTGCATGGTTTGCTTATCAAACTACAAGAGGCCAATGTTATGGACTAAACCTGCATTGGCCCTGACAGACCAGTCTAAAAGTCAGAATTGAGTCATTCAATACTAAAGTCCCGTGTGTGTCACCAAGATGACACTAAGCTGTTGATCTGCCCTTGTGAGGGCTGAGAGTTAGAGAGATGAGAGCCAAATTCCCCAAACTGGCCAGTTTGCATCTGTGAGCTAGTAAAGTTCCCTGTGCCTTACCCTTCACACAGCAGACAGCACCAGAGACAGCCTGGCATTAAGCAGAGATAGCCCAGGGTTCAGCAGGCATAGCCTGGGGTTCAGCAGGCCCTTACTTTTCTGTTGCCCTGTGCCCTGTCTCCACTTCCTCAGCTGAGTGACTCCAACGTGCTCAGTTTATTTCCTGCAGCCCTTACCTGTTATATAAAACCCACCTCTTCTGCTCAGCCCCTGGGAACCCTCACTCTATTTCATGAAACGTAACATTCCCTGATTCCAGAATCGAAAATCAAAACCAATGACGAGGGCGAAACTGCATTGTCATAGCTTTGTCTTTTGACAAAGGGGCTTACCTTTCGAATTTTTTGTGCCAGAGAAAGTTCACACTGCTTCCATGGTATCAGCCATGGACTCTGCCAATCACACCACGACAAACGTTCTGGGGTGGGGGTGGGGTGCCCTTCCCAGTGCAATTCCCCTGGGGCTTCTTCTTTGTGCCCTGCTGGGGTGTCGGAGTGAAACACAATTTGGAATCTCAGAGGCTGAGGGCTCATGACAGCCCCTCTCTGCAGGGGGCGCTGCTGGGCTGGCTGCTCACAGGTGTAGCACTGGGGCTGCTGCATACCTGTCTCCTCTTCCATTACCTGCTCAGGTGCATTATGAATGAACTGCACAGATTTCAAATTTTATGTGCCAAAATAAGCATTTTTGAAAAAAATTTATTTATTGATTTGAAAGGTAGAGCTAGACGGGGGGAGGGGGCAGACACACATACACACACACACACAGATAGATCTTTCATCTTCTGGTTCACTCCCCAAATGGCTGCAATGGCCAGGGCTGGGCTAGCTCTTAGCCAGGAGCAATGAGCCAGGAGCCAGGATCTTCTTCCAGGTTTCCCATATGGGTGCAGGGGTCCAAGCACTTGGGCCATCTTCTGCTGCTTTCCCAGGAGCATTAGCAAGGAGCTGGATTGCAAGTGGAGCAGCTGGGACTCGAACCGGTGCCCATATCGGACGCTGGTGCCGCATGTGGGTGCTTTTTCTGCTACGTCACAATGCCGGCCCCCAAAATGAACATCTTTAACCCTCTTTTCCATGAGCTTTCTGAAGTCAGCCTCGTGTGTCAGCCTCCTCTTCCTGGGGGCTCCAGGGTCTCTTTGTGCAAAGGTCTAAGACTTCAGTGGTGCTACCTACCTTTTTCGTTGCTGAACCAGCTCTGCTCAGAGTCCTGGAGCTGCTGCCTGGCCCCTTGCTCATCCCCCACCAGCTCCTACTCTGCACAGACACCTGCTCATTCTGTTCATGTGCTTTCCATTCCTCAGCGCTCGCAGACCTGACCCTGTGTGGAGGTGTGGAGCAGCGACCGCTGCAGGTGCTGCCCTTCCTGCTGGCCTCGAGTCCAGAGGGGCTGAGGGAGGGTCAGGTGCCCAGGTCTGGCATAGATTTCAGGGAACTGAAGTCCTTGCAGCTGGACCCAGATGCCAGCATGTTTGGAGGAAGAGATCAGAATGTTTTTGACATGTTTGGCAGACCAGGCTGCTCTAGATTTCAGAACCAAACACCCTGGGCAGCAAAGGGGGCCTCCTGGTACACACAGACATGTTGAGGGCTTGTGTTTCTGCAGCTTCTCTCTCCTCTGGGCTGGTGCTCCTTTCCCACTGTGTGACCTCTGACCCTGCCAGTCAAAGTCCGTGAATTCACACCAGCTCTGACCTCTTCTTCCAGGACTTTGCACTTGTCAAAACTGAGCAGAAATACAGAAATGATTGTCCAGTGAAGGAGCTTTTACTTAGGAATTGCTGTGGTTGGCTGTTAGCTTGCAGGTGCATCAAAGGCCCATGTGCTAAAGCTTTGCCCCCCCCACCCCAAAGTCCTATGTTAAAGGTAGTAAGAGGGTGGATTCCTGATCTGATGGCTGAGTTTGGAAGTGGGGAGATGGAATGAGGTGTCTGTGTAAGGAGAGGCTGAGACAGACTCTCGTGTTCCTCTTGCCATGTGATTGCTGCCTCAGGGCTCTGCCAGCAACAACAACTGGAGGCCAGACCAGATCTTGCACTGTGAACCTCCAAAACCGTGGGCCCACAAAACCACCTTCCTTCATAAGCAGCTTGTCTCAGGTATCTTGTTGTAGTTATGAAAAGCTGACCAACACAGGAGTGAGCACAGGACAAGGCTGCAGCACAGGCACATGTGCACGGGCTGGTGGGGCCTCTGACACATCAGGAGGACAAATGGGGACTTCTGAGGACAGAGGAATCCAGGCAAGCTATTTTGAGAGAAAGTCCATTCATGTGCTGGCTGCTCACGGGTGGTGGCAAGCTGTGATTGATGGCAGTTACTATGAATAGCTACTCTTAAGGTCATAGTTGGCAGTTGTGTCATCAGTGGTCAGGTACAAATGGCCTTATTCCACTGGATTTTGCTTGCTAGTATGCTTAGATTAGTGGCTGGCCCAAGTGCTGCTGGCTGTCCACGTAACAGCTCCTATTAGCCGGTACATCATGCCTCCCTTGGTTGTGTTGGTCAGGGTTTGACAGGGGTGACTCCATCACTTTTTTTTAAAATATTTATTTTATTTATTTGAAAGACAGTTACAGAGAGGCAGAGGAAGACAGAGAGAGATGTCTTCCATCTACTGGTTCACTCCCCAGATGGCTGCAACAGCTGGAGCTGAGCCAATATGAAGCTAGGAGCCAGGAGCTTCTTCCAGGTCCTCCACATGGGTGCAGGGGCCCAGGGACTTGGGCCATCTTCTACTGCTTTCCCAGGCCATAGGAAAGAGCGGGATTGTAAGAGGAGCAGCCGGGACTCGAACCAGACACCATATGGGATGCCGGCGCTTCAGGCCAGGGCTTTAACCTGCTGCACCACAGCGCCGGTCCCCGACACCATCATTTTGAATCTGACAACCTTCATGTATTGTGTAAGCCTCATTTGAGGATTTGAACCTCTGCGCCACAAAAGGAATCATGCAGAAAAAGCGGGGGAGAGTCTAGTGGCTGCACTGGGTTTTCCGGGACCCTGTGATAGATAAAGCTGACGGACACCGGCTTCCTCAAGTCCCAGTGGGTGCCCACTGCCTCGGGTCGTTTCTAGCTGCAGCTTTAACAGCCTTAGAAACTTCACGGTTTGAACAATCGTGACATTATCCCTTTGCTTAGAAGTCATCCTGCAGATTTCGGAAGGTGGAGCAGGTCGAGTGTCTGGGGACAAAGAAGTCAGATGACTCAGCAATCATCCCGTCTTCTTTTCTGCTGATTCACCATCTGTCAGAACCTGCGCAGAGCAGGTGCTCCGTCAACAAAGAATAGATGGCTTCCCATCTTGGTTCCCTTTTGCAGCTGGGCTAACCCAGCAGAAGAATCGAGGTGGATGTCCAGTTCTCCCTCGTATGGCTCTTCCCTGCTTGGTGTGGCTTCAGCCAAGTCCATGGCGGGAGCCAGAGTATGCTCTGCCCAGCATGAGGCAGTGCCAGACGTAGGCCCCAAGGGGGACTGTGCTTCTGGGTGCAGATGGAGCTGCTTTTCCATGTCTGAGCCCATGGACCCAGCTAACCTCAGGAAGACATAGTTGAGGTCCTTTACCCGTTTCTTAACTAGGTTGGTGGTTTTGTGTTAAGTTTTTTGAGTTGCTGTTATGTTCTGGAGACTCTTTGTTGGATGGGTAGCTTGTGAATATTTTTCCCCATTCTGTTGGATGTCTGTTCACTCCACTGAACATTTACTTTGCTGTGTAAGAGCTGAGCTTGATATAGTCCCATTTGTTTAGTTTGCTGTTGCTGGCTGTGCTTTGGGGGTCTTGTCCAAGAAGTCGTCCCCTATCCTGTTGTTCTGGAGTGGTTCCCCTTACATTTTCTTCTAGCAACTTCATAGTCTCAGGTCTGAAATTTAGGTCTTTGATTCATCTCATGTTGATTTTTGTATATGGTGAGAGGCATGGATCTAATTTCATTCTTCTACTTATGTATACTCAGTTTACAACACTATTTATTGAAGAGATAATCCAATGTATGGTCTGGGCACTTTTGTCAAAAATATGAATTTTAGAATTGTTTTTCTAATGCTGTAAAGAATGTTATTGGCATTTTGACAGAGAATGCATTAATTTATACATCACTTTAAGTAGTGTGAACATTTTAACAACATTACTTCTTCCAGTCCATGAACAAGCAATGTCTCTCCATATTTTTGTATCCTTAATGATTTCTTTGATCAGTATTTTATAATTTTCATTGTAGAGATCTCTCACTTCTTTGGTTAAGTTAATTCCTCAATATTTACCTTTTGTAGCTGTTGTGAATGGTGTTTCTTTCTTGATTTCTCTCCCAATAAGATCATTACTGGTGTGCATTTTGACTCCTGCTTTTCTTTTTCTTTCTTTCTTTTCTTTTTTTTTTTTTTGACAGACAGAGTGGACACTAAGAGGGAGAGACAGAGAGAAAGGTCTTCCTTTTTGCCGTTGGTTCACCCTCCAATGGCCGCTGTGGTTGGCGCGCTGTGGCCGGCGCACCGCCCTGATCCGATGGCAGGAGCCAGGTGCTTCTCCTGGTCTCCCATGGGGTGCAGGGCCCAAACACTTGGGCCATCCTCCACTGCACTCTCTGGCCACAGCAGAGAGCTGGCCTGGAAGAGGAGCAACCAGGACAGAATCCGGTGCCCCGACTGGGACTAGAACCCGGTGTGCCGGCGCCGCAAGGTGGAGGATTAGCCTAGTGAGCCGCGGCGCTGGCCTCACTTCTGCTTTTCAATTCCAATTCCATTTATGTCTTTCTTTTCTCTAGTTACTCTTGCTAATACTTTTAATACTAAATTGAATAGTGGTGGTGGAAGTAGACATCTTCGTCTTGTTCCAGATCTGATGTAATATGATATTCCCTGTGGGTTTGTCATATATAGCCTTTGTCTGCTTGAGGTGTGTTCTTCTATACCTACTTTGTGGAGACTTTTTATCATGTAAGGATGTTGAATCTTATTAAATGTTTTTTCTGCATCTATTGGGATAATCATATGGTTTTTGTTCTTCATTCTGTGTATGTGAGTTATGATGTTTATTGATTTTCAAATGTTGAAGCACCCTGTATCCCTTGATCATGATGTATGAGCTTTTTGATGTACTGTTGCCTGGAACTCCTTCTGGGTCTCACACGTGGGTGGTAGGGGCCCAAACACGTGGGAAGTGGAGCAGTTGGGAATTGAACCTATGCTTATATGGGAATTGGTATTGCAAGCAGCAGCAGCTTAACCTGCTGCATCACAATGTTGGTCTGTAGATTTCCTATAACATTTCCATTTAATCTTAAAGCCTTATTTATTTATTTGAAAGGCAAAGTTACAGAGAGAGAGAGAGAGAGAGAGAGAGAGAAAGAGAGAGAAAGAGAGAGAGAGAGAGAGAGAGAGAGAGAGAGAGAGAGAAAGAGAGAGAAAGAGAGAGAGAGAGAGAGAGAGAGAGAGAGAGAGAGAGAAAGTTTTTCATCCACTGGTTTACTCCCCAAATGGCTGCAATGGCCAGAGCTGTGCTGATCCGAAGCTAGGAACCAGGAACTTTCTCTGGGTCTCCCATGCAGGTACAGGAACCCAAGCACTTGGGCCATCTTCTACTGCTTTCCCAGACCATAGCAGAGAGCTGGATGGGAAGTGGTGCAGCCAAGACTCGAACCGGCGCCCATATGGAATGCTGGCTCTGCAGATGGCAGCTTTACCTGCTATGCCACAGCGCTGGCTCCCAATTTAATCTTGGTAGGTTGCATGTAGCCAGGAATTTATCCATTTCTTTGAGGTATTCCAATGTGTTAGCATATAATAGCATAGTAGTTTCCTAGGATCTCTTGTATTTCTCTGGTATCAGTTGTAATGTCTCCTTCTTCATCTCTAATTATATTTATTTGAGCTTTTTCTCATTTTTCTTTGTTAGCCTGGCTAAATATTTGTTGGTTTTGTTTACATTTTTAAAAACTGGTTTTTGTTTTGTCAATCTTCTATTTTTTTTTGTTTTAATTTCATTTACTTTTGCTCTGATTCTTATGATTTCTTCCTCCTACTAATTTTGGGTTTTGTTTTTTCTTACTTTTCTAAGTCCTTGAGATACATCATTTGGTTGTTTATTTGTGATCGTTCTATTTTTTTAGTGTAAGCAGGTGGCTGGCATTGTGGTGTAGAGGGTTAAACCACTGCTAGAGATGCCGGTGTCCCAAATGGAACCGGGTCAACTCCCAGGTGCTCCATTCTGATCCAGCTCCCTGCTGATGCACATAGGAAGGCAGCAGAGAATGGCCCAAGTTTTTGGGCCCCTGAGGAATCCAGATGAAGCTCTAGGCTCCTGGCCTTGGCTTGGCCCAGCCCTGGCTGTTGTAGTCATTTGGAGGAGTGAACCAGCTGGTGGAAGATTTCTGTCTCTTTCTTTTTCTCTTCCTTTCTCTGTAACTCTACCTTTCAAACAAATAAATAAATCTCTTAAAAATGCATGCACGTGTTACTGTAAATTTCCTTCTTATTACTGCTTTTGTTGTAGCTGCACAGATTTTAATATAATATGTTTGCATTTTCATTAGTTTCAATAAATTTTAAAATTCCTTTTTAATTTTTTTAATGATTGGTCATTGGGGATCATGTTCAATGTTCATGACTTTGTAAATTTTTTCATTGTTCTTATTGATTTCTAATTTCATTCCTTTGTGATATGAGAAGATACATAATGCAATTTTAATTTTTAAAAATTTACTTAGATGACTTGTGACCCAATATGTGGTTTATCCTAGACAATATTCCATGTGTTGATTCCATGTGTGTGCTGTAGCTGTTGGGCAAAATGCTCTCTAAATGCCTGTTAGGTTCTTTTGCTCTGTTATATGGTTTACTCCAATATGTCTTTGTTCACTTTCTTTTTTATTACTAATTTATTTGTAAAGTCAGAGTTACACAGAGGGAGAAGGAAAGGCAGAGAGAAAGGTCTTCCATCTGGTGGTTCACTCCACAAATGGCTGCAATGGACAGAGCTGTGTCTATCCGAAGCCAGGAGCCAGGAGCTTCCTCTGGGTGCAGGGGCCCAAGAACTTGGGCCATCTTCTACTGCTTTCCCAGGCCATAGCAGAGAGCTGGATTGGGAGTGGAGCAGTCGGGACTTGAACCAGTGCCCATATGGGATGCAGGCACTGCAGGCAGTGGCTTTACCCACTACGCCACAGTGCCGGCCCCTCTCTGTTCACTTTCTGTTTGGATTATTTGTCTGTTGATGACAGTGGGGTCCCCTACTATTATTTTATTGGAGTCTATCTTTCTCTGTAGCTGCAGTAATACATGCTTTATATATTTTGGTGGTCTTGTGTTGGGTGCATATTTATGGTTGTCCTATCTTCTTGCTGAATCTATCCTCTTATCAATATGTAATGTCCTTCTTTGTCTCTTTTTTACAATGTTTGATTTAAAGTTTATTTTATCTGATAAGTTTGTTCTGGGTTTCATTCGCATGATATATATTTTTTCCACTCAGTTTATGTACATCTTTATTTGTGATGTGTGTTCCTTGTGGGCAGCATACAGACAGGTTATTATTTTAATACATTAGGGAATTTAATCCATTTATATACAAGATTAGTATTGGTAGATAAGAATTGGTTGCTGTCATTTCATTGGTCACTTACTGATTGTTTTCTAAATTATCTGTTTTTCTCCTGCCTCCCTTGTCATTTATTTTCACGCTTTTTAAATTTTATTTTATTTTTTATCTTTCTGTCATGATAAGGCTGAGTTTTCTCCCCTTTATGTTTGCGTTTCTGGTCTGTTAGTGAATTTTGTGTCTGTTGTGTGGTTTCATTACAGTTACTTCTTTTTTAAAAAATTTTATTTATTTATTTGAAAGGCAGAGTTACAGAGAGGCAGAGGAAGAGGCAGAGAGAAAGAGAGGTCTTCCATCTGCTGGTTCATGCCCTAATGGCTGCAACAGCCGGAGCTGTGTTGACCTGAAGCCAGGAGCCAGGAGCTTCTTCCAGGTCTTTCCTCAAGTGTAGGGGCCCAAGGACTTGGGCCGTCTTCCACTACTTTCCCAGGCCATAGTAGAGAGCTGGGTTGGAAGTGGAGCAGCTGGGACTCGAACCAGCACCCATATGGGATGCCGGCACTGCAGGTGGTGGTTTTGCTCACTATGCCACAGAACCAGCCCCCAAAATGGTTACTTCTAAGGTAGGACTCCCTTCAGGGCTTTTTGTAAGTCTGTCTGGTTGTGCTGAGTTCTCTCTGTTTTTACTTGTCTAGTCTGGGAAATTCTTTGTTCTTCCTTTATAAATGGTGGCTTCCCAGGATACCATAAACTTGTTGGAAAGTTTCTTTCTTTCAAAACCTTGGATATATCATCCCATGCTTCTCTGGCATGTAGGATTTCTGTTAAGAAGTCTCTTGTTAGTCTAATGGATTTTCCTTTATGTGTAACTTCCCTTTATATACAATTTTTATCTCACTGCCTTTTAGGGTTCTCTTGTCCTTAATTTTAACAATTTGACTACATGTGCCTTGGAGATGGTCTTCTTTGGTTGAGCCTCTTTGGGGTCCTATGAGCTTCTTGTATATGGATGTCCATATCTCTTTCAAGACACAGGAAATTATTTTATTCAAAAAGTTCTCAATTTTTTTCCATCAGGTATAAGATGGGTATTTGTTTGCTTAGTGTATCTCATATATCTTGTAGGCTTTCTTCATTTTTAAAAATGATTTTCTCGAGATTTCAACTACCCTCAATTTCACTCAGCCATTCGGGATTACTTCCCAACTGAGTCAAAAAAAAAAAAAAAGAGAGAGAGAGAGATAGAGAGAGAGAGAGCGAGAGCGATCCAGTAAGGAGCAATGGAGTGAACAATCTGGGTGAGTCGCTTTTTGCACAGCCTTAAACCTGAAGAATCAAGCAGAGCTCTCTGGCCACACCCATCACAGCCCCTAAGGATCCATCAAAGCAGACAGCCCACTTAGAGGCATAGTATAACGAGAAAAAAACACCACAGCAAACAAACAAACAAACAAACAAACCATAAATTATCTCCAACATTCCAAACAACAAACGTAGAAGCCGAGGTAACAAGAGCAAGGAAGACACTATGATGCCTCCAAATGAACAAGACACGCCAATGCAAGATTATGAAGATGAAGAGATAGAGGAAATGCAAGAAGCAGATCTCAAAAAATTGATACGAACATTAAGAAGTTCTCAAAAACAAATTCTTGAACTACAGAAATCCTTAATGGACAAGATAGAAAATCTCTCTCATGAAAATGAAATATTAAGGAGGAATCAAAATGAAATGAAACAACTAGTAGAACATGAAACTGTGATAGTGACAAAAAACCACAATGAAATGAAGAACTCAATAGATCAAATGACAAACGCATTAGAAAGCCTTAAAAACAGAATGGGTGAAGCAGAAGAGAGAATATCGGAATTAGAAGACAGAGAACAGGAAAGGAAACAGTCAAATCAAAGAAAAGAAGAAGAAATCAGAAATCTAAAAAATACTGTCAGGAATCTACAGGATACTATTAAAAAACCCAACATTCGGGTTCTAGGAGTTCCTGAAGGCATGGAGAGAGAGAGAAAGGATTAGAAGGCCTTTTTAGTGAGATACTAGCAGAAAATTTCCCAGGTTTGGAGAAGGACAGAGACATCCTAGTGCAGGAAGCTCATAGAACCCCTAATAAACATGATCAAAAGAGATCCTCACCACGACACGTCATAATCAAACTCACCACAGTGAAACACAAAGAAAAGATCCTAAAATGTGCAAGAGAGAAACGCCAGATTACTCTCAGAGGATCTCCAATTAGACTCACAGCTGACTTCTCATCAGAAACCCTACAAGCTAGGAGAGAATGGTGAGATATAGCCCAGGTACTAAGAGAGAAAAACTGCCAGCCCAGAATATTATATCCTGCAAAGCTCTCATTTGTGAATGAAGGTGAAATAAAGACCTTTCACAGCAAACAGAGATTGAAAGAATTTGTCGCCACTCGCCCAGCCCTGCAAAAGATGCTTAAAGATGTGTTACACTCAGAAACACAGAAACACGGTAGCCAATATGAAAGAAGATAAAGGAAAGAAACCTCACAGCAAAAGATCACAGGAGTCTCAAACCATATATTAGAAAAAATCTTTGGCAAATGACAGGGCAAAGTTACTCCTTCTCAATAGTCACATTGAATGTTAATGGCTTGAACTGTCCAGTTAAAAGACACCGATTGGCTGATTGGGTTAAAGAGCAAAACCCATCTTTTTGCTGCTTACAAGAAACTCATCTTTCCAACAATGATGCATACAGGCCGAAAGTGAAAGGCTGGAAAAAGATATACCATGCCAACAGAAATGAAAAAAGAGCAGGCGTAGCCATCTTAATATCGGACAACATAAACTTTACCACAAAAACTGTTAGGAGAGACAAAGAGGGGCACTATATAATGATTAAGGGATCCATTCAACAGGAAGATATAACAATTATCAATGTATATGCACCTAATTACAGGGCACCAGCTTATTTAAAAGACTTGTTAAGGGACTTAAAGGGAGACTTAGACCCCAATACAATAGTACTGGGGGACTTCAATACTCCACTCTCAGAGATAAATCAACAGGACAGAAGATCAACAAGGAGACATTAGATTTAAATGACACTATAGCCCAAATCGATCCAACAGATATCTAAAGAACATTTCATCCTACATCTAAGGACTTTACATTCTTCTCAGCAGTACATGGAACCTTCTCTAGGATTGACCACATACTAGGCCATAAAGCAAGTCTCAGCAAATTCAAGAGAATTAGAATCATACCATGCAGCTTCTCAGACCACAAAGGAATGAAATTGGAAATTAGCAACTCGGGAATCCCTAGAACACGTGCAAACACATGGAGGTTGAACAACATGCTCCTGAATGAACAATGGGTCATAGACGAAATTAAAAGAGAAATCAAAAATTTTCTGGAAGTAAATGAGGATAAAAGCACAACATACCAAAACCTATGGGATACAACAAAAGCAGTGTTAAGAGGAAAGTTTATATCAATAGGTGCCTACATCAAGAAATTGGAAAGGCACCAAATAGATGAGCTTTCAAGTCATCTCAAAGATCTAGAAAATCTACAGCAAACCAAACCCAAACCCAGTAGGAGAAGAGAAATAATTAAAATCAGAGAAGAAATCAACAGGATTGAATCCAAAAAAACACTACAAAAAATCAGCCAAACAAGGAGCTGGTTTTTTGAAAAAATAAACAAAATTGACACCCCATTGGCCCAACTAACTAAAAAAAGAAGAGAAAAGACCCAAATCAATAGGATCAGAGATGAAAAGGGAAACGTAACAACAGACACCACAGAAATAAAAAGAATCATCAGAAATTACTACAGGGAGTTGTATGCCAGCAAACAGGGAAATCTATCAGAAATGGACAGATTCTTGGACACATACAACCTACCTAAATTGAGCCAGGAAGACATAGAAAACCTAAACAGACCCATAACTGACACAGAAATCGAAACAGTAATAAAGGCCTTCCCAACAAAGAAAAGCCCAGGACCAGATGGATTCACTGCTGAATTCTACCAGACATTTAAGGAAGAACTAACTCCAATTCTTCTCAAACTATTCAAAACAATAGAAAAAGAGGGAACCCTCCCAAATTCTTTCTATGAAGCCAGCATCACCTTAATTCCTAAGCCGGAAAAAGATGCAGCATTGAAAGAGAATTACAGACCAATATCCCTGATGAACATAGATGCAAAAATACTCAATAAAATTCTGGCCAATAGAATGCAACAACACATCAGAAAGATCATCCACCCAGACCAAGTGGGATTTATCCCTGGTATGCAGGGATGGTTCAACGTTCGCAAAACAATCAATGTAATACACTACATTAACAGACTGCAGAAGAAAAACCATATGATTCTCTCAATAGATGCAGAGAAAGCATTTGATAAAATACAACACCCTTTCATGATGAAAACTCTAAGCAAACTGGGTATGGAAGGAACATTCCTCAATACAATCAAAGCAATATATGAAAAGCCCACGGCCAACATCCTATTGAATGGGGAACAGTTGGAAGCATTTCCACTGAGATCTGGTACCAGATAGGGATGCCCACTCTCACCACTGCTCTTCAATATAGTTCTGGAAGTTTTGGCCAGAGCTATTAGGCAAGGAAAAGAAATTAAAGGGATACAAATTGGGAAGGAAGAAGTAAAACTATCCCTCTTTGCAGATGATATGATTCTTTATTTAGGGGACCCAAAGAACTCTACTAAGAGACTCCTGGAACTCATCGAAGAGTTTGGCAAAGTAGCAGGATATAAAATCAATGCACAAAAATCAACAGCCTTTGTATACAAAGGCAATGCCATGGCTGATAAAGAACTTCTAAGATCAATCCCATTCACAATAGCTACAAAAACAATCAAATACCTTGGAATAAACTTAACCAAGGATGTTAAAGATCTCTACGATGAAAACTACAAAACCTTAAAGAAAGAAATAGAAGAGGATACCAAAACATGGAAAAATCTTCCATGCTCATGGATTGGAAGAATCAATATCATCAAAATGTCTATTCTCCCAAAAGCAATTTATACATTCAATGCAATACCAATCAAGATACCAAAGACCTTCTTCTCAGATCTGGAAAAAATGATGCTGAAATTCACATGGAGACACAGAAGACCTCCAATAGCCAAAGCAATCTTGTACAACAAAAACAAAGCCGGAGGCATCACAATACCAGATTTCAGGACATACTACAGGGCAGTTGTTATCAAAACAGCATGGTACTGGTACAGAAACAGAAGGATAGACCAATGGAAACAGAATAGAAACACCAGAAATCAATCCAAACATCTACAGCCAACTTATATTTGATCAAAGATTCAAAACTAATCCCTGGAATAAGGACAGCCTATTCAATAAATGGTGCTGGGAAAATTGGATTTCCACGTGCAGAAGCTTGAAGCAAGACCCATACCTTTCACATTACACAAAAATTCACTCAACATGGATTAAAGACTTAAATCTATGACCCGAAACCATCAAATTATTAGAGAGCATTGGAGAAACCCTGCAAGATATAGGTACCGGCAAAGACTTCTTGGAAAAGACCCCAGGAGCACAGGCAGTCAAAACCAAAATTAACATTTGGGATTGCATCAAATTGAGATGTTTCTGTACTGCAAAAGAAACACTCAGGAAAGTGAAGAGGCATCCGACAGAATGGGAAAAAATATTTGCAAACTATACTACAGATAAAGGGTTGATAACCAGAATCTACAAAGAAATCAAGAAAATCCACAACAACAGAACAAACAACCCACTTAAGAGATGGGCCAAGGACCTCAATAGACATTTTTCAAAAGAGGAAATCCAAATGGCCAACAGACACATGAAAAAATGTTCAAGATCACTAGCCATCAGAGAAATGCAAATCAAAACCACAATGAGGTTTCACCTCACCCCGGTGAGAATGGTTCACATTCAGAAATCTACCAACAACAGATGCTGGAGAGGATGTGGGGAAAAAGGGACACTAACCCACTGTTGGTGGGAATGCAAACTGGTAAAGCCACTATGGAAGTCAGTCTGGAGATTCCTCAGAAACCTGAACATAACCCTACCATACAACCCAGCCATCCCACTCCTTGGAATTTACCCAAAGGAAATTAATTTGGCAAATAAAAAAGCCATCTGCACATTAATGTTTATTGCAGCTCAATTCACAATAGCTAAGACCTGGAACCACCCAAATGCCCATCAACAGTAGACTGGATAAAGAGGGGCACTATATAATGATTAAGGGATCCATTCAACAGGAAGATATAACAATTATATGGGACATGTACTCCATAGAATACTATACAGCAGTAAGAAACAACGAAACCCAGTCATTTGCAACAAGATGGAGGAATCTGGAAAACATCATGCTGAGTGAATTAAGCCAGTCCCAAAGAGACAAATTTCATTTGTTTTCCCTGATCGGCGACAACTGGGCACCAAAGGGGAAACCTGTGGAAGTGAAATGGACACTATCAGAAACTATGACCTGATCAGCTCTTGTCCTGGCTCTAGATGTACAATGTAATACTTTATCTATTTTAGTATTTTTTTGTTCTAGTACTAGTGGTTGAACTCTGTAATTAACACACAATTATTCTTAGGTGTTTAAATTTTAACTGAAAAGTGATCCCTGTTAAATATAAGAGTGGGAATAAGAGAGGGAGGAGATGTACAATTTGGGACATGCACAATCTGGCTTGCCGCAAATGATGGAGTTAGAAATGTACCAGGGGATTTCAATACAATCCCATCAAGGTGGCATGTACCAATGTCATCTCACTAGTCCAAGTGATCAATTTCAGTT
The DNA here is from genome assembly GCF_033115175.1 of Lepus europaeus. Taxonomy (NCBI): domain Eukaryota; kingdom Metazoa; phylum Chordata; class Mammalia; order Lagomorpha; family Leporidae; genus Lepus; species Lepus europaeus. The sequence continues at coordinate 76,664,320 of NC_084836.1, forward strand.
CACAACCGATGGCTCTGATAGGTCTAAGAATCAAAGGGATCACACAAACAAGACAAGTGTCTGCTAATACTAACTGATAGAATCAAAAAGAGAGAGAAAGATCCAACATGGGAAATGGGATACACAGCAGACCCATAGAATGGCAGGCGTCCTAAACAACACTCTGGCCTCAGAATCAGCCCTTAAGGCATTTGGATCTGGCTGAAGAGCCCATGAGAGTATTGTAGGCATGGAAAGCCAAGACACCATGGAAAAGAAAAAAAAAAGAAGACGACCTAAATGAAAGATCTCTGTGAGTGAGATCCCAATGGAAAGAACGGGGCCATCCAAGAAGGAGGCACCTTTCTCTGAAGGGAGGAGAGAACTTCCACTTTGACTATGACCCTATCGGAATAAGATCAAAGTCAGCGAACTCTAAAGGCTTCCATAGCCCTGGCAACTCATGACTAGAGCCTAGGGAGATTACTGACGCCATGAACAGGAGTGTCAAATTGTTAAGTCAGCAACAGGAGTCACTGTGTACTTACATCCCATGTGGGATCTGTCCTTAATGTGTTATCTAATGTGCAGTGATGCTATAACTAGTACTGAAACAGTATTTTTACACTTTGTGTTTCTGCATGGGTACAAACTGATGTGATCTTTACTAATTATATACTGAATCTATCTTCTGTATATAAAGATAATTGGAAATGAAAAAAAAACCTGGTGTTAAATTGGAAATGGCATAGAAAATTAATTAATTTTTTAAAAAAATATTATGTAGGATCTCTGTCTTTAATGTGCTGTACACTCTTATTTAATGCTATAACTAGTACTCCAACAGTATTTTTTTCCTGCGTGGAGCTGTGTGTGCCTCCCTCCCCTGTCCTGGATTCTGATCTGACTAGGTGTTGTGTTATGCCAGAGTGCATCTCCACCAGGCACAAGAACTGCTCTGTGATCCACCAATGGGGAACAGACTTTTCATGGTGAGGACCTGCCTCCAGGTCCTCTGGAAAGGATACCAGGGAAAGACTTGCCTTGAACCTCCTTGGCATGCACCCTGCCAAGTCTTCCTCACCACTCACACTAGCAAAGCTTCAGAAGCTGGAAACCCGGGTCTGCATCATATGACTTGGAAGGGTCCTTCGTGACTCCTGGAGTCATCACCTGCTGGAGGCTTTAATGTAAATCTACGAGGGAGAGTCTCCCCTGAAGTGGACAACAGTGCAAGATGGGGGTGGCTCCCCGAGATCACAGACCAAGGCTTCTCTCCCTACAGGAAGCCCTCCTTTTCCTCTACGCTTCCTCACTTTCTTCTCTTTCTCTTTCCTCGTGGGAGGATCCATGGGGGCGTGGCTTGTGGGTGGTGTTAGCAAAGGGCTTGTGCCTTAGCAAGAAACCCAGGAACCTAGGTGCTTGTTGGGTCTGTGGATTAATGCAAAAAAAAATTCAGCAAACTATTCTATTAGTGCCAATGCCTCTCTGTATTTCCAATGAGAGGCACACTGACACCCTAAAAGAAGAGTGGGAAGTTATTTTTCATAGTTTATTTTTTGTTTTATTTCTTTATTCACAGATAGTTCTGGAATAATACATAATACATAGGAGGAAATCAGTAAATATGTAGTGATTAAATGGCTTCATATCTCATTGATTTTTTTTGTTTTCATTTTTTTTTTTAGTTTTGAGATAACATACTTAATTTCTATTATAGTCAAAAGTTTAATTTTCCACCAAATAAAGAGTGCAACAAATAAGAAGTAAAAATAGAAGGGCTCTAGACAGCAATCAAGGGAAAAGATGTCATTTTCACTCACTTATTCTAAAACAGGCACAGATTGCTAAAAGTATAGGAACATACCATCTTAATATGTTTGACAAAGATTTAACATAAAGTTTGACAAAACACTATATTTTCTTTCCTTTTTAAAAAGATTTATTTATTTATTTGAAAGAGTTACACAGAGAAAGATGGAGAAGCAGAGAGAGAGAGAGAGAGAGAGAGAGAGAGAGAGAAAGAGAGGTCTTCCATCCGTTGGTTCATTCTCCAATTGGCAGCAACCACAGGAGCTTCACCAATCCAAAGTCAGGAGCCAGGAGCTCCTTCTGGGACTCCCATGTGGGTGCAGGGCCCCAAGGACTTGGACCATCTTCCACTGCTTTCCCAGGCCATAGCAGAGAGCTGGATAGAGGAAGAGCAGCCGGGACTCGAACCGGCACCCATATGGGATGCTGGTGTTGCAACCAGTGGCTTTACCTGCTATGCCACAGTGCCAGCCCCAAAACACTATATTTTCAGGAAAACTGATACACACAGGCATTTCTTTTTCTTTCATTTTTTTTCTTTTTAAAAATTTTAGCTCCCACATATAAGGGAGAACGTGTTTGTCTTTCTGTGTCTGGCTTATTTCACTCAACATGATGTTCCCTAGTTGCAGATGATAGGATTTCATTTTTTTTCTCGCTGAGTAATATTCCATTGTAAGTATAGACCACGTTTTCTTTATCCATTCATCTGATGATGGACACCCCGGTTGATTCCAGATATTGGCTATTGTGAACAGTGCTGCTGTGAACATGTTGGAGCAGGTATCTCTTGGATGTGATGAGTTCATGTCTTTTGGATAAATACCCAGTAGAGGGATTGCTGGGTCACATGACAAGTCTATTTCTGGTTTTTAAAGAAATCTCCATACTGTTTCCCACGGTGGCTGCACTAGTTTGCATTCCCATCAACAGTGTATTACTCTACATCCTGGCCAGCATTTTTCACTTTGTCTTTTGGAGAGTAGCCATTCTGACAGGGGTGAGGTGATATCTTGCGTGGTTTTGATTCACATTTCCCTATGTGGAGCCTTTTTCCTACATTTCTTGGCCTTTTGTGTTTCTTCTGAGAACTGTCTGTTGAGTTCCTTTGCCTCTTTATTGACTGAATTTTTTATCAGTTGTTATTGAATTGTTGGAATTGCTGATATATTCTGGATATTAATCCTTTGTCAGATAGGTAGCTTTTCCCATTCTGCTGGCTGTCTCTTCACTCTATTGATTGTTCCCTTTGAGGGGCAGAAGCTTCTGAGTTTGATATAATCCCATTTGTCTAGTTTTGCTTTTGTTGCCTATGCATTGGAGGTTTCATCCAAGAAGTCCTCAGCTACACTGATGTGTTATTGATATTGTAGACGTTGTGTTGTTTGTTTCCTTACACTCTTCAGAAGTATTGCTCTGACCTTTTGGCAGCTGAACTGCTACTAGATATAGAAGGTGCATCCAAGTGATGTTTGCATGAGGAATGGTGTGCTTCTATTACCGGGGAATGGCAGGGTTCTTGTCTTCGCACAAGAAAGAATTCAGGCGTGAGACAGAGAGTAGTGGGAGGTAAAATAGCAAGGTATATTAGGGAAGGGACATCCGTAAGGACGGCTGGGCACCTCTCCAGACAGAACCTGGGAGAGAGAGTGCCCAGTCGCTCGGACTGGGAGGGGAGCAAGGTTACATGGTTGAGTAGAGAGATTACACCTGACCAGGCCAGGCGGGCAGCTCAGCAGCTCAGCAGAGGGCTGAGCGCGCAGTCCGGTTGAGGCCAGGGGCTTTTAAGGAGATGGGTCTTGCTTCCCCACCTCTGCTCCTCTTGGAACAAAGGGCTTTTTGGATGTAACTAGAAAGACTTCTATCTGAGTTTTCCCCTGAAGGTATCAGACAGGAGGAAGGCTAGCTGGCACTGTCCTGAGTTTAGAGGAAGGGTGAGCAGGACCCCCTGGAGAATTTGGATCCGGAGCGGGGTGTTTGAAATGCAGATACATCTGGGAGATTGTGGAAGATTTGTCAGGCAGAAAGGGCGGGGACTCCCACCTTGCAGGTTATCGGGTAGGAGGGGGCAGGGCAGGATGCAGATACTGGCCTGTCCCTGAAATGTTATCGGGATGACTTTGAGATGCAGATGCATATGCTGGACATAGATGTCTTCTCCTTAGGCCTGTTACACACACATAAGCTCATATCTGACTTCCTACCTAACACTTCCTGCAACGCCCACGTGAGAACTGGAAGCTACCTATATGGGTACAGTGATGGCATGTGGGTTACACCCAGTGGGGTCCCTTGCTGATCGACGTGATCACACACCCTTGCAACATGGGATAAAGAGTCCGATTTCCCCTCACACCCTGCTCAGAACTATGCAACAGAGGCCACTGGCCCTGAAGAAATGCCACAAGGCAGTTTCCCTTTTGCTTCCATGGGGGTGTTGGAGAATTCACTTCCTCTGTTCCAACTCTTGATTGGTCATGCTTGATGTCTGGCTTGACTCTCTCCTTTCTGGAACTTTCCAGAATAATTCCCTTAACCAGCGGTCAAGGCAGTCAATCACTGGACTCCATACCCACCTTGAAATAGGTGAGAGTGAACTGGCTTCCTGTGGGGTTCTGGGGACTTAACCTTGGCAGTGGGTTGCTGGTTAGATCCAAGTTAACCAATAAATCAGGAAAGACAATGGCTGCTGCATCTCATTAGACTTTGCAGGGATTCCTATGGTTGGAGGCCTCCTTTTGACAAATGGATAACAACGGCACTTACTGGTCCACCAGATAGCCCTTGAGCTCCTTGTTGCCCAAGTCTGGGGCTTGCACATGGCGCTGAAAATAGAACACTGCATTATCTTTCCCTGATGTTCACTGCAGGGAGTAGAATTGGAAAGGTGGCTGGTACTTCTGGTTCTGTAGATGCCACCAAAGACATCAAGGACATCTCTCAAGGGGAAGGAACACACAGTGTGCTCATGGGGATGGCCAGCCAGTGCACTGTTGGCGTCAGCATGGCAGGTGGCATGCCTGGCTGTTCCAAAACTTTCAATCCTGACATTTCTTTCAGTGGTCTCCAGACTCACTGCAGGATGAAAACCTCTCCAGGCCAGATCAAGTGGCTGCACACCTTGGTCCTGGACTATCATCAAAAGTACTGTGGCCAAGGGAACTCAGCCACTGTTGAACTTGGACTTGTTCAGTTTTGCTTGGCTTGGCTCCTAGAGGCTCCTGCTGAGAAGTGTGTCTCAGTCTCCTGGCCCACACGAAGCTGTGCTTACAGACTGAAAGCCGACCCATTCTGGCAGTAATGAACGTGTACATCCTAAGCATCACCTGACCACCTGACCTTGAGAAGTCGTAGATTCCACGCAGGGAAAAGCCGATGCATTAGAATGAGTGCAGAAGACGACATTGCTGCCTCACAGTTGAGAGACTGATCATGGCGAGAGAACTGCTGAACTGCAATAAATTGGCCTAAAGCAGCTTCCATGCTTGCAGGATGAACTTGGTCCAAAAGGGCTCCTATAGGTGGTGAACCACAATCTCGGATTTCTGTGAGAGCAGATTGTTGCCTAACCCAAGGTTATAAGAATCCATGGCTAAGCTGATCCTAGGCTGGAGCTGCCAAATTATATCCAAATCAGGCAAATGCCATCCTGCCCAAATCGTGTCATCTCTGTGTCATTTCCTGTTTCTCTGGCTCACCACACTGTTAGGGGGTGGCCATTCCAGGCCTTGTAGGTCTGGGTTCTGCCTACCTCTCCAGGGCCTTTTTGCCTAGGTGAGCTTTGTGATGTGGAACTGGTTTCAAGTTCCCCTTTGAAGCCGGGTTGAAACCTTTTCTTCCCCCTGCCTGTGCATCCTCAGTCATTTTTGTTTTTAAATAGCATTTTCATTTCAAAAGTTCAGGGCCAAGGTATAAGAAAAGCCAGTCCTGTGGAGACTTTGTTCCGATCTGATCTACTCACTTTTCTTCTGTGTCTAAAGTCAAAATAGGGGCCATCTCTGTGGCATGGCAGGTGAAACCATGGCCTGCCATGCCAGCATCCCATATGGGTGCTGGTTCAAGCCCCGGCTGCTCCACTTCTGATCCAGCTCCCTGTTAATGCACCTGGGAAAGCAGTGGAAGATGGCCCAAGTGCTTGGGCACCTGTATCCATGTGGGAAACCTGGAAGATATTTCTAGCTCCTGGGTTCAGCCTAGCTCAGTCCCAGCTGTTGCAGCCATTTGGGGAGTGAGCCAGCAGATGGAAGATAACTGTCTCTCCCTCCCCCCTCCCCTCCTTCCTGTCTTTGCAACTCTGCCTTTCAAATAAATAATAAATATGAAGATAAAATAAAAAATCAAACCCAAGCACACTGAACAGTAAAAGCCTTGACCCAGAGGAAGAAACTGGATCAAAGGCTCCCAGACCCTGGAGAAATTACTCTTGGGTCCTTGGGGGGAGTTAAGGTGGACAGGATCCAGAGCCTGCAGTGATACCTTCGTCCTCAGGGGCTGTGAGCACACGGTCAGCCTGGTCCCCTCTCGTTTCTGTGCCTCTGTATGAAAGGGGGGTGCTGGAGGATTCTTGCTGTCCCTTTGGAGCTAAGGTTTGGGGGAGATTCCTCTCAAATGTTCCACCAGCAGGTGGCAAAGTGTCAATCCACATCAATTATTTCCTGTCTTGTATTTTGTTTATGTGAATCTTACACATGCCTTTAAAAACATCCAATGGTAAGAGATGGATGTGTGCGGGGTCGGGAGGGGGTGTGGGGAAGAATCAGAGCTTCTCTGTAGTCAGAGTCTTCCTGAGGGTCTCTGGGCAAACAGGCAGCCAAATGGAGAGGTCTCCAAGTGTAGGTGAATGGCCTGCCTGCCCACCTTAGTGATTCTGGAACAGCCCAGTGGGCTCGGTGGGGTCCTGCATGTTGAGATGCAATGTGCTACAGAGACGCAGGCACAGCATGGCTGTCAGTGAGCTGCTTGTTTAATTAGGGTTGCTCATTCATCCACTGCCGCTGCCCACTGGCTTTGTACAGGCTCGCTAATGATTTGAACTTGGGGTGATAGCACGTGTAATGATCCACGCTCTCTGACCCAATGATGGATGTATTCCAGGGGCATCCAGGCTAGCCGTGCCCCAGGGGTCCTGCCCAGGTCATTGGGAGGGGAAGGTGCTGATTCTGTGTCGTGACTCTTATGTCATGAACAATGGCTAACGAGGGTCAGGTCAGATGAGCAGAAGCTGACCGTGCTCACGGCCACGGAGAATGACGACTTCCTGGGATTTTTTTGGGTGGGGCGCCCCCGTCAGGAAGGGCTGTGAAGAGGATTTTGCAACTCCCATGCAGAGATAATCACAGAGACATCCAGGCTCCTGACAAGGAGGCCTGAGGGTGGTTGCTGCAATGCAGAGTCCTGGGCCTTTCCATTGCCTTGAGTGCAAGGCCCAGGAATGTGCTTCTGCAACAAGGACACCCTGGGGGTTGAGCACTGCTGCAGGTCACCGCTACCTGGTTCCGGAGAAGGCAACACAGGGTGAAGCCCCCCGCTCCCCTCCCCTGGTCCCCTGCTGACCCACTCCTTACTAGCTCATGTCTGCTTGGGGAGGGCTTGCACTCAGACACCCGAGATCCCCAATGGCAGGCCCTAGGCTCAGAGGAGGTCCTGGGAGCTCCACGAGGGGGCGATTTGAGCAGGTGATTGGTGTAGGGTGGTCCAGCAAGAGGAGACGGTGCACTTGCCAGGGACAAGCTGGGTCTGGGGTCCCCCTGTGAGGAGGTGGTCGCCTGCCCACATGTCCACTCTCACCTCACATTTTCCATGGCCCCTGCACGTCGGTGTGGCTGTGTGACCCAGGTCTGGTCAATGAGATATAAAGAAAAGTGGTTTTTTGTTTGTTTCTTTGTTTTAGAGATTTATTTATTTGAAAGGCAGAGTTACAGAGAGACAGAGAGGCATTGAGAGAGAGAGAGAGAAAGAGAGAGAGAGAGAGAGAGAGAGAGAGAGAGAGAGAAAGGTCTTCCATCCACTGGTTCACTCTCCAGATGGCTGCACTGCTGGGCCTGAGCTGATCCAAAGCCAGGAGCCAGGAGCTTCTTCCAGGTCTCCCACTCGGGTGCAGGTGCCCAAGGACTTGAGCCATCCTATGCTGCTTTCCCAGGCACATTAGCAGGGAGCTGGATTGAAAGTGGAGCCTCCAGGACTTGAATTGGTGCCCATAGGGGATGTGGGCACTGTAGGTGGCGGCTTTACCTGCTATACCACAGCACCAGCTTCAAGAGAAGTGCTTTATGGGACTTTAGGGAACCTTCTTGGAAGCCTGTCCATCTTTTTTCATTCATTCTTTTTTATTTTTTTTAAAAAAAGATTTATTTATTTATTTGAAAGTCAGAGTTACACAGAGAGAAGGAGAGGCAGAGAGAAAGAGAGAGGTCTTCCATATGCTGGTTCATTCCCCAATTGGCAGCAATGGCTGGAGCTGGGCCAATCCAAAGCCAGGAACCAGGAGCTTCTTCCAGGTCTCCTATGCGGGTGCAGGGACCCAAGGCCTTGGGCCATCTTCTACTGCTTTCCCAGACCATAGCACAGAGCTGGATCAGAAGTGGAGCAGCCAGGTCTTGAACTGATGCCCATATGGGATGCCAGCACTGAAGGCGGAGCTTTACCTGCTATGCCACAGTGCCAGCCCCCATCTTTTTTCTATCTCCTTTTTTGTACCAGGAATGTTGATGTGATGAGTGGAGATGAAGCAGCCATCCTGGCCCAATATGTGATGTCTGGAGGGTATGGAGCATCAAGTATGTGGGGTCCTGGCTTTTTGGCCTCGCTGGCTGAGGACTGTTCAGCTTTGTTCTTCCTGTGTGCAGGGGTGACACAACTGTCTTCTTTCAGCCACTGCTGTTTGGTGCACTGGAACCTAAATCTTTTTTTTTTTTTTTTTGGACAGGCAGAGTTAGACAGTGAGAGAGAGAGACAGAGAGAAAGGTCTTCCTTCCATTGGTTCACCCCCTGAATGGCTGCTACAGCCGGCGCACTGCGCCAATCTGAAGCCAGGAGCCAGTTGCTTCTCCTGGTCTCCTATGCGGGTGCAGGGCCCAAGGACTTGGGCCATCCTCCACTGCCCTCCCGGGCCACAGCAGAGAGCTGGACTGGAAGAGGAGCAACCGGGACAGAATCTGGCGCCCCAACCGGGACTAGAACCCCACCGGTGTGCTGGCGCCGCAGGCAGAAAATTAGCCTAGTGAGCTGCAGCACCAGCCTGAACCTAAATCTAACACCTCTCATCTCATACATGTTGTCATCACAAGTCCCAGACTGAGTGGGGGAGTCTCGGGTACAGAGTTTGCAATTGGAGGAAAACATCCTTGCTCTTGGATGCACTGAGCTGAAGAAAGAAGCAGGACGTTGCTCTAGATCTGCTATGAGGCAGGGGCTCCTCCAAATGCTCAAGGGACAGTCCACTACTGGACTGCAGGATATGTGATTGGAGCATGCCCAGTGGAGCCAAGCACGGTGTGGGTAGCTCGGTGCCTGCTGTGTCCCCAGCCCTGCCAGGGTCCATGTCACCATGGACGTACAGGAAACATCCACACCAAATCAAATAAGGCTGTTACTTCAAAAGAAGGGTTTGTTAGCTATACTTGGAATATGAGCAAGACTCTTGCAAAACAATTTAAAAATAAACAAAAATCCGTGCACTGAAGGGAGGATATCTATGGGGCTAATTTGCTAAATTCACAGATCCATATTTAGGAATGAGTGTGCCTTCTCATACTTCTTCAGGGTTTTATGAAGTGAAGCTTTTTGGTTAAAAAAATTCATCTGCCCTCCCCCCGACCTATTTCTCTTAGGAGAGAATGACAAGAACGCTCTAAGAACCAGAGACTAGAGAAGTCTGGAGCACTTACAACCATTCAGGTTTAAAGGACTTACAGATCTGAGAATGCAAAAGCAATATGGTAGTGGGAAGAAGAACTTTAACTCCTAAGTCATTGGGAAAGTCAATGGAGACTCTGAGGCTCAGTGGAGGGTTCAGGGGCAGCAGTTTGTCCATACCACTGCTCTGGTTTGAGCCAGAAATTCAACAAGCACCAGTTTGTTTCAAAAGGACCTCATGCAAACACACACTCACATCCACATCCACACCCATTCATCTGTCATTGCCACTGCTTTTATTTAAATTTAATGCTATCTTTTTATTAAAATAATACAAAAGAGGGCCAGCGCCGTGGCTCAACAGGCTAATCCTCTGCCTTGTGGCGCCGGCACACCGGGTTCTAGTCCCGGTCGGGGTGCCGGATTCTTCCCTGGTTGCCCCTCTTCCAGGACAGCTCTCTGCTATGGCCAGGGAGTGCAGTGGAGGATGGCTCAAGTGCTTGGGCCCTGCACCCCATGGGAGACCAGGATAAGTACCTGGCTCCTGCCTTCGGATCAGCGCGGTGCGCCAGCCGCAGCGCTGGCCGCAGTGGCCATTGGAGGGTGAACCAGTGGCAAAGGAAGACCTTTCTCTCTGTCTCTTTCTCTCTCACTGTCCACTCTGCCTGTCAAAAATAAAAAAAAAATAAAAATAAAAAATAAAAAAAAGGAGACAGGTATATTTACAAAACTCCATGCTGGGACAGCACATAATTTTTAAGACATACTACATGCTACAATCTTTTAGGTCCTAAGGTTATTACAAATATCAACTCAAGGGGCTGGTGCTGTGTCGCAGTGGGTTAACGGCCTGGCCTGAAGCGCCGGTATCGCATATGGGCGCCGATTCAAGACCCGGCTGCTCCACTTCCTGTCCAGCTTTCTGCTATGGCCTGGGAAAGCAGCAGAAGATGGCTCAAGTTCTTGGGCCTCTGCACCCACGTGGGAAACCTGGAAGAAGCCCCTGGCTCCTGGCTTCGGATTGGAGCAGTGCTGGCTGTTGCAGCCATTTGGGGAGTGAACCATCAGATGGAAGACCCCCCCCCCCCTCTAACCTCTCTCTCTCTCTCTCTCTCTCTGCCTCTCCTCTCTCCATGTAACTGACTTTAAAAATAAATAAATAAATCTTTTAAAAAAATATCAACTCAAAGCTTGTGTCTAGGTCCAGTTTTTAAAGGAGGAAAAAAAATCCCCAAATACTAAGTCATACATTATCTGAAGTATGGTATATCCCTTCAAGTTAGTAGAAACACATCTTCCTATAAGCAAAAGCAATTCAGTAATTTGTGCTTTTCACCTATAGGACCGTAGTTTCTTTAGACTCCTTCCTTCAAGATTGGTTTTGAAACATGTTGGATGGGAAGCAGTCCACACAGCAGACTCATAGAATAACAATCACTTTAAATAGCACTCTGACCTCAGAATCAGCCCTTAAGGCTTCCTAGTCTGGCTGAAAATCCTGTGAGAGCTTTTCAGGCATGGAAAGCCAAGATACTGTGGCAAAATATATTCTACATGAAGGATCTCTGTGAGTGAGACTGCAGTGGAAAGAAGTGGCCATCAAAGAAGGATGTACTTTTCTCTGAAGTGAGGAGAGAACTTCCACTTTAATTACGGCCTTGTCTAAATACTGAAGGGTTTGTGGATTCAGAAGGCTTCCATAGCCTAGGCAGCTCATGTCAAGAGCCTCGGATGATCACTGACATCATACATAAGAGTGTTAATTGTTGAATTAACAACAGGAGTCACTGTGCACTAACTCCTCATGAAGCATTTCTGTCCTCAACGAGTTCTCAAATAATTTTTCTTGTATGTGTGTGTTCAAATTATTGAAATCTTTACTTAGTAAAGAGTTGGTCTTCTGTGTATAAAGTTAATTGAAAATGAATTTTAATGGAGAATGGAATTGGGAAGGGGAGAGGGAGGAGGAGGATGGGTGGGAGTGTGGCTGGGAGGGTGGGTATGGTGGGAAGAATCACTATATTCTTAAAGTTGTACTTATGAAATTTGTATTCCTTAAAAAAGAAATTAAAAAATGCTATTGCTTGTTGAAAAAAAAAGCATGTTGGCATCGTTGTCAAGTGTGGATATGGCTAAAGGAAGAGGAAGATGTGTCCCTGGAGGGAAGTTTGTCAGCAGAATCGATGTTTACTGTATAAATAAGTCCTGTTTTTCCTCTGCTACCTAACAAAAGTCCTTCTCTTATCAGAATGCATACTGTAATGATTGGAAATAACTGCTAACCCAGACTAAAAATCAGAATAATCATTTCCAGTCAGTTATAGCAAGAAGGTTTACAGTTTTATAATAATTTTCTAATTGAAAATAAATTTTCTTCCTTATAATTAAAGAACAATTTACTATTTTTGATTACTTCCTAAAATATAAAAAATGTTTCAATGACAATCAACAAAAGGATAGTCAGAGCTTGGATCTTCTCTCTGGAGGTCAGCCCCAAATCAGAGGACATTACGTTACCCATGTGCTGGGAACCTACATCTACTAAAGGAAATGGCCCTTGATTATCAGAAGGTCTCAGAGGTATGTGTAATTAATTACTAACTAATTATAGCCAACTGACTGCAAAAAAAAAAAGAAAGAAAAAAGAAATACCTTTGTCAACTGAGAATAACTTCTTTTTCTTTTAATTCCTGCAGCCAAAATTGGGGGTAATCCTTGGTAGTTTTGCAGGTATGGGAAGGAAAGCCCAATTTTCTGACTGAGGGTATACCACCCCTGTGAAAAACAGAAATAAGCAGAAAAAGGAGAGTTCATGGTTGCAAGGATAGAAAACATAAGATAGTTAAGATAATTGAAGGGCAGATTGTCACAGAAAAGTCAACAGGCTGGGCTTTGTTGTTAAATTTCTTAAATTAAATTTCAATAAATAAAAGCTCTTTTCTTCCGGCATCCCAAAGGATGGGTCAGGAGCCCACAGGGTGGCCCAATCCATGGAGGAGTCCCTTGGGGCAGATGAGGGCGACTTCCACATGTTAGAGTCTTCATTGCTCAAGTATGACCTTTGGTAATGGAGTCCCTGCATGTTTATTAACCCTGGTTACATGCAAGGCATTGCATCAGGTACTGTGAAATGGTCAAAGGAAGCAAACAGTGAACCTTGCAATCCAGTTGCTGTTTTTAAGACATGTATTTCTTGTCCTGTTCCAATGTGGACTTCAGGAAGCAGAGCCAACAGTGGTGCATGCAGGGGGACCAGGACAAAGATGACTTCCACCTTTCTTTCTACAGGCCTCAGACAGACAGCTTGTGTTTCCCTTCATTCTGAGCATTCTGAGTTGAGTCCCCCATGGTGCCTTCCCCGTGGGAGAGAGGTTTCCCGTTGCACATTTTGCAGGCATCTGGGGGTATGGGAATTTCAGTCATTGGAGGGCCTCGAACCTCCTGTCTATTGTGTTAACGAGGAAGAGCACCCATTGACACGTCATAAGTGCGTTGTAAAGATGTTTCGCTTACTGTGCCTGTGCAGGTGGTTTCTGTTGTCATTTGGTGGATTTTCCTTTTTGCAGTTAAAAATCCCCACTGAGAAGGGTCCCTGGGCCCCACCTGACACCCAAGGTGTCCTTGGCACACACAGACTGAGGCTTCACTTCCCTCCAGAGCCCGGTCCACTGGTCACTTTGGGTTAGGGTTCTGCTGACACCGGTGCTCAGCTCTCAGGATGCTGGAGCCTGCAGGGAAGCCTGGTGTGGGTCACATGCCCAGTTCATGCTAGCAGTCTTGGTTTCCCTTTGATGAGTGCCATGGAGCCTGGAACCAGGACCTTCCCAGTACTGGAGAGAAGGGAGCATAGGAAGGGTCTTAAGATGACATGTATGAGAAGCCAAGGTGTGGACCCCTGCCACCCAGGAGGAGGGCCCAGGAGAAGCTTCTGGCTCCTGGCTCTGGTCTGGCTCAGCCCTGGCTGTTGCAGCCATTTGAAGGAGTGAATAAGTGGATGGAAGATCTCTCTCTCTCTCTCTATTTCTCTCTCACCCTCTCTCTCTCTCTCTGCAACTCTGACTTTCAAATAAATAAATTTTGTGGCCAGTGTGTGGCATAGTAAGCTAAGCCTCCTCCTGCAGTGCTAGCATCCCATATGGGCGCTGGGTGTCCCAGCTACTCCTCTTCTGATCCAGCTCTCTGCTATGGCCTGGGAAAGCCGTGGAAGTTGGCCCAAGTGCTTGGGCCCATGCACCTGTGTGGGAGACCCAGAAAAAGCTCCTGCCTTCAGATTGGCTCAGTTCCAGATGTTAAGGCCATTTGGGGAGCGAACCAGCAGATAGAAGACCTCTCTCTCTGTCTCTCTGTCTCTCTCTCTGTAACTGTACCTCTCAAATAAATAAATCTTTAAAAAAAGCTCAAAAGCTTGAGTAAGAACCAAATTGTGGTTTCTAGACTGAATAGTTTAACCTTAAATATGTACAATCCACATAAACACACATGGCATGCAGCATATTCAGTTATTTCAAGCAACTTAAATATATTTAACAAGCACTCAGCCAAGCTGTCTTTCAAGGGCTTATTATCAGTGTCTGCCTAGTACTATGCATATGAAACTTGAAAATCCAAGTAATATTAAGAGAAAGATAATTTTAAACCTACTGAGTTGTGCAGATACATATGAAAGAATTACCAAAATAAAACTATATTACAGGGCTCGGTGTTGTGGTGTAACAGGCTAGACCACTACTTGGGATGCATCCATTATATTGGAGTACTTGGTTCAAGTCCTGCCTCCACTTTCTATCCTGCTTCCTGCTAGTGTGCACCCTGGGAAGAAGCAGGCAATGGGTCAAGTACTTGGGACCCTGTCACCTGTGTGGAAGCCCAGGATGGAATTTTAGGTTCTTGGCTTTGACCTGGTTATTGCAGCCTTTTGTGGAGTGAACCAGCAGATGGAAGAGAGCTCTCTTGCATCCTATCTCTCTCTCTCTGACTTTCAAATAAAAAATATTTACAGCTTATTTGGTTCTAGCAATCTCAACTCTTCTGTAGTTTTGCTTAATTTAACATTTGCATTTTAAATTTTATTTTAGTGTCCTCTCTTTAACAAGCTCAACACACACAAAATAGTTTGAACTACAATCCACTATTTTTCATCCAAGTCAGCTCCTCATAAATAATTCAACAATAGAATGCTCCAGTGCTTAGCTCCATTAGAATACAATATTCGGATTGGAAGAAAGCTGGACACAAGCTTTGGGTTGATATTTTCTTTTTTTTTTAAAGATTAATTAATTTATTTGAAAGTCAGAGTGCAGACACACTTCTCTCTCTCCACTCACCTTACAAAGGCAAGCAGGACAAAGAGCAGGCACCATTTTGGACATACGTAAAAGCTGTGCCCACAATCAGCCAAGCAGAAAAACCTGACTCTGGTGGGGAGAAATAACAGGAGGTTAGGACCTAGTGAATGTGTGGAGCTAATGAACTGAGACTGTGAAAAAACAAAAAAATGAGAGTGTGTAAGAGGACTCATGCAGTACCAGAGACGTGACTACTCTCTGGAGACGTCACAGTCTCGGTAACCTTGGCAAGCCAGTGGGAGATTGCAAGGGAATTTGAACATACGCTGAGGACTGCACAGATCCTTTGTGTGGTCCTTGGGACAGAACAGACAAGTATTATACCCACAGGGGCCAGAGCTCAGACACTGACTGCCTTCAACTCGCTCAGCTGTGCAGATTTACTTCCCTTCTGAATAAGAGAGAGAGAGAGAGAGAGAGAGAGAGAGAGAGAGAGAGAGAGATATTTACCATGTTGTGTCACCTTTGGCACACCCTTAACTCTGAAGAACCAAACAGAGCTCGTTGGCCACACCCATCACAAGCCTCTAAGGATCCATCAAAAGCAGACAGTCCACTTAATCTAGGGTCATAGTATACTGAGTAAAACCACCAAAGCAAGGGGAAAAAAAGAAGAAACCAAAGACTATCTCCACAATGCCAAGCAACAAATGCAGAAACCAAGGAAAGAAGAACAAGAAAGACATTATGACGCCCCCCCAAATGAACAAGACACCCCAAGCTAAGATTATGAAGATGATAAGATAGAAGAAATGCAAGATATGGATTTCAAAAAATTTATGATAAGAACATTTAGAAGTTTTCAAAAACAAATGCTTGAACTACAGAAATCCTTAATGGACAAGATAGAAAATCTCTCTCATGAAAATGAAATATTAAGGAGGAATCAAAATGAAATGCAGAAACTAGTAGAACATGAAATTGTGATAGTGAAGAAAAATCAAAATGAAATGAAGAATTCAATAGATCAAATGACAAACACATTAGAGAGTCTTAAAAACAGAATGAGTGAAGCAGAAGAGAGAATATCGAACTTAGAAGACAGAGTACAGGAAAGTATACAGTCAAACCAAAGAAAAGAAGAGGAAATTAGAAATTTAAAAAAATATTGTCAGGAATCTACAGGATACTATTAAAAAAAACCCAACATTTGGATTCTAGGAGTTCCTGAATGCATGGAGAGAGAGAAAGGATTAGAAGGCCTTTTTAGTGAGATACTAGCAGAAAATTTCCCAGGTTTGGAGAAGGACAGAGACATCCTAATACAGGAAGCTTATAGAACCCCTAATAAACATGAACAAAAGAGATCCTCACCATGACACGTCGTAATCAAACTCACCACAGTGAAACATAAAGAAAAGATTCTAAAATGTGCAAGAGAGAAACGCCAGATTACTCTCAGAGGATCTCCAATTAGACTCACAGCAAACTTCTCATCAGAAACCCTACAGTCTAGGAGGGAATGGCGAGATATAGCCCAGGTACTAAGAGAGAAAAACTGCCAGCCCAGAATATTATATCCTGCAAAGCTCTCATTTGTGAATGAAGGTGAGATGAAGACCTTTCATAGCAAACAGAAACTGAAAGAATTTGTCGCCACTCGCCCAGCCCTGCAAAAGATCCTTAAAGATGTGTTACACTCAGAAACACGGCCATCAGTATGAAAGAAGGTAAAGGAAGAAAACCTCACAGTAAAAGATCACAGGAAATTCAAAGCATATATTAGAAAATATCTTTAGGAAAATGGCAGGGCAAAGTCACTACTTATCAATAGTCACATTGAACATTAATGGCCTCAACTCTCTAGTTAAAAGACACAGATTGGCTGAATGGATCAAGGAACAAAACCCATCTATTTGCTGCCTACAAGAAACACATCTTTCCAACAAAGATGCATGCAGACTGAAAGAGAAAGGTTAGAAAAAGACATTCCATGCCAACAGAAACAACAACAACAAAAAGCTGGCATAGTCATATTAATATAAGACAAAATAAACTTTAGCACAAAAACTGTTAAGAGAGACAAAGAGGGGCACTATATAATGTTTAAGGAATAAATTCAACAGGAAGATGTAACTATTATAAATGTATATGCACCTAATTACAGGGCACTGGTTTATTTAAAAGATATGTTAAGGGACTTAAAGGGAGACTTAGACTCCAATACAATAGTACTGGGGGACTTCAATACTCCACTCTCAGAAATAGACAGATCAACCGGACAGAAGATGAACAAGAAAACAGCAGATTTAATCGACACTATTGCCCAAATGGATCTAACAGATATCTACAGAACTTTCAATCCTACATTTAAAGAATTTACATTTGGCCGGCGCTGCGGCTCCACAGGCTAATCATCCAACTTGCGGCGCTGGCACACCGGGTTCTAGTCCCGGTCGGGGTGCCGGATTCTGTCCTGGTTGCCCCTCTTCCAGGCCAGCTCTCTGCTGTGGCCCGGGAGTGCAGTGGAGGATGACCCAAGTGCCTGGGCCCTGCACCCGCATGGGAGACCAGGAGAAGCACCTGGCTCCTGGCTTTGGATCAGCTTGGTATGCTGGCCACAGCGGCCATCGGAGGGTGAACCAATGGCAAAAGGAAGACCTTTCTCTCTCTCTCTCTCTTTCTCTCACTGTCCACTCTGCCTGTCAAAAAATAAAAAATAAAAAATAAATTAAAAAAAGAATTTACATTCTTCTTAGCAGTGCATGGAACCTACTCTAGGATTGACCACATACTAGGCCATAAAGCAGGTCTCAGCAAATTTAAATGAATTAGAATCATACCATGCAGCTTCTCAGACTACAGTGGAATAAAGCTGGAAATTAGCAACTCAGGAATCCCTAGAGCATATGCAAACACATGGAGACTGAACAATGTGCTCCTGAGTGAACACTGGATCATAGAAGAAATAAAAAGAGAAATCAAAACCTTTCTGTAAGTAAATGAGGATAACAACACAACATATCAAAACTTAGGGAACACAGAAAAAGCAGTGTTAAGAGGAAAGTTTATAGCAATAGGTGCCTACATCAAGAAATTTGAAAGGCACCAAATATAAATGAGCTTTCAATCCATCTCAAGGATCTAGAAAAGCTGCAGCAAACCAGACCCAAATATAGTAGGAGAAGAGAAATAATTAAAGTCAGAGAAGAAATCAACAGGACTGAATAAAAAAAAAATACAAAAAATCAGCCAAACGAGGAGATGGTTTTTTGAAAAAATAAACAAAATTGACACCCCATTGGCCCAACTAACTAAAAAAAGAATAGAAAAGACTCAAATCAATACAATCAGAGATGAAAAAGGAAATGTAACAACAGACACCACAGAAATAAAAATAATCATTAGAAATTACTACAAGAGTTACTGCCAAGAGTTGGATCACTGGAAATGGACCTGCCCTGGAGTCGAAGGATGCCCAGGTCAGAGCCACAGATCTTATTGGCTCTAAGCTGAAAAGCCCTTCACTCAGCCCAACTTCCAAAGTGACCACTGCAGCTGAGGGGATGGTCAAGTAGGGTCAGCAACATTGCAGGCAGAACTGTAAATTTCTTGTTAGAGATGCCACCTACCTTTACCTGGCCAGCTCTCCTCCCAGGCCAGCCAAGTAATGAAAGTCAACAGAGTGCCTTCCCCTAGGAGGTTCACACCTCCCTTAGGATATACCCCATGTGAAGAGATAGATAGGTCTGGGCCTCTGAATTTACAAGGCCTAAAGCCCACCAGATTATTATCAAGCCCCTTCTATCAGGTTCTATTTGCCTCTCAATCAGAAAACTTAATTGTAGCTTAGACAGCACCTTTCTTAGCTCCTCTAATAAAGACTCTGTCCTTTGTTCTAGGCCCTGTCTAGTGCACTTGGGCCTCATTCCTTTGTAATCATAACCTCTACTCTACCACCAATGGCTCTACTCCCAACATGTGTGTCCTGATGGTCCTCTTCCCCACTTAATGCTGTATAATTGTTCAAACCTGGTAAATGCCACTCTTAGGATCATTGGTTACTATCCTCACTCTGTCTTTTATGACCTTGTCTAAATATGATCAGAGTCGGCAAACTTGGAAGGCTTCCATAGCCTTGGCAACTCATGACGACAGCCTAGGATGGTTACTGGCGCCATAAACTAGAGTGTCAATTTGTTGGGTCAACAACAGGAGCCACTGTGCACTTGCTCCTCATGTGGGATCTCTGTCCTTAATGTGCTGTACATTGTGATTTAATGCTATAACTAGTACTCAAACAGTATGTTTCACTTTGTGTTTCTATGTGGGTGCAAACTGTTGAAATCTTTATACTAAATTGATCTTCTGTATATAAAGAGAATTGAAAATGAATCTTGATGCAAATGGAAGGGGAGAGGGAGCGGGAGGGGGGAGGGTTGCGGGTGGGAGGGAAGTTATGGGGGGGGGAAGCCATTGTAATCCATAAGCTGTACACTGGAAATTTATATTCATTAAATAAAAGTTAAAAAAAAAAAAGAAATTACTACAAGGACTTGTATGCCAGCAAACAGGGAAATCTATCAGAAATGGATAGATTCCTGGACACATGCAACCTACCTAAATTGAACCAGGAAGACATAGAAAACCTAAACAGATCCATAACTGAGACAGAAATTGAAACAGTAATAAAGGCCCTCCCAACAAAGAAAAGCCCAGGACCAGATGGATTCACTGCTGAATTCTACCAGACATTTAAGGAAGAACTAACTCCAATTCTTCTCAAACTATTCAGAACAATCGAAAAAGAGGGAATCCTCCCAAATTCTTTCTATGAAGCCAGCATCACCATAATCCCTAAACCAGAAAAAGATGCAGCATTGAAAGAAAATTACAGACCAATATTCTTGATGAACATAGATGCAAAAATCCTCAATAAAATTCTGGCCAATAGAATGCAACAACACATCAGAAAGATCATCCACCCAGACCAAGTGGGATTTATCCCTGGTATACAGGGATGGATCAATGTGCGCAAATCAATCAATGTGATACACCACATTAACAAACTGCAGAAGAAAAACCATATGATTATCTCAATAGATGCAGAGAAAGCATTTGATAAAATACAACACCCTTTCATGATGAAAACTCTAAGCAAACTGGGTATGGAAGGAACATTCCTCAATACAATCAAAGCAATTTATGAAAAGCCCACGGCCAACATCCTATTGAATGGGGAACAGTTGGAAGCATTTCCACTGAGATCTGGTACCAGATAGGGATGCCCACTCTCACCACTGCTATTCAATGTAGTTCTGGAAGTTTTAGCTAGAGCCATTAGGCAAGAAAAAGAAATTAAAGGGATACAAATTGGGAAGGAAGAAGTAAAACTATCCCTCTTTGCAGACGATATGATTCTTTATTTAGGGGATCCAAAGAACTCTACTAAGAGACTCCTG
Source organism: Lepus europaeus (assembly GCF_033115175.1). Classification (NCBI taxonomy): domain Eukaryota; kingdom Metazoa; phylum Chordata; class Mammalia; order Lagomorpha; family Leporidae; genus Lepus; species Lepus europaeus. The sequence goes on from NC_084836.1 coordinate 76,684,712, forward strand.
GAACTCATCGAAGAGTTTGGCAAAGTAGCAGGGTATAAAATCAATGCACAAAAATCAACAGCCTTTGTATACAAAGGCAATGCCATGGCTGATAAAGAACTTCTAAGATCAATCCAATTCACAATAGCCACAAAAACAATCAAATACCTTGGAATAAACTTAACCAAAGACATTAAAAATCTCTACAATGAGAATTACAAAATCTTAAAGAAAGAAATAGAAGAGGATACCAAAACATGGAAAAATCTTCCATGCTCATGGATTGGAAGAATCAACATCATCAAAATGTCCATTCTCCCAAAAGCAATTTATAGATTCAATGCTATACCAATCAAAATACCAAAGACATTCTTCTCAGATATGGAAAAATATGATGCTGAAATTCATATGGAGACACAGGAGACCTCAAATAGCTAAAGCAATCTTGTACAACAAAAACAAAGCCGGAGGCGTCACAATACCTGATTTCAGGACATACTACAGGGCAGTTGTTATCAAAATAGCATGGTACTGGTACAGAAATAGATGGATAGACCAATGGAACAGAATAGAAACACCAGAAATCAATCCAAACATCTTCTGCCAACTTATATTTGATGAAGGATCTAAAACCAATTCCTGGAGTAAGGACAGTATATTCAATAAATGGTGCTGGGAAAACTGGATTTCCACATGCAGAAGCATGAAGCAAGACCCCTACCTTACACCTTACACAAAAATCCACTCAACATGGATTAAAGATCTAAATCTACGACCCGACACCATCAAATTATTAGAGAATATTGGAGAAACTCTGCAAGATATTGGCACTGGCAAAGACTTCTTGGAAAAGACCCCGGAAGCATAGGCAGTCAAAGCCAAAATTAACAATTGGGATTGCATCAAATTGAGATGTTTCTGTACTGCAAAAGAAACACTCAGGAAAGTGAAGAGGCAACCGACAGAATGGGAAAAAATATTTGCAAACTATGCTACAGATAAAGGGTTAATAACCAGAATCTACAAAGAGATTAAGAAACTTCACAACAACAAAACAAGCAGCCCACTTAAGAGATGGGCCAAGGACCTCAATAGACATTTTTCAAAAGAGGAAATTCATATGGCCAACAGGCACATGAAAAAATGTTCAGGATCACTAGCAATCAGGGAAATGCAAATCAAAACCAGATGAGGTTTCACCTCACCCTGGTTAGAACGGCTCACATTCAGCAATCTACCAACAACAGATGCTGGCGAGGATGTGGAGAAAAAGGGACACTAACCCACTGTTGTGGGAATGCAAACTGGTAAAGCCACTATAGAAGGCCGTCTGGAGATACCTTAGAAACCTGAATATAACCCTACCATACAACCCAGCCATCCCACTCCTTGGAATCTACCCAAAGGAAATTAAATTGGCAAACAAAAAAGCTGTTTGCACCTTAATGTTTATTGCAGCTCAATTCACAATTGCTAAGACCTGGACTCAACCTAAATGCCCATCAACAGTAGACTGGATAAAGAAATTATGGGACATGTACTCCATAGAATACTATATAGCAGTAAAAAAACAATGAAATCCGGTCATTAACAACAAAATGGAGGAATCTGAAAAACATCATGTTGAGTGAAATAAGCCAGTCCCAAAGGGACAAATATCATATGTTCTCCCTGATTGGTGACAACTAACCAAGCACCAAAAAGGAAACCTGTTGAAGTGAAATGGACACTAAGAGATACAGTGACTTGATCAGCCCTTGTCCTGACTGTCGATGAACAACTTAATACTTTATCTCTTTTAGTATTTTTTTGTCCTACTTAATACTATTAGTTGAACTCTGTAATTAACACAGTTATTCTTAGGTGTTTAAATTTAACTGAAAAGTGATCTCTGTTAAATGTAAGAGTGGGAATAAGAGAGGGAGGAGATGTATAATTTGGGACATGCTCAATCTGACTTGCCCCAAATAGTAGAGTTAAAAATGTGCCAGGGGATTCCAATTCAATCCCATCAAGGTGGTATATACCAATGCCATCTCACTAGTCCAAGTGATCAATTTCAGTTCACAATTGATCATAATGATAGGTTTAAGAGTCAAAGAGATCACAAACACATGACTAGTGTCTGCTAATACTAACTGATAGAATTAATAAGGAGAGAACGGGCTGGCGCCGTGGCTTAACAGGCTAATCCTCCACGTTGTGGCGCTGGCACACCAGGTTCTAGTCCCAGTTGGGGCACCGGATTCTATCCCGGTTGCCCCTCTTCCAGGCCAGCTCTTTGCTATGGCCCAGGAAGGCAGTGGAGGATGGCCCAAGTCCTTGGGCCCAGCACCCGCATGGGAGACCAGGAGAAGCACATGGCTCCTGGCTTCGGATCAGCACGATGTGCCGGCTGCAGCAGCCATTGGAGGGTGAACCAATGGCAAAAAGGAAGACCTTTCTCTCTGTCTCTCTCTCTCTCACTATCCACTCTGCCTGTCAAAAAAAAAAAAAAAAAAAAAAAGAAGGAGAGAACGATCCAACATGGGAAGCGGGATACACAGCAGACTCATAGAATGGCAGATGTCCTAAATAGCACTCTGGCCTCAGAATCAGCCCTTTAGGCATTCGGATCTGGCTGAAGAGCCCATGAGAGTATTTTAGCCAGGGAAAGCCAAGACAGTCTGGAAAAAAAAAAAACAACTAAATGAAAGATCTCTGCGAGTGAGGTCCCAGAGAAAAGAATAGGCCATCAAAGAAGGAGGTACCTTTCTCTGAAGGGAGGAGAGAGAACAGGCCATCAAAGAAGGAGCAGAGAACTTCCACTTTGACTAAGACCTTGTCTAAATAAGATCAGAGTCGGTGAACTCAAAAGGCTTCTATAGCCTTGGCACTCATGACAAGAGCCTAGGGTGATTACTGACGCCATAAACAAGAGTGTCAATTTGTTAAGTCAACAACACGAGTCACTGTGCACTTACTCCTCATGAAGGATCTCTGTCCTTAATGTGTTGTTCAATGTGAATTAATGCTATAAGTAGTACTTAAACAGTATTTTACACTTTATGTTTCGGTGTGGGTGCAAACTGTTGAAATCTTTACTTAATATACACCAAATTGATCTTCTGTATATAAGGATAATTGAAAATGAATCTTGATGCAAATGGAATGGGAGAGGGAGCGGGAGAGGGGTGGGTTGCGGGAGGGAACCCTCCAGCAAATTATGGGGAAGTTATGGGGGGAAAAGCTATTGTAATCCATAAACTGTACTTTGGAAATTTATATTTATTAAATAAAAGTTAAAAAAAGAATACACTATTCGAATGGACCCCATCACTTCACCCATTGCTTGCTCTACTAGATCCTGAGACAGGCTGCTGGCAGAATGGATGGGTGTGATTCTCTGAGCATTCCCCATCAATACAATGAAATGTGCAACTCTTGCATGCAAGGTAACTGCCTGAGCTTCCAGCTACATGGTCATAGCTGATCCAAACAACACAGGCTTTGCCTCATCTCTGCTGACCCTGTTGGAGTCTATGAGTGGAAAGAGTGTCAATCTGCTTTTTGGTTAAATCACGCTTTTGGTCCTCCTCCTCATCCCTTCTGGAATAGTTAGCTTTCCATTACCACAACCAAAAGACCCCAGAGGAGCTGCTTAGGAAGCAAGAGGTTTATCTGGGATGCCAGTTTTGGAGGCTCACAGTCTGAGATCAGTGACCCCACTGGCTTGGCATCTGGTGAGGCTTGGGGAGATAGCTCACTTAACCAATCACCTGCTGAGGACATGCCCCAGTGACTCAAGAACCTTGTTCTAGACCCATCTCCACCATAACTGAATCAAATCTCCACTTTGTTTTTAAAGGTATTTATTCATTTATTTTCATTTTATTTGAAATGTTTATCGAGGTGGTCAGTGACAGTAGGGTGCGAGGTATATGTGGGACCCATGTGCAAGGATGGATGTGGTGGGGAGTGGACGTGGTGGGGAGTGGACAACTCTGGCTGTTGCGGGCATTTGGGGAGTAAAGCAGAAGTTGGGATATCTCTGTTTTTCAAATAATATATACATACTTTTTTTAAAATTTATTTTTTATTTTTTATTTTTTTTGACAGGCAGAGTGGACAGTAGAGGGAGACAGAGAGAAAGGTCTTCCTTTTTGCCGTTGGTTCACCCTCCATTGGCCGCCGCGACTGGCGCGCTGCGGCCGGCGCACCGCGCTGTTCCGATGGCAGGAGCCAGGTGCTTCTCCTGGTCTCCCATGGGGTGCAGGGCCCAAGCACTTGGGCCATCCTCCACTGCACTCTCTGGCCACAGCAGAGAGCTGGCCTGGAAGAGGGGCAACCGGGACAGGATCGGTGCCCTGACCGGGACTAGAACCCGGTGTGCCGGCGCCGCAAGGCGGAGGATTAGCCTACTGAGCCGCGGCGCCGGCTTATACATACTTTTTAAAAGAGTGGAAGCTTGAGTTATCCTGCTTTCCAGGACCAGGTCGTGGCTGTACAGAGACCAGGCAGCCTCAACAGGAGCTGCAGCCCAGGCAGCACTGTCCCAGACCACCGTCCACCGCCCCTTTCAGGAACATGGCTGCCTGGAGGGAAGCCAGGGTCAACAAAGTTCCCATGTTTGGGGCAGGCGATCTCCAAGAATGAGCTCATCCCCATAGCAGTGGGGAGGTGTCTCCCTCACCAGAAGTTCTAGTGAGACTGTCAAATGCTGGGTTCTTCTCCTTCTTCTGCTGTTCTTGACATAAGCTGTAGGTTGGAGAATGGAATGCAGGCAGCATCTCTGGGTCCTGTGTCTTGCTCTAAGAGCACACATGGCTACACCTCTCTGAGGAGTATTGGTTTGCCGTACAGGTCTGCCTTTCCCTTGGGGATCGTCATAAGCTGTGCCAGTCTGTCTCGGAGCTGGTCAGTGGCTTGGCCAATAGAATACTGAAAGGTGTGCTGCTGTCAGTCACTGCCCCTTCCCTTTGCCCCATCTCACTGCACCTGTTTGTCTTTGTGTGACTTCTGGAATTAGCAAGAGGAGCTCTGGTCTTTGCAACGCCATCTGCTCCCTCAATTCCACGTGGTAGCCTTGCAATGTTGACAATGATCCTTCAATCTAACCCCGCCCTCTTGAGCCAAGCCCAGTCCTCTGAGTGTCTTGGAAGTCCTTGAGTTTTGGCTTCTTGTTTGCCCAACCACAGGGATCTGTGTCTATTTCTGGTGTGTTCCTTGGCTGGTGTCTGAATGTCTGCATAACTGCATATGGGATAAGGCAGGTAGCTAGATTAGGGTCAAGAGCTGGAAGCCACCCACAGCCCCCACTCCATGTAATCTTATCCGCCTACCTGTCAATCAGATGACCCCTTCCCCAGGATGTATCTCCCCTTCCCCAGGACCTGGGAGTGGTACCATGTAACTACTCCCCTTTCTAAGCTCATAAGAAGCCTGGTAGAGGGAAGAACTCTTGCTCTCTCCATGTGGACCCAGAGTGAATAGGATATGAAAATCTCTCTCTTTTCCTTTCCTGGCCCACTCTCCCTGAACAATGCCGACGTGTGTGTGTGTATTTTCCTTGCTTTGTAAATAAACTTTGTCACGTTGTGTTTGTGCCTGTACTTAGAATGCTTCTCTACGTAAGAGGCAAGAGGTCTGGAACAGGAATTGAGGGCCATCCCAGCCCACAACATAACCTCTCCCTGAATGCCCACTGTGTTCCCAGGGTGGATGCGTGTTTGCAGACTAACCCCAAACTCTCTGCGACATCTCTACAGGTTCGATTCCCATTTTGTCCACTTCCGGTGCACTGCCGTGGTGGCAATGCTGTTCAGTGGTCTGAGCAGAGAATCTCCATTTGAATGTTCTTTAGGGACTTCTGGATCTCTGTCACTTGTCCCATTTCTCTGGTCCAAGCATCTCAGAGATGCCGCGTCTGACTCCATGTCACCGGGCTGTGGTTTTTCTGATGCTGCTTCTCCGGGGGACCTAAAGGAGTATGGCCTCTCAGCTGCCTACAATCTGCACCACTGTGCTCACCGATGGGCTGAGCACGCTGCTACCTCTTGTTTCCACCATGATCACGGATTCGGGGGGCGACTCTGTCACCACCATCCGGTGTCAATCCAGACAGATTCAAGCCGAGATTCCAGCTTCCTTATATATTGTGGATAGTAGGTCTCACCAACCTAGGTGTCCAGTGACAGGTGAGTGGATAAAGACAATGTACAATATTTGCACAGTGGGATATTATTCAGCCATATGAAAGAGTGGAATTGTGACATTAGCAGGAACATGGCTGGGAACAGGAGCTCATTATGTCGGTGTGATAAGGCAGGCACAGAAAGACGAACACTCATGTTGCCTCTCTGTGTGAGAGTTTAAAAAGAAAGTTGACCTGAACTTAGAACGGCGATTACTATGAATAGACTGGTAAGGGTTGGCAAGGGCAGAGGGCAGGCAGCTGGGCAGCAACACGGTCAGCTGGAGGAGAAGCTTCCAGACTCCCCGGAGCTCACAGCGATGTATCACACCCAGTGTGAAGAGCTGAAGGGCAGGGGAAGATGCCTAAAATACTGTAGCACAAGAATCACACATCCATCCAAAAATTTAAAAAATGACAGAAATCAATAACTTACTGAGAGCAACAGAAAGGAGGGGAAAGCGTGTTGGGATGTGTGGAGGGTTAGGAAACCAGGGTGGGTGTGGCTTCCCCACACGGCCCCGCCTCCTGGCTGCCCTGCTCTGCGTGGCTCCACCTCCCCACATGGCCCTGCCTCCATATCTGGCTACCACTTCACCCCTTGTCTGCCCCTCCCCGTGTAGCTCCGCCTCCTCACACGGCCCCGCCTCCTTATCTGGCTGCCCCTCCCCGCGTGACCATGCCTGCATTCACTCACATGCTGGCTGGGATTATCACACACCGAGGCCTCTGAAGCTGTTTCCTGGTCTTTCTCCAGCTTGTCAGTGAGTGGGACTGGGACCTGCACCAGGTGCACAGGTCCTCCACACCGCCACCATCCCCTTCCTGACCTGCTAGCTGGGGCCAAGTCTTCTCCACCTCCCAGAGGGCTTCTATGAGGCAGACAAGGGGACACTCGTGCACAGCGCTGCTGGCAGGGTACAGTAGGGTGATGGTCACTTTGGGGCTGATTGCCAGGGTGCAGTTGGCTCACCAGTTGGACCAGAGGGTTGGGTCTCTGCAGCCCTGTGGGGGTGAGATCCCTGCCTTTGCCCAGGCAGAGTTGGCTTTTCCTGACTTGCTGGCCAGCCAGCTTGGCCCCATCCATCACCACTGCAGCAGGTGGAGGGCATCTGGCCTCCCTGTTCCACCTGCTGAGGGCATTTCAATTTACGACGGTGGAGATGAGTGGCGGTTCTGGGGAAGAGCAGTGTTCTTGGAGCCCAGTGTCGGCGTCTGTCAGGGTGAGCAGGAGCGGCTGTCCTCAGAGCTTGCTCCCCTGCCAGGGAGGGGGGAAGGTGACCCTGGGACAGGGAGGCTGCAAGATGGCTCCCTCCCCTGAGCGTCATGTGTCTTCCTTCCCATGTGTCACACATTCACTCATTCATTCAGAGCTTCAATGAGCAGAGTCAGGTGTGGGTGGAAATGTGCAGCGGTGCCGGGTTCTCAGTGCATGCTGGTGGCTTCCCTGAGTTGCTGAAGGCATCATCCTGCAGAAACTGAGCACAGACCTGGGGTTCTTACTCTTGAACTGGAGGGTGATACATGCACAGGCACCTGGAACGTCCCTGGGGGCTGCATTGCTTGGAGTTGCAGCTGGGAGCCTGCTCTGTGGGGGGGAGGGGGCTACACCCCTACCTCCTGCCTCAGCCCTGTGGCTTCAGTTCCCTGGGGGCCAGCTCTAGCCATTAGCATCAGTGCTGCAGTAATTGGCCTGCGCTAAGGAAACAGGGAGGCCCTCCCCACCTGCCAGTGCTGGCATCCCGTTCATATCACACCCTACCAGGTGTTGTGTGTGCTGCTCTGCCACAGGAGCAGGTGGGCCGCAGCAGAAGGGCTGGGTTCTTGTAGCACCAGCTCACCGTCCAGCCCCAAATGATGCACGGCTTCTGATGGGCATCTTGGGAAGGAGAGACTCGCCGGACTCACACTGGAGGTTTCGCTGTAGAGAACCAGGCAGAAATGGGAGATGCAGCAGGGCCTGGGGCCACCTTGTTTTGATGCATAACCAGTGTCAATCACAGCAGCAGATGAGTTCAGGATGTGGGCTGGGAGGCTGGAGCAACTGGAATCATCTTTGAGAATGCATAGAAACAGCAAGCAAAAGTCTCACCAAGGAGATCTGGCAGCCAAGGGGACCCTGGACTTGCCGGGCTATGGCAGAAGCCAAGGTGGTGTCAGCCCAGCGCCTAGAAGCTGGGAGGTGTGAGCTTTTGGGAAGTCTTTGGAGAGCAGACAGGTGTCCCCGGTTACCAGGGGCTGCCCCGGAGCTCCCCTGCTTACCCTCTGCCCAGACATCCCAGCTTCTCCACGCCACGCGGCCACACTGCACACCACTGGTGGCAGCACTCTGCAAGGGGCCTGGCTTCAGATGTGGCTCAGGTGCCTGCATAGCAGGTGTCACTGGAGAGTGATTAGATCTGGTGTGAGTTTCAGGCTCAAGGAGACTCAAAGCAAACCCCACAGCCAGCTCCCCAGCCCAGTCAGGGGCTGCTGCTCAGGACTGCGGGTGATTCAGAGACAGAGGGAAGCAGGGTCCATGGGTGGGCAAGGCAGCTCCCCTGCACACATGGCCTTGTCTGTGGCCCCCCTGAGGCCCTTGGGGCCATCTTGCCCCTTCTGGTTCCCTCTGGCTCTGTGAGCCTGCTTTCCTGTCTGTGGTTTCTCTCCCACGGGCCTTGAGGTTGCCCACATCTCCTCATTCCCTCTGTCTGGGTTGATCAGATGTCCCAGGCACCTCACCATTGTATGTCTAAGACAGAGTTCTTGCTTTTTCTCCCATAAAGACACCTCGTGGCAGAGTGGGGTAGGGTGGCGCCATGGCTCAGTGGGTAAAGCTGCCTCAAGCATCCCATCTGGGTGCTAGTTTGAGTCCTGGCTGCTCCACTTCCAATCCAGCTCTGTGTTAATGTGCCTGGGAAAGCAGTGTAGGATGGTCCAAGTACTTGGGCCCATACACCCACGTAGGAGACCTGGAGGAAGCTCCTGGCTTCAATCTGTCTCAGCTCTGGTCATTGCAGCCATTTAGGGAGTGAACCAGCAGGTGGAAGATTCTCTCTCTCTCTCTCTCTCTCTCTCTCTCTCTCTCTCTCTCCCTTTCCCTCTCCCTCTCCCTCTCCCTCTCCTTCTCCCTCTCCCTCCTTCTCTCTACATAACTCTGCCTTTCAAATAAACAAACAAACAAATAAAAAAAGAAAAAAAGACGCATCATTGGGTCTGTGGACCTCAGGGCCTGGGACACCTCTTATTTCTTGTGTTATCTCATTAGCAGCTTCGTGTCTCAGCCAAAGTCCACCAGTCCCAGGACAGGAAGGGGAAGGGGAAAATGGTGGCAGAGACAATCAGGGCAGCCGCACATTGGGAGAAGCAGCGTTGGGAGCATCAGGAAGGCTCCCCGTGGTGCAGGGAGCACAGCAGAATGAGTGCCGAGGACCACGCTCGGAGGACGTAGCTGCACCATGGCCGTGGCACGTAGCCACAGCTGTGGCTCTCGAATATAAAGTCCTAACTGCTGGTGTGCACACTTCAAAGACCAGTTTATTAGGGTGCAAACATTTTAAAAATCCATGCCTAGCTTTTTCATAATAGCATTTCTGTGAATGTTCTGAAGACTTATGATGTCTACAGCTTCAAAAATGTTTGTAGCAAAATAAGCAACTTTTCATTCTGATTTTCCATGAACTTAAAAAAGGGGGGATTTTTAAGATTTATTTTGAGAGGCAGAGAGAGACAGAAGGATCTTCCATCTACTTACTGGTCCATTCCTCCAATGCTCCCAGTCGCTCAGGCTGGACCAGGCTGAAGCTAGAAACCAAGACGTCAATCAGGAACCTGACTCCTTGAGCCATCACTGCTGCTTCCCAGGGTCTGCATTAGCAGGAGGCTAGAATCAGGAGCCAGAGCAGAGTGTCAGACCCTGGCACTCTGATGTGGCACGTGGGTGCCTTAACCACTATGCTGAACAGCCACCCCATCTGGTACACACTCAGGTGAGATCTGTAACTACTTATTTAACTAGCAAAGCAGTCAGTTGCAAGGCTGTCCGTGTAAGATGCTGGAAGTAGCAGGTGTTGCAGCTTTGAGGAAGGGCAGGCTGCCCGATGTGGGGGTTACACGCTGCCTCTCAGAGCTCATGGCCCCATGACCCAGTTCTGTTGCCATCAGTCTGTCCCCAGGTCTCCTCCCCATGTTCCAGGGGGTGATGCTACTGGCTGGCCCCTGCCTGCAGGTGCTCTGTTTAGAGGAGCTGGCAGGCAGTAGCTGTAGCACTGATGGCAGTACCACAGGCTCTGCCTTTGGCATCCTGGTGCACCTGCTCTCCAGCGTGCTCACCTTCCCCACCTGCCTGCGGGGGTCAGTCTGGGAGTCTCAGCTCCTCTGAAAACTGAACATATAGAGTGAGGAAGTCCTGGCCACAAGCCCCACCCATCCAGCATGGCATGCTGCCTCTGCCAGGTGCCCCTGCCTTGGCAGATGAGTGAGGCAGCCATGGGGCCCCAGCTGCATCCCCAAAGCCAGTGGTGCCCTGGGCTCTGAAGTGTCTCAGTTCTCTTAACTCCTGATCCCTGGAGGATGCTCCAGGCAGACCCCGCCCTGCCCTGTGTTTGGGCCCTGCCCAGATGCATTGGCTGAAAGAGTGGGTGGTCTCCGTGGGTGAGGCAGCCAGCAGTGTCTGGGTTGGGGAGAGCAGGCAGGTGCCCCGTTGGAATCCCTCTGTCCATCTGGCTAGCTCCCTCTGCTTGTCATAAGAAGGGCTTGTTGGGGGGGATCCTGGCTCAGTGCAGGGGTTTGTAAAGACTTGGCCTTTCTCAGGGATTCTACTGCTCTCCGGAGTCCTCGTGATGTTACTCATGGAGTCTTCAGGACCCACGCGGAACTGACGACCAATGTGCTTGCTTCTCCTGTGTTTCTGCAGGGAAGGGCTTGGTGGAATCCCACGAGACCAGAAGTGCATTGCTTTATTACCACATGCCATGTGGCTTAACCCCGGGAGAGCTTCTGTCTCCCATGACAAGACTGCAGAGAGCGAGCTGTGTGCTTGTTTGGAATTTGGTGAGCTGTCAGGTCGCGTGCCTGGTCGACTCTGCAATGCTCAGTGAGCTCCAAGACCTTACAGTGCACTAGTAATGAACCTCTGGATGTTCAGCCCGAAACCCCTTTATGTGCCCGTTCTCTCGGGAATGACAATCGATCTGTCAGATTTAGCTACATAACCTGACCACCTATTCAGCTGGGCAGAAACGCATTGTGTGGGGGGAATATTTTGCATAGCCAAGTGCAGGATTGTCAGTTTCAGTGCCACCCTGAGGTTCTGCAGACACAGGATCCAGAGAAGCAGCATTGCTTCTAGGGTGGCTTCTAATGTTGCAGCAGATCCCGCTGCCTTCTTCTTCTTTTTAAAGATTAATTTGTTTATTTGAAAGGCAGAGTTACAGAGAGAGAGGGGCACAGTCAGAGAGAGAGAGAGAGAGAGTTGTTCCATCTGCTGGTTCATTTCCCAAATGGCCACAATGGTCAGGGCTGGGCCAAATGGAAACCAGGAGCCAGGAGCTTCTTCCAGGTTGCAGGGGCTCAGGGACTTGGACCATCTTCTACTGCTTTCCCAGGCCATAGCAGAGAGCTGGATTGGAAGTGGAGCTGCCAGGACTAGAACTGGCACCCATAGGCTTAACCTACTACTCCACAGTACTAGCCACTCCACTGTCTTCTAATATAGCTTCTAGTGTTGTGCATGCCCCACTGCTGTCTTCTTTTTTTAAAGGTTTATTTATATTTGAAAGTCAGAGTTATATATACATGTGTGTATATATATATATATATATATATATATAGAGAGAGAGAGAGAGAGAGAGAGAGAGAGAAAGTCTTTCATCCACTGGTTCACTCCCCAGATGGCCACATTGGCCGGAGCTGAGCCAATCTGTAGCCAAGAGCCAGGAACCCCTTCCAGATCTCCAACACAGGTGCAGGGGTCCAAGGACTTGAGCCATCTTCCACTGCTTTCCCAGGCCATAGCAGAGAGCTGGATCGGAAGTGGAGCAGCTGGGACTTGAATCGGCGCCCATATGGGATGTCGGCACTGCAGGTGTTGGCTTTACCTGCTATGTCTCAGCACCAGCCCCCACACTGTCTTCTGCTGGGGCTTCAACCAGGTGTAGCTTCACTGCCTGGATCCAGGAAAAGGAGCATGGGAGTCAGGATCTCAGCCCCTCACTGGACTGCAGTGGCTTTGTTATTTGTATTCTTTTTTTAGTTGCCCTGGAATCTACAGCCTGCCTCCGTCACTTACCAAGGCTGACATTAGTTGATGATTTCACAGGAGTGTGCTGCATTCTCCCAATGCATTTAAAAATATATGTCATCAATGAGTTTTCACAGGATTGCACTGTGCTAAGAAAATACAGTGTGAGTTTGTAATCTAAGAATTTTCATACTAGACTACTTAAAAGATTATTTTGGTGCAAACAATTCTTTTGAAATCCTGTTGTGTATTCATAATAGATGTTTTCCATGGACTTTTCTTTAAAATCAGTACGTTTCTCTTTCTTTCTTTCTTTTTAAAGATCTATTTATTTATTTGAATGGCAGAGTAACAGAGAGGTAGAGAGAGAAGAGAGAGAGAGAGAGAGAGAGAGAGAGAGAGAGAGGTTTTCCAACTGCTGGTTCACTCCCCAAATGGCTGTAAAGGCCAGAGCAGAGCCGATCTGAACTCAGGAGCCAGGAGCTTCTTCCTGTTCTCCCACGCAGGTGCAGGGACCCAAGGACTTGGGCCATCTTCTACTGCTTTCCCAGGCCATAGCAGATAGCTGGATCAGAAGTGGAACAGCCAGGACTCAAACTGGCACCCATATGGGATGCCAGCACTGCAGGCAGTGGATTAACCTGCTATGCCACATTGCTGACCCCTTCCATGAACTTTTTGAAGAGCCCTTAGATGGCCTGATGTGTCATCAACATTTCTAAATGTTACTTTTGATCTGACAAAAAAAGAGTGCCACCAATTAATGATCTCCAGTAGTTCATTTTTGCTAATGTGTGCTCTTTCATGTCATTGTTGAATTTTTTGTCTACTTGATATATGTGTATGTGGAAGGTTTCACTGTGATGATAGCTTTACTAACCTCTCCTTATGCATCTGTCAATCTGTGCTCTATCTGTGAAAGTTACTCAGGGTAACAAGGAGAAGCCTCATACCTTTGCTCTCCATCTTTGAACCAGCCTTGTGCCTGCCTCAGGGCCTTGGCACATGCTGTTTTCCCTCTCTGTGTCACACTTCTTCTGGTTTATTTCTCACGGTGCTACTAAGAGAGCTGTCTGGCTTCTTCATGGCCCTCCTCAGCATGCAAAATCATTTGTTCCATTGTGGATTTTATGGTGGTTGCTAGGTCCCTGCCAGGGAGCCAGGCTCACAGGAAGTTATGAAGACCATGGGATCTGCAGGATAGAGGAACTAGGGCAAGAGGGTAGAGTGTGGGGAGAGCAGCAAATGTGCTTGTCTGATGTCGGATGCTCCCGGGCTTGTTCTCTTGGAAGGGTATCAAAGGCTGCCTTGCTTCATCCCGATGCGTTGCGATAGGTTTGTGGTCCATTACTCATCGTCCATATGGTGCAGTGGGACGTGATGTAGAGATCTGGATGGAGATGGCGATGTTCAAGGAGAGCTAATGAGGTCAAGGTGTGTCATGGGGAACACGCAGGCACACACATACCCACACATGCATGCACACATGCACACCAACCCACACATGCACCCACATTCACACACACTCGTGCACACATATGCACACACACATATGTGCACCCACATTCACACACATGCTTGCAAGCACATACATGTATGCAATGTGTACACACCTCCACAACCCACACATGCATGTGCACGCACACACTGACATACAATACTTACACACATGCACACATACACACATGTGTACACCCACATACACACATTCATGCACACAGGCACACACATACACACACTTACACAATGTACACACATGCGCATGCATATACCCACGAGTGCGCACACACATACACATGCATGCACACAAGCACACACAAGTGCACACACACATGCATGTGCACACACAAGTGCATACGCACACACACTGGACTTGCACATACTCATCTGCGTCCTGCACACAAGTTTTGCATCAGTTCAGAGACATGCTGCCCAATCCTCCCTCCCCCTGACCTCTGTCCCGCGGGCCTCCGTCTGTCCCTGGAGCCGAGCCAACCTCGAGAGCCCGGGCACGGCTGCTGCCGCCCATCACCATCTCCCCAGCAAATCCAAGTCTGAGCTGCCTCTCCCTGGCTTTGCTTTTTCTCCTTCCTCTCTGGCTCCTCTCGCACGGCCTCTGTCCTGGTGCTCAGCATCTCATTTGGAGAGGTGATAATCTGAGAAGCAAGCCCTCACGGTCCCGACCTTTCTGTGGCCCTGGACACCCTCCCCTTTGCATGGGCTCCACGAAGCCAGAACAAGCATGTGTTGAGGTTTGCAATGCAGAGCTCCTCCCACTTCGCATGATGATCCATCATCCACACTATCCACCACCCACCACGCAAGGCAAGGTTGTCCCTGTAGTTATCACCCCGTGAGGAGCAGTTTCATTGGTTCGGCTCAGAAGCGTTGATTAACTCACCCACAGTCACCTGGCACTGAGATTTCAAACAGGCTCATCTGTCTCAGATCCTGTGCTGTTTGCCACTGCTTCTGTGTTTGTGGCAATGAACCATGACGCACGTGAGCGGGAGAGGTAGGGCTGTTCTGTGGCAATCTGGGCTTTGGTTCTCTTACCTTCTAGTCATGTGACAGCAGGTGGGTTACTTGCCCCCATGCCGACACCTGTAGAATGGCACAATGACACCTGCTGGGGTTGGTCAGCTGAGATGCAAACAGACAAGCTCTTAACACTGCTGAGTATCCTGTGAACATTAACGGCCACTCTGCTGAGTGATCATGGAATGTACCACCATAAAACTGTCCAGCAGGTAGGTGCTTTTACATAATGCCTTATTCCAGGGGACAACCTGCGCCATGAATGCATTTTCCAATGATGAGCTTCCCTAGCGTTAAGTTCTTCACCCTGGCCTCATTCCCAGCATTGTTGAGCACTACCCAGGCAGGTGTCATGTGAGGAAAGGGAACAGCCCTGCTGGGTCTCGTCCAGAGAGGCCAGGATGCCATGGAGTGAGATTCCCCGGAGTGTTTAGTATTGACACCGAAATGAATTGGGGGGCGGTGTGGTGGAGAAGGGGGCATTTCACCATTGATAACCTCAATGAAAGCCATGGCCATGGTGTAAAACTGTGGCTCAGCTGTGGAGGCCCAGGGAGGAGGCTGGATGAAGTCCCCTGAGTACCCTCACTGCCTGCTGGGAGTTCACTGGAAAGTGGGCACCTTGCCCCATGGAAGCAGCTCAGCCTCCCAATTTGCACCCATCAAGGGATCCATGAGCTCCTTCCCAGGCCGGGGACCACCTCTGTGCCTCCTCTCCCATCTCCCAAATCTCACCAGAAGCCCCTGGGGGGGCTCTCTCTGAGGGTGCCATGCCCTGCCTTGCTTGTCTCCAGCCTGGGCCACCATCATAACTTCCTTCATGGTGTCCCTCTAATGCTTACGCCAAGGGGTAGGATTAGAGAACTGTGGATGACAGAGCAAGGTATCCCCATCCCTGTCAACAGACTGCAGCTCCAGAACCTTCCCAGGAAGTACGCGCCTTCCAGAAATGCCACACCAGTTCACCCCTGAGCACTGCGGGTGGGCAGGGTTCCTGCTGGCCATACATAGTTTGGCAGCTGGGAGGTGACCAAGTCGCCTCCCGACTGGACCCAGTTCCATTGCCTGTGTTGCCTGCTCTGCTGACAGTTGCAGGAGAGGACCCCATGTTCTTGGGGGGAGGTGGTTGCTGGTCTGAGGCCAGAGACTCCCGGCCAAATCCACAGGGCTGTCCAGGGCTTCCCCTGCTCCCGTGCACTGGGAGCTGAAGGAGAACAGAGAAAGAGAGGATACACAAGTGGAATAGAAGAGCCACGTGGGCGCTTCCTATAGCAGAGCCAACAGCGCAATCTGGGATCCCTGGGAGGGAGGAGCAGGTGCGTGTTGAGGGCGTGTGCTCTTGATCATTACAATTCCTACTTCAAGGCGCTTCCTGTGCATATCCCGTCTGCAGGAGATGCAGTGACTTAACTGGGATGCTCAGGCGTCCATGCAAGAGCCCTGGCTGTTTGTAAACGAAGGAGTGCTCTGAGCAGGGACTTGCCTTTCGGGGAGAGAGGAAGAAGAGAGGACACAGGGCTTCCTGGTCTCTGCAGACCGTGTGTGCCTCTGTCCTTGGTGCGTTGTCTCTCACTACAAGTGCTGGCGCTGACCCAGCCTGCTAGACTGACTAGGAGCTGAGAGCCCCTGCTGCAGGTTGATGGGAGAGGGGGTGCACAGGCAGGTTTCATGCATTGTGAGTGGGCAGGTGCAGCAGGTGCCACTCAGTGGGGGCCTCCTTCTCCCTCCTGTTCCCTGTGGGTCTCTGATTTCCTCTCCATACAGAGGGACTTGGTGACATATGGGAGCCTCCAGGGTGAGGCACCAGGCCACAGCAGCATGAGACAGCTGCCAGCAGGTGGCTGCCGTGTTGGGGATCTACAGACAAGCAGAGTTCCCACAAGTAGGAACCCTGGAAACTTGGAACAACAGTGGGTGATCCTGGGGCTGGAAGCCCCCAACTTCTGGCTCTGAAGTAGCCCAGTTGTCTGCACTGCCACTGCTGGAGGGGACATCAGAAAAGGGGCAGGGGCAGCCAATCATGCAGGTGCAGGTGGGGGTGACATGGGAGCCGCAGGGGCGTGGCCTGGGTTTTCACAGCTGGTGGTCCTGTCGCTCACCCTGTCACAGCAACCCTGGCTGCAGGTACTTCTCCAGTGCCACACAACGTGAAACATCTTCTCCCACGTTTCCATCCTTTTTGGTGAGGGTCTGTTCAGGTCTTCTGTCTGTCCATCTTTTCATGACATTGTTCATTTTCATGTTACTGAGTTTGAAGGGTCCTATGTCTATTTGGGGTAATAGTCCCTTATCAACCTCATCTTTTTTTTAGTATTTATTTATTTATCTAAAATGCAGGGCATCAGAAAGAGAAGGAGAGGTCTTCTATCCACTGGTTCACTCTCCAAATGGCTGCAACAGCCAGAGCTGCACAGATGTGAAACCAGGAGCCAGGAGCTTCTTCCGGGTCTCCCATGCAGGTGGAGGGGCCCAAGCATTGGGCTGTCTTCCACTGCTTTCCAAGGCCATAGCAGAGAGTTGGATTGGAAGTGGAGGATCTGGGACTGGAACCAGTGCCCGTTTGGGATGCTGGTGCTGCAGGTGGAGGCTTAGCCCACTATGCAATAGCACTGGCCCTCTTCTCATTGTGATATTTTCACAGAAGTTTTTAATTTTAATAAAACCCAGCTTATTAATAATCTCTTTCACGAATCATATCTTTTTATTTTTAAATAGCTCAGTTTATATATTTTTAAAACTTCCAGGCCAGCTCTCTGCTGTGGCCCGGGAGTGCAGTGGAGGATGGCCCAAGTGCTTGGGCCCTGCACCCCATGGGAGACCAGGATAAGCACCTGGCTCCTGCCATCGGATCAGCGTGGTGTGCTGGCCACAGCACACCAGCTGCGGCTGCCATTGGAGGGTGAACCAATGGCAAAGGAAGACCTTTCTCTTTTTCTCTCTCTCTCTCACTGTCCACTCTGCCTGTCAAAAAAAACCAGGCCGGCGCCGCGGCTCAATAGGCTAATCCTCCACCTTGCGGCGCCGGCACACCGGGTTCTAGTCCCGGTGAGGGCGCCGGATTCTGTCCCGGTTGCCCCTCTTCCAGGCCAGCTCTCTGCTGTGGCCAGGGAGTGCAGTGGAGGATGGCCCAAGTGCTTGGGCCCTGCACCCCATGGGAGACCAGGAGAAGCACCTGGCTCCTGCCATCGGATCAGCGCGGTGCGCTGGCAGCAGCGTGCCTACCACGGCGGCCATTGGAGGGTGAACCAACGGCAAAGGAAGACCTTTCTCTCTATCTCTCTCTCTCACTGTCCACTCTGTCAAAACAAACAAACAAACAAAAAACAACAAAAAACGAAAAACAAAACTTTTATTTAGTAAATATAATTTCCAAAGTACAGTTTATGGATTACAATGGCTTCCCCCCCTCATAACTTCCCTCCCAACCTGCACCCCTCCCATCTCCCGCTCCCTCTCCCATTCCATTCACATCAAGATTCATTTTCAATTATCTTTATATACAGAAGATCGATTTAGTATATATTAAGTAAAGATTTCATCAGTTTGCACCCACACAGAACATAAAGTGTAAAATACTGTTTCAGTACTAGTTATAGCATTAATTCACATTGGATAACACATTAAGGACAGAGATCCCACATGAGGAGTAAGTGCACAGTGACTCCTATTGTTGACTTAACAATTTGACACTCTTGTTTATGGTGTCAGAAATCTCCCTAGGCTCTAGTCATGAATTTCCCAGGCTATGGAAGCCTTTTGAGACGAATCATATCTTTACTGTGTCTTAAAGGCATTGCCAACCCAAGATCACGTAGGTTTTCTTCCGTGTTATCCTCTAGGAGTTGAGCAATTTCACATCTTATGTTTAGTCCTATAATGTTTTTGAGTTGCTGTTTGTGATGGATATGGGTCTGTGAAGTTGGGTAGTTGCCAATCCTCTAACTTGGTTCTTCAATATTCTGTTGACTCTCGGGCCTTTGGGTTCTCCTTGTCAACTTTAGAATCAGTTTGTTGAGAGCTGTAAAGTAACTTGCTTAGATTTTGATTGATACTGATTTTGAATTTATAGATAACTTAGGAAAGAATTGTGATTTTTATAATATTGAGTCTTCCTGTCTTTGAAAATGGAGTATCTCTTCATTTATTAGTTTTTTCTTTGATTTCTTTCAACCAAATTCTGTAGTTTTCCTTGTAAAGATCACAAACATATTTTGTTAGATTTCTCTCTAAATATTCCATATATCCAGGGGCTAGTAACTTGTGGTAGTAATTTGTATAGTAATTGTGGCTGTAATTTCAAATCCACTTGTTCATTGCTGATATATACAAAAGCGACTGGGGCCGGTGTTGTGGTGCAGCAGGTTTAGCTGTCACCTGCTCTGCTGGCATCCACTTGAGCGCCAGTTCAAGCCCTGACTGCTCCACTTCCAATCCAGCTCCCTGCCCATGCACCTGGCAAAGCAGTGGAAGATGGCCCAAGTAGTTGAACCCTTGCCACCCACATGGGAGACTGGGTTGGATTTACAGGCTCCTTGCTTCGGTCTGGCCCAGCCCTGGCTGTTGTGGCCATCTGGAGAGTGAACCAGCAGATGGAAGACCTCTCTCTCTGTCTCTACCTCTCTCTGTAACTCTGTCTTTCAAATAAATAAAATAAATCTTTTTTAAAAAAGAAAGAGACCTTTTGGGTCAATTCTTTCTGATTTTCTACAGACTCTGTCCTATAACTATGTCTTCTTTAAACAAGGGCACTTTGTTCTCCCTCCCCCATGCGGATAGCTTGTGTTTCCTGTCCCTGTTGTACTCCCCAGAGCTCCCAGTATGATATAGAAAAGCAGTGAGAGGGACATCCTTATCTTGCTTCTGAGCTGAATGTAAAAGCTTTGAATGCCTCATAATTAAGTGTGATGTCAGCTGCAGACTTTTGGTGCAGGTTTTCTTTATTAAATTGAGAAAATTCTCTCTATTCCAAATTTACTGAGAATTTTTTTAAAGATTTATTTGTTATTTGAGAAGCAGAGTTACAGACAGAGAGAGCCAGAGACAAAGAGAGATCTTGCATCTGCTGGTTCACTCCCCAATTGGCTGCAATGGTGAGCCGATCCAAAGCCAGGAGCCAGGATCTTCCTCGGGGTTTCCCATGTGGGCACAGGAGCCCAAGGCCTTGGGACATCTTCTACTGCTTTCCCAGGCCATAGCAGAGAGCCGGATCAGAAGTAGAGCAGCTAGGACTTGAACCGACGCCCGTATGGGATGTCAGCACTGCAGGTGGTGGCATTATCCACTATGCCACAGCGCCAGCCCTGATTTGCTAATAATTTGAGGAGCATGTTTGTATCTGTGTTTGTGAGAAGGTTTTTGGTTGTTGTTGTTGTTAGGATGCATTTGTTTGGTTTTGATATTGGAGTAACGTTAATTCCATAGAATGAGTCAGGAAATATTCCCTCTGCTTCTATGTTCGGGAGGAGATTGGTATACTTTCTTCCTCTGGTATTTGGTAGAATTCACCAATCAACCCATCCAGACCTGGTGACTTTGGGTTTGGAAGGCTTTTTTTTTTTTAACTTTTATTTAGCAAATATAAATTTCCAAAGTACAGCTTATGGATTACAATGGCTTTCCCCCCCCCCCCCATAACTTTCCTCCTGCCCGCAACCCTCCCAACTCCCGCTCCCTCTTCCCTTCCATTCACATCAAGATTCATTTTCAATTATCTTTATATACAGAAGATCAATTTAGTATATATTAAGTAAAGATTTCAACGGTTTGCACCCACACAGAACATAAAGTGTAAAATACTATTTGAGTACTAGTTATAGCATTAATTCACATTGAACAACACATAAAGGACAGAGATCTTACATGAGGAGTAAGTGCACAGTGACTCCTGTTGTGGACTTAACAATTTGACACTCTTGTTTATGGCGTCAGTAATCTCCCTAGGCTCTAGTCATGAGTTGCCAAGGCTATGGAAGCCTTTTGAGTTCACTGACTCGATCTTATTTAGACAAGGTCATAGTCAAAGTGGAAGTTCAATCCTCCCTTCAGAGAAAGGTACCTCCTTCTTTGATGGCCCGTTCTTTCTACTGGGATCTCACTCACAGAGATCTTTCATTTATGGTTTTTTTTTTTTCTTTTTTTTTTTTTTTTTGCCAGAGTGTCTTGGCTTTCCATGCCTAAAATACTCTCATGGGCTCTTCAGCCAGATCCAAATGCCTTAAGGGCTGATTCTGAGGCCAGAGTGCTGTTTAGGACATCTGCCATTCTATGAGTCTGCTGTGTATCCCGCTTCCCATGTTGGATCGTTCTCTCCCTTTTTTATTCTATCAGTTAGTATTAGCAGATACTAGTCTTGTTTATGTGCTCCCTTTGATTCTTAGATCTATCAGTATGATCAATTGTGAAGTGAAATTGATCACTTTGACTAGTGAGATGGCATTGGTACATGCCACCTTGATGGGATTGAATTGGAATCCCCTGGCACATTTCTTTTTTTTTTTAACTTTTATTTAATGAATATAAATTTCCAGTGTACAGCTTATGGATTACAATGGCTTCCCCCTCCCATAACTTCCCTCCCACCCACAACCCTCCCCTCTCCCGCCCCCTCTCCCCTTCCATTCACATCAAGATTCATTTTCAATTCTCTTTATATACAGAAGATCAATTTAGTATAAAGATTTCAACAGTTTGCACACACATAGAAACACAAAGTGAAACATACTGTTTGAGTACTAGTTATAGCATTAAATCACAATGTACAGCACATTAAGGACAGAGATCCCACATGAAGAGCAAGTGCACAGTGGCTCCTGTTGTTGACCCAACAAATTGACACTCTAGTTTATGGCGCCAGTAACCACCCTAGGCTCTCGTCATGAGTTGCCAAGGCTATGGAAGCCTTCCAAGTTCGCCGACTCTGATCATATTTAGACAAGGTCATAAAAGACAGAGTGAGGATAGTAACCAAGGATCCTAAGAGTGGCATTTACCAGGTTTGAACAATTATACAGCATTAAGTGGGGAAGAGGACCATCAGTACACACAGGTTGGGAGTAGAGCCATTGGTGGTAGAGTAGAGGTTATGATTACAAAGGAATGAGGCCCAAGTGCACTAGACAGGGTCTAGAACAAAGGACAGAGTCATTATTAGATGTGCTAAGAAAGGTGCTGTCTAAGCTACAATTAAGTTTTCTGATTGAGAGGCAAATAGAACCTGATAGAAGGGGCTTGATAATAATCTGGTGGGCTTTAGGCCTTGTAAGTTAAGAGGCCCAGACCTATCTATCTCTTCACATGGGGTACATCCTAAGGGAGGTGTGAACCTCCTAGGGGAAGGCACTCTGTTGACTTTCATTACTTGGCTGGGCTGGGAGGAGAGATGGCCAGGTAAAGGCAGGGGGCATCTCTAACAAGAAATTTACAGTTCTGCCTGCAATGTTGCTGACCCTACTTGACCATCCCCTCAGCTGCAGTGGTCACTTTGGAAGTTGGGCTGAGTGAAGGGCTTTTCAGCTTAGAGCCAATAAGATCTGTGGCTCTGACCTGGACATCCTTCGACTCCAGGGCAGGTCCATTTCCAGTGATCCAACTCTTGGCAGAGCTGCCAGGGCTCTTCACAAGCTGACTTCTGATGAAGCCCAGGCTTACCACATTGAAAGCACTGCAGTGGACTGGCCTGTTGGGTCTCCTTGAGGGCAGATCACTGTACAGATCAGCCAGTAATAGGCCTGCCATCCATTGCTTCTGATGCCTAGCTTTCTTTTCCTCCTGGTTTGTGTTCAAGCAGACCAGAGGATGCAAGTCAAGGGAGCGCCCGGGTCCCATCTCTAATCTTTGGTGGCCTGAACTACAAGTCTATAGTCACAGGCATGTTCTGTAGTAGTTTTTCTAAGGTAGACAATGCCCATGAGGAAAATTATATTCTCACTTAAAAACTTTCTTTTCCTTTGGTCTGAAAAGGAGGTTTTTTCTACTTACTGTATACTTCGCTGATGGCGAAGTGAATCTAGCTATGAGATTATTATTTAAGTTCTTATTTTGGCTATGCTATTACAGAAAAATGTTAGCCGTCTCTTTTATAAGGTCTAAAGATTAAATTGTGTGTCCTACAGATTCCTTTATAATAGAATTAGTTTCCTACCTTGAAGAGAATAGAGAAATGAAAGAACATGTTTGGCTTAGAATAGAGAAATGAGGGAGCAAGTCCTAGATCACTTGCTGACAATAGCAATATTACATGAATACTTAGCAAACCGTTTCAATCATTAGATAACAACTTAAGAAAACATTTACCAGAAGGTCCAATGCCTTCTATAAATTTTAAGAATCATGTATTTGAAAACACCTCTTAAATATCTAACATGGTGTAGTTTGTTTAACCAGTAAACTTAGGCACAACTATATAAAATGTTTTTAGTTTCTTTCTACCAACAAGTTTAAAACATATGATACACAGATTCAGGTCATACAAATTAAAATGTATCTTTGATTGATTTTAGCAGCTTAAATTTATGGACAATCTTATCTATAAGCCATTTAAAATAAAACTCTTAATAAAATTTCCTACATGGACATACAATATGTACACACATATAACATAGCATAATAGACCAATATAGCAATTTTAATAATAGCTTTTAAAATCTTTAACTCTTTTTGTAGATTGCCAATTGATTTGGATTGCTTTTTGTTTTTAGATTACTTTAACACATTGCTTTAACAGAGCATCAGAGTTTAATTCTATGTCAAAGAGAAATTGAGCTTCCTGTGATCTTTTGCTGTGAGGTTTCCTTCCTTTACCTTCTTTCATATTGGTGACCATGTTTCTGTGTTTTGTGTGTAACACATCTTTAAGCATCTTTTGCAGGGCAGGATGAGTGGCAACAAATTCTTTCAGTTTCTGTTTGCTATGAAAAGTCTTAATTTCACCTTCATTCACAAATGAGAGCTTTGCAGGATATAATATTCTGGGCTGGCAGTTTTTCTCTCTTAGTACCTGGGCTATGTCTCGCCATTCCCTTCTAGCTTGTAGGGTTTCTGATGAGAAGTCTGCTGTGAGTCTAATTGGAGATCCTCTGAGAGTAATCTGACGTTTCTCTCTTGCACCTTTTAGAATCTTTTCTTTATGTTTCACTGTGGTGAGTTTGATTACAATGTGTCGTGGTGAGGATCTCTTTTGGTCATGTTTATTAGGGGTTCTATAAGCTTCCTGTACTAAGATGCCTCTGTCCTTCTCCAAACCTGGGAAATTTTCTGCTAGTATCTCACTGAAAATGCCTTCTAATCCTTTCTCCCTCTCCATGCCTTCAGGAACTCCTAGAACCCGAATGTTGGGTTTTTTAATAGTATCCTGTAGATTCCTGACAATATTTTTTATATTTCTAATTTCTTCTTCTTTTCTTTGGTTTGCCTGTTTCCTTTCCTGTTCTCTGTCTTCTAAGTCTGATATTCTCTCTTCTGTTTCGCCCATTCTGTTTTTAAGGCTCTATAATGTGTTTGTCATTTGATCTATTGAATTCTTCATTTCATTATGATTTCTCATCACTATCACAGTTTCATGTTCTACTAGTTGTTTCATTTCATTTTGATTCCTCCTTAATATTTCATTTTCACGAGAGAGATTTTCTATCTTGTCCATGAAGGATTTCTGTAGTTCAAGAATTTGTTTTTGAGAACTTCTTAATGTTCTTATCAATTTTTTGAGATCTGTTTCTTGCATTTCTTCTATCTCATCATCTTCATAATCTTGAATTGGGGTGTCTTTTTCATTTGGGGGCGTCATAGTGTCTTCCTTGTTCTTGTTACCTCGGTTTTTGCGTTTGTTGTATGGCATGTTGGAGATATTTGGTTTCTTCACTGTGGTGTTTTTTCTTGTTACACTATGGCTCTATATTAAGTGGACTGTCTGCTTTTGGTGGAGCCTTAGAGGCTTGAGATGAGTGTGGACTGAGAGCTGTGTTTGGTTCCTCAGGGTTGACGGTATGTCAAAGATGACACTCCCAGGTTAGGTGTGGTAAATCTCTCTTTCTTTCTTTTTTTTTTTTTTGATTCAAAAGGGAAGTAATTCCGCACAGCTGAACGTAATTGGAGGTAGTTAGCAGGCGAATGATATACCCACAGGAGCCAGAGATTGGAAGCTCTTTCCCAAGGACCACACAGGGAATCTCTGCTGCCCTGGGTGTGAGCTCCAATTCTCCTGCAGTCTCCCACTGGGTTGCCAAGTTAGATGCTAATCTCCTGTTATTTCAGCCCTCCCCCCAGAGTCAGGTTTTTCTGCTAGGCTCAGGGCCGGTGCAGACCTGAGGTCACCCTGCTTATGACGTATGTCCAAAATGGCGCCTGCTCTTTGTCTTGCTCGCCTTTGAGGGGTGAGCGGAGAGAGAGAAACTCGTGTCCGTATCAGTCACTTTTTTTTTTTTCTTTTTTTCCTCTCTCTCTTCTAGTTAGCCTGGTGAACTTTTCCCCACGGAGTTTCAAGCCTCGTTCCCTCTAGTCTCCTCTTTCCACTTGCCTGCTGGTGTCTCGGGCTATTGAGGTTCGGCTCACCTCGCGTTCCAGCGCTGGTGCGTTGAGTCTGCCACTGGTGTCCCGAACCTGGGCTCCCACGCTCTCCACGCAGGTCCACTGTGAATCACTAGTTCCGGAAGAGTTTCTGCTGCTGTTTCTTCCCCTACTCTTCCATGACCTTGCAATATCTCCACTTTTATTAACCTGTGTGTCTTGCTGAACTATCAACGTGCTCCCTTCCTATTCCGCCATCTTGCCGCCTCCCCCTGGAAGGCTCTTAATTATTAATTCAGCTTGTTCAATAGATAAGAAGTCTATTCAAGGTTTCTGTTTCTCCTTATGTGAGTTTTGGCACATTTGTTTTCAAGGAATTAATCTGCCATCAAATTGGTAAGGCACAGTTGTGTTATATTTCTTTATTATCCTTTTTAAGTCCATGCGGTCTGAGGTAATGTCTGCTCTTTCCTTTCCTATATTAATAATCTGTTGCTTCTCTCAATTTTTCCTACTTAGTTTGGCTTCAAGCTTGTCAGCTTCATGGATTTTTTTTAAAGAATTAGCTTTGGGTTTCCTATATTTTCTTTATTGATTTGCTATTTTCAGGATCATTGCTTTCTTCTCTAATTTTTATTATTTCTTCCCTTCCGCTTATTTTGGATTTAATTTGTTTTTTCTTTTCTGATTTTCCAAGGTAGAAGGTTAGATGATCAATTTTAAATTGTTTTTATTTTCTGATTTAGGCATCCACGTCTATAATTTTCCCTCTAAGTACTGCTTACATGACATATCACAAATTTTTAATTTCACAATATTTCTTAATATCTCAAGTTTTCTTCTCTAATTCATTTGCTATTCAAAAGTGTATTGCTTAATCTGCAAGTATGTTGGGACTTTCCCAGCTATCTTTCTGCTATTTAAAAAACATTGATTTATTTACTTCTTTATTTATTTGAAAGGCAGAGTGACAGGCCAGGAGCAGACAGAGAGAAGCGACATCTTCCATCTGCTGGTTCCCTCCCCAAATGGCTGCAATGGCTGAGCCAGGAGCCAGGGGACTCTTTTTGTGTCTCCAAAGTGGGTGGCAAGAACCTAAGTTCTTGGGCCATCATCTGCCACCTTCCAGGCATGTTAGCAGGAAGCTGGATAGAAGTGGAGTGGCTGGGATGCAAACCAGCACTCTGATGCTTGTGTCAAAAGCTGCAACTTAACCCACTGCATCACAGTAACCGCCCTCTTCCTGTTACTGATTTCTAGTTAAATTCCCCTGCGTTCTTGAACAGACATGTGTGACTTCTAGTCTTTCAAATTTGGTAAGCTGTAGTCTAAGGCCTAGAAAGCCATCTATGGTGGTGGACGTTCCAGATGAGTTTGAGAAGAATGTGTGTTCTGCTGTTGGGTGAAACAGTCCATAAGCCATATTCGATTGATTGATGGTGCTGTTGAGTTTAACTGTGTTCTCACTGATTTTCATCCTGCTGAATCTTTCCACTGCTGACAAGGGGCCACCATATGACCAGATTCCTCTGTTTCTTACCCAGTTCTGTTAGTCTTTGCCTCATTTTGCGTCCCGCTATTCTGTTGTTGGGTGTATATACATTAAGGATTGTTATGCCTTCTTGAAGAATTGATTTCTTTATCATTATATAATGCACCAAAATTGATGTACCCATTGTTAGGAAACTGGCGCAGTTTTATCTATGGCGCGATCTACACCCTGATTTACATCCTGTGCCCTAACCCCCACCCCCGCCATTGCTGAAAGCCAGGTAGCCACATGGCCCAAGTGCTGTTGTCAAGCTCCTCCCCCTCCCTAATGGGTTTCGTTGCTCCTGCTTCCCTGCCCGCCCTCCGGCAAAGTTTTAAAAGGACCTGTTCCTGAAAACGTGGCTCTCTTGGCTCTTCTCTCCTGCTCTCTTTGCTCCTCCCATCTCTCTTCTCTGCTATATCTTCTCTCCTCACTAGCTCCTCTCCTCTGTCTCTCTCTCTCTCTCTTATACTCTCTTTCTCTTATCCTTCTTCATCCCTCCCCTCCAGCCTTCTGGGTTTCCCCAATAAACCCTTTTCCTTACTCTGGTGCTTGGTGTGCTTTGTGATGGCCTAACAGAAATACATAACACCCATTCCTACTTTCCTTTGGTTAGGATTAACATGGTATATCTTTCTCTAGACATTTGTTTTCAGTCTATGTGTATCCATATATTTTGAACTGTTTTCTTTTGTTTGTAGACAACAACTATTTTGGTCTTATTTTTTGTTTCACTCTGAAAATTTCTGTCTTTCCATTGGTATAATCAGAGTATTCATGATTAAAATTTTTTTTAAAAGATTTATTTATTTATTTGAGTTTCAGAGTTACAAGGAGAGAGAGAGAGAGAGAGAGAAAGAGAAAGAGAGAGAGAGAGAGAGAGGGGTCTTCTATCTGCTGGTTCACTAACCAATTGGCGGCAACCACCGGAGCTGTGCTGATCTGAAGCCAGGATCCAGGAGCTTCTTCGGGGTCTCCCACATGGATGCAGGGGCCCAGGGACTTGGGCCATCTTCCACTGCTTTCCCAGGCCATAGCAGAGAGCTGAATTGGAAGTGGAGCAGCCGGGACTCAAACCGGCGCCCATATGGGATGCCGGCGCTTCAGGCCATGGCATTAACCTGCTGTGCCACAGCGCCGGCCCCTCAAGTGGTTATTGATATGGTTTGTTTAGTGTCTGCCACGTACTGCTTCTAGTTATTGTGCTGGATGTTTTCCCCTATTTTTGTCTTCTACCCTTATTTTGCCTCTGGTGGTTTTAATTCAATATTTCACATGATTTCATTTTCTCCGTTTCCTCAGCATAGCAGTTATACTTCTTCTCTAAACATTTTTAAGTGGTTGCCCTAAAGTTTGCAGTATACAGTCAAATCATGCTACACGTATTACACTTGATGGATAGCCCAAGTACTTTGTAATAACAAGATTGTTCTCATTCTGCTGAGGTGGCAAGATTTGCCCATTTATTTAACTGGCCTGTCCCCTGTGGGCATTTCTGTGTGCCAAGTCCTGCCTGACCTTATGAAAAAGATTGTTTGGAGCACATTATCTCTGCTAAACTCTCCCAGGGGCATTTGCATTTTAAATGAGACCGCTTGTTAACTTAAAAGCAATGACTCTCTAGTGGTTGAATTCTAAAGAGTGTGGCTGCCACAGGGGTGTTTGAGCTGGCCTTTGCTTCCTGGAGTATCTCGGGTCAGACTTTCCCTCCTGTGCGGAGCTGTGTCCTGGCCCCTAACAGCCCTGGCTGTGGTATGACCCCTGCTGGGGTCCTGTAACCTCTCTGCCTCCTTTGTTCCTAATGAGAAAGGGAGAAAGGGAAGCAGCATGTTCTGACTCAATTGTGCAGAAGGAAGATTTATTTCTGCCTTTGAATAACTTACAGTGGTTTTCCTTATCCATCTCGACCTGGGCGTCTGCATCTCTGGGATCCTGCTGAGAACAGGGCTAAGTTCCTGGTGTTTGCACTTTTTCTAGAAGTAACACTTGAATTCAATCAGTGAGTCCCAAACCTCACCACCAGGTGTGCTGGGATTACCTGGAAGAATTCAAACAAACAATACCTACCTTTTCCAACCCACAGAGAGTCAGCAATTCTGACACCTGGAATCTCTCTGTGTGTGCATGTGTGTTGGTAAAAATAGCCAGGAGACAAACCAAACATTTTTTAAGGGAATTTCTAATCCATATAACAGCAGGGCCCCACAGTCTCACCCCTTGCCAATCAATGCCACACAACCTTTTCAAAAACAAAAAATGGTTCCAGCCGGTGCCTCTGCCTGCAGGCAGAGTGGTTTTGAAGCCTGTTTTAGGCGTCCTGTTATGGGAAATAAGCCCACCTGAGACCACCTACCCACCTAGGTATGGACCCAGAAACATGAAGGAAGCAGGAAGCGAGTCATTTGACACCTGGTCTTGAGAGTGGTGACTGCGGTGGAAGCAGGGGTCACTCCCAGGAGTTCAGTTCTTTTGTCCCGGTCAGGCAGAGGTCCATTCCCTCAGCTCCTCATTGGTTGAGCAACTAGGAAGGCACAATCTAAACCCGCCAAGACGCCTAAAGCAAGGGGAGTAGGGCAATGGGGGTCGGGTGTTTCTGGGCAGGCAGGATGGGGAGGGGGAGATTACACTCTGGTGGCAGCAAAACCCATTTGTTCTGAGCATTTTAAAAACTGACCACTTATGATAAGCCTTCTGTGGTTACACAGTTGAGACGAGGGTGGGAGAACCACCAAGCTTGCTCGTCAGTTGATCTACTTTGGGTTTTTCCACTTAGTCTCCCCTCCCCCAGGCCGCTTTGCAGCTGGGGACCAGGTGCTGGCATCATGGCTGTACTAAGGCCAAGCTAAGTCCTCATGAACTTACACTGCTGAGTCACTCGATCAAGATCTCAGTCAGCCCTTCAGTGAGTGTGTCTCAAGGACCAGGGCTTTCTTTTCTTTTCTTTTTTTTTTTTTTTTTTTTTTTGTACAGGCAGAGTGGATAGTGAGAGAGAGAGAGAAAGGTCTTCCTTTTTGCTGTTGGTTCACCCTCCAATGGCTGCTACGGCTGGCGCATCTCGCTGATCCAAAGCCAGGAGCCAGGTGCTTCTCCTGGTCTCCCATGCGGGTGCAGGGCCCAAGGACTTGGGCCATCCTCCACTGCCTTCCCGGGCCATAGCAGAGAGCTGGCCTGGAAGAGGGCCAACCGGGATTGAATCCGGCGCCCCGACCGGGACTAGAACCTGGTGTGCCGGCGCCGCAAGGCGGAAGATTAGCCTGTTAAGCCATGGCGCCGGCCAGGACCAGGGCTTTCAATGTGAGCCGTAGTGTTATCACAGCTTACACCAACAGTTCCTTGGTATCAAATATCTAGCCCCTGCTCCAGGTTTCACAGCTGGTTGATACAAATCAGAATCCAGGAGCCAATATCCACCCATAGTATTTCACTGGCATGTTTTCCTCTAGCTTAATCCATAAATTTTCCATCCCTCTCTGGTTTTTCCTTTGACATTTGTTGAAGGAACTGGGTCTGTGGTCCCCCAGAGCTCACATTTTCTTATGAGAATGAAATCACCCACAGGCTTGTTAAAATACAGGTGACCCAGCAGGCCTGAGTTGGGACCTGGGATTCGGCATTTCTGCCCAGCTCCTGGGTAGCTTTGGGCTGCTGGGTCTCAGGCCCGAGTCGGGACAGTGAGGGTCCTCCTCTCAGGAAGAAACAAAGTGCAAACCTCCCCTGCCATTATCATATGAGACTTAGGACCCTGAGCAGATCAAGTTTGATGCTGGATGAGCACACAGGCCATTGGTACTGTGCTTTCTCTGTTCTCCAGCGTCCCATGAGTCTGGGTGATGTCAAGTTCAAAATCCACAGACCAGTGTTGTGGAGCTGCAGACTAAGCCACCACTTGCGAGGCTGCCTCCCCTATTGGAGCGCTAGTTTGAGTCAAGGCTGCTGTGTGTCTAATCCAGCTCCCTACTAATGTGCCTGGGAAGGCAGCAGAACGTGACCCAAGCAACTTGGATCCTGGATGGAACTCCAAGCTCCTGGCTTTGTCAGGGTCTGTTGTGGCCATTTGAGGAGTGAACCAAGATCCTCTCTCTCTCTCTCTCTCTCTGCCTTTCAAAAAATAAATAAATATTAAAAAAATCCAAGCTCTTGCTTGGAGGCTTTGATCCCAACGACAGCTATGTCATCGAGGAGGTGAAGCTGGACTCCTTTGTACTTGCTATGTGCCTTGCTATGTGGGTAGTGATGGTGACGAGTGTTGTGCTGCACTGGGTGGGGTAGACTGTTACAACAGCAACTGCCAATGAATGGTGC
This sequence comes from Lepus europaeus, assembly GCF_033115175.1. Classification (NCBI taxonomy): domain Eukaryota; kingdom Metazoa; phylum Chordata; class Mammalia; order Lagomorpha; family Leporidae; genus Lepus; species Lepus europaeus. Next base: position 76,715,954 of record NC_084836.1, read on the forward strand.
TTCCCAGGATCCAGGCCCCTGTGTGGTTCTTCACATGCGGATCCTGGGCTTGGCCACGTGGCACATGGCTTGCTTTGGTCAATGGTCATTTGTAGAGCTTGACAAGGACTTGAATATGGGGGCTTGAATTGGTCCAAGCAGAGGTCTGGTTTGAATGTTGAATGATGAGAGACCACGTGGGGTGGCCCACTGAGAGCCAGCACTTGGGCCCTGGGCAGGGAAGTGAGGCCTCCCAGCCCCAGTAGAGCTCCCAATGAATGCAGCCACATGAGTGACCATTTGCAGAGCCCAGTGGCCCCGTAAAATCACGGGCAACAATACATTATTGTTCTGGACCACCAAGTCTTGGTGTCTTGTGAGACCGCATGGGCTACCAGAAATATCAGCTTGCTGGGTTTGTGGGAGCCAGTGCAGCCGAGCCAGGGCCATCCCAGCCTTCTGCCTCCTAGGGTTCAGCAATCATGCAAACTCCTGACACCTGGAGGTGCTTCAAGGACGGAACCAGCTTTATATCCCCTACTCCTGCTTTTAGGTTTTCAGTTGCGGCTCCCATCAACAGGGAGGCACACACAGTCATGAACTGGGGATGCCTGCTCAGGGTACAACCCTGGTATGACCCTCACCTCCTCCCTCTCACCCCTGCTGCTGTCCTAGCAGTTTCATTCTCTCTGCTTCTGTGGCTCCAAAGGCATCAGAGTGTACTTCACAAATGTCAAGGAAAGCTGCATAGCATGAAAAAATTATGTATGGATTCCCAATTTTTTTGCCCCCAAATAAATTCACCATTCAATTTCATTTTCCAATGATTTTTTTCATAAATTAAAAAGAATCCAGTTATATATATATATATATATATATAGAGAGAGAGAGAGAGAGAGAGAGAGAGAGTATCTGTCAAGTATTGGTTTATTCCTAAAGTGCTAGCAACAGCTGGGATTGGGCCAGGTTAAAGCCGGGGACATGGGTGGTGGGTCCCCAGGCACTGGAACCATCATTTGAGGCAGAGCTGGGACTCAGGCTCAGGCAGTCTGGTGTGGGCTGTGGGTGTCCCAAGTGGTATCTTAACTGCCACACCAAATACCCACCTCTCCCCACAAATTTGCTGAAGTGCCCTTGTGTAACTAAGACCAACTTTGGGGGCTGGCCATGTGGTGTAGCAGGTAAAGCTTCTGTCTGCAGTGCCAGCATCCATATGGGCGCCAGTTTGAGTCCCAGCTGCTCCTCTTCTGATTCAGCTCTCTGCTATGGCCTGGGAAAGCAGCAGAAGATGGCCCAAGTCCCTGGGCCCCTGCATTCGTGTGGGAGACCTGGAAGAAGCTTCTGGCTCCTGGCTTTGGATTGGCGCAGCTCCAGCCACTGTAGCCATTTGGGGGAGTGAACCAGTGGATGGAAGACCTCTCTCTCTCTCTCTCTCTCTCACTCTCTCTCTCTCTCTGCCTCTCCTTCCCTCTCTGTGTAACTCTGACTTTCAAATGAATAAATAAATCTTTGTAAAAAAGAAAAGGCCAACTTCAGGGATGTTAGGGGAATTAAGTATGCTTAGCTCTTGAGGGCGGCATTGGCCACAGTGCATACATAAAATGCTGGTGCTGTGAAGTGCGGGCTCAGGGTCCGGCGGGTGATCCACTTGCCCTCGCTTCTGCCGTTGGCTGGTAGCATCAGCATCACCTGGAAGTATGCAAGATGGTGAGTTCTGGGGCCGCGTGCAGACCTGCTGCAGCAGGAGCTCCAGGGGCAGGCCCCCAGCCCACACGCTCCCTGGGCCAGCCTGCCTCTTCCTTTCTAAAAGTTTCTATTTGTATTATAAAAACACAAGCCCAGATAAACACCACCAAAATGCACTCACAGAGTTATTTTGGGCCAATGCCCTATTTTGTGCCCACCCCATGATCAGCTGATGGCATTTAAAGTCTTAGCATCTGGGGCTGGCACTGTGGTATAGCAGGTAAAGCCACCACCTGCGGTGCTGGGATCCCTTATGGGTGCTGGTTCAAGTCCTGGCTGCTTCACTTCCGGTCCAGCTCGCTGCTGATGCACCTGGGAAAGCAGTGGAGGATGGCCCAAGGCCCTTGCACATACATGGGAGACCCAGAAGAAGCACTAGGCTCCTGGCTTCGGATCAGTCCAGTTCAGGCTGTTGCAGCCATTTAGGGAGTGGACCAGAAGATGGAAGACTTTCTCTCTCTCTCTCGATAACTCTGCCTTTCAAATAAATAAAATAAAAATCTTTTTAAAAAATGCAGATTCTTAATGGCTTCAAGAGAAGGCACAGGGACAGAACTCAGGGCAGGAGTCTGCCCAGGCGGCTCTCCCCTTCAGTGTGCATTCAATGCAACAAGGGGTCTTTGTACTTGAATCTCAAGACAAAAGGCTGAGAAGTGGCCCAGCCAGGCTCCTGTCCCTCGACTTCCAGCTTCCCCTCAGCCAGGCTTGCTGACCATATGTAGCATGGCTGTGTGATCTTGGTGGGTTTAATGCAGAGAAGTCCTGGGCAGGGGGCCCTCTCACCTGCACACCTGCACACCAGGTGCACCTGCAGATGTCCAGGGGCAGGAGAAGCCTGGTGAGGGGCAGGGAGAATCAGAACCATGAACCAATGCAAACCTGCTTCCTTCCCAAGAAGTTTGTCTCAGGTGCTTGGTTACAGTGATGCAAAACTGATCAATGCTAGTTTTCCAGCTGTTTTAACAGCGCCGTTGGCAGGAGAAACCACAGTTTTATGCCCCAGCTCCCCAGTTGCCATCCTGTGTGCCGAATGTCCTCTCTTTGGAGCAGCAGGAGCCAGCAGGCTGCACATCCCAGTCCCCTGAGAAGCACAGGCAGGGCCTCGCATCAGGATTCCAGGGCAGGGACCTGGGTACCCAACACTTTCTAAAGCTCCCACAAGATTCTGATATGCATGCCTCAAGCTTGGGAAGCTGGCGCGAGTGTGCCAGAGACTGAGAAAAACAAGGCAAAACAGAGATTTTTGGAAGGGAGCCCATGAAACTGCAGAATGAGAAAAAAAATGAAGCAAAGAAGGCAGGCCCCAGGTGGGATGGACAGGAAACCCTCCAGCAGCTCACTGTGTTCGAGGAGAAGAAGGAGGAGGAGAGGTGGGTGGGGGGAGGAGGTAGAGGGGGAGGGGAGGAAAAGAGGAGGGGGAAGGGGGAAGGTTGGAGGGGGAAGAAGAGGGGAGGGGGAAGGGGGAAGGTTGGAGGGGGAGGAAGAGGGGAGGGGGAAAAGGGAGGAAGAGTGGAGGGGGAAGAGGAGGAGGAGGGAGAGGAGGAGGAGGAGGAGGAAGAAGAGGAGGAAGAGGCAAGGTGACTAGCAACCCCATCAAGCCTCTGTGCGAGGTCAGCATTAACCCTAAGGGCACTGAGGCCAGGTTGAACCTACACCATTCCCAGCTTTAATGCTGCCCTGTGCACTCCCAGCCCAGGTACCTCCATGCTGGAGGGCTGTGGCTAAGGTGCTTTTCCCCATTCTGACTCAAGGCTTTCCCACTGCTGGCCCATCCCTCCTCACTTCCCTTGGGCCTCCTAGGTAGTGAGATGATTCCCCAGCTGGGGTACGCATGCTGACCCCACCCCCACCCCCTGCAGCCAGGGCCAGTCCATGGGGGAAACAGAGAGGCCAATGCCTTTCTCCATTGCTGCTTGCCTGCATGCACTGTCCCCAGCAGTAAATAAAGGCTCCGTTGTTCCAGCTGCTCATGGTTGGAACTGACCACTTCCATGCCTGACAGCCCAATAACAGGCAATCAGTAAGTGATGGAGGGAGGGACGCAGGGAGACAGGGGGAGGAATGGATGGTGGATGGACAGATGAACACACGGTGGATGGATGGACAGAGTGATGGACAGACGGATGGAAGGGCAGATGGGCAAAGTGTGGACAGGTGGGGGGACAGAGGGATGGACGGACAGATGGAGGGATGGATGGACAGAAAGACTGATGGACAGAAGGACAAAGGGATGGACACATGGATGAAGGGACAGGTGGATGGAGGGATGGATGGAGGAAACAGGTATGGAGTCTCATTGATCCAGGGCTGGGTCTCTGATGGCAGATGGGCCACCTGGCTGGGAAGCCCTCAACATTCCTGCCCTTCTCTGGGACCTGGGTGGGAGATCTTTGCTGACAGTGAACATGTGGCCTTGAACTTGAGCTATAAGTTCAATTCCTGGTGAAGCCACAGTTTCAATCCCCTTTTTCCTAACAAATTGTTGAAAGTGACCTGAAAACTTCTGTGTCCTGATTTGTTTTCTGCACAATCAAGTGTGAATTAGGAGAGCACCAATGCTTTGTGGAATGGCTGTTTGAGTGACAGTGGCGACCCCAGAATGAAAGATCAGCTCGCTGCCTCTCACCTTCCTTGGGAACGTGTGGCGTCCTCAGCTGCTTCCCCGGGATCTGCCTCTTGTCATCTCCTTCGATTCTGAAAACGGCTTCTCTAAAACATCCCACGAGGCATCATCCCAGCCAAAGCCTCTTTTCTCAGCCAGCAACTTGCAAGTGAAGTCCAGGTCCCAGTCAGAAGCAATAGGATACAGTGAAAGCAGCGTGGATGGGACTGACTCCCACTGTTGCTCCTAATCACCGAGAAAGTGAAACAGAGACCTTGCTTTGAGTACGGTGCACACAAACCTCACCTGAGATGTGGAATGTGAGACCCCAAGGGTGCCCTGGCAGGGTGGGGAGGTGGGAGGAGGGGCAACCTGACCTTCCCCAGGTGAGAGAGAAGCACAGAGATCTCAAGTGATTCCCTCGAAGCCACAAACCCCCTGCAGAGCCGGACTTGAACACATGACTTGTAACTGCTGGGCTGTGTTTTCTCCACCAGGCAGCACGATGGCAGACCACAGAGATAAGGCAGTTGCCATGAGGAAGGGAGGGAGTGAGGGGCTTCCCTGGCTCACAGGAGCCTGAGAATCACTGGCTGGGGAGGGGAGCATTTGAGATATGGGGCAGCAGTGACAGCATGTTTAATCCCCCAGATCCCTGCAGGAAGACAGCTGCAGGGTTATAGGGTAAACTGTGCTCCACCCGCAGACCCAAATTTCGGTGTTGAAGCCCTAAAGCCCCAGGATGTCAGAATGTCAGAATGTGGCTGTATTCTGGGCATAGGATCTCTATAAAGAGGTGATTCTGTTGATGTTGGGGGCCTTAGGCTGGGTTCTAATCCAACCAGACTAGCATCCACATAGGAGAGTCAACTTGCGACATCCAGAGTGAGACAGCCAGGATGAGTGTGCCCTGAGGCCATGTGGGTCACCACAAGAAGTCTCCATCTGCAAGCCAAGGAGAATGCCCTGAAGAGGAAGCAAGCCTGCTGGCACCTGGCGCTCAGACGGCAGCCCCTAGGCGGCGAGACAGTCCCTCTCTGTTCCTCCACCAGCCGGCCTATGTGTTCTGGCAGCTGGAGCAGACTCACCCAGAGAGGAGCCAGATAGCAAGATGAAAAGGCCTGGGTGACAGGGGCTGCCAAACCCCTCAAGCCCAGCACACAAGTGAGAGAGATGGATGCCCACAGTCCCCAGCCCTGTATGTGGGGAGCAAGCAGAGGGCAGCAGGGAGGAAAGCGTTGGAGCTAAGAAGCCCCCAATAGTCAGAGAGAACCGTGAGCTCAAGCAGTAGCTGCACCCCGGAGGCATTTGTCCAACATGCTAGTGAGTGCAAAGAGGGAACGGGCAGGGCCACACAGCGTGCACACCAGCCTGCCGGGGTGCCCTGCCAGAACAGAGCCCACATGGAGAAGAAACCAGACGAGGAAAGCACAGGTGGAGCAGGCTACCCACATGGAGACATGGAGCAGGGGAGGGAAACCTACCCAGAAACCTTAGAAAAAAGACACCCAGTTTTTGCACAAGAAAACAGCAGAAGAGAGAATGCTGGCTGGAGCTGCAATGCTCCCTTGCATTACCTTTCCTGAAATACCAGGAGAAAAAATTGCACCTAAAAAGTAGGCAAGAGAAATGCACTGAAGCGCAGAACAACGCAAAATAAATGCGAGACCTGAGAGTACAACCACATTCCTCCCCACAATTGAAGCGTGTCAGAAGAATGTGTCCACAAAAATCAAAGCTGGGATCTACTTTTTCAACACGAATAAAAAGACTTTAAGAACATCATATGGTGTGAACACCCTTAAATAGGTTGGGAAAACTCATCAATAAGGTAACAAAACTAAGATGGATTTAGAAAAAAAAGGATTTACTTATTTCAAAGTAAAAACTAAATCAGAAGTAACATAAAAGCAAAAAACACACTGGCGAATGCCTTAGATTGAAAGGGACAATTTGTAAAAAAAAAAAAAAAAAAAAAAAAAAAAAAAACTAACAAAGAGATCAAAAAAGACTTGAGAGAAAGTAAGAAATACAAAAATAGGCAAAGGTCTAAAATAAAGATAATAAGAGCCTGAGAAAGAAAATCCAGGAAAGAGAAAGGAGTTTCAACCCAGAATCAGCAATGCCAAAATGTGTACTGGTTAAATTACTAAACTTAAGAGAAAAACCAAAAGAATGTTTTTGGCATCCAGGAAAAAACCCAACTGACTTTTTTTTTAACTTTTATTTAATGAATATAAATTTCCAAAGTACAGCTTATGAATTGCAATGGCTTTTTCTCCCCCATAACTTCCCTCCCACCGCAACTCTCCCCTCTCCGGCTCCTTCTCCCTTCCATTCACATCAAGATTCATTTTATTTTATTTTATCTATTTCTTTATTTTTGACAGGCAGAGTGGACAGTGAGAGAGAGAGAGACAGAGAGAAAGGTCTTCCTTTGCCATTGGTTCACCCTCCAATGGCCGCCGCGGCCGGCGCGCTGCGGCTGGCGCACCGCACTGATCCGAAGCCAGGAGCCAGGTGCTTCTCCTGGTCTCCCATGCGGGTGCAGGGCCCAAGCACTTGGGCCATCCTCCACTGCACTCCCTGGCCACAGCAGAGAGCTGGCCTGGAAGAGGGGCAACCGGGACAGGATCCGGCGCCCCGACCGGGACTAGAACCCGGTGTGCTGGAGCCGCAAGGTGGGGGATTAGCCTATTGAGTCACAGTGCTGGCAAGATTCATTTTCAATTATCTTTATATACAGAAGATCAATTTACCATATATTAAGTAAAGATTTCAACAGAATAATTGCCATCTTTTGAAAACTCATCAAATGTAAACAACTCCATAATCATATTCTTTAAAAAAATCAATTTAGTATTTTCTGAGGTTGATACCCAACCAATTCAGCATCGTGAGGTAAAGAAAAAGTACCCAGTGTTTGTCTTCCATTTCCGCTAGGAGCTATACCAATGGATCATCCAGCAGTGGACAAGGGAAAGTGTTTACCACGGAAGCCCAGCCAGGAAAGGAAAGAGACCAGACAGAAGCACAAGATCACCAATTTTGCAATGGCAAATGAATTAATAAGCATCAGTGGCTGCTGAATCACAAAAAGAGAATCACACAGACCTTCCATGTCTCCTGGCCAAAGAGCCCACCTGTCTGGTCCAGACAACAGGAGGGCGTCTACTCAGATCGACTTTGGGTCCAGCTGCAGGGCACAGCACAGCTCAGACCTTGAGCCATACCACGTGCACGGGAGGGGCTGTGAGAGCCAAAGGAGAGGCCCACCAGCCCATGTCCTCCAACAGGAAGGGGAGGAGAGATGCAGACAGGGAATCTGTGGATTAAGAAGCACACAGGATTTTAGGGCTAAAATGCAGGGTTCAGGGAGCACCCCTGGATGCTAAGACTTTATTTTTTTTTAAAGATTTGTTTATTTGAAAGTTAGAATTACACACAGAGAGAGAAGGAGAGGCAAGAGACAGGGAGAGAGGTTCACTCCCCAATTGGCCACTGCACTGATCCGAAGCCAGAAAGCAAGAGCTTCTTCTGGGTCTCCCATGCAGGTGCAGGGGTCCAAGGATTTGGACTGGCACTGTAGTCGGCAGCTTTACATGCTAAGCCACACTGCTAGCCCCTGAATTCCATTTTAAGTCTCCCTGCTAGATACACATACATCTTCATATTTCGTCTATGTGGCACGTTGAAGAGGCGTTCCTGACTTAGTGGCTTAGAGTCAGCCACTGGGGACCAAAAGCTGAGTTTGGACCTAGGGCCTCCCCGCTCCAGGGATAATGGCAGGGGTGCCAGTCAGCTGAGTGCACCCATGGGAAACAAGACATTCTGAAAGCAAGAAGGTGGATGGATTTATCACGACTGGGGACTGCCTGCCTCAGCAGGATGAGCCTTCAGGAGTGCTGATGGGAAATGTGGATTTTCTTTTCACTAGAAATAAAACGCATGAGACGGGAAGGGAACCACAAAGGAAGAGAAAGTGAATCCAGTGGTGAAGGAGAGAAGCAAAGGACTCACAACAGAATCTTACGGAGAGCTCCTCACCCTCAGTAAGAAAAATGGGGTTGTGTTTGTTCAGTTTCTCTTGGAATTAAAGAAATGCAAATGTTAAAACAGAGAGAAGTTTCCCTTTCAAAGTAGTCCAGGTCCTCTGCCTAAGGCCATGCCACAGTGTCCAAGGGTGTTAGAAGTGAGAGAGAGAGAGAGAGAGAGAGAGAGAGAGAGAGAGAGAGAAAATCTTCCGTTTGCTGGTTCACTCCCCAACTGGTTGCAATAGCCAGAGCTGAGCCAATCAGGAGCCAGGAGCTTCTTCTGGGTCTCCTGTGTGTGTGCAGGGGCCTAAGCACCTGGGCCATCCTCTGCTGCTTTCCCAGGTGCATCAGCAGGGAGCTGGATCGGAAGTGGAACAGCTGGTGCTTCAGGCTAGGGCTTTGATCCACTACACCACAGGGTCGGCCCCAGGAGCTGGTGTCTTGCAGCAGGGTCAGGGTCACCTCGTCTGGCAGAGGAGCTGGCTGCCTCAAGTCCTGTCCCCAGGAGGTGTCCTGGAGGACACGTGGGAAGGGAAGAGGGGACAGATGTTTCTGGATCCTGCTAGGATAAGAACAGACTCTAGGCCAAGGCGGGGAGCCCCTTCCACGGCATCCAGGGACATCCAGGGTCCCACCTCGGACCCACCTTGTGGTGTCAGCTGAGAGGCTTTGTTTCTGCAGTGGGGACCCCAATACCTGTGTTCTTTGCTTGCTTCTGGTGCTGGCTACATCTCCCTCCCGCCCTCACTGCCATCACAAGGCAAAATGCTCTTAGTGCAGGGGCAGGAGAATGGAGCCAGGCAGGGACAGTGCAAGGCGCAGCTCAGGTTGTCCCAGTTGAGAAGCAGGGACGTGTCCTCTTTGCGCTCAGGTCCAGGAACAAGCAACCAGGGTCCTGAGCCCAGATGCCAGGAAGACCCGTGGGTGGTCTGGAGTGGGGGTGGGGGAGCTCAGGAAGGAAGCCTGGTGCAGGAGGGGTGTGGAGCTGCAGCATGGTGATTAGATCATTTGGAAACAATGTGACCAATGCAAAAAAAAAAAAAAAAAAAATCTCCTGGAAGCAGAGTTTATTTCAGGAGGACAAAAAAAATGTTTTCTGTCTTCTACTTAGAGACTGGGGGCTGTGATTTGCATTTCTGTTTAATAAAACAAAGGACACACACAGAATTATTCTAGCCAGCAGTGTGTGGCTTTTGAGGTCACTGGGAGGCACTAATGGCTCTAATTGCTAAACGCATGTGGTGACTGCAAATCTGACATAATGCCTTGACTGCTCATTGCATGAAGGAATTTGTACTGTGTGGAGCTCAGAGAAAATGAGGTGTGTGTGTATGTCTTTTGCATAGAAATCGCTGAGGGTTCTTCTGTCATTCCGGAGGGGTGATGGCCATGACCTTGGGGTACTGCATTGCTTCCTGCGTGCTGTGGTTCCGAGTGTGCATGTGGGTGGCTGGGACAGGACTGATAATCAATTCGCTGCTGTGTGCGTTTACATTGTTGGCAGCTGGCATCCGCCTTCTCATCCTGCCCACGCCTGAATTCCTTTTAAGGAGGTGTGCTTTCTCCTTTAGGGTGATGGCACGAGACCCTGGTAGAGCCCAGAGTTAGGTCTGTGAGCCCCTGGGTTCCCCCACCGGCTGATTCCCCCATGTATTTGCCTATTGAGTAAAGTTACAAAGATCCAAACAGTGGCTGAATTCGCACAGACTGTTGATGGGGCTTCTTTTCAGTTCCCAGTCTGCAGTCTGCTGGGGAGCTGCTCCCAGCCAGCTTCTCCCACCATGCCCTGGAACCTTACCTCTGACAGCCGTCTTCCGGAACCTTTGGATCAGGGTGGATGGATTGCTTCTCCCTAGTGTGGCTGCTGATGTTTTTCCATGCCAGCCTTCTCAAGTCTTACCACGGGGACTTCAAAAAGTTTGTAGGAGCCGGTGCTGTGGAGTAGCAGGTAGAGTCACTGCCTGCAGTGAAGGCATCCCATTTGGGCTCTGGTTCGAGTCCCAGATGCTCCACTTCTGATCCACCTCCCTGCGGATGCACCTGGGAAAGCAGCGGAAAATGGCCCAAGTCCTTGGGCCCCTGCACCCACCTGGATAAAGCTCCTGGCTTCACATCGGCTCAACTCCAGCCATTGAGGCCATTTGGGGAGTGAACCAGCAGATGGAAGACTTTCTCTCTCTTTCCCTCCCTCTGCCTCTAACTCTGCCTTTCAAATAAATAAATAAATCTTTTAAAAAGTTTGTAGAAACTGAAACAGAAAGACATTTATTTGGGTGTGGGAAGTTGTAAAAATGTATATTTCTTTCATAATCGGAATCTCTCACCACCTTTTGGATGCACTGCCTTCAAAACTATTCGCCACCACATAAATTGATATATATATTTTTATTTGACAGGTAGACTTATAGACAGTGAGAGACAGAGAGACAGAGAGAAAGGTCTTCCTTCCATTGGTTCACTCCCCAAATGGCCGCTACGGCCAGTACTGCACCAATCTGAAGCCAGGTGCTTCCTTCTGGCCTCCCATGCAGGTGCAGGTGCCCAAGCACTTGGGCCATCCTCCACTGCCCTCCCTGGCCACAGCAGAGAGCTGGACTGGAAGAGGAGCAACCGGGACAAGAACTCGGGGCCCATATGGGATGCCGGCGCCACAGGAGGAGGATTAACCAAGTGAGCCACTGCGCCAGCCCCTGACATATTTTTTTTTAAAGATTTATTTTATTTATCTGACAGAGTTACAGAGAGAGGTAGAGACAGAGAGAGAGAGAGGTCTTCCATCCACTGGTTCACTCCCCAGATGGCCACCATGGCTGGAGCTGAACCAATCTGAAGCCAGGAGCCAAGAGCTTCTTCCGGGTCTCCTATGTGGGTGCAGGGGCCCAAGCCCTTGGGCCATCTTCCACTGCTTTCCCAGACCATAGCAGAGAGCTGGATCGGAAGAGGAGCAGCCAGACTAGAACTGGCACCCATATGGGAAACCGGTGCTCCAGGCCAGGGCTTGAACCTGCTGCACCACAGCGCCGGCCCCAAGTTGATCTTTTACTTCTACTTCCCATGCACTTCTGTAGTTCCCGCTTAAAGGCTGCTGCAGACAACTGTTCTCCAGACTTTTCGAGTCTTAGGCAGCTAACACATGTGGTCGTCTGATTCGGGGGGACTCCCGCTAGAGTAGACACCACCAGCAGCCTGCCTTGTGCCTGCACCGTTACCCGCTCACTGCGTGCCAGCCAGACCTACACCTGCATTTCTCTCCTATATATGGGTTTTGGTTAGGGGATTCTGGAAGTTTTGCTGAGAACATGGCCCTTGAGCAACGAACTGAAGGAGGTGTTGTAAAAGGAAAGTTGGAGAGGGGAAGGAGAGAGGAGGGGAGAGGAGGAAGGGGTGGTGGAAGGAGGGAGGGATGATTGCAAGAGGGAGAATGGGGGAGGGCTGCAGCTCTAAGTAGCAACTCCCACACTGGGAGGTGGTGGGCTAACTCTAAGCTGGGCCACCCCCTGGCAGCCACAGAGGGACCTGACTTGGTGGCACTTGTGCTGGCCAAGTTCCTTATCCCATCCCTCCTCCCAGTTGTACTCCTGAGTTCTGGGAGTACTCCGCAGTGCACACCCAGTCTGCTCAGTGAGGATGGAACCTCTAGGAGATGGGTCCTCTAGGAGATGGTGATGGGGGTGACCTGGTTGGTCAGGGCCTCTGTTGCCCCCAGCACTGTGGGTGTCTGAGGACAGAGAGCACCCCCATAATTGCAGCTGCAGTCGCAGTCAGAACCGACATTGGAAGACTGCTTACAGCTCCATCTCGCCACAGGGCACTGCCTGTCTCTGCCTCTCTCTTACCACCTCCCGCCCCGGGGCATGGGTTGAACTGGGCCAAGTTCACTACATCCTGTGACCTGTCTCCCTGTGCACCAGGGGACCCCCATGGAAATAACGCTGGGTGATTTCGCTCTAGGCTGTGGACAGCAATCCAGAGTGGAAGCTACTGTGAGGCAGGGCGGCTGACTGTAACCCTGCCGATGGATGCCGGATCTGGCTATGTGGACCCCTAACCCTCAGTGGAGACCGTTCCTTCCAGGAACGTGGCATTTCTGGCCCCTTGCCATCCCCTCCCTCCCCACCCCCCGGCCCCGGAAACTGGAGTGATCTAATTGGACAGTTTTGGGAGAAGGGATCAGGCATGTGGGGCTGGCTTGTGTTTTATGGCTGTGCTTCCCTCTAGGGGCATTGGAGGAGGGCTCAGGAGACCCTTCCCCAGGAAGCCAGGGTCTCCATGTGCCTTGGTTCCCCATCATTAAACTGCCTTGGTTATGACATGGATGTTTGCTTTCCGGAGGCTGAGTCTGGTGTTTGGCTGCCCTAGCCAAATAGCATGGGCTGGAGAGTTTACAAAGACCTCAGGCTTATCTGGCTGGATGTTTGGTGCCCGGATCTGTGTGGCTCCTGGTGACTGGCTCCTGCTGGATCGTGGTGTGGCAGCGGGGGGAAGGCAGGCATCCTATGGTGAGGCAGTTGCAGGAGAGCTGGCTTTTGCAACACAGCCACTCCCACGACAACACAGTGATCCATGGACCCTCGACTCACAGCGCAGTCACTTCCCAAAGGGGCTGCCTCTCTGGTGCTCTTAGCACATGCTCTGCAAGTTCAGTTTCCAGCCCGTGGAATCCAGGGGACACATTCAAACCATAGCAGTTAGTATGTTCCCGCTGGTTCTGACCTTGAGCGTAAATACAAGAGGCTTTGGTTTCTTGCCCGGGTTTTCTTGCAGCTACTGCCATATGGTGGTGACCTGGCTGGCTTCTGAGGAGGACTGGCTTGGGACCAGCGAATGGGGCAGAGCTGGTGATGATGCAGGGACACCAGCCGTAACCTTCATTTTCATCAGCAGCGTGCACTGGGGTGGAAGCAGTGGTAGCAACACTCTCTGCCCACCAGAGCTCCTGGGGCCCTTGCCTGGGGATGGGTCAGTTCCTGCCCCCCTGTTCCTCGCACCTCCCAGGACGAGGCCTTTCTGGCTGTGACGGACTGTGTCTTTTTTTTTTTTTAATTTATTTATTAAAAGTGGGAATAAGAGAGGGAAGAGGTGTACAGTTCGGCACAGGTTCCCTTGGACTTACCCCTAAGGGTAAAGCTAAAAACTTGCCATGGGACTTCAAATCCATTAAGTTGGCATGTATCAACGCCATCTTACTAGTTAAAGTGATCAGGTTAAGTTCATAACTGATTATAAAGATAGGATTAAGTGTCAAAGGGATCACATAAACAAGACCAAGTGTCTGCTAATAATAATTGATAGAATTAAAATGGAGAGAATGATCCAACATGGGAAGCAGGCCACACAGCAGACTCATAGAATGACAAATGCCCTAAACAGCGCTCTGGCCTCAGTCCTTAAGGCATTCAGATCTGGCTAAAAAGCCCACAAGAGAATCTCAGGCATGAGAAGCCAAGACATTGTGGCATAAAGTGACCTGAATGAAAGATCTCTGTGAATGATATCCCAGAGGAAAGAACAGGCCATCAAAGAAGGAAGTACCTTTCTCTGAAGGGAGGAGAGAACTTCCACTTTGACTATGGCCTTATCTAAATAAGGTTGGAGTTTGTGAGCTCAAGAGGCTTCCATAGCCTTGGCAGCTCATGACGGGAGCCTCAGATGATTGCTGACGTCATAAATAAGAGTGTCCATTGTTAAATCAACAACAGGAGTCACCGTGCACTTGCTTCCCATGTAGGGTCTCTGTCCTTAATGTGTTGTACTATGAGAATTAATGGTAAAACTAGTCTTCAAACAGTACTTTATACCTTGTGTGTCTGTGTGGGTGCAAAATGTTGAAATCTTTACTTAGTATAGAGTCAATTTTTTGTATATAAAGAAAATTGAAAATGAATCTTAATGAAGAATGGGAGGGGAGGGAGTAGGAGGTGGGATGGTTTGGGGGTGGAAGGGTGGGAATGGGGGGGGAGAACCACTATATTCCAAAAATTGTACTTGTGAGATTTATATTTATTAAATAAAAGCTTTCTAAATAAAAAGATTTACTTATTTATTTGAAAGGCAGAGTTATAGAGAGGCAGATGAACAGACACAGAGAGAGGTCTTCCATCAGCTGGTTTGCTCTCCAGATGGCCACAATGGCTGGAGCTGTGCCGATCCGAAGCCAGAAGCCAGGAGCTTCCTCTGGGTCTCCCATGTGAGTGCAGGGGCCCAAGCACTTGGGCCATCTTCCACTGCTTTCCCAGGCCATAGCAGAGAGCTGGATGGGAAATGGAGCAGCTGAGACTAGAACCAGTGTCCGTATAGGATGCTGGCACTGCAGGCGGCAGCTTTACCTGCTACGCCACAGTGCCGGCCCTTGGACTGTGTCTTAACAGGCACCCCTGGAATGTGCATGACCAGAGATCTCTGAACCTGCTCCAAGAAAATTCTTCAGGGAGAGCAGGATTTTCTCATTCAGGGTGGCTGGAGTTGTTTGCGACACCTTGGTCAATGGCACCCAATGTGGCATCCTTGCTGTCTCACGCAGCTCAGCTAAGAGTACGTTCTGTATCTGGGACAGAGACTCATCACAAGCAATCAAAGTCTTGATGAAATTGCCACTGGAGAGAACCTATGTGTATGTCCAAATATTTGGCTTCCCAGGTAGGATGAAAATAACTACAATTCTCTGTGGTTTCACATTCGAATGACTGACTTGAGTTCTGTTTCTTGAGATGCTATGTAATCTGTCTCCTTTCCCCAAGGGGACTTGGACATCCTTGCTGGGATCTGGATGAGTACAGGTTGGAAGTCACCAGACCCGGGGGTGTGGCAAGGCTGGGGAGGGAGGCTCAGGGGTTGCAGCAGTAACAGCACCTTGCACAGGTGGCAGAGAAACATGAGCCTGTCGCAGCCCATGCAGCAAGCTTTCAGCACGCACACGGCTGCCCTCGGGCTGAAGTGAGTTTACATAAGCACTGGATTAGAAGGTACACTGTGTGTCTCTTCTGCTCGTGTTGGTGGGGAGGATATGGATCCTGATGTGAGTTGTTTGCTGCTGGTTTTGGCATTTCTTCTGATCCACCCTCGAAGGGGCTCACCTGGCCTGGCCTCAGGAAAGAGGACCCGAGTCAGAGCCACCGGCCAGCTTCCCTGGGGAGTGCAGTCCCAGGGAGGCACAGTAGTGGGATAGTGAACGCATGGAAGATGTGTCCCAAGACCCCCAGGGGGACAGTGCCGAAGCCTGTCGTTCCATGCCACTTCCGTCTTAACTGGGCACTTGTTGTGGTCTGATTGATACACAAAGCCCTGCATGTATTTAAGGTATACAACTTGATGTCTGGGCATGTGGAGATACCTCATCACAACCAAGGTGCTCAGAATGTAGGCTTTAGGAGTGCTGTGATCGATTAGTAACGTCTGCCCTGAGCATGACTGGGAGTGGGCTGGTGAGCACCAGGTCCGTCAATTCCAGTCTAACTACCAGCCCTTCATGATGGAGACCTGGGAGCTCTTACCCAGTGAGGGGCCCTCCTTCCTTCCAGATGCATTTGAGAGGCAGCTTGGTAGCAGGTGCCAAGGAAGCAGCCGTGAACACTGCTCGAGTGGGTGCCCAGAGGTCCTGACCTGTTGGTCTGTGCAGGTGTCTGGGCCACACCACCCAGACGTTCTGCTCGTGTCAGCTATGTCCCAGTCACCGGCACTGGTGAGCCCAGTCCACAGCCACACGCACACACGGCCAGTTTATCACTCGCTTCTTCCTTGCCACATGGCTGCCTCGGGTTCCATCCTAACAGCACTGCAGGCTGCAACAACTGGCTGGCGTTGGTCTGGGGATGTCGTCAGCATGCCTGCCATGCCACGGCTCTTGTTGGTCTTTCAGCAGAGAGAAAAGCAGAAAAAAATCACGCAAGCCAGGAATAGAAACTGCGACCATTAAGCAAATGTGCAATCGTCTTTCGAGATGGTACCCACACATGCTCTCTGCTGGTTATCTAGTACTTGCAAAGCAGGCCATGGCTGCCCTGGAAGCTGGCTGCTCGTGGGGGAGGAAGCTCTCCTTTGCCTGATGTGACGCTGAAATTCTTAGCTTGTTAGGATGAACAAAACAGCCTGTGTTGGTGCCCAGTGACACCAGGACAAGAATAACCCTGGATTCTGCACCTGAGTGCCTCCAGCCTGCACACTGCTGTGCACACGGAGACACAGGCATACTGGGTGGAGTTCTTCGTGGAATGTTCTAGAACCACCCACTGGCTCGTCATCCTTGCCCTGCTGTGAGGGCTTTTTGTCTATTTCAGACACAGTCCTTACTTTGCTGTTTCACACTGGGGGGTTCTGTCCTGGGAAGATTCAGCAGCTGGAACGAGGCAGTGTTAGCCTCATTGTGTTTGCCAGGTGGTGGGGGATGGGGTGGCGTGTGGCACCGCTGGGCAGCTACTCCAAGTCAGCCCCTGTTTGCTGAGGTGCTGCAAACTCAGTACCTGGGTGAATGCATCAGGGATCCCAGCTTGGCGGCCACCACTGTGGGGCCATCCGTTCTAGCACACTGCTACCAATACCACTTGCCCCAGGGTCACAGCCATGTGTGATGGCCACCTTGAAGAATGGGAATATCTGTGGGGTTCCTGGTATGGACCTGTAACATGTATCCTGCAGAGGGTAATCAAGCTATTTCTGGATTCAAAGACCTGTTTCAAAGATGCTGTTTGGGTTTTTAATATTGGGTTAAAGCAGAATGCTTGGATATTCTTTTTTTTTTTAAGAAAGATTTATTTATTTATTTTAGAGGCAGAGTTAGAGGGGAGATAGAGATAGAGATAGAGATAGAGATAGAGATAGAGAGAGATAGAGATAGAGATAGAGATAGAGATAGAGATAGAGATAGAGGGAGAGGGAGAGGGAGAGGGAGAGGGAGAGACTCTTCCATGTGCTGGTTTACCGGCTGCAATGGCTGGAGCTGGGCCGATCTGAAACCAGGAGCCAGGAGCTTCTTCTGAGTCTACCATGTAGGTGCAGGGGCCCAAGCACTTGGGTCGTCTTCCACTGCTTTCCCAGGCCATAGCAGGAAACTGGATCAGAAGTGGGGCAGCCAGAACTCGAATGCACTCCCATATGGGATGCTGGCAGTTCAGTCGGAGACTTAATCCGCTACGCCACAGCGCCAGCCCCTGCTTGGATACTTGTGCATTTAAAAGTCTGAGCTAAAAGAGCTTCTTGTCAGCATTGTGGCTATAGATGACCAAGAAAACCCATTATCGTGGGCCTGCCAGGGTGAGGTGAGGTGACATTTCATGTGACTTCAGTGGTGTCATCGGGTGAGTATCTTGTGTGCACGTGGCTGAGACCACGCAGGAAGGGGGGGACAAAGAAACTCTCCAGTGACCTCTTCCAGGCTCCACTGAAAAGTGACCCAGGTTTCAAAAGATCAGGGACGAGGTGGCTAGCGTGCCGTCCATTGCTGAGGTTCGGGTACCACCGAACAGGGAAATTGACCCAGACTCGTCCTCTCAGAGGACGAGTGACAGCGTTCCCAGGTGGGGCTGGGTCCTGTAGTCAGCAGTGCCAAGTTTTATGGGGATCACAACACCCTTGAGCTCCGTTAGCTCTTACAGACTCTAGAAATAAAGACGGGGGTCCACGTCCCCCAGAGTGGCTACCTGCAGCCCCCCACCCCGCACTCCCCCTCACCCCCCATAAGGTAGAATCCATTTGTTGATCCATCCACATCAACGTGTTTTTCTGGGCCTTCCCCTAAAATCACCAAATCCCAAGAACTTGGGGCGTCTCTTCCTCTGCTCCTGCAGCCCTTACACACCCAGCGAGCCGGATCCGGACAGTGCAAACCTCACTTCCCCAGCTGGGGGAGGCACAGGCTCTGGTTTAACTGCAGCATCTGACTCTGAGCCAAAACATGCGCCTCTAATTAAATTAGAGCCTCTCGTGGCACTGCTGATGTTGGGATTAGGGTAACGCACGAGGTTATTAATTAGAGCCGAGTGTTCAATTCCACGGGTAGCAAATACCCGTGGAGATGATTGAAGTTTGTACATGATACACGAGAAAAGTCACGGCTGATGAGCTGAACTTGGAGCTTGCTGCTGGCTGGCCAGAGAGTGGAATTCCCCAGGCTCTGAGCAGTTTGCAGGGAGGTAGGCTGAAGGCTCCCTTGCCTTCCCCAAGGTCTCTAGGTCACACCTGGAGACCAGTGGTTCTGACTGAGGCTGGGCCGGCTGAAACCTGCCAGGTGAGGATCCTTCATCCGGGCCTCCGTCTGTGGCTGTGGGTGGGGCTTTCCTAGCTTCTGAGCAAGTGGTGGCTCAGATGGCACAAGTCAGCTCCAACCACATTTCTCGAATGCCGGGCTGGATTCTGGAGGGAGTCGTGTCCTGGGAAGGAACAGAGTCCCAGGGGTTCTGGGCCATGGGGAAGGTTCTGGTCCTGAGTCCACATAGGCTGAAGCTCACCTGCCTGCTGGTCATACCAGTTGGCATGCAGGTTCCTGTCCCGTCCTGTTCGTGATGCCTGCCCATTCCTCACCCTTCCTGGCTGGGCAGCAGGACTATTAGAAAGCTGCGGGTTCATGTCGGGAGCCCAGCCTTGCTGCCTTGAACCCCATCTGTTTGCTCAAGCGCTGGGATGCTGGGAATTCAGCCAGGTTGCAGGGCAGAGCACTGGGGCTGGTGAACCTGCCTCTAAGGAGCCTTTCGAGTGCCCAGAGCTGTGCTAAAGACCACAGTGTTCCAAGGGGAGGGTTCCTCATGGGTGAACCAGAGGGAACTTCAGTGAGAAACATTGGATCAGGGATATTGCTGTGGTGCAGTGGGTAAAGCCGCCGCCTGCGACACCAGCATCCAATAGGGGATCCAGTTCAAGTCCTGGCTGCTCCACTTCCAATCCAGCTCCCTGCTAATACCCCTGGGAAAGCAGTAGAAGATGGTCTAAGTGCTTGTGCCCCTGCACCCATGTGGGAGACCCAGAAGAGACTCCTGGCTTCTGGCTTCGTATCTGCCTAGCTCTGGCCATGGCAGCCATTTGGATAGAATATGGATAGCCAGTGGATAGAAGATCTTTCTCTCTCTTTAACTCTGCCTTTCAAATAAATAAATAAACCTTGGCCGGCACCCTGGCTCACTAGGCTAATCCTCCGCCTGCAGCGCCGGCACCCCGGGCTGGGGCGCCAGATTCTGTCCTGGTTGCTCCTCTTCCAGTCCAGCTCTCTGCTGTGGCCCGGGAGTGCAGTGGAGGGTGGCCCAGGTCCTTGGGCCCTGCACCCACATGGGAGACCAGGAGGAAGCACCTGGCTCCTGGCTTCAGATTGGCGCAGTGTGCTGGCCGCAATACGCCGGCTGTAGCAGACACTTGAGGGGTGAACCAACGGAAAAAGGAAGACCTTTCTCTCTGTTTCTCTCTCTTTCACTGCCTAACTCTGCCTGTCAAAAAAAAAAATTAAAAAAAAAGCCTTTCAAAAAATTGCGTGCATTACTTCAAAGAAAGTTAAGTTTCATCTTATTAAACCACAAAGTGAAATATTTATTCCAATTACAACTAATCTCCATCAAAATTAATACTTATAACATTCTTCTTCTCATTAACACAACCCAAATTATCCACAAGGGTCATACTCCTTCATAGTTTAGCAGATTTTCCCTCTGTTTTCTTTTTTTTTTTTTTAAAGATTTATTTATTTATTTGAGAGGCAGAGTTAGAGAGACAGAGAAAGAGGGAGAAACAGAGAGAGGTCTTCCATCTCCCCAAATGGCCGCAACAGCTGGAGCTGAGCCAATCAGAAGTCAGGAGCCACGAGCTTCTTCCAGGTCTCCCACACAGGTGCAGGGGTCCAAGGACTTGGACCATCTTCCATTACTTTCTCAGGGAGCTGGATCGGAAGTAGAGCAGTTGGAACTTGAACTGGCACCCATATGGGATGCTGGCACTGCAGGCAGAGGCTTAGCCTACTACACAACAGTACTGCACCGTCCCCCCACCCCCGTTTTCTTAAACACAGAGAAACTTTGGTGATTATGTCTCATAAAGTGGGTGAGGTTCTTCATGATGTTATGAAGTTATTTTCAGTTGTTCTCAAAATTAGACACGGCAGTCTAAAATGTCCAGAAATATATTTTTCCCAAAGACTTAGTAAGGCTTTTAGTATGTATTTTATAAGTAAAAATTTTTCAACATATGCCACCTTCTCATAGCAGATTCAATCATGAGAAACAGCATTTAGACTCATCTGGCTTTTTGGCAATCATTATAAACCAATGATGAACTCATGGTATAAGATTTTTGCCATTTTAATCTTATATGCGTTTAGTAACCTTACAAGACACATTTCACAATTTATTTCTCAGTGATCTTTATGTTATTTCTTGAAAACACAATTTGCACATTGGAGCTGAGAAATGGTGTGTGCCTTCACCGGCAGGAAGTCCCATCTGGTGTTTGGCTTCAGCCTGTGGAAGCGGCAGTGCCTGACGTTCAGAGCAGGCTTCAGGTGGCTTCTCCGATGCTTGGATTAGCTAAGCCCAAACCTCCAGGTCTTCCCGAAAATATTCTCAAAGTGACACAGGACAGAAACAGAACTTGCTCACTCAAACCCCTCCAGACCTGGCTGTGTCTCCAGCCCCAGCTCCAAACCAGTCGGAGCAAGCAGCATCCAGATACTAAGCACAAAAGACTCCCTTCCGCCCGCCTTGCTAAGAGACTTGCCCAACCCACGAGCATGCCCAGAATAGCCCGGTGTGACTGATACGTGGCCTTCCTGGAGGTGGCAGTGAGCAGAGGCGTTCTGAGCATAGGACACGCACAAAACCCAGCAGTGTCTACACCGAATGCAGAGCCAGGTGCAAACTGGGGTTGTGGGCCTGGGGCGACAAACCAGAACTGCAGGCTGTGTGCACATTGAAATACTGATCTCCCAGGGCAACGCCCGATGCCTCCCTAACCCCATAGAAGCACCTCTTCAGTGCCCACCAGGAACCCGGATGTCTACACCTCTTTCTGCTGAGCTGTCTCCCCCGTGTTCAAGCAGGAGGCACACTGGCCTCTTGTCCATTTCTATTTGAGAGTGATCCAAAGAACCCGAGATTGGTACCATAAGCGTGTGATAATGTAAGAGCCGTGTCTTTCTCTTGGCAGGTGAACCAGGAGGATTTGCAGGACGACAGAATAGGCCAGCCTGGCAGTCCTCCATGAATCTTGCAGTGGGACCTTCTGAGTGGACAAGGCAGAGACTGAGCAGCAGAGACGTGAGTGAGCGATTGGCTGGCACATCCCCCTGCTAAAACAGCTGGCTTCCAAGTCTTTGGTGTCAACAGAACAAAAGGCAGATGGAAATGCTGTAACTCGGAAGGCACGCGAGGGACTCCAGGGTGTTGCTGTCACAGCGTTCTCACCTGCCCTCAGATGTAAACCTGGTTCCTCTGCGAAAAACCATGAGAGACAAAAGGTGAGGACAATATTCATGCCAGGTCGCCCTTGGTTAATTCTGGAAGTAAACACTGCACATTCGTGGCAAGGCCATAGTTGAACAGACCACTTCCGGGAGCCTGGTAAAGGTGTATTTATCTCAGCAGGAGATGTGCAGTGGGGTGGGGGAGCACCTGCTCTCTCTGGACAACTGAGACAGTCATGGACCGCTTGCCCTTTGAAAATATTTACTTATTCATTTATTTGAAAGGCAGAGAGAGAGAGAGAGAGAGAGAGCGCGAGCGAGCTAGAGTGAGAGCAAGAGCGATCTTCTATCCTCTACTTCACCTCCCAAATGGCTGCAACAGCCAGGGCTGGGCCAGGAGCCAGGAGCTCCATTTGGGTTTCCCACATGGGTGGCAGGCCCTCAGAGTACTTGGGCCATCCTAGGCTGCTTCCCAGGGGCATTAGCAGGGAGCTGGACTGGAAGTGGAGCAGTTGGGACTCAAACCAGTGCTTCAATATGGAAGGAGGGCATCCCAAGCATTGGTGTAGCCTCGTGGGCCACAGCACCTGCATTGCTGCCCCCTTCTTGATCCAAGGAGCAGGTACACGAGAGCCTAAGAAACACAGCAACAACTGCAGGGCCATCTCATTAACAGAAGCATTCCCAGTGCAATCGAACTCTGTGTATATAATCTATCACATTTTCTACTATATTCTGCTGAATTGCTCAATTATGGACCAGTCATTGCTGTAAGTGATCATTCAATCCAGAAAAAAATTTAAACACCTAGAGCCTTTTGGACATAGGCAAAAAGATAATTTTAATTTAAATATACATATATATTTCTGTTATATAGAGAGATGGTGACAATAAAGAACTTTCCAGCATAAAAGTCCATGGTATTAGGGCAGAATCCTACAGGGGAAGTAAAAGGAAACATTGAGTTCCAGCAGAAGTCAAGAAAGAAGGGAGGGTTACATTTCTAGCAGTTTGTATAGAGCTTGTTCTTGTGCTTTTCCTAATGGATACTGGTGGGTTTCAGACTGTTGTGGCATTTCCACACCATTGCACCAATGCTACAGTGCCATCTGAAGATGTCAGTGTTTGCAACATATCAGACATTATGTATTTGCGTGCAAAGGTTAAATGCCACCTAAAATGGTCCTTGATTTTGTCCCAGTTCAGTTAAGTAGTAATCCTGGTTTGTGAAGGACTTGAGAAACAGACTGTGCAGACAGAGACTAGACAGAGCCTGTGGTTTCCAGGAAACCATAGCAAGCTGGGTCTCTCGATGGAGTGGAGGCTGCAGGTGGGAGAAGGGAGAGGCAAGGGGCAGGGCAGGTGGGAGGGAGGAGTCTGGTCACTCAGGCTTGGGTGAGGAGGCAAGGAGTGTTCCAGATCCCTAGGGAGTATTTAGATGGTGCTGTGAGAATGCACCACCTGGCATGCAGAGCAGGCAGTGGGCAAGAGTGTGAGGGCCGAGGACATGAGAAAGGCAGCAAAGAGGCGGGGATGTGGGAGGGCAACTGTCTGGCAGTGGAAATGACAGCTGCCGGTGACTCATGGAAATGGGCATGGGTTAAGAAGGGAGGATCCAGCCTGAGGTTTCCTGCTGATTCTCCAGACACACATACTGTGGGGGATGTTGACGCAAACTGAGGTCATCGCAAGACACTGAGAGAAAAATGAAGTCCCGTCTTAATGATTTTTATTTTGTGCAACCTGAAAAAAAAAATGTGCTTTTCAATCTCTCAGTTTTGCTTTCAGGACAGAATCAGTGGAAGAAGCCTGGGATTGGGCTGCTTGCCTGCGGGCTTGCTATGGGTGTTGTTTGCACGCTGGCTCTCAAAAGCGTGTGAAATGTCTGCCCCAGCTTCTTAGTTCACAGGCAGGGAAGCTACAACCCAGAGATGGAATGTGACAGGCAGAGCTATATAACTCACTGACTGGCAGTTTTCCTTTTAAAGATTTATTTATTATTTATTTGAAAGTCAGAGTTATACATAGAGAGAAGGAGAAGCAGAGAGAGAGAGAGAGAGAGAGGGAGAGAGAGAGAGGTCTTCCTTCCCTGGCTCACTCCCCAGTTGGTCGCAATGGTCAGAGCTGTGTTGATCCAAAGTCAGGAGCCAGGAGCTTCTTCTGGGTCTCCCATGTGGGTGCGGGGGCCCAAGGACTTGGGCCATCTTCTACTGCTTTCCCAGGCCACAGCAGAGAACTGGATCAGAAGTGGAGCAGCCAGGACTTGGACTGGTACCCATGTGGGATGCTGGCATTGCAGGCGGTGGCTTTACCCACCACGCCACAGAGCCAGCCCCTGGCAGTTTTCTTTAAGGTGTCTTGCGAAGCAGTGGAGTGAGTGGTAGTTTATACTCTGTGGGTAGAAGCCATGATAAGTGCCTGGGCTTTATTACCTCCAGCAGGGCAGGCAGGTTTGCAGATGGATTAAACTCTCCAACGAAAAGACAGAGAAAAGAAGAATGCATCCAGAAATATGGTCCCATGATTTGGTGACTAAAAGAGAAACCTTCTCAATTCAAAGGAACAAACAGATAGAAAATAAAAATGTGAAAAAAGATATTTCACACAAATAGTAACCTCATGAGGGCTTGTAGCTGTAAATGTCTACATTAAGAAGAAGAAATACTTGAAGTCAGGAACCTCACATCCACTTTAAGCAACTAGGAAAGAAGAAATATTATATCCAAAAATATCAGCAGGAAATAAAAAAGAAGTGGAAACCAATGACATAGGAAACAGAAATAGCATAGAAAATGTATAAAACTAAAAATTAGTTCTTTGAAAAGCTGAACAGGCTAAGCAAGAGAGCAAGAGCAGGGATGGAAATTACTAAATCAGAATTTAAAAAATGGAGAGGGCCAGTGCTGTGGTGTAGCCTGTAAAGCTGCCGCTGGCAGTGCTGCATCCCATACAGGTGCCGGTTCAAGACCCGGCTGCTCCACTTCTGATCCAGCTCTCTGCTATGGCCTGGGAAAGCAGTAGAAGATGGCCCAAGTCCTTGGTGCCCTGCATCCATGTGGGAGACCTGGAAGAAGCTCCTGGCTCCTGGCTTCAGATTGGCAAAACTCATGCCGTTGCGGTCATCTGGGGAGTGAACAAATAGATGGAAGACCTCTTTCTCTCTCTTTGCCTCTCCTCTCTCCATGTAACTGTGACTTTCAAGTAAAATAAATAAATCTTTTTTTTAAAAAAAGGGAGAAATTGCTATGTGCCATACAAAAATTAAAGAAAAAAGATTGTAAGAGAATATTGTGAGTTTGCATGCCAACATAACAGATAAACCAAATAAAATAGACACATTCCTACCAAAAAAGAAACTATCACAATGGACTGAAAAAGAAACAGACTTATGGTAAGAGATTGAATTAGTAAACAAAACAGGGTGAAAGCAGGAAAGCAAGAGAGGGAGGAAGAAAAAAGCAGAGAAGTCCAGGACCAGACAGTTTCACGTGTAACTTAGTGACTTCTACCACACCTTTGTCCTTGACAAAGACAAAGAGTTTGTTCTTGACAAACTCTTCCAACAAGGAGAAAAGGAACAGTGTTCTTAAGTCTTTCTAGGAGGCTATTATCACTCTGATCTCAAAACCAAATCCAGCATAAGAAAACTGTATACCAATACAGCGTACAAATTCAAAACCATTCAGTAAAATACTATAAATCAAATCTAAGAACATATGAAAGGAGTCCTCCACTGTGTGAGACTGATCCCAAGAATGTCCGATTGGTTCAATGAATGAAAAAGTAATAAAAGTAACATGTCATTTTAATAGGATAAGGGAACCCTATTAATAACTATGAATAAAACCCCTATGAATAACTTAGTAGACACAGACAGTATTTGGGCAAAATCCTGTACCCTCTCCTGATGAAAAACATTCAGAAAATTAGAAAGAAGAGAAATTTCTTCAGCCTGGTAAAGGACATCTATGAAGAAACCACAATTAACACCATACTTAAAGGCAAGGGTACGAACTTTCCCCTAAGCTCAGGAATAAGACAAGGACGTCTCCTTGTGCCACTAACACTGAATGTTGTTCTGGAAGTCCCGCCCAGACCAATTAGACTGGAAGAAGAAATAACATTCAGATTAGAGAGGAAGAAGTAGAACTATCAGGATTTGCAGATAATCTGATTATATATGCATATATATATATATATATATATAATGCATGAATAAACTCTTAGAACGATTAGGATCCAAGATCCATATATGAAAATCAGCTTCAGGGCTGGCGTTGTGGTGTAGCAGGTAAAACCGCCTCCTGCAGTGCTGGCATCCCATGTGGGTGCCGCTTCATGTCCTGGCTGCCCCACTTCCGATCCAGCTCTCTGCTGTGGCCTGGGAAAGCGGTAGAAGATGGCCCAGATCCTTGGGCCCCTGCACCCACATGGGAGACCCGGAAGTAGCTCCTGGCTCCTAGCTTTGGATCAATGCAGCTCCAGCCATTGCAGCCAGCTGGGGAGTGAACCAGCGGATGGAAGACCTTTCTTTCTCTCTGCCTTTTCTTCTCTCTCTTTGTAACTCTGACTTTCAAATAAAAAAATAAATAAATCTTTTAAAAAATCAGCTGCATTTCTACACATTAGCAAGAAACCATTCAAAAATGTAACTAAAACATTTCCAGTTTTAATAGCATCAAAAAGAATAAATTACTCAAGAAAAAATGTAGCAAAAGAATTGTAAGACTTATGTACTAAAACTATAAAATACCATGGAAGGAAATAGCAAGCGAATAGATTAGAAGACACAGCATGTGCATGAAATGAATTAATGTTGTTGAGATGGCAATATTCTCTTGATTGATCTACAGGT
This sequence comes from Lepus europaeus, assembly GCF_033115175.1. Lineage (NCBI taxonomy): Eukaryota > Metazoa > Chordata > Mammalia > Lagomorpha > Leporidae > Lepus > Lepus europaeus. Next base: position 76,742,539 of record NC_084836.1, read on the forward strand.
TCAGTGCACTCTCTATTAAAATTTCCACTCCTTTTCAGAAATGAGAAAACTGTTCTAAAATATTTATGGAAGTAGAAACTAGGATAGTCAAAACAATTTTGTAAAAAGAACAAAAATGTTGGAAGACTTACATTTCCTATTTAAAAACATAGAGCCATAGTAAGCAAGACAATGTGGTCCAATGATGATACAGTGACAGTGGAGAGGAATTGAGAGTCCAGAACGAACCTAAGTATCTATGGACAGTTGATTTTCAACAAATGGTGCTGGGACAGCTGGGAGCAAAAGACAAACACTGGGCCCCATCTTATCAAGTGGAAAAATGAACTCAAAATCCATGAAAGACTTAAATGTGAGAGCCAAATCTACAAAATGTTTAGAAGAAAATATGGATATAAATCTTTGTGACCTTGGATGAGGCAACAGTTCCTTAGATATGACTGAACAGGAAGCCAAGGGTGGGGGGACCAAATTGGACTTCATCAAAATCAACATGTATGAATCAAGGGACACTAACAAGTATGTGTACCGACAGCCCAAAAAAGGGGGGGGGGGGGTGTTAGTCTTATACCTGGTAAGAGTGTAGTTCAGAATTCATTACAAAACTCTCACAACTCAACAGTGACAGACACCCTCGTTTTTATAATAAGCAAAGATCTCAAACTGCCATTTCTCCAAAGAAGATATACACAGCGCCAGCAAGCACAGGAAGAGGTGATATCGTTAGTCATTGGGAAAATGCAAATCAAAGCCCCCATGAGGCAGCACTTCACACCCACAAGGATGATATAGTAAAAAATGTAGACAGTATCAAGTGTTGGCAAAGAGGTGGGGTAATCGGAACCCTTGTCTGCTGCTGACAGAAATGCGAAATGATGCAACTGTCATATAAAACAGCCTACAGCCCTCAAAGAGTTATGCAGAGGTACCCTTTGGCACAATGATTCCACCTGTGGTATGTGCACAAGAAGAACGGAGAACATTAAGAAGAAATCTTACAAATGAATATCCTAACAGCGTTATCCATAGCGTCAAAAAATGAATACGACCCACACAATCATGAGCTGATAAACAGAATGTGGGATATCCATGCCATGAAATACTTACCCAGATTAAAAAAAAAAAAAGAAAAGAAAACAGTGAAGCACCAACACATGTTACAATATCAACCTTAGTGGGGCCAGTGTTGTGGCAGGGCGGATTGAGCCTCTGCCTGTAGGACCAGCATCCTTTGTGAGCACAAGTTCGAGGCCTGGCTGCTCCACTTCTGACCCAGTTCCCTGCTGGTGCACCTAGGAAAGCAGTGGAGGATGGCCCAAGTGCTTAGGCCCTTGAACCCAGGTTGGGGAACTAGAAGAAGCTCCTGGGTTCTAGCTTTGGTCTGACCCAGCTCTGACTGTTGTGGCCATTTGGGGAGTGAACTCATGGATGGACGATCTCTCTGTCGCGATCTCTGCTCCACTATCTGTAACTCTTTCAAATAAATAAATATGTGTATTTTTAAAAACACATTATGCTTAGTGAAAGAAGGTGGATAACAAGGCCATTATTGTACGATTCTTTTTATATAAAATGTCCACAATTGGAAAATTCATAGAGACAGGAAGTAGAGTAGTGGCCTCCAGGGACTGAAGGTGGAGGACAATGAGTAGTGATGGGTGATGGACATGGAGTTTCTTTCAGAACTGATGGGAATGTTCTGGAATTGGATAAGGTGAAGGTTGCACAACTGTATGAATACACTAAAACCTCCTGAAATGCACACTTTAAAAAAAAGTGCATTTTATGCTACGTGAAACTATGTGCATTGCATATAGATTTAAAACAAAAATCTCCATGGTGTGGTAACGTCAAATCCCATAGCCCACGTTGCTTTTCCCTGGAAGAAGCTTGGCTTGTCTCCATTCCAGAAAGATGCATAATACGCCTCATTTATGATGGAGTTTTCTGTGACTCTTTTTTCATTTTCTTCCCAAAGAGCTCTAAGCGCAGTGCTGGGGCAGTATCCTGGTCTCTGTGGGTATAGCCCATAATCCAGGGCAGCAGAGTGAGCTCCTGGCTGCAAACACACAGGGCGTGTGTGTTCTTTCATCAGAGCCCAGCGTGGAGGCTGGCGCCCAGCATGCGCTTAATTTCTGGAAGTTACCGGACACCTTCACAACATTTCTTCCTACACTCATTTGCTTATCCCCTCCTCCCTCACCCATTTTGCATCTTTAACACTCAGTGTGTGCCAAGTACTGCTATGTTAATCCAATACAGCAAATATTTACCAAGGTTCCTACTCAACTTCAGATGTTCCCTGGAGAGGCAGGGGGCATGATGAGAGCTGAAGACCCTCGCCCTGCAGTGGCTGCTAACTAGGGCAGGGGATGGGTACAGACCCAAGATGCTGTACACCAAGATTAAGCGAGTGCAGACCAGAGGGGATGTGTAAACAGTGCACTGGGAACTGAGTCAGGTGACAGCCAAGCCACTGTGGAGAAGAGGGAGTTTGAGGAGACTCTCCAGATCTCTAACGTCGCTGTCCAACTATAAGAGACTCAGCCTGGGCTCAGTGCTCTGGGGACCCTGCCCTCTGCCACCCTCTGCCTGAAGGTGGAATTTTATCTTCAATCTGGAGCCGATCGGCAGGGTTGGGAGTGAGGTCTTCTTAAGGATCCAAGCACATTGCTCTGTCCAACGGCCTACAAGGAAGAGGTCATTACCCACCCTCAATTTACAAGTGAGAGCTGGGACTCAAGGTGACTTGTGGATTTCAGAAGTCCACGCAGCCACAGGAGGGCTCACGGTGCAGCAAACCGACTGGGGTGGAGACTAGTGCTGAGCCGAGCAAGGACATGAACCAGAGCTCACCGATGTCACGGTCCCTAAATCTGGCCCGATCTTTCCCACTCCAGAGTATCCTCATCATTATTAGTTGCAGGGTGGGGGATCCCTCTTGAGAGATGTCTGGAGCATTTACTCAAAGGCTACAGAACAATGCTAACATCTTAAGCAGTCAACGAGTCTACTGAATGTTAACAATTATAATTTATACTTTGCCTGCTTGTGCATAGACTTTAAGCAGGTGTCTACATTGTGGGGGAAAAAAACCAAGAGAACCTATTGGAGAGCTAACGTAAAAACTGGAGTCACTAAAACCGACCTTTCTACTTTGTCTTGAGCTTCCTAAGAGCCATGGCAGTGGAAGGAACAGCAGTCTGTTCTTGCTCCGGCTCCCAGAGCGATCAACTCCCATGGACTTTGAAGAATTATGGTGGGACAGGGTTTCGACGCCAGTTTTCTGGCTTCTGGTTGCACAGAGCTGTGTAAACTTATTTAGCCTCTGTTGCCCATCCATTAAAAGGAACAAAGACATAGAGACAACAAAACAAAACAAACAAACACAAACAAACAAACAAACAAAAAAAACCCGAAACCATAAAACCATTCAACTAAGCTAGAAGCAAAAGGCCCCGTCTGAAGTCTGATCCCTGCTATGGCACTTTCCTGGGCTTGGAAAGATGGCAGGAGCAGTCCCCAAGTCCTTTTATGCCATGTTGAAGAGCAGGCCAGGGTGTTCTTGCAAGGGGCCGATGGCAGTGGAAGCAGCACTCTGTGCCAGCACCCAGAGCAGTCAGCTGAGCAGATGGGCAGCAGCCGACCACAACACGCAGCAGCACACCTGGTGAGGGTGCCTTCCCACCCCAGCTGATGCCTTTGCCTTCCTTCCACTTGTACTTTTTCCTTCCATGGGTAAAACTCAGAGAGGAACCAGCAACTGGTGCGTGGGTGTGACTCCTCGAAAGAGGAAAGCACTTAGCAAACAGCACTAACTGATGATGGGCTGAAAGTGGAGCTGCAGGGTAGAAGGGAGGTTAGGACCAATGCTTCCTCAGAGTTGCTGCCTGTCACACTACCTCCTGCCAGCTGTGTGCCCAGCCACTGCCCCATTATTTGCATGAGAGAGAAAGAGAGAGAGAGAGAGAGAGAGAGAGAGAGAGAGAGCAAATACTACCATCCATTGGTCAACTCCCCATATACCCACAATGGTTGGGGCTGGGCCAGGCTAAAGCCAGGATCCAGGATCTCAATCCAGGTTTACACATGGGTAGAAAGAACTTAACTAAGTTTTAAAAAATCATCTAAGGGGCCAGTGCTGGGGCGTAGTGGGTAAAGCTGCCGCCTGCAGTGCCTACATCCCATATGGGCACTGGTTCAAGTCCCAGCTGCTCTACTTCCAATCCAGCTCTCTGCTGTGACCTGGGGAAGCAGTGTAAGATGGCCCAAGTCCTTTGGCCCCTGCACCCACGTGAGAGACCTGGAAGAAGCTCCTGGCTCCTGGCTTTGGATCAGTCCAGCTCTGGCCATTGCAGCCATCTGGGGAGTGAACCAGCAGATAGAAGACCTCTCTCTCTTTCTCTACCTTTGCCTCTCTGTGACTCTGCCTTTCAAACAAATAGACAAATCTTTAAAAAAATCATCTAAAATTTATTTCACGTTCTATATTGTGATGCTATGTTTTTCACCCATGATCTTTTTAGGGTAATTTTTTCTCTTTTTTTTTTTTATTTACATAAGGTAACAAATTTCATATATTTCATACATACGGATTTAAGAGCATAGTTATACCTCCTGCCTATGCTCCCACCTTCCCTCCTCCTTTCTTTCTTATTTTTTCTTTTCATTTTTACAGGGACATACTTTCAGTTTATTTTGTAGCTATCAGCTTCACATTCCACGAAATAAAGAATTCAACAAGTAATTAGTAGAAAAACCACTGCTCCATAAGAGTATCCACAAGGGCTAGAAACAATAATCCAATCTCAAAATGCCAATTTCACTCACATCCATCACATTTTTTTTTTGTACTCTTTATTAGTTATCAGAGAAAACATGCGGGATTCAACTTTGGAGGACTGGGTTATTTCACTAAGCATCATGGTTTCCAGGAACTTGGCTATTTGAGCCATCATCACTGGCTTCCAGGTCTGCACTGTCAGGCAGTAGGGATCAGGACCAGCCCCTGTGATGCGGGATGTGAGTTTGATGACAGGCAGCTCGGGGGCAGGACACGCCCCCGCCCCCTTGGCATCGCTGCTCTGTGATGTGATAGAACGGGACTGTGACGCCACTTTGCTGACCTGTCCCTGGCCCCATGGGTCTCCCACGTGGAAGCTACAGAGCTGCAGGCAGGATGAGGGAGCTCCGAGCTCCTTCTCTGCCAAGGACTCGGCATCCCTTCCTGTGCATCTTTCTGCTGCAGTGGCCCTTTCTTCCAGCAGCAGCTGCTGAATTCCCTCTCACTTTTCTCACCAATGACCTCTTTGCCCTCTGGAGACAGAACCCTGGCCCAGCACCTGCTGTTTGCAAGCATTTGAGGAGTGACCCAGCAGATGTCTGCTTAGCTCTCTCTCCCTCTCTCTTCCCACCCCTCCCCTCTCCTCTCCCTCGCTGCATCTGTCTCTGTGACTCTCAAATAAAACAGAAGAATAATACTGAAGGTGTGTAATAGCTCTAAATTTATCTGTACTTTATAATTTCAAAATATAGGAAAGTAATGAATGACACTAGAAGAAAAGGTATAAAAAATCCACCATGCAGTAGGAGACGTTGTTAGCATGTATCTCTCAGGCACTGGTAGAATAGACAGACAAAAACTCAGTAACGAAATAGGAGACTTGAACAGGATCAAGGAATTTGACCTGATTGCTGTTGTGGGTACTGAACTCATGTGTGCAGAACACACTTGCCATTTAATAGCACAGAGAGCAGAAGAATGGTCTCTGTGTTAAGTCATTCTGTCGAATTCAGGTAGAAAACAGTAACAAAACCACTGCATACTTGCAAATGAATCTATCTACTTCTTTTTTTTGTCAGGTTTACCTATTTCTTTTTTTAAAATTTATTTGTTTATTTGAAAGTCAGAGTTGCACAGAGAGAAGGAGGCACACACAGAGAGAGAGAGAGAGAGAGAGAGAGAGAGAGAGAGGTCTTTCATCTGCTGGTTCACTCCCAAAAGGCCGCAACGGCATGAATTGTGCCGATCCAAAGCCAGGACCCAGGAGCTTCTTCCAGGTCTCCCACGTGGGTGCAGGGGCCCAAGGACTTGGGCAATCTTTTACTGTTTTCCCAGACCATAGCAGAGAGCTGGATCGGAAGTTAAGCAGCCGGGTCTCGAACAGGCACCCATATAGGATGCTGGCACTGCAGGCAGTGGCTTTATCTGCTACGCCACAGCACCATTCCCTTCACCTACTTCTAAAATAAAAAATAATATCAGGAGAAAATCACAACAGAAATCAGGAAACATTTTGAAGTTAATCATCTAAACTTCATGTAAAGTCAGGGGGTTTAAAATAAAATGGTGCTGGGCCGGTGCCGTGGCTCACTTGGTTAATCCTCTGCCTGTGGCACCGGCATCCCGTATAGGCACCGGGTTCTAGTCCCGGTTAATCCTCTTCCAGTCCAGCTCTCTGCCGTGGCCCGGGAAGGCAGTGGAGGATGGCCCAAGTGCTTGGGCGCCTGCACCCGTGTCGGAAACCAGGAAGAAGTACCTGGCTCCTGGCTTCGGATCGGCATAGCTCCAGCTCTGGTGGCCATTTTGGGAGGGGGGGGTGAACCAATGCAAGGAAGACCTTTCTTTCTGTCTCTCTCTCTCACTGTCTAACTCTGTCAAATTAAAAAATAAATAAAATAAAATGGTGCTTAGAAAAGCATTCATGGCCGGCGCCGTGGCTTAACAGGCTAATCCTCCGCCTTGCGGCGCCGGCACACTGGATTCTAGTCCCGGTTGGGATGCAAGATTCTATCCTGGTTGCCCCTCTTCCAGGCCAGCTCTTTGCTATGGCCCAGGAAGGCAGTGGAGGATGGCCCAAGTGCTTGGGCCCTGCACCTGCATGGGAGACCAGGAGAAGCACCTGGCTTCGGATCAGCACGATGCGCCGGCTGCAGCGGCCATTGGAGGGTGAACCAATGGCAAAAAGGAAGACCTTTCTCTCTGTCTCTCTCTCACACTATCCACTCTGCCTGTCAAAAAAAAAAAAAAAAAAAGCTGCTGCCTGTTACACTAGCATCCCATATTGGAGCAACAGTATATTTAAAAAAAAAAAAAAAACATTCATTAGCCTTAAGTGCATATACTGGGAATGAAGAGAAGCTGAAATCTGGTGTGAATATCCACATCTGTCATTACAAAAAGAATGGAAAATTAAACCTAAAATAAGTGAAGAGTCATGAAAAGTTAAGATGCCATCCAGCGGAATAGAAAGCATACATACAATAAAAATACTGAGCAAAAGCTCTTTAATGGGATGGGTGTTATGTCGCAGCAGGTTGAGTGCCACTTGGGATGCCTGTATCCCAGACCCCAGTGGGTTCAAGTTCTGCCTCCACTTCCCATCCAGTTTCCTGCTAATGCACACCCTGGGAAACAGCAGATGGGCTCAAGTGCTTGAGTTCCTCCCACCTGTGCGGAGACCTGGATGGAGTTCCTCGTTCTTGGCTTTGGCTTTGCTCTACTCCCTTCTCCCCTCTCCTCCCCTCCCCGTCCCTCTCCCTCCTTCCCTTCTTTCCCTCCCTCTCCTCCTTCCTTCCCTTCTCTTCTCTCTTTCTCTCCTTTTCTCTTTCTCTATCTTTCAAATAAATAGAAATAAGTAAAATTGGAAAAAAAGATGCTTTTTTTTGGAGTTGATAACCCTCTGTGAAGCTGATCAAGAAAAAGAGAGTGACAGTCCAAGTGACCATTATCAGGAATGGAAAATGATGAAACTACAAGCATTAGAAACTTTACATGCTCAAAACAAAAACTCTCATTGTGAACTATTCATGTAGCATTTACAAAAATTGTCTATGTGCTAGACTGTTAGGGAAAGCTGTTTCTGATTTCTTCCTTTTCATTTTTTAAAAAATATTTATTTGAAAGGTGGTGTATCAGAGGGAAAGAGAGAGGGGAGAGAGAGAGAGAGAGAGAGAGAGAGAGAGATCTTCCATTTACTGGTTCGCTCCCCAAACGACTGGGAATCGACCTGGTGCTCCAGTATGGGACACCAGCTTCGCAAGCGGTGGCTTAACCCACTGCGCCACAAGACCCGCCCCTTCTTTTTTCAAATCATTGACTGGACCTCTTTCTTTGTGGGGTCCCTGTGTACTGGCTTCTGACATGTAGTGGCTCAGCCCCTTGCCTGTTTGGAGTGCCCTAAGGGACTTTGGACACAGCCCTTTTAAATGAACCTTCACATCTCTGGCCTGTGCTGGTCCCAGTCTAGGCACCAGACAGGTGTGTGAGTCACCTTTGCAAAGCCCCAAGGTATGACGATAAGCAGGGTTCAAGTTAGCTGAGTTGTCTCGTCCACCAGCTCTGATCTGTAGAACGACGGGCCTGCGCTGGACGTCCCATGCTGGGCCAAGTCGGAGCCTCCTGGCCACCGGAAGATCCACACCTCAAAGAAGTGTGACTTTACCAAGTTGAGTGTGGAGGAATCTGAAAATGCACTAGTTGAGAAGTGGCTCATCCCCGATGGCTGTGGGCTCAAATACATCCCCTGTTGCAGTCCCCTAGACAAGTGGCAGGCCTTGCAGGGGTGAGGGCTTCCAATGTGTTGTTCCCCACTCCTGTTTTTTTAATGTTTATTCTTTTATTTATGTTTGAAAGAGAGGAAGAAAGGGAGATCTTGCTACCTGCCTGCAATAGCTGAGGCTGCACCAGGCAGAAGCCAGGAGCCAGGAATCCCATCTGGATCTCCAGTGTGAGTGGTGGAGACTCAAGTACTTGAACCATTATCTTCTGTCTCCCAAGGTGTGCGTTAGCAGGAAGCTGGATCAGAAGCAGAGGCAGAACTTGAACTCAGCCGCTCTGATACAGTGTGCAGGCATCCCGAGCAGCAGCTATACCTGCTGTGCAACAATCCCCAACCCAGTAGTCTGCTTTTTTTTTTTTTTTTTGATAGCCAGAGTTAGACAGTGAGAGAGAGAGAGAGAGAAAAGTCTTCCTTCCGTTGGTCCAGCCCCCAAAAGGCCGCTACGGCCGGTGCTGCGCTGATCCAAAGCCAGGAGCCAGGTGCTTCCTCCTGGCCTCCCATGTAGGTGCAGGGCCCAAGGACTTGGGCCATCCTCCACTGCCTTCCTGGGCCACAGCAGAGAGCTGGACTGGAAGAGGAGCAACTAGGACAGAATCTGGCGTCCCAACTGGCACTAGAAGCTGGGGTGCCGGCGCTGCAGGCGGAGGATTAGCCTATTGAGCCACGGCGCCAGCCAGTAGTCTGCTTTTTAACCACACTAAACAATGAACCCCACTTTCTTTTCAAAAAATAAACAGAGAAATTTAAATAAAATGCCACCTGTTTAAAACATAATACAATAAAACCGACTTTGAAGATTTTCTGGAAAATACTAAAAATGACCTCATATAGCAAAAACTATGTGCAGGTAAAATTTTCAGCTGATATCTCAATTGGAAGAGTAAAGAAAAACAAACTAACCTTTTTTCTTTTTATTTTTTGACAGGCAGAGTTAGACAGTGAGAGAGAGAGAGACAGAGAGAAAGGTCTTCTTTCCGTTGGTTTACCCCACAAGTGGCCGCTACGGGCGGCACGCTGTGCAGATCCGAAGCCAGGAGCCAGGTCCTTCCTGCTGGTCTCCCATGCGGGTGCAGAGCCCAAGCACTTGGGCCATCCTCCACTGCCCTCCCGGGCCACAGCAGAGACCTGGACGGGAAGAGGAGCAACCGGGACAGAATCTGGTGCCCCAACCGGGGCTAGAACCCAGGGTGCCGGCGCTGCAGGCGGAGGATTACCCTAGTGAGCTACGGTGCCGGCCCAAACTAACCTTTTAACATAGGCAAACAGAAAAAAAAGTTATTTAAGAGAAGACAAGACAGAAAATTAAATACAATAAAAGCAGAAATTGGTGAGTTTGATAACAGAAAATGAGAGGTAGAAAATAACCTCAGGGTCAGATCTGGGGACACATCTGTGCTGGCACATTCACACACACAGGTGTGTACACGGGACACACGTGTACACATGCACAGGCACAGACACAAGAAAATCAGCTCCATGAAACAGGACAATTCAAAGTCAGAACGTAGAAGAAGCCACAGGCACAGAGGGAAAATCTGAGAATTTCAAATTCAAATTAACTTTATATAAATTAACTTGAAGCCTCATTGGGACTGGGTGACTTTACGGAAATATAGAAACAAAAAAAACTGATTCCAGAGGATTCAGGAAACCCAGATAGCCCCGTGGTGACATCTGAGGTTAAGAAGTTCGGAGTGGAAGTTGAGCCCAGCAGTTAAGGCGCCCACCATCACACAGAGCACCTGGGTTCGATCCCTCGCTCTGGGACCTGACTCCACTTTCTTGCCAGTGTAGGCTCCGGGGCACGCAGGAGATGGCCCAAGTACATGGGTCCCTGCCACACCCATGCTGGAGACCTGGATTGAATTCTTGACTTCTGGCTTCAGTCCCTGCCTGGCCCCAGCCACTGTGGACGTTTGATGAGTGAACTAGTGGTTGGGATCTCTCTCTCCCCATTAAAATAAAAAAAGAAGATGCTTATAAATTGTTCAGATTAAAACATGATGCAATAAAACTGACTTCGAGGACTTTCTGGAAAATACTAAAAATGACATCATATAGCTAAAGCTATGCACAGGTTAAAAAAAAAAGATTCTGAGAAGTTGTTCAGATTACCCTATAGTATCAGAGGTGACCACTGGCCCACTGGCAGGAAGAAGGAGGTGGATGTGTTCGTAGGGAAGGAGCTCCTGGGTGCTGTGTTGGAGGACGGAGGGCACACAGATGCGCATCCACATGTGGGGTGTGCTCTGCTGGTGCCTGGGGATGTGTGTGTCACTTTGCTCACATGTTTCTTGGGCATACTCCTCACTGTCTCTGGAATGTGGAGGATTGGCACTCAGGTGTGGGCTGGGAAGAAGCTGCTTTCCGTGGCTCATCCTTCCGACCCTTTTGCATCTTTCTTACCATGCTGTTGTCATTTTTAATGAAAGTTCTGTGAGCCAAAGGAGTGTCACGGTAGATGCCGCAGTGATCTCCTCGTGTCTGTTTCCTACAAACAGCCCCAGTGCCAGCAGCAGGGGCAAACTGCAGTATGAACTGATGGTACCGAGAGGGTTACTGATGCTCCAGGGTCTGGACAAAGCTTGCAGCCTCATTGCCCTCCCATTGGTGATAATCATAGCCCTGGCTTTGTGATTCAAATTCTCTTTGCACCAGTGGCAATTCTAACCCATTCCTTTCCCATGAAATCCTAATGAAATTGGGCTGGGAGGCTGGTTTCTGAAATAAGGATGGTGATTAATAGTCACAGCTGTCAGTCTTCAGCACAGATTTGTCATATTATTCAAAGAATTAAATTCCTCCTCCATTAAAGATATGACTAAAAGAATTAATTAATTTTCAACATAATAACCTCTGCAAGCCAGATTTGCATGACAATGAGAATCTCTGAACTTCTAATGAACTATTTCCTTTAAAATGTTCTGATGAAGCGGAATCGAGAAAGTGGCTCTCTGATGATTGCTAAGGGCCGACGCTGCCCCAAGTGAGCTACATGGTGAAATTATTCCTAAGGGAATTGATCTTGAGATAAGGACAAAGGAATAAACATGAATGTGGAAATCAGAGATCAGAGGTTGAGGTAGGTTGTCCCTGCAGCCCCAGGGACACCATACCTCGTCTCTCTGCCCTTTTGTGGGTCACGTCACCCCTGACCCCGGACTTGGCCATGTGACTAGTGAGGATGGGATATTGGCAAGGATGATGCAAGCAGAGACTTCGTACATGTTTGTGGGTTGGAAGTTGCCTTCTTAGAATGCTGCCTCTTGAAAGCCAGAAACCATGCAAGAGGACTGGCTGGTGAAGCCACCATGCTGTAACAAACCTCAAGTGCTGAAGTCACATGGAGACAGGTTACACATCTGCCCAGCTCCCAGCAGTTCTAGCTTGAGAGTGAAGTGCCAGATATGGCAATACGGGTGCCCTCCTCCTACCACACACACACACTGCCTGGAGCTGAAGAACTGCCCCACTGAGCCCCAGCCCCAATTCACCATTGTCCCTTCAGCTGCTAAGTTCTGACATTGTCTGCTGTTGCAGCAGCAGGTGAGGGAGGCCCAGGGCTAAGGCTAGACCTTGCAGGCACCAGGAGTGATACCCTTTCATGCTGATGCCAGCTTTGTTACCACCTGCCCCATGGGATTCCGGGGGTAATAGTGTAACATTGGTCCTTGGCACTCCATGTGGGGGCCCCTGGACCAGCATCATGACTCCTACCAGCTTCAGAATTTCCAAGATTGCAGGCCCTGCCAGAGTCTTGTCCAGTCACATCTGTCCAAAGATCCCCAGGTGGGCCTGGTGCTGTGGCATAGTAGGCTAAGCCCCTGCCTGCAGCACCAGCATCCCACATGGGCCCTGGTTTGAGTCCCAGCTGCTCCTCTTCCCATCCAGCTCTCTGCTATGGCCTGGGAAAGCAGCAGAAGATAGCCCAAGTGCTTAGACCCCTGCACCTACATGGGAGACCTGGAAGAAGCTCCTGGCTCCTGGCTTCAGATGGGCCAAGCTCCGGCTGTTGCAGCCATTTGGGGAGTGAACCAGCAGATGGATCTCTCTTTCCCACTCTCTCTCTCTCTCTCTCACTCTGCCTCTCAAATAAAATAAAAATTAAAGATCTATTTAACAAAAAGATCCCCAAGTTGTTTCATGTGCATGAGAAGCACTGTGTTAGATGAAGCGTGAGGCCCCTGGCTTGGCTCCCTGGATGCCACTTCGGCAGGTCCAAGCACCACACCCCGAGCAGCAGGAACAGGAGGTTTGCGGCCCTCTGCACACATGACTGTACTTGGAGATATCTATGCATTCCTTTGGGATCTTTAAAAGGAACTGAGGCACCCACTGAGGGTCCTGCTGCACTTCCAGGGAACACATGTTCCTTCCGTGTTTCAAGCTTGGAGTGTGATGATGGAGCCCACTGCCTTGGTTTTTCTGCCTGGTGGGAGTGAGGACCCTTCCAGGAAGACCACTAGGTCCAGCCTCATTTCTGTAGAACTCAGAGTGGAGATGGCTCTGCCTGGTGGCGGCGCCGCGTCCTGTTGGTGCTCATGTACTCAGCTGGCAGACACTTCTTGGGCTCTGGTCTCCCTGGCAGCTGCCCAGGACACCTAACAGTGCAATGTCCCAGTGTGAGGTGGTTGAAGTGTCATGGGGTGGACTGTGCTCAAGGGAGATGGAAGTCAGTGATGGTGTCTGCTTTTCTCTCTATCTGTTGACCTCCATCAACTGTTCCAAAACAGCTGCTCATGTGGTCTCGCCATGGAGCTCCCCCAAGAAGGACAGCTGTGGCCGGCCCACTAGGGTACGCCCTTGGTTTTGCACCAGTTGCACGAATAAACTTCAGGACCCAGCAAAACTGAAGTCCTGCTCCCTGACAAGAGTTCCTGTGTGGCTGGAGAATTCCCTAAGCAGGAGCATCCTTCTTTCAAAAATCTGTTCATACCTTTTAAAAGTCCTGGCTGGCCAAGACACACATATATCAGAAAAGAAGTGTTAGTGTCTCCCTTTTATTTTCTGCATGTTATTCTCTTCTTCATCCCAGTGCACCTGTGTGTAGGAATCTGGAAGGTTTTGTATGCTTGGGTTTCCTCTCCTGCAGGGCTCCACAGCTGTTGTCAGCTGGCTGCAACAGGAAGCAAAGGCATCATTGTTGATTTAGAATTTGTCTCTGAGTCCCTGTTAGTACATCCTGTCTAAGACTACTCAAAATGAGACAGGAGGGGAAATGATTTCTCAGGAGTGGAACTTGAGCCAAGGACAAATAACGAACACCAGGGTGGGCATTGGAGGTCAGAGGTGAAGGGAGACAGTTGTTTCCGTGGCCCCGGGGACATGACACCAGCTGTTATCTGTGCTCAGTTCTCTCTCACACATACTACGCTGCTTGCTGGAAACATCCCGAATCCAGAAATCCCTATGGGTGTGGAAGTGGGACATCCCGTGCCCCTCTCCCCCAGGCCAGGCTGGCACCTGGGTCACCTTGGAGGTGATCCTCTCCAGCAGGAGGCTCTGTGGGGGAATGCACGTTCCTGCAAATTTGCTCCAGTCACCTGCTGCAAGCCAGGGCACACCGCCATGCACTGGGGACATGGAAGGGCTTTGGCCCAACCTGGCCCTGTCCATACCCCTGGGGGCATCGTGGGATACCTGGTTGTTCCACTGTGTGGATCTAGACACACACAGCCCTGTGCTGCTGTACACCAGGCAGACACGGAGCAGAAGCCAAAACAAGGGCAGGGATTAAAGAATTGAGAGCAGAGAAGACAGCATGCCAGTGTCCCAGCTGAGTGTGAGTGTCAGGTTCGGTCACACAGTTGGGTCCAGCAAGGTTCATTAGGCCCCTTCGCTTAGCCCAGGGGACTTCCTCTGTGCCAAGGTGCTGGCACAGCAGCAAGTCTGATTGAAGTGGGTCTGTCCCCCTGCCCCAAGGTGGTTCCCTGGAGCCCCCCTGAGCCAGGCTGTAACTGTGGTTGCAAACTCAGGTCATGCTGGGCAGTGAAACTTCGCTGTATAAACTCAATGCTTTTGGGACTCCCTTCCCCTGTTCCCCTTCCTTCTGGGAGCCCACTGTGATTTTCTACCAATAGGCTTCAGCTCCATAGTTCCCAAAGTGTGCATGGGGCCAGGCTGGCAGGATCTGTCAGTCCACTTGGTCCATATCTCCTAGCACACATGAAGCTCCACAACCAGTGCTAGCCGCCCAACTGGCCTGCCTGGGAGACAGGTGCAAGGTCAGTGGGAAGCAGCCACCGGTTTGGAACCTGATGGAGCACTGCCCCCACATACTGCTCTGTGGAGTGGGTGTCCTCTGGTCTCAGGAAAAGGATGGAAGGCCCTGCAGTGTCTTTAGGACACCCAAGAGCAGGAGGAGGTGTGGGTGTAGAGGGGGTGTGGATGCAGGAGAGGGTGTGGGTGCAGGAGAAGGTGTGGGTGCAGGAGGGGGTGTGGGTGCAGGAGGGGGTGTGGGTGTAGGAGGGGTGTGGGTGCAGGAGAGGGTGTGTGTGCAGGAGGGGGTGTGGGTGTAGGAGGGGGTGTGGGTGCAGGAGAGGGTGTGGGTACAGGAGGGGTGTGGGTACAGGAGGGGATGTGGGTACAGGAGGGGGTGTGGGTGCAGGAGGGGGTATGGGTACAGGGGGAGGTGTGGGTACAGGAGGGGATGTGGGTGCTGGAAGGAGTTTGTGGGTGCAGGAGGGGATGAGTAGGTACAGGAGGGGGTATGTAGGTATAGGAGGATGTGTGGGTGCAGGACAGAGTGTGGGTGCAGTAGGGAGTGTGTGGGTACTGGAGTAGGCATGTGGGTGCAGGAGAGGGTATGTGGGTGCAGGAGGAGATCATGTGGGTACTGTATGGAGGATGTGCGGGTGCTGGAGGGAGCATTTATATAGCTCCACCCCTAGAACATGAACCTCTGTAGAGAGAAGACATTTTGGGTGTTGGGAACAGGACTACTGCATGGGCTGCCCTACGTTGGTAGCTTGTCCCCTGAGGAGGAAACTCCTCCACCTGAGGGCTTCTGCGTGCTGGGGCCCTGCCCTCTGCAGCCACCATCTCTCTGTGCGGGTGGCGTCTCAGGTGAGACCCCTGGCAGAGGCAGAGCTGTTTGCAGAGAGCCAGCTCCATTGGAGACCACCATCGTTTTCCTTGACATCCCCCTCGGGTCCCAGGCCCCTGGGATCCCAGCTCTGTGCATTCCCAAGCTGGCCTCTGGCCTTAGGCTTTGCTGCAGCTGCCAGGATGTCGCACATCTTTCTGTGTCCTGAAGGCACTCCACACAGCACCGATCAATTTTGGTCCCAGAGAAACAGTGACTGTTGGTGATGATGCAAGAGGGGGTGGCGGCCACAGCAGGGGAGCCCAGGTGACAGTTCTGTGGGTGCAGCCAGTGGCCATGTGGTGCAGGCAGCTGGTGGGAAGGAGGGGAGTGTGGAGGTGGCACAGAGATGGGGGAGCAAAGCTAGAACCCTTTGCCTGCAGAGGCAACCTCCCAGAGCCCAGTGGCCACACCCTGCACTGAGCCAGTTGCTGGAGAAACAGGGAGAGCCATGTGGAGGCCACTTTGTTGCCCGGACAGCATAGATTTGGGCTCTTAGTGAATGTGAATCTCCCTTGGTCATCCTGTATTGGATGAGGATTGCCATGGTGACGGAGCTCTTTGAGTGACAGCTGGTACCTTCCCCTTGGGCCCTCCTCTTCCAGGCAGCCTGTGCTCTGGGCAGGGGCTCCCACCCACAGTGGCTTCTCTTCCTCTTGCCGCCCCCTACTCCTCTTTCTCCTCTAGGGTCCCAAGAGTTGCCTGTGGTCACGCTGCTGGTGCTACTGGGCTGTGCTGCGCTGGGCCATGCTGGGCTGGGACGTACAGGGTCCCAGCCACTGAGCAACTGGTCTCAGGTCACAGAGCAAGTGAGGGGCGAGCTGCAATGGCAGTGCTGCCAGAGTCTGTGCACGGGAGCAGGGGCAGTGCCCAAGAGTGGGTCTGTGTTTCCCGTCTTGGGCCTGGATGAAGAACTTGCCCACAGTGGAGACTTACAGGGCTGCCATGCCCTGCAGTGCTGCTGGGAGCCGCGGCACTGGAGCAGGAACCCACCGTGAGTCATGCATTGGTTGCAATTGCATTGCAATCTTTGCTGGAGCACATTTTAACTGCTTCCGTTAAGATCGCTGATCAAACACAGCTCCCATTGCGGGGCAGATCCGTGCAGAAGTGAATCTTCCCCGCTTGGTTTGCTGCACAGGAGCCAGCCCAGATGGGTGATGTGTTTGCACCAGCTGCGCATCTGGTCAGAGCACTTGGAGCAGCAGTAGGTGCCTGACACTCTCAGGAGGGGCACTGACAGCTGGGCCCAGGTCCCTGTAATTACTGTCAGGGCCCTACTATTCCTGTGCTGAGTCAATGAACACACACGGTCAGCTAGGTAACCCTGAAGCTTGTTCAGAATATTTTCCCCACTAGGCTGAGTAGGGCCATGAGTCTTAATGGTATCAGATGCTTATGGCTTAAGTGTGGTTAGAGATTTGTTCTTCAGGGCGTGAGGCTGCTGTGTTTTGCTGCAGGGCCTCTGGGTTCGAGCTGAAAGAAGAGCTGAGAGCTGGCTGCTCCTTGCCTGGGGCATGTGTGTCTGTTGGCCCAGGTCTTGGGATCACAGCCCTTTCTTCTCTCCTGAGTCTCCTTGCTTCGCTCAGAGCTTGCTGAGGATGCCTGCAGGAAGCGAGTCTGTCTCCATTGAGAAAGAGCTGCAAAAGGACCCCAAGCATCCCAAGTTGCAGATGCAGAAGGTAATGTGTGGGCTCCGGGTTGGCTGGTGCACTTCATCCACCTGAAATTCTCCTCCATTCTCCAGGCCTCATTGTCCACACCTGGATCCAGCCTGTGGAAGCGGCAACAGCATGGAGGATGCACAGCCTTGTCATCCACCCTCTCCCCAACCCTCGCTAGGAAATGCCTCGCAACTCTCTTTATCACATCCTATTGGCTGCCCTAGGTAGGAAGGATGGGGATGATCTGTGGGTGGGGACATCAGATGCTGGTGTAGAGTTAGTTCTACCCAAGCTGGAGGCTGGATGAGTGGATGTAGTTTCCTTCCCGAATCCAGTAGGGCTCCTTCTCTCTGGCTTTCATGTCTGTGGTTTCCATGACCCAGCTGATGGTGGACTGAGAATATTAAACCAAAGAAATGACAGCCATAGACAATTCCTAAGTTTTAAGTTGTGTACCCCTCTAAGCAGCAGGGTGGAGTCGCGTGCCATCCCAACAGGACACGACTCTTCCCTTTGTCCAGGGTACACTGCCTACCCACTGGTCACTTGGTGGTGTGTTGGTTATCAGACTGACAACTGTGGAATCCCACTGCTGTGTTCTGTTACTCTCCAGTGGCCATGCAGCACAGGAGTGGTGATACTGGCAATTTGGGAATGCCAGAGAGAAACTGTGAAGAACTCAGTTTCACAGGGACAGAAAAAAAATTGTACATGGAGGGTACTCAGATCCCTGTGAAGGAGGAAGAAGACAGTCATGTGCAGACAGCAAAAGCTGTGATGGTGGTGCTGGTGAGCGCTTTGCTAATATGGGAAACACACTGACTGTGGAGCTGGCTGCTGTCTGAGGTTCCAGGAGGCCACTGGGGGTTCTCAGAACGTGTCCCCACTGAGAAGTGGACTGCGGTGCCTGGGCCATCTCTGCAGAATGTCTTAGGATCCATGAGGCTGCATTGGGTACAGGCAACCCCCACCAGTGCCTCTTCCTCCCTGGCCAGATTCCAAGGTGGTCTCAGTTCACACACCCCGTGTGTCCTCCAGCCCAGTCCTCCTTGGCTACAAGACGCCAGAGCCTGGGCAGATGCTGTGCTGATCTTGTGGTTGGTTCCCCATCCTTTCCACCTCCTTCCGCCCCGCTGTATCTCCCATACCCTGCTGGGTTCACTCCATGATTCTCTTTCGTGACTCACTGGAGTTTTCCAAATCATCCTTCTCCATTTCTGCATGGAGCCTGCTCCTTCTTCCTCTCTAGATGGGTTCCCCGTCCCTTTCAATGGTCCAGCACTTGTTGTGCCTTCTCTCTCTCCACCCTTGGCCCTTTCCCTCTGCACCAGCTCAGCAGGTACAGGGCTAGTTAACGAGGTTTGCATCAGGACACAGCCTGGGGCCCTGGTTCCAGGTATGGGACCTTTTGGAGGGGCTGGAGATGGGGGTGGGAGGTTCAAGGTTCAGGCTAAGCTTGGAGGGCTGGTGGTCTGATAGCTGCTCAGGGACTGACCCTATGTCCAGCTGTGGCTTCTGACAATTTCTTCTTCCTACCCTACTTCAGATGGGGGACTTTCCTGAGGTTGGTGGGGTCAGCTAGTCTTGAGGATGCTCAGAGCCCTTCTTCTTCTTCTCATGATTTTTAAAAAAATATTTGTTGTTTGTTTATTTGAAAGACAAGTTACAGAGAGGCAGAGGCAGAGACAGAGAGAGGTCTTCCATCTGTTGGTTCACTCCCCAAAGGGCCACAATGGGCAGAGGTGGGCCAGTTTGAAGCCAGGAGCCAGGAGCTTCCTCTGGGACTCCCATGTGGGTGCAGGGGTCCGAGCACTTGGAGCATCTTCTACAGCTTTCCCAGGCAATAGCAGAGAGCTGGATCGGAAGTGAGGCAGCTGGGACTTGAACTGGCACCCATATGAGATGCCAGCTCTGCAGGTGGTGGTTTTATCCTCTATGCCACAGTGCCGGCCCTGACCCAGAGCCCTTCTGAAATGAGTTGCCATGAAGCACAGACTGCACATGTCTTCGGGAAGCTACTTTTCTGTGCTTAGGTAGATACCCATGCTTGTCTCAGCATACATATTATATGTGTGCAATCACACACACACACGTGTGCTCACACTCACACACATGCACGCTTACAGTCATTCTTCCAGTCCTCCTGTGTGCCTCTCTGGTGGGATCTACCTGGGCTGGGGAGCAGCTCTGTCACGTTGTGAGTGAATGCGTCAGTGTGCTTGCCAGGAATCCACATGTTCCTTACTCTGTTTGTTATCCATAGACTCGGCAATCACATATGTCTTTAACCCATCACTCGTGATACGGTTGTAAATGTCCCCGTGTTTGGCTCTAGTAGAATGTAGGGGAAAAAGCAATGTTGGCGATGAGCTGGCAGCTGGGCATAAATTATGCCACGGGCGTACGGGCACTGCTCTGACTCTGTCTGCTCTCAGCTCCGCCCCGTGCAGAGACCCTGGTGCTCATTGTGGGGCTGCATCGAGCCGATATTGTGAGGAACTTTGTCGGATATCAGAAAGAGTAGGCATGGAAGGATAGAGAATTAAGACAGATGGGGCTTGCATTGTAGCCAGTGGGGTTAAGATGCTGCCTATGGATGAGGGCCAGTTCGAGTCCCAACTGCTCAACTTCCAATCCAGCTCCCTGCTAATGTGGCTGAGAAAGCAGCCAAGGATGACAGCCTGGTGCTTTGGCCACAGCCACCCACGTGGGAGACCCCGGTGGAGTTTTCAGCCTCCTGGCTTGGGCCTGGCCTAGCCCCAGCTGTTGTGGCCATTTGGGGAATGAGCCAGCACATGGAAGATTTCTCTCTGTCCCTGTCTCTCCATCTCTCTCTATAACTGCCTTTCAGATAGATAAACCTTCAAACGCCAGAGAGGGGAGAGACAGAAAGTCCTTGAGTGAGTGCTTGAACAAATAAAGTCCCTTTGGCCGTGGCACTGTGGAGGGAGAATAAAGGAGATTAGGTGGGCAGCTCTGGGGCTGGCAGAGAGGGGACGAAGCCCTGCTCAGGGGGAAAGGAGGATTTATAGCTCTCTTCCCCGCAGGAAACTGGCTGGGAACCAGAAAGAAAATGATCTTCTGAAATGCTTCATTTCTTTAAATTTACGACAGCAATAACTCCTCGGGCTGTCACCACCAGCCTGCAGCCTCAGCAGGTGGAGGCCAGGCGTGAAGAAGACTTAGGAGGTGTACCTGGGGTATGGCAAGACAGCCACGTCTCCCAGGACAACCAGGGCCCGAGAGTTCTCCTGGAGGTGTCCTTTGTCAACTGCCTGGAGCCAGAATCCTGCAGCCCTGGAGTTTGGCCGTTGTCATACCTGCTGCTCTTCGGGATCACCTTGGGGACCGTAAAAGCACTGACTCCCTGGATGTGGAGTCATCACTCAAAGGTGGGATCTGGGGACCAGTATTTTGTAACGGCTTCTGCAGGTCTGGCTGTCCCCACCCACAAGGCCACCTGGGAAAAGGCAGGAGGAAGCCAGCTCCATGAGGGGCGCGGAATGTCACTCATGGTGCCCCAGACACTTGTGATGTTCAGTTACTGCTGAGGTTTCTCCTCTGAGTCACGCGGCTGCTCCGTGTGTGAATGCCCTGTCCTTGTACCCTCAGCTGGGCACCCCGTGCCCGCCTGCCCTGGCCTCCTTGTCTCTGGCTCTTGGGCTGCAAGGGCCTTGCTCCTGGGTCTCTCTGCTGACCTCCTGAAGATATCCCCCCTTCCTCACCAGCCCCTGTGGGTCCCCTGCCTCCCCAGCTGACTTCCCACCGCCCTCAGCCTCTCTGGAAACGCAGTTCATCTTTGGAAGGTGTGTTTCTTCTGCTGTATGCTGGCAGGGCTTGCAAAGGTCCCAGGGACAGGCAGGGGTGTGCAACTCTGGCTTCCCAAGGATGCAGAAATGACTTGGGTGGCAGGGCTGGGAAGCACAGAGCTTCAATTCTATGGGCACCTTGTCTGCTCCCATAGTGGACCCCATTCAGTAACAAGGAACCCTCTGATTCATAGTGCTCTTTTGGGCTGGGTGAGGAGGGTAGTGACGAGACAGCCTGGACAAACCCTGTTAGGAAGCCCACAATCCACACTGGCCACTGCGTGCTGGCTCCCGGGGCATCCTGGGACTGTGCCTGCCCTGGGGGTTGACTGGCCCAGGCCACAGGGAGCCTGCCAGCAAAGGGAAGCACAGCCTCTCTCTGGCCCATGCCTTGTGGGACAAACCCAGGTCCCACACAACAGCTTTTGTCGCTGCTTCTGAGAGCGGGAGCCCTGTGGTGCTGGACAGAGGCTATGGCTGTGACCCCCTCATCTGCCTTCTGCAGCACCCGTGGTAAAACAGAGCCCACCTGGGTTCCAGATATCAGAAGAAATTGGTTTTTTAGACATCTATTTATTTATCTATTTGGAAGGTGGAGGAGGGAGGGGGAGAGAGAGAGGGAGAGAGAGAGAGAGAGAGAGAGAGAGAGAGAGAGAGAGAGAGAGAGACTGGTTCATTCTCCAAATGCCTCAATGGCCAGGGCTGTGTCAGGGTGAAGCCAGGAGCCTGAAACACCATGCAGGTCTCCTATGTGGGTGCAGAGGCCCAAGCACTTGGGCCATCTTCTGGTGCTTTTCCCAGGTGCATTAGCAGGGAGCTGGATGGGAAACAGAACATCCAGGATTCGAACTGGTGCCCATAGGAGATGCCGGTATCGTAGGCAGGGACTTAACTTGAGAGGGGATTCAGAGCTGTTATTGATGTAACAGCTAGCATTTTTACCACATCTTGTGTATGAACTGTGAGAGTTCCTGACATCTGAGATCTCTGAACAACCTCCCCCACCCCGAATCCTGTGTTGTCCATGAGGAACTTGCTGTCATCACACCCATTTCACAGCTGGGGATACTGAAGTTTCAGGAGATAGAGTAACTTGCCCACAGACTGCATCCAGCTGGTCTGCACAGGGCTACGCCCCGACTCCTTGTACCACCTGCCTCTGGTCTGCTGCCACGTCCTCCCTCTGGGGTCTCAGCAATGTACTCTTGGCCGAGGTTTCAGCACTGGCCCTCGGAGTCCTCCCCCCGACCCCCCACCTGGCCCATGTCGCTTGTTGAATCAGGCTCTCTCCCCAGGCTGTCTGGGCTCCCTCTGACCTTGGCAGCTACCACTACCATTGCCTCCGCAGAGCACAGTTCTCCTACACCTGCTTCCCTGGGAGAAGAAGAAAAGACCTTGGTCTGACTGTGTCTTTCTACCCAGGGTGCAGGCTGCCTTGCCAAGCTCCTGCTGGCCACATCTGCTCCCCTCTGATCCCCTACATACCTGCTTTCCTTGTCTGTGCTTGAAATGTCCCTCTCCGACCCCCCTGAGTACAAAGCTCTTGGTCCTTACGATGCCATGGGGCTGGGGTGGTCTCCCAATGTCTCTGCTTTCACAAGCCATGCTGGCAAACTCCTTCGTTCAACCTAGAATGTTCTTAACCCAGGAAAAGGCCCTGGGGGGTAGAACACTAGGACTTCTGCACTTTGATTTCTAATTTTTTTCCTCTTTCCATGAAAATATTGAACCTTCCACTCATTGTCTGCTCTGGCTTCAAGCCTAAAGCCTTAGTCACATGCCCCTGGTGTGTTTGCCTTTCCAAGAGTGAAATCTGAGAGTCAGGTGCTCTGGGTGGGTGCTACGCTGATGGGTATGGCAGGTGCCTCAGCTCTTTGTCCCTCTTGGCCAAGGTCAGAATTGATCTCTGCGTGACCTTGGCTCTCTCTGACCCTCCTTGTCTCCAAGGGCCTCTGTGTTGTAATTTCAGCCTCTGCTGGATGTGTTCGTCTGGATTTCTCTCCACGCCAATGCTGCCTCGGGCAGAAAGCTGCCTCTGAGAACTTGGGTACCAGATGCGGCTCCAGTGAGGCACGGTGTAAGAAAAGTTCAGGACTTCTCACATCAGTGGTCAGACCCTCGAGCCCCCTGGTGAGCCGGTTAAAATCCTCCTCATTCATGTCCCCCCCCCCCCCATAAAGCTACTGATTCCAGAATTTCTAGGGTGGAGCTCAGGGGCTGCTTTTTAAAGAAATGCGCATTTTCTTTTGGAAAATTTTAGGGTTCTAGAAAAGCTGCAGACATAGCCCAGGACACTCCCATGTGCCCCTCCCCCAGCTCGCTTCCTCCAGTGTCCCCTTCTTGCATCATCAGGGTGCATTTGTCAGACGGAGGAACCCACATTGGCCCATGACCATCGGTCAAGTTCAGACTTTATGCAGACTTCCCATTTGCGTATCTGTATTTGCCTTGTATGTGGGCTCCTGGACCACAATTTGCAGAAGGACCCAGATGTGAGTGAGGTCTCCCAGGAAGGAGGTTGGGGTCCCCTCCTGCCCATCACGCTGGCTGCCTTTGATCCAGTATGGAGCCCCAGCCCCTGGCTCCACCTCCTCCTTCCTGCTGGCTCGGGATGCACATATGGCCAGCACCGATGCTGGCCCCAGCGGCCACCTCCATTCATCTCTTCGCCCCAGAACAGACTCCATCGGTCTCGGGCTCCCTGCCCCGAACTTCTACCTGTTCTCCTCTGTACTCCAAGGGCCTGCTAAGCAATGCCTTTAAAGTGACCCATGCTGGGTTGTGGTAGACAGAGGATGCCTTCTTCCTGATCCTGGGCTTATCCAAGCTAATGCGTGAACTCTGTGCCTTGAGGAAGTGGCTCTCCACTCCCGCCCACCACCCTGCCTGTCCAGACCAGCACGTTATCCACTAGCAGCATCTGGCTGTTTAAACAGGACATTCAGTTTCTCAGGCAGACCAGTGGCGCTTCAAGTGCACAATGTCACATAGCACGGTGGCTGCAGCACTGGACCACGACACAGGGGGCGAATGTCTTGGGGGCACTGTGTGGTTTGGTTGTGGGCTGTCCTGCACCTGTGCTGCAGGCTGGGTCTTTAGTGCAGCCCTGCTGGGATGCTGGCAGCTTTAAGAGGAGGGGCCCAATGGAAGGTAGTTGTGTAACTGGTCTTGTAGAATGAAGCCCATCCCAGGAGCTTGGAATCTTCTTCCTGGGGGTGTTTCTCTTTCTGCTTTTTCACCGTGGTCTGACATGGGAAGGGGCCCCTCATCAGAGCCCAGACACAAAGGGTTGCATTTTTAGCTCCAAAATTTTGAGTATATATATAAAAAAAAAACCTCTTTTCTGGGGCTGGTGTTGTGGCATAGCAGGTTAAGCTGTCACTGGACCAGTGGGTGCTGGTTTGAGACCTGGCTGCTGCACTTCCAATCCAGCTCCTGCTAATGCTCCTGGGAAAGCAGTGATAAGATAACCCAAGTGCTTGGGCCCCTGCACCCATGAGGGAGAGCCAGATGAAGCTCCTGGCTCCCAGCTCTGATCTGGCCAGCCCTGGCCATTGTGGCCATTAAGGAGTGAGCCAGAGGATGGGAGATAATTCTCTCTCTCTCTCTCTCTCTCTCTCTCTCTAACTCTGCCTTTCAAATAAATAAAATAAATATTTTAAAAAACAAACTTTTCTGTACAATGTACCCAAACTCAAGAGCTTTGTTTTAGCAACAGAAAACAGATGTAGGGGGCCTGTGTTGTGGCACTATGGGTTAGGCTACTGCGTCTAACTGCTGACATCCCTTGTCAGAGGACTGGATTGAGTCTTAGCCACTCCACTTCTGATCCAGCTCCCTGCTAATGTGCCTGGGAAAGCAGCAAAAGATGGCTCAAGTGCTTGGACCCTTGCACCCATGTGGGAGACATGGAAGAAGCTCCCATCTCCTGGCTTCAGCTTGGCCCAGCCCTGGCTATTGCAGCAATTTGGGGAGTGAACCAGCATCTGAAAGAGCTCTCTCTCTCTCTCTCTCTCTCTCTTGATCTGACTTCAAATAAATAAATGCTTAGCAAAAGAATACACCTTTAACGCAGGCATATACCCTCATCTGGGGTCATATGACTGTGCACGGTCCAGCATGCTACAGGGAGGAGGGAGAGTTGGGCCTGGATGAGCTCTCCTGGGCCCCAGTCTCAACTGTGGAAACCACTGGGGGCTCCCTCGCTTTCCAGGCAGAGCCTCCCATTGGTGTGAGCCAGTGAACATGGAGCGGGGCTGTCTGCTCTGTACCCGGGGGACCCTGCCCTGTGGATGGGGAAGAGAGGGCAGATCCAAGACAAGGCATGGAGCATTCGTTGTGCATCACTCAGGAGGGGTGGGGCCTGGTTACCTGGAAACCACAGGAGGTGGACGACAGCGACAGCCCGGAACCAGAATGACATGGCACCTACTGGGAGAGGTCAATCTATAAAAATGGATTTTCCACAAACACAGAAAATTGGCAATTTCCCCTTAGGATTATATTTGAGGAAACTAATCTATGTGAGTAATGTTAGGACATAAAATACACTCAATACACTCTCATTTCTCTTTTTAATAGGAAAAAGCAATCTTGGAAAGTGGACGGGGACAAGGACAGTCATCCAGTGTACCTTAGAAGCAGGTGTCTGGCCTAGCAGTTTTAGTTTTAAGATGCTTGTATCACATTTCAGAGTGCCTGGATTCTAGTCCTGGCTCTGTCTCTTGACTCTAGCTTCCTGCTAATGTATACCCTGGGAGGCAGCAAGTGATGGGTGAAGTACTTGGGTCCCTGCCACATGTGTGGGAGACCTTGATGGAGTGCCTGCTTCCAGCTTTGGTCCTGTACCAGCTCTGGCCATTGCAGACATTCGGGGAGTGAACCAGTGGATGGAAGACCATGCTCTAAAATAACCAAGTAAATCTGAAAACAATGCCTTTGCCCCTTTACCAAGGTCTCTATGGATTGGACAAGAAGCAAATACCTGTGGTTTGTTCATCATCTTAAGATGACAAATCTCAGGGCTGGTGCTGTGGCCCAGCAGGTTAAAACCCCGGCCTGCAGTGCCAGCCTCCCATATGGACGCCGGTTCAAGTCCCTGCTATTCCACTTCTGATCCAGCTCTCTGCTGTGGCCTGGGAAAGCAGTAGAAGATGGCCCAAGTCCTTGGGCCCCTGTATCCATGCAGGAGACCTGGAAGAAGCTCTTGGCTCCTGGCTTTGGATCAGCTCAGCTTTGGCTGTTGCAGACATTTGGGGAGTGAACCAGTGGATGGAAGACCTCTCTCTCTGGCTCTACCTCTCTCTGTAACTCTTTCTTTTTTTTAAATTTATTTTAATTTTTTTATTTTTGACAGGCAGAGTGGACAGTGAGAGAGAGAGAGAGAGACAGAGAGAAAGGTCTTCCTTTGCCGTTGGTTCACCCTCCAATGGCTGCCGCGGCCTACGTGTTGCGGCTGACACACCGCGCTGATCCGAAGGCAGGAGCTAGGTGCTTCTCCTGGTTTCCCATGGGGTGCAGGGCCCAAGCACTTGGGCCATCCTCCACTGCACTCCTGGGCCATAGCAGAGAGCTGGCCTGGAAGAGGGGCAACCGGGACAGAATCTGGCACCCCGACAGGGACTAGAACCTGGTGTGCCGGCGCCATTAGGCAGAGGATTAGCCTATTGAGCCACGGCGCCGGCCCTCTCTGTAACTCTTTCAAATAAATAAAAATAAATCTTTAAAAAAGGTTGTAGGATGAGTTACAGCCAGCGTGGTGGTGCTGCAGCTAAGCCAGGAGCGGGCAGGCCACGAGGCTGGCAGGGTCCCTGGTGACCTGGACATGCCTTTCTGGCCCAGGAGATGGGTTTTATACAGCAGAGCTGTGTTAGCCTTAGGAGTCATATTGTTATTGTGTGTGTGTTGTGTGTGTGTGTGCACGCACCTGGGTAAGAGAAGAGGCAGACACACAGAGGGAACCCCAGTTTGCTTGGTATGCCCTGGAAGAATTCGAATCTTCTGAGTCAGTCGTTGAGCACAAAGAGTGGAAACCCCAGTCCGGAGTTGGGGAGCACACGGGTGGCTGGGCCAGCTGGCTGCACAGGTGGATCGGCTGAGAAGCAGCAGGAAGAGGTCCCAGCCTCTTCCTCCTGACCTCACTGTAGACGCGCAGCAGGCATCTGGAGAGAGACACACAGCAGGGCCCGAGGATGTGAGAGCCGCGGGGGAAGCATCTGTCACAGCAAGTGGGGCCTCGGGTGCTGTTGTTGGGTACACCTGTGTGCCGTGTAACTCTGCAGTCACCGGCAGAGGCTATATACCGGAAAAGTTCCCTTGTGATCTGGGGGGTGTGGAAAGATCTGAATTCAAGCTCTGAGAAACCAGAAGTAAGACCCACAGGGACCCCAGCATGTGCAGTGTGCAGTGCATCCACCGACCCCAACAGGGCCCTAGCCATGGCTGCTCAGTGTCACCACGGGACATCGGTCCCTGTGATTGATCCATTCTTTCAATTCCAGGCCCCACGATCTTCATGCCCCCAGCTGCCTCCTCTGAACTCCCTTGAAGACGGGCTTCTCATTTCAGTTTGGACCGATTAACCCATCGCTGCCTTGGAGAACACTGGTTGGGCGGAACTCTGCAAATCAAACTTCAGGAAGCTCCACCCACATTGCCTGGAGGCCTTTCCTCTCCTTACTGCAGACATCGAGGCAGAGTTCTATCACAAAGCTCTGTAATGGGTACAGAGAAACAGCACTGTGGTGGAGAGAGGCAGGGACCGAGGCGGGGACCCCATTTTAGCAGGGGCTGCAATCCATAAGCAGCAACCCAACACAGTCAGGCCTGAAAGAAATCAATGCAGCCTTGTGAGTCAAAGAAAGACCACACTGAGTGGTTTCAAAGGTTTCCTGCCAGTGAGTGGGGGGCAGGGAAGTGGCGGGGCCTGGGGGGGGGGGATGGGCAGCTTCCATCTCAAAGGATCAAAGAAGTGAGTGATGGTTAATGCTGGGTGACTGGTGGAGGGGCACGTGGAAGAGCTGCCAATGACTCCAGAAGATGCAGACGCCGATGGCCGACAGGAAAAGCCAGCCGGCTGGGGTCTGCATGGCCTTGCCGCTGTGTGACCTGGAGCAAAAGCGCCCAACCTCGCTCCGTGCAGGGACACGAACCGCACAGCGGCTTGCCTGTGTCATTGGAGCCCGTTATTGTGCATGCGCACAGGGATTCAATGGAAAGAATGCGAGGCTGCTCCCAGAACGATTCCCTACTTGAGCTGCCTGTCCAGAGCACGTGGCCCTCGTCGACGTTGGCACCCTCCTTTATGTCTGTGCAGTGTCGTTAGTACTGGCTGTGCTGGGGCCACCTGGACTCACCCACCACCCTAAGTCCTCCCGCCCCTTTTGCCGATGCATGTGGAGAGAGTCATGGGCAGGAGTCCCATCTACCTCCACAAATCTGGGCTTTTTCTTATCCATCACCATCATCCCTTCTGTGCTCAGAGCACAACCGAGCACTGAGCAGGTCTGTGATAAAAAGTGCTGGGGGGAGGAGGAAGGAGCTAGTCCCGCGCCCAGATCTGTCACTCAGGGGGATGAATGACAGGTGGGGCCTAATGTTAAAAGCTCTGGAAATGAGATTGGGCAGGAGTCAAAGGATGGCCTTGACTGACCTTGGATGCCTTCAAAGATGGGCAGAGTGTGACCCATGTCACAGTCAGTGCATGTTGGGGAAAAAACCATAGAACCCCCACCCTGGGTACCGGTGACGTCACCCCATCAAGCCTCTCTCCCTAATGACTTCTGTAGCAAGTCAGCCTCTTGCTAAACCACAGCTCCTGATCAGTGTGGCATCTGCACACAGAAGCCCAGTCTATCATCATGGGTTCATCTGTGAGAATGCACCTGCACTGATGCCTTTGGCAAACGCTTGCTGAATCGCTCTGAGGAAGGAAAGGTGCTACAGCATGGTGGCTCCAGTTCTATTCCACAGTGAGGCCAAAGGACTTGGAGTGCACAAATCCTGCCAAAAACTAAAATGAACCTGATCTTTCCCCAGTGGCCCCTGCTGAACCTCATCCAACCTGCTTTCGTTTTTTTTTTTTTTTAAGGATTTATTTATTTATTTGAAAGTCAGAGTTACACAGAGGGAGAAGGAGAGGCAGAGAGAGACAGAGAGAGGTCTTCCATCTGCTGGTTCACTCCCCAGGTGGCCGCAACGCCCGAAGCTGAGCCAATCAGAAGCCAGGAACCAGGAGCTTCTTCCAAGTCTCCCACACAGGTGCAGGGGCCCAAGCACTTGGGCCATCTTCTACTGCTTTCCCAGGCCATAGCAGAGAGTTGGATCAGAAGCAGAGCAGGCGGAACTTGATCCAGTGCTCATATGGGATGCCGGCACTGCAAGCGGCGGCTTTACCTGCTATGCCACAGTGCTGGCCCTGCAACCTGTTTTCAAACTTAATCCTGTGTTTCTTCAGTGGGAAGGAGTAGGAGAAACCATGTTCTTCCCTCCAGCAGCTGCGGCCTTGTGTTTCTGATTTACTGGCCAGCAGTGTTCATGGCAGAGAGCACCTGGCCCTCTGGGGACATCTGGACTCCAAGAAAACTTCTGGAAGTCCATTTTCAACACAGAGTGGAAAATCACCATCAGCTGACTTGCAGATGTAGCAACACTCACTATGCAACCAGGATGTTATGGAGTGGCCCACTCACAAGAGGAAATTAAAATACAGAGAAGGAATGAAGAAGGTAACATTGCAACTTAGGCAACATGGGGGAAGATTATACACCCCAGGTACTCAACCAATGGGGGAGCCAGGGGAGGGGCCTGCGTGCTGGAACTCACATTGCTTGCTGTAACTGTCCCCAGGAGTGCCTGCTCATCTTGCAAGACTGATACTAGTGAAGTCTCGTTTTCACTGCGCTTCCTGAGTTCAAGTCCACCTCTTGAGTGGAAGGTGAGGATATTTCCCGCACAGACCAGCAGCCTAGAAGAGACTGTGGAACTTTTAACAATGCGTGTGGCCTGTCTGGTGTGACCTGCACCCTGGCATTCACCCCCAGCAGAGCAGCTCAGCCACCAGGAGACCCAAGTCCCTGTGTACCCCAAACTGCCCGGGGTTGAGCAAGACTTCCCACTGTGGAGCTGTGGCTTTGTCATCTAGGCAGGGGCTGGGCCTCAGTGGTTGGACCAGAACAGGTGTGTGGACACAGATATTGTTCCTGTTCTCACACTGGTGCTTGTCGACGGAAGGGAGGTGGAGGCTGGGGCAGCTACAGGACACATTCCCTTTTCCCCTTTCTCTCTTTAGCTAAGTCAGTTTCCAGAGAAGCCTCTCATGGGGCCACAGGGGGATCCCAGGTTGGCTTGGCTTGTTGGCACTCAACTGAGGTGAGTCTCATTGAGAGGCATTTTTTTTAAAATTAAAGATTTATTTATGTGTTTATTTGAAATGCAGGTAAATAGGGACAGAGAGATAGGTGTGGGGTGTGGGAGACAGACACACACACAGATACACACTTGTGCACATGCACACACACATACACACATAGACAGAGATCTTCCATCTGCTGGTTCACTCCCAAATGATTTAAAATGTGGCCATTTCACTGAGGACTGGAAGAAGGGATGGGGAGTGCTGGAGTGTGCCTGATATCCTAAGTTCAGTCTGCACAGTGACCGTCTCTTGCTTCTAATGACACAAAGGCCTCTTGAAAGAGTAAAGGGAGGACTTGCCTTGCTGTGCCATGCAGGAGGGTTTCAAGGCTCTTGGGGAGCTTGTCATGAACTTGGCCCTTAGCCAGTGCTCTGCCCACCCTCCTCAGCGGCGGCTCCTGAGCCAGTTCAGATGGAAACATGGCTGCTGCTGCAAATGACCTGGAACCTTCTCTGGGTGGTGTAGAGTATCTTGTACCATCTTGTCCCCCTCTACAAATCTTGATCCATTCATTCAGATTGTCTGGGCCCAAATATGGATGTTGTGGTGTAGACAGACAGCAAAGCTGTCTGATCACTCATCTATCCATGTATCTCTATTATCGATGTATCTCTATTATCTATCATGTATATCTACTTCTATCTGTCATGATCTCTATATCTGCCCTATATATCTTGAAATTGGCTCCAAATGACTGGATTTCAGTGAAAAGCAAAGCAGAGCCCCCTCAAGACAGTTGGGGTGCAGGGACAGACTCCCTGGCACTTGCCTGGTGACGTGCAGAGCACCCTGTATTCAGCCAACCTTTGCTGGCTAAAGCGTGCCTGGTTGCTAAAGCTGCATGCATGAGCCTGGGTCAGGCTGCCCCGAGCTCATTCAGTGCTGGAGCCAGCGGCTCTTGAGTGAAGAGATTGGCAGCTGTGCTCAGCTAAGGGAGCATCATCCGGCAGCCTGAGGTGCAGATCCACCATGGAGAGCTCAGCATTGCAGGGACAGCAAGCATGGCCATGGGGTGCTGTGGAGCAATCCCAGTGCTAACGCTGACCTTTGGGGAGACAACAAGCCTGCAGCAGCAGGGCCTGGGATGGCACAGCTGGGGTCTCTCAACTGTGCCCTTCAGACCCCATGTGCTGAAGGTGCAGTTGCCCATGGAGAAAGCCAGGGACTTTGTGGCCTGGGGGCCAGCACTGTGGCTTAGTGGTTAAAGCCACTGCCTGTGATGCTGGCATCTCATGTAAGAGCTGGTTCCAGGCCTGGTGCTCCACTTCTGACCAAGCTCCTGGCTAATGCACCTGGAAGGTGGGCCAAGTGTTTGGGTCCCTGCCCCACATGTGGGGAGACCTGGATGGAATTCTAGGCTCCTGGTTGTGACCTGGCCCAGCCCCGGCTGTCATAACCATTCTGGGGAGTAAGCTTGTGGATGGAAAATCTCTCTCTCTCTGTGTGTGTGTGTGTGTGTGTGTCTTTCTCTCTCTCTCATTCTGCCTTTCAAATAAAGAAATCTTTTGGGTTTTCAAAAACAAAACAGAGGGTAAGGACAGCAATGGCGGGAGCAGGGACAAATCCTGATAAACCTACATCCTGCTGTGCCCCAAGCACAGATCAGAGTCCCTGCCCTGCCGCCCTTGTCCTGCATGGAGATTCCCCTCCTGCCGGCAGCTCAGCAGGCTGACAAATTCATGGCTGATTTACATCCTTGTTTGGCTGGGAGCCAGCCTCCTGTGCACGACTGTCTCTGGGTTGAGCATCCTCTATTTCCTAAGAGGCACAGAATCTGTGGTGCCTCTGTGGGGTGGAAGGGGACTGGGGAGCATTCCTGGGGGAGGGGACACCCCAGCCCCAGCCTCACAGGGCTGCTGGCTCTGTCCTCTAACACTTCCAGTGTGGTCACAGCAAAGAAGAGGCGGGAGTGACCTCAGGCCAGGAGGTGGGATAGCTGCCTTTCAGCCTGAGCGCTGAGTGGCACCTACTGGTTTGGTGGTCAGTGCACATCCAGGCCCACTCAGGGCAACGAATGCAGTTGGGCGGGACAGGGGACCCACAAGGGCTAACCTTTGAGCCATCAGGCTGGAACCTCTAGGGGGCGCCACACACAGTTTCGAGCATGGTCCCTGAAGTTTGGGCCCCTGGGGCTGTGCAAAGGCAGCTCTGGCCAGGCCCTCTGCCTTGGTGACCACTTTGCATTTGAATCCCAGGGAGGGGAAGAGGATAACTGCCCCACTGATGTCTTTCACACGCAGGCCTGCTTGGGTGCAGGGGCCAGCCAGGTTGCAGAGGTGCACCTCCCGTTGTCCCTGGACCTGCTCCTTGTTTAGCAGGGGCTGCTTGTGGGGCTGCTGATGTCCCAGTTACCTCCTAGTTGGAGTCTCCCATACCACGTTCTCCTTGAGAGCCAGGGTAGTTCTTTAGGGGATAGTTGGGGCTATCTGGGTATGAGAGGACACCATCCTGATAAGGTAACAGATTGGGCACCTGTTGAAATTAGGGACACTGGGGCTAGTGCTGTGATGCAGCGGGTTAAAGCCCAGGTCTGAAGTGCTGGCATCCCATATGGACGCCGGTTCGAGTCCTGGCTGATCCTCTTCTGATTTAGCTCTCTGCTATGGCCTGGGAAAGCAGTAAAAGATGGCCCAAGTCCTTGGGCCCCTGCACCCATGTGGGAGACCTGGAAGAAGCTCCTGACTCTTGGCTTCGGATCGGCACAACTCCGGCCATTACAGCCATCTAGGGAGTGAACCAATGGATGGAAGACCTCTCTGCCTCTACCTCTCTCTGTAACTCTTTCATATAAATAAAATAAAATCTTAACAAAAAAAAAAAAAAAGAAAAGAAATTAGGGACACTGAGTGAAGTCCAGGGACCTGTGGCCTGGGAGAATCTGGTGTGTTTGAGGTAGCTGGTGAAGTAGGGACGCCTGTCACAAACTCTGCCATCCTCATGCAGCAGAGAGCTTGTAAGATTCTCTTGTAAGCTTCGGATCTGGGGTCGTCGCTGTGGCGTATGGGCTAAGCCTCTGCCTGCAGCACAGGCATTCCATATGGACACTGGTTTGAGTCCCAGCTACTCCGCTTCCAACCCAGCTCTTTGCTATAACCTGGGAAAGCAGTAGAAGATGGCCCAAGTGCTTGGGTCCCTGCACAGCGTGGGAGACCTGGAAGCTCCTGGCTTCTGGCATTGGATCAGCTCAACTCCAGCCTTTGGGGCCATCTGAGGAGCAGATTGACAGATAGAAAACCTTTCTCCCTGTCTCTGCCTCATTCTATCTGTAGCTATACCTCTCAAATAAATAAATAAAATCTAGAAAAAAAAATTCAGGTCTTACAATAGAACAGCCATGCCCTCAGCCATGGAGGCACCTGCTCAGATGGGCACAGCTGGTGAACTCAGGGCTGCTGAGTAAAGCAGGGACAGTGGGGAGACATGAGGCTGGTGGGGGCCAGGATACCCTGTGCACCTGTGGGGTGTGGGAGGGAGACACCTGAACAAGTCTCGGTTGAGATGTCGTTCTCCATGGACGTCACCTCGGGCTCCCCATCCTCTCCCCTGAATGGCTCCCACCTCCTGCTGGCCAAGACAGGTTATAAAATGAAAACCCGAGTCTCTGGCACGTCCCTAAGAGACCCACTGAGGACACCATCTAGGCCAAAACATCATTTACTGTTTCTTGCTTTGTAAAGGAGAGAGAGAACCCTTAATGTGGAACGGGAAGTCATGGGCAATGAGGACCGAGAGCTGTGTGTTCGTTTTGCCCATTTCCTAGGCTCAGACAGGACTTAGGCACAGTGACTTCTGGGCTCTGGGTCTCTCTGTGTGTCAGGTGCATGATTTTAGGGGAGGATTTGGGGTTCAGTGAGCTTGGTGCAGAATCTAAGGCTTGGCCCTGGGTGGTGCTGTTGTAGCTCTCTGCCACCTGGCATGCCAAGTGTGTGCATGCAACCTCTGTGCTCTCGCTATGTCTGGTGCTCACAGGGTGCTGGGCGGGCTTCCTTCTCTGGTTTTCCATTCTCTCCAGTCCCCTGCTACAGTCCCTTGAAGGACTGCATGAGATAGCTCGTGCCGAGTGCCCAGGGCTGGGTGGGTACACGGATGATAATGACATAGGTCTGAGGAGGCACAGATACCCCCAACATGCTAAAGAAGCTGGAGTCACTGAAAGAGCCAGGGTGGATGACATGCACCTCCCCTCCTGCCCAGGCCACGCCCTGTCTACCCATCTACCTGAGCTGCTGGGCCTCGATGCTTATACTCACTGTTACTACGTACACCGATAGTCTCAGCACCTGGCCCTCAAGAAAGGTTTGGCAGCACTCAAACAATCGAGTGAGGGCTGATCCCTTCAAAATCGAGGCTGCTACCTCAGGTAAGACAGAGACTGGCTAAGATGAGCGGTTGTTTCAGCAGGAGGCAAAGTCACCTGCACACAGGGCAGGGCTTGGGGTGACTGACGGAGCTGGCGGGGGGTAGGGCGGCTACTTCTTCACCAGATCCAAAGATTGGCCATGCTGGCCACCCCTCGAGTCACAATGGATTGTTCCAGGACAGATTCCAGTGGGTGAGCAAACACTGAGAGCCTGGGTGGACAGAGGGGAAGATGTGGACCCACCACGGACACGGCCTGCCTCGGACGCCAACAGCAATCCCAGCTGCCCAGCTGCTGCACACGAGTCGGGCACTGCACCCTATAGCTTGGGCATTCTCCAGTCTTCCTGCTGTGACCTTGGGCCTCATCAGTGATCCCCACCCACCACCGGCTGAGGTTGAGGATCAGAGAGGGTGCAGACATTTGTGTAAGGTCACACAGCCTAGCTGCATTCAAATCCCGGTGGGTCTGACCCCAAACTCATGCTCTCTGTTCTCTTACAGGGATGCTGGCTCCTCTTGAATATTCTTCTTAGGTTAGGACCTTAGAGTTAAGGTTTTGGCTGATCTGTTAGAGACAAAAGGGAGGTGGATCATCTTGGGTTTGAGCCACTCATAATTTTCAGAACTACCTCAGTGTTCAAGGTCAAGGGGCAATCAACCTTGTGTTCCTTGTTCCAGGGCTGCGGTTCTCAACCTGGGCTGCACATTAGCATTGCCAGGCTGCACTGCTGGCCAATCGGGACCGTGTTTCTGGGCTGGGACTCAGGTGTCAGGAAGGGGTTCAGTGCCGTGGGTGGAACCACAGTCCTAGGGAGAGGGTCTAGGACCTCCTAGGTGCACTCTTGGGAGCACTGGGGTGATGACAGTGGTTATTAGCAAGGTGGAGATTTAAAGCAGCAGCCCGGGCCATGGTGATCTTGTTGGGGGAGGCCCCCACTACCTCTGCACCCCGGGTGGCTCTGCAGTTACTCTTCAGCCAGTGGAAAGGCTCAGTGCAACCCAACCATCGCTAGCCATCAGAAAGAAAAGGTCTTAAGCAAACGAGCTAAAAGATCATTTTTTGTTAAATAAGGAACACTCGTAAAACAGCAGTGAAATGGTATTAAAATGTCCGTGGTTACTTATTTCTCAGCATTCGTCAGGTGACTTAAGCAGCGTGAAGCAAGAGTTGCGCTTTAAAAAAATGACAAGAAAATAGCTATTCATTTAGTGGACAGAGTACAGCTCGACTCGACTCCAGGATCGCTGGCGTGACGGCCAGGGGAGCATCTGGGAGGCCAGTGTTTGACAACGATACGCCTTGGGCCTTCCCAACTCCTTTGCCTCCGGGTCTCCGAGCAAAGGTGGGGCTCCTGTTCTCCAGGAGTCTGGCTCGGCCTGGCTAGGCGGGTGGGGTTGGGGGAGGCGGGGAGCGTCCCAAGGTTGTATATTGCTGCTGCGGGTAGCTGCTGAGTTAGGATACCTTCTGAAGGAGGCTGCATTCCCAGGCTGGGGCAGCACAGCGGGAGTGCAAAGGGCCTGAGGCAGATCCCATGCACGTTATTCTATTCTGGCTTTGCATTCTCCAGTCTGGACCACCCACAGGCAGTGCTTGCTTCTTCGTCTTCCCTCTGGCCCCGTTTCCTTGTGGCATGGAAGGTGCATGGATGGGGCGGGGGCCACACAGAGGAGGCTAGCACGCCGCCGACAGCACAGCAACACGGCCCCCGGCCCTCTGCCTATTGCACCGTATTCCATAAAAAATAAACACTTTTATTTTAAACTGTTTGTATATTGCTAATGCAGTGGTGTTTCAGGCACTGGCAGGCCGCTGAGAGCTGCGTTGTCATCCATCCCCCAGAATCTATCCAGGGACAGCCTCACGGGTTGGGATCTTTGGAGCTTCCCTTGGGAAGGATTCGCAGTGCCCGTCTGCCTGGTGCTCTACACAGTGCTGTGACAATGAACTTCGAGGGTAGAAACAAAAGAAATCCATGGGTAGAAAATTCCAGGGCCCCGTCCGGTCATGGGCAATCCTCTGTCTGCAGGTGCATCTCCCCTCTGCAGCAGCCACAGGGACCTGGCCCAAGTCCTTCCCCTGTCGTGCCTGCAGGGAGCTCAGAGGTGGTTGCTCTTGGAGAGGTAGGCAATGAGGGCGACGGCCACACCCACGTAGATGCCAGTGCCGATGGTGATGGACAGCACGGCCAGGAACAGTGCCCGGCGGGAGCTGGTGCTGGCCTGGTGGAAGTCGCCCTTGGCCACGGCTTTGTTTGTCTGCGGAGTTGGAGAAGAACAAGGAAGTCAAGGTCAGCAGTGAGTGCGTGGCCCCCACGCCAACCTAAACCCACTCCAGAAAGACAGAAGCCACCCGAACAGAGAAGGCTGAGGTGGAGGACACGGCTCTCGCCCCCTGCGTGGACCAGGGGAGGGCCTCTGACCGGCTGTTCCTGCATGGAAGGCAGGCAAAAGCGTCTCAGGCCCCATGGTTCCAGGGAAGGAACTCACTGGCCTGCAACCTGTGCTTTCTTTTCCATTTGAGTTAGGTTTGTTTTTCTAAAGTGTGCTTACCTGATTGAACCCCTACAACCTCTGAGAGGCAGGGGGTGACAATCCTCATGTCCAGTGGAAGGCCATGGCCAGAAAACCGTGTTCTCACCAGCCTCCATTCCCCAGCTTTGGGACACTACTCTGTTGCACGGGCATATTGCTGGCATATTGCTCACTCAAACCAGAAAGCACCAGGGACCTTGCAAGGGGCCACAGAGGGTCAGGCTCAGAGACGTCTCAGCAAATATATTTGCCTCTTGCATAGCCTTCTTGGCTGCTACTGAATGGGATTAGAATCTGGAGACGTGTTGAGAAGGGACTGCCATCTGCCGCATGCCTCCTTCTCTCTCACCCCTAACTTCTGGGTCTGGAAGTCTAAGGATTTTCCTTTTCTTTCTCTCCCAGTTTTGTTCGTCTTAGACCTGAGCTTGCAAGCTCACCGTAGATAATACTGCAACGAAGCAGAGCTAAGAGGGTGCAGGAAAGGACCCCTAAGACCACAGTGATTAATTAATTACATTGTCAATTAGCTCAGCTAATACCGCTGCACGGGGGATTTCTTCCAGAGATGTTTTCTCTGCTCAGCTGGAGGCTGCAGGAGGAAAGGCGCAGTTCTGTTGTCACGTGGGCTCCCTAGTGGCTGGGTGAGGACCCTCAGGCAATGCTGGGAATGCAATGGCTGGAGAGTGGCCAGGTGAGTCACCCTCCATCCTCTGCCCCTACATGGGGCTGATCCTCAGGGCACATCCCCCATGTCAGTTTTCCATCACCATTACAAACACCTGACACAACCACTTGGAAAGAAAGGCGGTTTACTCCGGCTTACAGATTAGGAGGTTCACAGTCCAAGATCAACAGGTCCCCTTGATTCTGCCTCGAGGTTGATGATAGCAAGGGAGTGGGTCTCAGGGGAAGAAGCACGTGTGAGTCACAAGGCAGAGAGGCCGGCGGGGGCCTGACTCAGGCTGTTGTGTCTACTCCTACTGTGGGACCCACCTTCCACGGGCACATCCCCAGTGAACTGAGAACCTCCCACCAGGCCAACCTCTAGACACCACTCGGTTACGATCCTACCCTTGCAGCTCCATCAAGGTAAGACTCTGGTGTTTAACTTTAAACAGCTGCAGGGGTTCCGGAGCCAACCCTCGTCAAAGCCTACCATACCCAACTTCCCTGGGGTATTTAGGAGGAAGGTAGTGCTCCTGGGCTCTCTCTTAACCAGAGCTCTGGCCTGCCTCTGCAAGTTCTGAGCACACACGGCACCAACAGTGGTCAGGTCCGAGGCAGATGGGTCTGCTCAGGAGTCACATCCACTTGCCTCTCTTCCTAGTGCATACTGAGGGGACTTGATCTGCATTTTACTGTTGGCTTCTAGGGCAATGGTTCCAACAAGAGACCCCAGAAATGGGCTGTGTTAGAGAGATGTGTCAGAAACGGCCCACACATAAGCCTCAACAAGTGGGCTGCATCCACGCTTCAGGCAAGCAGAGTCCCCGAGGCCCAAGACCCCACGAGGTAGAACTGTCACTCACACTGTGAGGCACTGACACCGTGGTCTAACACAGGTGATTCCCTGACGCTGACTCTCTGCTTCCGGAAATGGCTCACTGGTCCCTCCAACAGGTGCAGACAGGAAATAATGTGCACACCCCAACTCTGGGCTGCAACTCCGGGCTGTTTGATGAGTTGTGTGTGTGTGTTTGTATGTGTGTGTGTGTTGTACACAAGAGTAGGGTTGTTGACCTGGATCCATAGCTCCATGCACCCCTGATGCAGAAGGCAAGGCTGTGTGTGTGTGTGTGTTTCAATGAGAAGATGGACCGGCCATGCTCACTGGATTCTCAAAGCAGCCAACTTCTTAGCTGCCCATTGCATGAGGGAAGGGGAGGGGAAGGAGGAGAGGAGGTACAAAGGAGCAGAGCCAGCCAGCACTCCTTAAGGCCAGGAGACATGTCAGGTGTTTCCTGATTGTCGTTTGCTCATCCTCATCAGGGATCCAGACTTGTGTGCACCCTGGTCTACACAGAAACACTTAAGTGAATGCTCCACAAACACAGCGAGAAGCCTGATCCAGGCTCGGGGGTGTGGTCAGCACCATGTACACCTGCTGAGAATGGGCCACCTGCTGTAGTTTCCCTGAAGGCCCAGCGGGTGTCCAGCAGCCCAGGACAGCTCCACTCACTTGGGCTGTGTGGTCTGGGCCTCCTGCTCACTTCATCAACCGTGGTTGAAAAATATCAGCCCCTAACCCCATGGCTGAGACAAGGGTAGTCCAGTCTTGGAGGGGCAGGGATTTGGCAGTGCTGATGGGAACAGTTCTGATGAAGGGTCTGGGCTGAGGTGACCCCCCAGTGGCCCCAGGCCAGCATGTGAGGGCAACAGAGTTCCCTAGCATCCATATCCGTCTGCACTTCCACAGGGTCCCTCTAGGAGAGAGGTGGCTCCTACAGCCTGCACCAAGGCTCCAGGGCACACAGGGCACACACTCATGTATGCCTGCAGTGCTCTGTAGACAGCCTCTTCCACATGACCCTGTTTACCTGCAAAGATGCCCAGGCATCCCGAGATCTGCTTCTAGGAGGCCCAAACCCCCAGGCTGCCCTCCAGGCAATCACAGCAGGGACCCTCGGGAAAACCCCACCCAGACATATGACCCTGTGGGCTGGCACCCAAGAGTGAGGGCATACATGTACCAACCACAGCAGGTGCAGACGGAGATGTCCCTTCCAGGCTCCTCTTGTCAAAGTAGCCAAATCAGAGCCGGCCCAAGGGCATGATCAAGTTGGGTTAAGGGGCTTTGGTTTAGAGGCAATGCCTCCCTTGGGTCAACCACAAGCAGTTCTCTCTCACAACAGGTGCCTCCTGGCTCAGCCACCTGCTGACTGCATACTTGTGAGGGCCACCATGCTGCCTAAGTGGAAGTGACTGCGTGTGGCACAGAACAACAGCACCTGGCTACGCCAGGCTGCACAGAGCCCTTTCCATTGACGTCACAAAAGCCACTGCCTGCATCCCCTCTGGGCTGAGCGTTGCCTTCCATACCCTTTCGTTTAAGAAGTCATACTTAAGCTGTTTTTGTAGACAGAAAGTGCAGGAGGTTGCCTGAGTCCTAAGCAGCACCGGGGGTGGGGGTGGGGGTGGGGAAGCTCTGCTCTGCACCTCGTGCATCAGAATTGGGCTGATGATAGGTGCTGGGGTGTGCATGGGGGTGGTGAGGATGCAACTTCCGCACAGAGGGTGTGAGCTTTTCAGCTCACAGGTAACAGTCCCTGGGAGTTGGGGGGAGAGCCTGGAGATACCAGGGTATGAAGACTGCTGTGGAATGCAGGAGGTGGCCTGGGGCTGGGTCAGACACAGCTGGGCACTCTGTGAGGCGCTGAGCCCATGCCCTGGGGCTCTGCACAGAGAAACGTGACACGCATATTCGGGTTCTGGAGTTAAGGAGCTGCCTCCACTGCCCAGCTTGCGTAGGAAACCCAATTTGTAAATGGAAGGGCAAGAAAAATCTCCTGAGTGATGTAGCTGCCGATGGTGACTCGCTCTTTGCCCCTTGACTAAAGTCCTGTGCAACCTGGGAGAACCAATCCCACCCACGGGAGACACAGCCCAGACAAACGTGCTGTGGCTAAAAGTGCAACCTCCAGGACTGCATGTCCCCATCGCCACACTCACCAACCAGCCCAGTAGGATGCTTCCTGATACACTCCTAAGGATCATCTTTCTCTTATTTTTTGTGATGAGCAGTGACTGGGAACCAATGTCAAAGGCACCTTCTTTGGGGGGTGGGGCTCTTTGTAAGGCTCCCACTGTGT
Source organism: Lepus europaeus (assembly GCF_033115175.1). Classification (NCBI taxonomy): domain Eukaryota; kingdom Metazoa; phylum Chordata; class Mammalia; order Lagomorpha; family Leporidae; genus Lepus; species Lepus europaeus. The sequence goes on from NC_084836.1 coordinate 76,783,775, forward strand.
TTGCTCCCCAACAATTCTCTCTGCAGGGGGTGCTAGGACAGTGCATGGATGACCACTGCTCTCTGGCCAGCAGCTTCAGGGTCACAGCCAAGAAAGAAAGGAGACATTGGTGTAGCTTCAGGTCCAGGGAGGTGATCTTAGGTCCTAGGTAACAGAGACCAAGCGAGAAACAAGTGCATGGAAAGGCAGGGCCCATCCGGAGCAAACGGAGGTCAAGTAGGCAGCAGGGGCATGGGTGGGTCTGTAAAGAAGCCCTTCAGTGTCCAGCTGAGACAGAGAGAATTTTCTTCTCAGCCCCAGAGAGCGCCACCCGCAAAGACATCTCTGTCCCTCATCTGCTCCTGCCCATCATGCTCATCCCAAAGTGGGAGACACTGTGGCCAGCAAGCTGAGAGGAGGAGGAGGAGGAGGAGGAGGATGAGGAGCAGGGGAGAGAGGCAAGACCACACTCCTTCTTCTTGGGGAATGGCTGCTGCCCATGTGCATGCAATCTGCACAAGAGAACAGTGCTACACGACACCCTCCAGGAAGGAAGAGACGGTAGGAGGTACTGGCAAGAGTGTGCAGCACCCCAAACTCCAGGTGGGAGTGCACGTTCCTACCACCCCTTGCCCGTGTTTCCTCTCCATTATGCACCAGCAAATGCACCCCTGGTGCACACCCAGCAGCAAGTATTCCCATGCTCACCAATGGCGTCTACAAGATTGTCCGTAGCAATGAATATAGCGCACAGCTCCCAAGCTGGGAACCAGCCAGGTTCCAGCAACAATAAGGAGAGTGATGATTTCTGAGCCTGGTAACTGAATATATCTCAGAAACATATGTTGAACCAAAGAAGCTGGGCATAATTTCTATAAAGTAAACAATGAGCCAGCATCATCTGTGCTGTTGGTATAGAGTCAGGTTAGTGGATAGCTTGGGGGAGGAAGAAAGCAGAGTCTAAAAATATCTACTCTCGTGGAGCCAGTGCTGTGGCATAGAGGGAAAAGCCATAGTCTGTGTCCCCGATATCCCATATGGGGCACCAGTTTGAGTTCCGGCTGCTCGACTTCCAATCCAACTCCTTGCTAATGTGCTTGGGAAAGCAGTGGAAGGTGGGTCAAGCCCTTGGGCCCCTGTCACCGACACTGGAGACCTGGAAGAAACTCCTGGCTCTTGGCTTCAGATAGGCCCAGCTCCGGCTGTTGTGGACGTTTAGGAGGTGAACCAGTGGATGGGAGACCTCTCTCTCTCTCTCTCTCTCTCTCTCTCTGTAACTCTGCCTTTCAAATAAAATAAACAAATCTAAAAAAAAAAAAAAAAAACCATACTCTTGTACTCCAAGATAAGTTCAGAAGTAATGAACAGATAAGAACTATCCACAGAGAATACAGAAATTCATTTTATGAAATGTGTACAATCTTGGTATCAATACCAGAGAAGGGGGCAGGTGTGGCCTAACATTTAGGGTACAGGTGAAGGGGTCCTGCCCCACATCAGGGCACTGTGTTCAACACCTGGCTCTGGCTCCTGACTCCAGCTTCCCAATAATGCAGACCACGGGAGGCAGTGGTGGTGGCTCAAGTGGTTGGGTCCCTGCCATACAAGTGGGATCCCCGGATCTTAGCTGCTGGCCTCGGTCCTTGGCCATTGTGGGCCCACATTTTGGGGAGTGAGCCAGTGGATGCTTGTCTATCTCTCTGTCTCTCTCTGTGTCTCTTGGATAAATGAGAGAGAGAGAGAGAGAGAGGAGAAATGGAAGAGATAAGGAAATGAGATGCCAATTTCACTTGTAAACCCAGATACTGATGTGATTTGTCACAGGAAGGGCCAGACCAGCTTCCATCTCCAGACTGCTCCTGCTTCCCTCCCGCTTCCTTTGCTCCAGTTGTATCTTCAGGGTCTCTTGCTCATTCGTTGCTATTTTAACCCCTATTTATACCGGTGGCCAGAGGACATCTTCTCAGGGACTTTACCACCTCCCTCCCTGGCATCCTGCAGGTCTGCATCCCAGTGCTCACTCCACCGCGGTGTTGATACGTGGGCCTCTCTGCCAGGGCGTTGGGTGCCTCATCCAGGCAGGAGCTGCGTGGTTCATGTCTGTGACCTGTCCCACAGGGGGCTCTGGCTCAGGAATAAGTGACAGAGGCCAGTGCTGCAGCTGTCGCTCATTTCTGCCGCATCATCCTCAGGGGCGATGCACTCTGGTCAGAAACAGCGAGCCCTCGGTGCTGTCCCTCACAGTCTGTAAGCTGGCAACGGGGACGTAAATCAGGTGCACCGGGAATGGAAATGATGCCTCTCCAAGGGAAGTGCCGGCACCCAGAAAGACATGGCTGTCCAAGCTGGGACACACAGCGGTGCTTGGCAGGACTGGGCAGAGAGAGAGAGAGGGAGAGAGAGAGAAAGAGAGAGAGAGAGAGAGAGATGGATGGAATCTCCCATTTGCTGGTTCACTCTCCATATGGCTGCAATGGTCAGAAACCAGGAGCTTCATCTGGGTCTCCCACATGCGGGTCGGGGCCCAAATGCTTGGGCCATCTTTTGCTGCTTTTCCCAGGCAGGGACCTGGATCAGAAGTGGAGCAGCCAGGAAGGAACTGGCACCCATAGGGGATGCTGGTGTTGCAGGGAGCAGCTTTATCCACTATGCCAGCCTCCTCACTCAATCATTCTTAAGTTTTGATTAATTCAAATGTATGCAGCCAGAGTGGCTGGCAGCCAGAAGGGTGGACAGACAGATCTGGGAGAAAACACAGCACAGGGAGAAGAATACAAGTGTTGGGAGGAACCAAAAGCAGGTGGAAATGCCTAAAACAGGAGTTCAAGGTATTTGCTAGGCAGCGCACCATGGGGGCAGCATTCCTGCACCCCCAGGGATGTGGGCCACACACACATGTGCCTTGTGGGAACTTGTTTTATTCTCAGCTAGTCAAAGAGAGAACATGTCCTGGCATCACTTCAGTGCCAGCGTGCAGATAGTGAGATGGCTGTGATCAAGGATGCTGGGGTGACTCGGAGAAGGGAAGCTTCTCGAAATCCACAGGCAGCTTGTAGGGCTTTGCCCCTCCCAGGGCATGGCCTGAGCTTAGCTGTGTCTCAGGTCTGCAGCTCACACTTGGAATCTGTTCTCAGTGACCCCGGGCCCTTGTCCTCTGTACCAAGTTCCAGCTGCCTGCCTGGGATAGTCCCAAGTGCTTCACTCTGATCTCTCCCAGGCTGGCCAGGAGCCTTGGGGTCAACATTGCCCTTGACTTTAGATTGGGTTTCTGCCTACATCTTGGTTTCCTTTGGCTGGAAAACACTATTGCTTGAGGTTTTGGAAGAATCATGACTTTCTCCAAGGGATCCACTGGCTGCCCTGTTGGTGTTTTTTAAAGATTTATTTTGTTTATTTGGAAGAGTTACAGAGAGAGGTACACACACACACACACACACAGAGAGAGAGAGAGAGAGAGAGAGAGGTCTTCCATCTGCTGGTTCACTCCCCAAATCGCTGCAACGGCCAGAGCTGAGTTGATCCGAAGCCAGGAGCCAGGAGCTTCTTCCAGGTCTCCCATGTGAGTGCAGGACCTACGCACTTGGGCCATCTTCTACTGTTTTCCAAGGCCATTAACATGGAGCTGGATAGGAAGTGGAGCAGCCAGGGTTCAAACTGGCATCCATAAGGGACACCAGTGCTGGAGGCTGGGGCTCTAACCCACTGTGCCACAGCACCAGCCCCTGATGCCTCCTTTTCTAGGGGTGGGAATGGGTAAGGAGGCATGACTCACATCCCACAGCACCCAGGGACACATTCTCTCTGTTGGTGATGAAGGGCTGGGTCCAGGCACATCCGGGAAGACCTTGGCCATGGACGCCATTGTTGGCCCCCTGAGATTTGGGACACAGGTGCTCCGATGTGGGATGTGACAGGTCTCAGTGCAGTACTTGCTGCCTCCAGAATGGTTTCTCTGGATATTAACGGCACTCCGGTACTTTAGGGCTCATTTTCCCTCTAGCACCCCTATCTACCTGGCTGGATGACATCACTGTGCATGCCCACAAAGGTTATTGACATTGCTTATCACTGTGGAGCCTTTGCCAGGCACTTACAAGGTACTGAGGGCTGTACCTGCCAGGAAGTGGCCTGCACTTAAGATTCAGACTGTGGACAGAGAGTTAATCCCAACCCCACCTCAGGATAGACGGCTACATGGGCAACTGTTTCACTCTCAATCCCCAGAACACAGGGTGCTCTCTTGCAGCTGTTTAACTCCAGGCGTGTTTCTATGACACCCCTCCTCCCATCTTTTTAACAACTCTTCTGTTTTAAGCCACCAAAAATAAATCTTGGCCCCTGTGATGTCCACATTTTGCATCAGAGCACCAGTTCCAGACCTGGCTGCTCTGTTTCCAATCCAGCTCCCTACAAGTACACCTGGGAAAGCAGTGGAAGGTGGCCCAAGTCCTTGTACTCCTTCCACCCACACTGGGGACTTGGGTGGAGTTCCAGGCTCCTGGCTTCAGGCTGGTCTACCTCGGTTGTTGTGTGGCCATGTGGGGGAGTGAAACAAAAGCTGGAAGATCTTGTTCTCACTGTCTCTCGCTATGTGGCTCTGTCACATGTGTGTGTCTCAGATCAGAGGAGCCAAGTGCAATGCTCCTAGGAAAAATGCACAATTCACCAGCATTCCTGCAGCTGGGCGGAGCTTCACAATGTGCACACAGCCAGCCAGGCAGCCAGCACTCAAGTTTCATGCAGAGCTGCCTTGCCGCTGGAGGCCTCCCTGTGTGCCTTCCTCTTCCTCAGCAGTGAGCATCATCTGTCCCTGCCAACAAGAGGCCAGATCTGCTGGGTACACCTTGGGACATCCACCCACAGACCCTGTGGAACACCTGCCACTGGGTGTGACCCCCTTCACTCTGTGAGGTTCCTTCCTCTTTTGTGTTGTTGATCAAATGTTTCTTCTCTCGTGACCCACTGCATGTGTCTACTGCTGTTGGCTGTCCATTCTCCAGAGCAAAAGCATTTGCAGTGTTTCTAGTTTGGGGCCATTATGGACAGGGTTGCTAGAACATTCTGAAACATTCTAGTTTCTTCTTTCCTTCCCTCCCTCCCTCCCTTCCTCCCTTTCTTCCTCCCTTCCTTCCTTTCTCTCTCTCTCTCTCTCTCTCTCTCTCTCTTTCTTTTCTAGGAGCATTCTCTTGGTGCCACAGTTGAAAGTAGGATTGCTGATGACATGCTTTGCATCAGATCAATTTATAAAGTCATTTTATAATCAAAGCAATGCACAGGTGCACACACATATACACATTATAAATGATGTGGCATCAAAGGTTGACAAAATAAAACCCGAGCAGTGATGTCTTGGGTAACACTTCCCTCCTGAGGCTCCTTCCCAAACCCAAATACATGTCTTGAACTTCATTAGTGGATCCTGAATTTACTCCTCGTTTTGGGTGTAATGTTTTATTCGCTAATACTTTTATTTTATAGAGAGAGGGAGAGAGAGAGAGAGAGAGAGAGAAATACTGGTTCACACACCCAAATGCCCACATGGCTGGCTCTCAGCCAATCGGAAGCCAGGAGACAGGAACTATATCCGGGTCTCCCACATGACTGGCAGGGATGTGACTACTTGAGCTGTGGCTATGGCTTCCCAGGGTATGTGTCGGCAGGGGGTTGGAACTGGGAGGGAGTGAAGCTGGGACTCAAAGCTCTGCTGTGGGATGTGAGCGTTGCCAGTGGCGATTCAGCCATCAGCCCAGATGCCTGCCCCCGACTTCTTTCTTAAGAAGTTATTTTTTTTTTTAACTCATCGATTTATGGATCTGTCAGCTATTGACCCTGACCAAGCACAGTGGTGGACGAAGGACCCTCTGTGGTGCAAACCTCCCCACCCCACACCTGTCATCACCTTTCACTTTCCCCAGCCCCTTCGAGTTGACCAAGTGCATTCTGTGCATGGCCGGGCCAAGGGCACTGCTGCGGCTTCTCCTTTTCTTCCACTTTTCTCCTGCCCAGGGACTTCGTCTTTCTTTACCGTATCAGCACAGTTTTTCGCCATAGGCTCCAATCATCCATCCGGGCCATCTTCTTCCCTCTGTGCTCTCCCCACTCTTTGCTGCTTTCCCTTTCACCTTGGGGACTCCTTTTGTGTCCCTTCTGTATCACTCTCCCTTTCCTAGAGCCCAGGCCTTGTCCCAGGAATGCTTCCCTCCATGCCACCTGTCCTGGTCGGGTTGAGGCTTTGCCTGTCTGCCGGTGCCAGTGACCACAGTCCAGCGCTCCTCCTGATGGCGTGTGCCTAGTCTGGCATTCCACATGGGAAATGAGGTTTCCTCAGATTTCTGGAGCCTTAGCCTGTGCTCTTGTTGTTAAATATTCTCAGGTCTGGGGCTGGCACTGTGGCCTAGCGGGTAAAGCTGCCACCTGCAGTGCTGACATCCCATATGGGCGTTGGTTCTAGTCCTGGCTGCTCCACTTCTGATCCAGCTCTCTGCTATGGCCTGGGAAAGCAGCAGAAGATGGCCCAAGACCTTGGGCCCGTGTGCTTGCATGGGAGACCAGGAAGAAGCTCCTGGCTTCAGATTGGCGCACCTCTGGCCATTATGGCCAATTGAGGAATGAACCAGCCAATGGAAGACCTCTCTCTCTCTCTCTCTCTCTCTCTCTCTCTCTCTCTCTCTGTGTGTGTGTGTGTCTGTGTGTGTGTAACTCTGTCAAATAAATAAATAAATCATAGCTCTCCGGTTTTGTTTGAGAAAAATCAATGGATTTCTCAGCTCTGAAAAGATGAAGGGTGTCGATCTTCCGAGAGGCACCTTCCTACTGCCCAGGTTGTTGGGAGTTCCTGGCTCCTGGCTTCAGCTTGGCCCAGCCCTAGTCATTGTGGTCATCTGGAGTGTCAATCAGCATATAGAAGATCTTGCTTTCTCTCTCTCCCTCCCACACCCCTCACGCTACCTTTCAAATAAAAAAAAAAACTTTTTTGAAAAGTGGCGATGTTGAATGTTAGGGGCTGATGTCCTTCTAAGAGGCAGTTGGGACACAGACACACACAGGGGAAGGACAATGAGGACCCAAGGAGGAGGCGCCATCTGCAAGCCTGGGAGAGCAGCTACCGATGAAGTCCACCTGCCCTCCGTCTCCAACTTCAGCCTCCACAGCAGTGAGAAAGACATTTTTCTGGCTTACATCACCCAGGCCCTGGTATTTTGTGATGGCGGCTGGAGCGATCTCACACAGAATGTTCTGCTTCTCCAGGGACAAGCCCACCCCCCTCCTGCTGGGGCTGGGGGTGGAGTGGAAGGGCAGAAAGATACCCGGGGACCTGGTGGTGGGGGCTGGGGTCACTGCTCTTCCTGCTATGGCTGGCAGCCTGCTGTCACAGGGGCTGGGAACATCCGGGCTCCATGTCTTTGGGGTGCACACTCTTGCAGGATGAAGACAGCTCTGCCACTGAGAAGTGGGGATGGAAGACAGGATAAGGGGTGGCTTTCCTGATTAAAAAGCTTAACCGACACGTCTCACTGTTGGCAAGGCAATGCCCTCTTGCCTGGTGTCTGGAGTTCCCGGGGTCTTGCATCTCTGTGGTGGTGACAGAGGGGAAGTGATTCCTGCTGTGGAAGGCTTTTGAGCTCAAGGTTCGCATCGTGGTCACCACTCAAGAATCTTCCGGCATCTTCCAGAACGTGCTGATGCCTTTGTCTCCTGGCACTCCACTGCCATTCTCTTTGATCTCCGTGACTTTGTGCCCATTACTCTCTTATTCCTTTAAATTTTTATTTATTAGAGAGGGAGGGGGAGAGAGAGAGAGAGAGAGAGAGAGAGAGAGAGAGACTTCCATCTGCTGGTTTAATCCTCAAAATGCCTGCAGTAGCTGGGGTTAGGCTAGGAACTCCATCCAGGTCTCCCAGGTGGGTAGCAGGTGCCCCATTACCTGAGTCAGGGTCTGCGTTAGCAAGAAGCTGGAGTCAGAAGCCAGAGGCAGGACTCAAACCCAGGCACTGTGATATGGAATGCAGGCGTCTCAACCAGTAGGCTAAACGCCAGCCCCTCTGTATTCTTGGACTGTAATCCTAATAAGGTTTTCAGGAAGGAGCTCGGATGAGGCAAGTGTTCTCTCTTTCATGCATCACTAGCCTTGGTTTTTAATGTGGCTCCAGCTTAGGCTGGGACCCCATAGTGAGAGACAAGCACGCAGGGGCAAGTGGTGTATTTGGAGGTGATGCCAGCAGTGCCTGGAGAAGGCAGAGAGCTAAGACGTGGTGGCAGAGGAGCAGTGTAGGACAGGCCAACCAGCTGGGCGCTCTAAGTCCATCCCACCTCAGATATCCAGAGAGAGCTCTGAGGCACTCCTCAAGGGTCAGGGGAGCTGGGGTGTTTGCCCCAATCCTCTGGCTGCAAACCCCATGCCTCCATTGCTTGATGGCTACTCCCATGTGGTCACTATTTCCTCACATTTCCCATTCTCCTGCCCTTGCCTGGACACAGAGACATCTTCCAGTCGAGAGTCACAGGTGTGTGTGATAAGAATTTCCAGTGCAAGAACATTCGAGCGAGGCGCTGGCACACCTGCTGGGTGTCCCAATGAGTCACTTTGCAATGCTTCCATGATTTCCTGTATCCTCAATGGCTGGGTGAGAAATCACATCAGGTGTCATGAGATCATCAAAGAAAATGCTGGAGACGGAACTAAGCATGAGCTCTCAAGGACTGGGCCAAGCCCTGGAAAAGATGCAATTGAACAACTCTCCTGAGGTCCCTGGGGGGGAGTCGGGGGTTACCATGGTGTAGGGAGGGGTCAGAGCTGGAAGGAGCCAAGGGGAGATGGCACAGTGAGGGAGCTCACCCAGCTGTGTGAGCCATCCTCAGCCAGGCAGCTGGGAGAAGGTGTGAGTCCTGGGAATTCAAAACAAGAGGTCTGATGGCAGGGGAAGCTGGTTCTGAGCACAGGGTGGGGTCAGGTGTGTCTTTGACATCACCGCTCAGCTAATCAGACCAAGTCGTCACTTCTTTCCCTTCCGTTGATTCTGGGCTTCCCCATCAATCACCTGTTTCTTGTGTGCACCTGCTGATGCTTCATTCCTCAATGGGTGGTGACTCCAGGGGCGTGGTGACCACTCATGATCCAGGGCTGTGGGTAACTCCAAGGGGGCAGGAGTTGGAAGGTTCTCCATTGGATAACTCATCTTCTCTGCTTCAGTGCAGAGAAGCCAGGAGATTCTTCTACTCTACGTGGGTAGGTACTGGGTCACCTCAAGTCCAGCAGGTGGCTGGATTCACTTGCACAGTCTGCACTTGGTGGGGAAAGCTCAGGCTGGTCCTGTCCACTATGGAGGACCCCAGGAGCAGAGGTCTCCATGCAGCAGCTCAGGGTGGGAGTGAGGGTCCCAAGACACCCAGAGACAGAAGCTGCAAGTTTTCCCATGTCTCAGAAGACTCAGTCGTCCCTTGTGCTGTGTCCCATGGTTGCAAGTGAGTCACTGGAGCCAGCTCAGGTGCATTAGGGGAAGACACAGGAAGAGAGAGACCAAGGGACACATGGCCACCATTGACCTCGTGCCGTGACAGTCACGCTCCTCCAGGGCTTCCCCCTTTTACCTGGAGGGTCTGGCCAGGGAGGTTGTACTCAGGAAGTCTCTTTAGCTCATTTCTGGTCAGACTTGAAGTTTGTGCATGGACTGATTTCCTTTGTTTTTCCTTTGTGCAAACCACTCCATTCCATGCTTTTGCTGATTTCATCGTGAACTTGGTTCACGCTGTGCTTGTTTTAAATCCTCTGCCACTCCTGTAACTAGGCTGCCTGCTGGCAACTCTAGGGAATCTAGATGGTGGACCAGTTCCTACTGTAGCCTAGCCAACATATTGACCAAGAGACCCATGTGTGATATTGGTGGTCTTGCAACCTGCCCAAGGTGGGGCATGGTCCTGCAGGCATTGCTACTTAGAGCTGGCCTCTCAGCAAAGAAGCAAAACAGGCAACTTCAAGGGTGTTACCTTTTTGAACAAATACACAGAAGCTAAAGCAATAAAGAAATCCTAATAAAAACAAATGCAAATGTGATGAAAAGGGACAGGAAGCAAAGCCTTGTTGCACAGTGCAGGAGCAAGCTTTTATAGCTTGCTGGCCTTGGGAACCAGACGTGAGCTGGCCAAGTACAAGATGTATTGTGGATTCAAGGAACACATATTATTTTCCTATTCTAAAACAGTCAATTTAAATATACACTGTCAGATGATTGCAGCTGACAACAGTCTCCCAGGTGAGGCTAGCTCTTCAAATGCCTAGACTGAATGTTTATGGCAAAAAGCAAGGCTAGAGAAGGGTGTGCAACATACAGGGCAGAATCTTCTCCAATTCAAGCCAAGACGAAAAGGATGGGAATGGTATTGCCACTTGGTTCACACGCAATGAAACCCCAGAGGGTGCTGCATTCACAGGGAGCTGTACAATGCAGGAGAGACTGCATAGAAGACACTTAGCGCCCTTTGTGGACCTCTGATGGACGGGCCAGAAAGACTGCACAAATTGGATAAACCGTTTCGTTCAGTGCTGCTGAAACTTCTACAGCTTCTGTTCCTGAATGAGCTGGCCCTTGGAAGGCTGATAAGCACTGGACACATCCTACTTCCTAGCTGGTTCACATCTTATGAGATCACTGTCCCAAGCACCTTAAGAGTTGGCCATGCGACAACCACAGAGGAGAAAGTGGAGGTTGGGAAGGTGTCAACAACCTGCGTGTGCATGGGTTTGGAGCCAGAGAGGCCTGGGAACGGACCTTGCTTTTTGGAAGCCTCGTCTGGTGCTCTCGTTGGTCTGCCAGCTCCTGCATCTTGTTTCGTGGGTGTCTGCGGCCAGGGAGCCAGGCTGGCATGGAGGGAGCTGTGTTTGGTGGCCCTTTCATGTGCACAGCTCTCCACCTGCTCTGTGCTACACCAAAGGGCACGAGCCACAGGGAGGAGTGATGAGCTAATGAATTACGCTTCTGTTTTCATTTTCTACTTTTCCTATCCCAACCTTTTCCTATTGTAAAGAGGGAAAGTGGATTCATCTGGCCTTCAGGTGAGATGGCCAGCCAGGATGCCATGGACCATGCCTTCCATTGGGATGGATTGCAAAAGTCTGCAATTCACTTCCAGGAGACAGGTCTGGCAGGGCTGTGGTTGGGCTTCTTCCTTTGTTTTTGTTTAAAAGATTAATTTATTTATTTGAAAGTCGGAGTTACACAGAGAGAGAAGGAGAGGGAGAGAGAGAGAGAGAGAGAGAGAGAGAGAGAGAGAGAGGTCTTCCATCTGCTGGTTCACTCCCCAGTTGGCTGCAATGGCCAGATAATCCGAAGCCAGGAGCCAGTAGCTTCTTCTGGGTCTCCCACACGGGTGCAGGGGCCCAAGGACTTGGGCCATCTTCTACTGCTTTCCCAGGCTGTAGAGAGCTGGATTAGAAGTGGAGCAGCCAGGTCTCAAACCAGTGCCCATATGGGATGCTGGCGCTGCAGGTGGTGGCTTTACCCGCTACACCACAGTGCTGGCCCCTTTGTCTGGGTTTCTAATGCTTCAAGGGGAGATGGGACTTGGTTTAAGAGTAAGAGAGCATCCATGCATACGTCCCACGGACTCAAAAACAGTCCTTTCAGGAAAGTGAGCTTGAGAAACCAGGAAGTAAACCTTGTGTTTGTCCTGGGCCTTGAGTGAGCCCTCAAAACCCCAGAGTCAGGCCAGTGGCAGGTGCGGGCTCCGAGCCTATCGTAGGTGGTGTCGAGTGCTATGACAGTTTCAGAGATGAAAAAGTAGATGGGTCCAGTGCAACTGAACAGAGCATGTGCTGAAAGATGCAACAAGGGCTGCAACTAGCTAAGTACAGAGCCCTAGAGCCCTAGAGGCTAAAACACAGAGGCAGAGCAGCTGCATAGAGAGACCCAACGTACAACCAGTAGGAATGGTAGGGAGGAGTGTGCTGGGGCTATTACACAACTCGACCATGGCTGGAGGTGGCCCAAGCTGAAGACATGTGTGAGTCTTCCATCTGAAATATCGCTCTGAGTCCTGACCAAATAACACTAAATTCACCCAAAACACAACCCTGGGGAGCTGCGGGGCCTGGGTATTCTGAATCAACAAAAGCCTTAGCTCTTTTTTAAAATTTATTCATTTATTTATTGGAAAGTCAGAGTAACACAGAGATAGAAGGAGAGGCAGAGAGAGAGAGAGAGGTCTTCCATTTGCTGGTTCACTCCCCAGTTGGCCAATACGGCCAGAGCTGCACCAATCTGAAGCCAGGAGCCAGGAGCTTCTTCCAGGTATCCCATGTGGGTGCACCCATATGTATGAGATGCCAGCACTGCAGGTGGCAGCTTAAGCTGCTACGCCACATTGCCAGCCCCCAGAAGCCTTAGTTCTAAGACCTGTATATTTTATTGCTTTTAACCCTTGGCCAAGTCCTCAGCCCTTGTAGTTCCAACTCTCACCTGTTTATATAGTGAACTCCAGTTTTATAATTCCAGCCCAAACACATTTGTCCAACTTGGTTAACCTTTACTAGGATCTCTCAAAGGTAGCCTCAAATCCAGCACCCTCAGTAACTTCCCATCCTAAGGGGAGAGCCCTCTATGACACACACAGCCTGGTCTTATCTGCTGCTCTGCCCCTGTCCTCTTCGAGCCTTGCTGGGAGCTCCTTCTCGTGCCCGCAGTGTCCCTTGGCACCTGCGCAACAGGAATTCACCTGACGTCAGTGCAGGCACCGAGTCTCCAGGGAAGGCGTCCCTTGGCCCTGGCTCAGGTCCTGCTTCCCTGCCTGCTGCTTTCTCAGAATAGAGTCTGCTTCGTTCACGCCACTATGACTTTGTGGTTACATGCAACACACTTGAGTGCCTCCTTCCTTTGCCAACATGGATTCAAACCACGTGCTGCTAGAGAGTAACCACAGCCATGTTGTACCCTGACAACACTGGCCTCCTGGAGCTGCAAGCACCAGTCGGGCTCCAATGTCTTGTCCTGCACATCGCTGCCCTAGGTTTGGGTGATCATCTCTGCCATTCAGCTCAAAGGATGACTTGCCAAGCAGAGGTGGATCTGGACTTCCTAAAACTAGTCTGTATCTGGGGCTGGTGCTGTGGTGCAGTGGGTTAAAGCCCTGGCCTACAGCTCTCCAGCATCCCATGTGGGTGCTGGTTTGAGTCCTGGCTGCTCCACTTCTGATCCAGCTCTCTGCTTTGGCCTGGGAAAGCAGTAGAAGATGGCCCAAATCCTTGGGCCCCTACACCCGCGTGGGAGACTTGGAAGAAACTCCTGGGATCCTGGCTTCAGATTGGCTCAGCTCTGGCCATTGCGGCCATCTGGGGAGTGAACCAGCAGATGGAAGACCTCTCTCTCTCTCTCTCTCTCTCTGTAACTCTGTCTTTCAAAAAAACAAAACAAAACAAAACAAAAAACCAAAAACCTAGTCTGTATCTGTTGCAGGTGTGTCACCCAGTTGGGCATGTGGTGGGCTCACTCCTGGCCCAGCAGATGTCTTCCTGGGGACCTCACTCTGTCTCATGCTTGGCTGCTGAGTCTGCCAGCAGGAGGCATGTCCTTCTCCATTCCAATCCCTCAAGGGCCTGCCAATGGCTTTGATTTTCCTGGGGCAAGGATCCCTGACTTGAATTAACCGCACATGTGTGATGATTCAGTGGCAAAGAGGAAGTTGGGTCTCAGCACTTGGGAAATGAAGGAGAGGTTGCCACACTGAATATCACGGGAAGCTGCCATGGGCTGGCTGTGTTCCCCCAATCCCTAGGGATTCTGGGGCACACTTGAGGGCGATGCCTGCAACCCACAGAGCGGCGCAAACCTCCCTTAAGTGGGAGAGGAAGTCCCTTGGAGAGAGGGGCTTCACTGCAGCTGACTTTGCTTCCTCAGCCCTCAGAGGCATGTGTGGGAGCTAAGCCCCTAAGTATCCAATGTCTGTGCTTCCCTCACCTGCTGAAGCTTAATCCTTCTTGCGGGAGCATTAGGAGGTGGGGCCCTTGGCAGGTGGGTGGGTTTGGATGAGGCTGTGAGGGGGCTGGAGGAAAGGCAGCAGATGTGAGCACTCTCCTTGCCCTGTGAGGACAAAGGGAGAAGACTGCTCACTAATCCACCCCTTCCAAGAGCTTCTCCAGAAACTGACCCTGCTGGCGCCCCGTCTTGGACCTCCAGCATCCACAGCTGTGGGTATGGGAGTTTGCCGCTGAAGCCACCCAGTCTATGGCATCTCAGCACAGCAGCCCTGCTGTGACTACACCCATACCTCTCAGTCTGTCTCCAGCCTCCCAGGTGTCTCCCCTGCATGTGCACGGCTCAGCCCGTGGCACCAACACCCACATCTTGAGCGATCGGCAGTGGAAGGCCATCTGCCATTGGAGACCAGGCTACAGCTTGAGCAGCAGTGTTAACTGGGATTTTCTTGTTCTTTTGCTTTTACGTGCATTTTATTCTTAGGTCACCTATATGAAAGTGTTTTTTTCCCTTAAAATCAGTGCCTCCAATTCCAAATAAATCAGGTTTAAAATAGATGAAGAGCTCAAGAGAACATTAGTCTCCTGTCTCATAAGTCCTGGTGTTGGGTGAATGACGGGGGACGGCAAGTCAGGATGAACAGTGACAGATTCAGTCATTGCAAAGGCTGTTGGCATTTTGCCATGTCTAAATCATCCTTAAAGAAAATTGGCAGTGGGGGTCACACCACCCGAAATGCCCCCATGGCATCTCCTACTGTGCTCCTGTCCCCCAGTTCCTTGGGAACAGCTGTTTAAAGACCCCCTCTGCCCTCACCACCATAGCTCACTCCCAAATGGAGACATCCCACTTCCCTTCCACAGAGACCCACATACCTCATGCACCTGCCCTTCCCAGAGGACGTGTTACTGGCTCCAAGAGGATGACCCTGCAATACTGCTCTTTTTTCTACATACTGCTCTTCCTGTATCTAGGAAGAGGAAGTTTGTCTCTCAAGTGTGATTTGATGCCACGTGGATGCAACACATAGTCAGACTCCCCTGGAACCTGCCACACTAGTTGCCCCGTGTTGGCTCAGATGGATGGAGTTCAAGCCCTGGAGAAGGCACTGCCATCTGCTCCGAGGGCCTCTGCACATGCTCGCCCACCTCGCACCCCTGAGTGCCCCCTGGTTGGAAGCAGAATACAAAAACACAAGCAAGCCTCCATCCTTTACTTTGTTACATCCACTAATGAAGTGCTGATGGGCAGCTAAGAAGCGGCTGATTTAGAATGACTGCAAAATCAAAGGCAGGAAATCCCTTTCACTGGGCTCAAAAGACTGAAAAGAACTTGTTAGGGTGCCTGACCTCTTGGAGCTGTTACCAGGAAACCAACAAAGCACACAGCAGTGCTGTTTGGTGGCTCCTTGGGGGTGTGCACTTGTTCTGTGGTCTATCAGCAGGTGCTCCTGGCCCCGAGGGGGCAGGCTGGGGTTGCTCTGGAATTGCACCTGGACGTGCATTTGGGGGTCCCAAATGAGATGCTGGATTGGAAAAGGCAGATGTCTACCTGGACATGAGTGTTCCTGTGCCAAGTGCTGCTCCCTGCTCTCTGGGTGGATAGGAGGAGCTCCAGGTGAATGAGACCAGTTGCAAATTAGGCTCTGCAGGTGCACCATGAGCATGGCTTCTGCCCAGCTGAGAGAGGGTACCTTGATTCCTGCAAAGTTACACTGTTGCAGGTGGCCAGCAGCAGGAGCTCCCACTGCAGCTCACACAGGTCAGGCAGGGCGGGGGGACCAAGTCCAACCATTGTAGTTCCTGAAACTTTGGAGATGACATTCTGAGGATCTGCTGGGCATTTTCAACCCTGTGCACACCCGATCAGCAGAGATCTTGATGTGGTGAGGGTGTCCCCAGCCCAGCAGATTGTGGACTGGAGGGGCCACTGGGCCACTTGCTATTCCAAGAGTTGATTTGCACAGAGAACTCAAGGTTAAGTTCATCTCCACAAACCTCAAAGTTAAGTTCAGCCCCTCTTCCCGCTTCACCTCCTCTCCCTCCTTTCCCTGGCCTTGCACTCTGAGCTCCTTCAGTGGGAGCTGTGAGCACAGGAACAGACAGTGCCTGCCCAGCAGTGTGGGCTTCTCAGCTGATGGTCAGAAGGCTAGCCATTCAGTCTGCTCTCCTCATGTTTTAGGTAAACACATTGCCACCCCCAGTCTCATATCTACATCCACCAAGTGCAGATGCTTGGATTGAAAGAATTGTGATCAGTCATGAACAAGGCTGTTTTGCTGGGAAATGTGGCAAAGTCGGTTAATTTGGTTTCCTCTCCCAATAGGAGGCTGAGTTCACCAGGAGAGAGTAATGATGACTCAGTGCCAGCCATCTGCCTGCAGCCCGGCCACAGGAGACATAGTTGGCGATGCTGATTTCCCCAGCATTCCCAGGGGCATGTGGCTTAGCGTAAGGACATTTCTCCAGTCAGCCTGGAAGGTACCTTTCTTTATTTTGGAAAAAGAGTTATGAATTTATTTGAAAGACAGCATTACAGAGAGAGAAAGAGGGAGGGAGGGAGAGAGAGAGAGAGAGATCATCCATCCACGGGTACATGGAGCCTAGAAATCCATCCTGGTCTCCCCAGGTGAGTGGCAGGGGCCCAAGTCCTTATGCCATCATCTGCTGCTTTTCCCAGGTGCATTAGCAGGGAACTAGGTTGGAAGCAGAGCAGGCAGCACTTGAACCAGTGCTCCTATATAGGATGCCGGCTTCACAAGCAGGAGCTTAACCAGCTGTACCACAATGCTGGGCACAGCCTGACAGGTTTTAAACTCATTCCTTTTTTTTTTTTTTTTTTGACAGTTTCTGTCATCTCACATAGTCATTTAAAAAAAAAAACTTTTATTTAATGAATATAAATTTCCAAAGTACAGCTTATGGATTACAATGGCTCCACCCCCCCCCCCCCCCATAACTTCCCTCCCACCCTAAACTCATTCCTTAACAGTTGTGTCACTCTTAGCAAGCTCCATTCCATTTTCTTGCTTTGGTTTCCTTATCAGCAAATAAAAGTCCCTGTGTCATTGTGTCTTTTCTCTCTCTCTCTCTTTTTTAAAAGATTTATTTATTTGTTTGAAAGGCAGTTACACAGAGAGAAAGGGAGGAGAGAGAGAGAGAGAGAGAGAGAGAGAGAGAGAGAGAGAGAGATTCCCTCTGCTGGTTCACTCCCCAAATGGCTGCTAATGGCTGGAACTGGGCCAGACTGAAGCCAGGAACCTGGAGCTCCATCCAGGTCTCCCACTTGGGTGGCAGGGGTCCAAGCACTTGAACCATCTTCAGCTGCCTTCCCAGGTGCATTAACAGGGAGCTGGATTGGAAGTGGAGCAGCGGGGACTCAAACTGGTACCCATATGGGATGCCGGTGTCTCAGGAAGTGGCTTAACCTGCCGCACCCCAAGGCCTGCCTCTGTCATAGGGTCTTAGAGAGTACAGAACAACTAGTGTATGCAGGTCTTTGGAACAGTACCTAGGGCACAGTACTGAGTATGTGGGTGACCTGCTCCTCTGAGCTAAGTACCCCAGAGGTTTAAGATAATGGCCACTGGACGCTCAGGGATTCTGGGCTCAGGAGTTCAGGCAGAGCCCAGCTAGGGGATTCCTTCCCTCATCAGCGGTATGCAGCCAGCAGGTGTGAGCTGCTCTGGAGGCCTGATTTGGCTTCCCCGAGACATGCAGTACCTGGGCCAAAATGACACGGAGACTGAGACCACCGGTGGGCAACACACGGGTGGCCTCGCCATGTGGCCTAGGCTTCCCCACAGGGTGGGCACCTCGGGGGGACTGGGGCTTCTCACACTGCAGCTCGGGACTCCAGGGAGCGGGCATCGTGGTGACTACACACACGCTGCAGGACTCGGAGGAAGCACAGCCTCAGACGCCACACAGAATCCCCTCTGCTGCACTCTGCTGTGACAGCCAAGGCACCCAGGGCCTCCCAGAGGCCAGGAAATTCCACCCCAATGGACAAGGCCACACAGCAGGAGCGCGTGTGAGGTGGGACATTTCACTGTGGCCACGCAGCTGAGCAGACCAAAAATGTGCTGAGAATCTGAGAGTTCTCCGTGCTAACCATCCATTGATTTCCCTCCTGAGACCTACCCCTCTCCCCCCAGAAGACTGGGTAGGTATGTGGTTGCAGCTAATCTACGCAATTCTCCTTTCTTCTTGCCATAGGAAGTGTACTTTTTTTTCTTTTGCATTTCAAAATATTTAAAGCTCTAGGAGATAATCACCACTAGGACTCACTCTTCCCTCTTCTCTTTTGCATTGAGAGATCTGAGAAGGAGCTGTGGGTAAGAGGGACAAGACAGCACCACAGAGCCGGGGTGTGTGTATGGGGGAGGTCACAGTTTCTGTGTTTGGTTCTTGGTGTTGAAAGTCTGAGGATCTAGGGAAGTTTTTGGCACAATACCATCAGGGTGGGTGCCCAGCACGACGTATTTGTCAAAACCCATGGCACTTCGCAGCAAACAGTGGATGTTAACCTACACAAATAAACAGTGGTTAGGATGGCAGGATGGCCTGCAGGTTAAGACAAATGAGTGGAACTGTATCAGAAAGCTATGAAGCTACTCACTGAAAAAAGTAAACAGAGAGTGCTGACCTAGGTAACTCTATGAATGAGTGAGTGCTTCAGAGCTAAAGGCAAAAGAGGCCGCATGCTGTGGTATAAAGTGTAAAGCTGCCACCTGCTGTGCGGCATATGGGCCATATGGGCGCCGGTTCGAATTCCAGCTGCTCCACTTCTGATTCGGCTCTCTGCTGTGGCCTGGGAAAGTAGTGGAGGATGGCCCAGACACTTGGGCCCCTGCACCCATGTGGGAGACCAGGAAGAAGCTCCTGGCTCCTGGCCTCAGATCGACGCAGCTCCAGCTGTTGCAGCCAATTGGGGAGTGAACTAGCGGACAGAAGACCTGTGTGTGTGTGTGTGTGTGTGTAACTTTCTCTCTGACTTTCAAACAAACAGGTAAATCTTTAAAAAAAAAAAAAAAAAGCTGAACCTGGGCATTGCCCTCTGGCTGATACAGTTACTTCCCGTGAAGATACTGGTTAGCAATTCTGAAATCACTACCCATGTATGTTGGAATTGAACGATGAAATGAATGGGCATCTTCCTCATTGCTGGGAGTGTCACAGAAAAGCAAGAGAAGGTAGCTACAATTAATAACACACGCGGATAGATTAGTATTGGAGGCACAGGTGTGGGTTCCTGTTAGTCCTGATACAGATACAGGGGAATACACAAGGGGGCTTTAAAAGGCTCATAAAATATGCACAAGATGAAAAAAATCAACTAGGTATGGATTGCATTTTTGCATCAAAATAAATTTATCTTTTAATTCCATTTCCCACGAACTCTTTGAGGCACCCTCGTGTTGCTGTATATAACTATATATGATGAATGACATGAACAATTTCTACAAGCAGAATTATCAACAAACGTGACCTCAGACACACTTGCTTCCTGGGTCTGTCACCAGGACAGCCTAGTGTCCATGGCGCCCCAGTAAACAGCAGGCCCACCCAGCATCCCTGTTTGGCTTCCTAACACCATTCTCCAATACAAGGAAGCAGGGGATCCACAGGAAAACAGCTGCTTCCAGGACTCGGGCAGTAACTATGAAGGCTGAGCCTGCAGGAGCAGCTCCTATAGACAAATCTGTATGCAAACACTGCACACTCCAGAAGAGAAGGCGTGCTCCCTGTTCCTTGTGTGTGGGCTGTGCAGCAACTTCCTGTGACAGAGGACAGCAGGAGAGGAGGGACGAAGAATGACTTTCCAGTGCAGGAAACTGACAGACACGGCTTCAGCCGAGAGATGGAGCTCAGCCGAGAGACCGAACTCAACATCATCAGCAGAGAGTCAGGCATACCCTGGATGGGATCCGGTGCAAATGGCATTATACCCCGTATTCTTCCACCTGCAGGGCTATCTAACTCTAATCACGATAAAAACCATCAGACACCGAGAGGAGCTCTAAGAGACACAATACTCATTGCAAGGGAAGCCTGGCTGGGACCCTGGAATAGAGAATGGCCATTCATTCAAAGCAGAGGCAAGCTGAGTCAAGTAGAGTCTAGCTGGTGATGATGGCTATTAATTCATCACTGTTATTCATGTTGACCTGAGCCATGTTTTGAGATGCCCACCGAAGGGGAACCTGGGTGAGGGGTACCCAGGAGCTCCATCTTTATATTTCTGCTAAATCTCAACCTCTTCTAAATGAATCATTCTATTAAAAGAAGTTGGAGTGTGGGATGGGACATGGGGAGAGGCCAGGAGCTGTGACAGCAGGTGCTCCACCCACGATGAGCTGGAGGGCAGGTGGTGGAGCCTGGCTTGGAAAAGGGCCCCCTGGTTCGTATTCAGTGCTGAGCTGAACTTGGTCAGTGCTGATACTATTTTTTTTTCTTTCTGAGTATCAGATTTTTTTCCCTAGGTCTATCATGCCTGTCTTGCTGGTGGCTGTGACAGACCCCAGCAGCACTAACGCTGCCTTACTGCTTCGTGTCAGACACTGCATCACCACTCTCGTTGCCTGTTCTCACTCCCTCCTCTCCACACCACCATAAAGGAGGTGCCATGGTTCATTCTGTTGTGTTTTCAGCAACGCATTGAGGAATTTTTCAGACATATAGACAACTTCAAAGAACATACAGTGAACATCTGTATACCCTCCACCTCGGCTTACCATTAGCATTTTGCTATGGTTACTATGTATCCACCCATCAATTCCTCCCTCCTTTACTCCCTCTCTCTCTTTCTCAGAGTTACAGAGAGAGGCAGAGGCAGAGAGAAAGATCTTCCATCCGCTGGTTCACTCCCCAAATGGCTGCATGGCCAGAACGGAGCCAATTCGACCTGAAGTCAGGAGCCAAGAGCCTCTCCTGAGTCTCCCACAGGGCCCAAGCACTTGAGCCATCTTCCACTGCTTTCCCAGGTCATAGCAGAGAGCTAGATCAGAAGAGGAGCAGCAGGGACTCGAACTGGTGCCCAAATAGGATGCCGGCACTGCAGATAGTGACTTTTCCCACTATGCCACAGTGCCGGTTCCAAGCTTGTTTCTTAAGAAGCAAGTAGAAGAAGTGGTAGAGTAGGTTGAGCAGCCACTTGCAGCACAGGCATTCCATATGGGCACCGGTTTGTGTCCCGGTTGTTCCCTTTCTATCCAGCTCCATGTTAATAGCCTGGGAAAGCAGTGGAAGATAGCTCAAGTGCTTGGGCCCCTGCACCCACGTGGGAGAACTGGAAGAAGCTCCTGGCTCCTGGCTTTGGATCGGCACAGCTCTGGCTATTGTAGCCATTTGGGGAGTGAACCAGCAGATGGAAGACCTCTCTGT
This sequence comes from Lepus europaeus, assembly GCF_033115175.1. Taxonomy (NCBI): domain Eukaryota; kingdom Metazoa; phylum Chordata; class Mammalia; order Lagomorpha; family Leporidae; genus Lepus; species Lepus europaeus. Next base: position 76,805,103 of record NC_084836.1, read on the forward strand.
CTCTCTTCCTCTCTCTGTAACACTATCAAATAAATAAATCTTTTAAAAATGAAGCAAGTGCAAAGACTAGCAAAGATGTAACTTAAAAAATAAAAAAAGAAAAGAGTGTTATCTATTAGACTGGGAAGTTAGGGGTAGATCTAAATGCTGGCAGGATTGGGGGACATGTGGTCCCTGGGTTATATAAGTCCTGTGAAATTTTTTCAGAGCCTGCCAAGGCATCCACAGGCAGGGCTGGAAATTCAATCTATGGCAGGCCACTTTTCAGGTTGATTATTTTTTAAAAAAATATTTATTTATTTGAGGGGTGAGTCGGAGAGAGAGAGAATATCTTCCATTTTCTGGTTCACTCCCCAAAAGGCCGCAAAGGCCAGAGCTGGGCCGATGTGAAGCCAGAAGCCAGGAGCTTCTTCCGGGTCTCCCACGTGGGTGCAGGGGTCCGAGCACTTGAGCCATCTTCCACAGCTTTCCCAGGTCACAGCAGAGAGCTGGATTGGAAGAGGAGCAGCCAAGGCTTGAACCAGCGCCCATATAGGATACCAGCATTGCAGGCAGCAGCTTTACTTGCTAGGCCACGGCGCTGGCCCCAGGCTGATCATTTTGTGTGACCCCCATTTCAGTGTGTGAATAGTCAATTATGTCCTGTGCATAAGGTGTGGTAGCAGGTAGTCACAAGGTATCCCGGACACAAAGAAATGCTCAGGGTATTGGTGATAAAAGGGCAGATTTTATCTACCCAGAGAATAATACATAACACGTGGGAAGAAGACCCAGAAGGAAACAGCTTAGCCTCTTAAACAGGGCTGCTTTTGAAGGTTTTCCCCTGTTGTTTGTTCTTTAGTTTATCAGGCAGTCCAAATCTTCAATGGTGGGAAACAGAATAATTCCCCAGTGACACTGCAGGGGGCCCTGTTTTCCTAATGAATGTCAGGCTGAGGATTCAATTCTCTTTTCAAGGTGTGAGCACCCTGGGCAGGGCTGGGGGCATGGGGGGAGGGGGGTGGTCTTCCCATTGCTCAGAAGAGAGAGTCTAAGTTTGGTGGGGCGCCCAATGCAAGTCTCCATCCTTTGAGACTCCAGGGCTGTTCCCAGAGGGTTTGACTGGAGAGAGCATGTTTTGATCCCATGTCTTTTTTGGGTCCCCCCCCCCAACCGTGGTGCCTGTAGCATGGGACCCAGTCACATCCCAGGAGGAGGGGCCAGGGGCCAGGTCCATGTCTTTGTCGGGATGGATGTCCCGAGTCCGGCCTGGCCACATCCTCCCTGGCTACAGAACTGCATTTCCTGCTGCTCTGGTCTGCACTCTGCCGACCGCACCCAGAGCTTTATGACACAATTGTCCGTGGCCTCTGTAGCTCCTCCATGAGGACACAGCCTGCTAACTCCCACATCCTGGGTCCTGGGGTTTATCTTCTTCCTTGGCAGACAGGTCCAGACCCAAGCTGTGACCTCTGACCCTTGACCCTCTTGCCCAGGAGGTCTCCCGTAAATGACACCACATACTCAGGCTGAACTTGGAAACAGAAGCCATCACAAGCCCGTGTGGGAGCCACGGCGACTTTTTCAGCAGAGCTGCACCCTCGGGCGTCTCATAGACTTTGCCACTTCTCCTGAGAACTGCACCCTTTGTTTTGCAGTGTGTTGGTTTGTTCATTTTCCACGGCAATCACGTCCATGGCTATTCACCCAGTGCCACATTTAAAAACACACAGATTCTATTTTTACCTCTGCCATATTGCTGTCTGTGATATATCTGCACGCTTGTCAATGGCCACCCCCTCCCTTTTAAAGTCCAATTTCACAGCTGCAGCAGACAATGGCTGGTAGTGGGCCCTGCCGTGGAGGGACAAGGAGGTGTCCTCTGGTCTCCCAGCAGGCCTTGCACGGTGGCCCTGGGACACCTCCTCCCCCACCTGGCTCTTAGGCATCTATTTGGCCCCTTTCAGATCCTGCTGTCCCCAGGGGGCAGAGGGAGGGGTGTGTCTCTAGAATACAGTGTTGCTATGGTAACCCAAGCCTTGCAAACCCGTGGGGAGTCATCCTCATCTCTGCGTTACAGAGGTGCAGTGTGGCCAGGATTCGTGGGCAACCCCTCCCCTTGACACCTGCTCTTGGGACTCTGAGTACCTGCCTCCATCTTCCAGTATAGATAGATACATACATGCATACGTACATACATACATAAAGGGGTTCTCCCAGGAGATTCATGCTGGAATCTAGGCAAGTAACTCAGCTAAGAGCAGATCAGGGAGGACTTGGATTTTGCAAAATAAACAAATAGGCAGCATGTGTATCATTTGCATTTGTGCAACTTTGCAAAACGATGTTGTGTCATCTGAATGCAGTTAAAAAATATAAAACGTTACTCCTCTGGATGGCCCCCTTCTCCAGATGTGCCTCCAGTTCCGGATCTTGGGTATTTAACAGGAAACATGAGCACTGGGGGAAGGCACAGCCCAGAACTGGGGGCTAAGGGGCTGTGTCCCCGGCATCTCTGGCTGAGTTTTTCCTGAAGTCTGCCGGTCCTTGATGTCTCAGGTGGGAAATTACACACGGCTCTGGGGGAAGGAAGAGGCCATTCAGAAAATAGAGCACTGCAACATCTGGTGAGTGGCAAAATAGAGCTGTCCTCCTGGGAGGCTCTGTGAAGCATTGGAGATAAACAGAAATAAAACAGGAGTGCGGGAGTTCAAGGCAGTCTGCTTCATGGCCCCAGCCCCCTCTCATCTGCAGAGGACACCTTTCGAGGCCACCGCCAGGTGCCTGCAACTGAGGACCGCACCTTACTTACAGGTGCACTGTGTGTATTTACACACACACACACACACAACTATGATCAAATTTAATTTATAAATTAGGTACAGCAGAAGATCAACAACAGTAACTAATAATAAAATAGAACAGTTACTGTGAGAAGTAAACATTTGGCTCATTTTCAAAGTATGGTGTTTAGCTTTGAGTAGACAACTAGCTAGCTTAACAGCTTGCAGAGGTGTGGAAAGTTGTAAGTACTTAAGGCTAGCCTAATAGCTAGGTTTTCATGCACGCAGACAGCTAAGAGGCAAACAGGATGCTGGGCACGGCCAAAACAGCCGGGAAGACCATGACCCCACAGTCCTCAGCCCGTGAGGAACTGGGGGAAGACCCTGCATGCTAGGAAGTAAATCTCTTGCTGGGAACCAGGTGTGCTGGCCCACCAGGCACCTGATTTTGCTGCACTTCCTGAGTCTAAGTCCATCTGTTGAAGGGCCAGGTGAGGCTCTTTCTCAGAGTTACAAGGACAGACTGCAATAAAGGTGACAGAGGTGGTGCAGCATAAATCAGGGGACTCCCTCTGTGAAGTCTTGGTCCAGGCTCAATGCTGACAAGGACACATTTCCTGCTCACATCTTGCCCTCACACACTGCACGCCTTTTCCATCTCACACACCGTGGTCAGAACCTTATCAGTTTGAGATGCACCAGTGAAAGTAACACAAACGTCTTCCTTGTTTACAATTTCACAGGTGGAAGATCCATTCTCAACATAGACCTTAGGAACCCCATCCTTTATCAGGATAACATTGACCTTTTCCATGTACTTTATATGGCTTCTCTCTGGCATGTCTGAATTGCCAGCATCAGGGTTCATGTTGGGGTCACAGGTAAGTTAGCATAAGGGGTCACCAGGACAACAGCACTGTGATGTTGTTAGCTGATAACTCAGGCAGCCTGCAGAGTGGCTGCTGTGGGTGGATGGAGTATACAGCGTGGACATAATGGACAGAGGGATGCTTCCTGTCCCAGCGGGACGAAGGCTCTCAGTGCCAGCCAACAGAATAGAATGTAAAGCCCATAGTTGCATTAAATCTGGAATCTTCCAGTTAACATGTTCTGACACGGTTGACCATGGGTAGCGGGAGTGGTGGGGATGGAAACTGTTGAAAAAAGGATCTGTGGTGCACAGTTTTCTCCTTCTCTACCCTCTACTCTTGGCAAGAAGAAAGCATAGCTGACTCCCCATGTGTTCACGAATCATAGACACAGCCTGCACTCAGGCCCACAGCCAGGTGTTAAGTAAGGGTGGGAGTGTCTCCTCCTGTGTTTGGAAGGCTTCGTGTCAGCAGGGAGATGGGGGCTGGATGCTCAGCTTTGCTCCCCTCTGAGATCACCAGAAGCAGGCAAGGCTTGAAAACTGCTGAGTCAGGCAGCCAGGCTGCTGCTGAGGCTGCCTTGTGCTCAGCCAGTGTCTGGGAGACCTCAGCACGGGCTCTGCTTTCTGCTGAGTCACTGTACAGTCTGCTCCCATGGGCAGTAAAGAAGCTGGTAGATCCCCAGGGCTCTCCAAGGTGCCTTCCAACAACCATGGATGAGACTCCACTGTATGGCAGATGGCGCCACTGACAGACAAGCCCACTGGGAGAAAAAAATGTTGGTGATAAAACTCATGGACAATGGGCTGATAGTCTTAATATAAGAAGAGCATCGACAAGTCAATAAGATGGAAAAGCCTATTAAAAACACGTAAAGAACCAGCAATTTATAGAGGAAACAAGGAAAGTAATAAGAAATTAACAGATGTAAAGATATTTAACACTCTGGTGATCAATGAAATGCAAATCCAAAAGTGAGAAGTTGTCTTTTTTTATCTATCAGATGGTTGAAAATTGATCCCTGAGCCCAGTTAGGAAAGACATGTTGTTAGTGGGAACAGAAAATAGATACAGAAATCTGGAACACAATTAACAGTGTCTAAATACATGTGTATATGGATAATCATAGAAGCAGTGGGATCTCACTCATGAAAATGCCTGTTCTTGCCATCACTGGCTGCTTCAGTCTTGTTCCTTCTTCTAGAGGAGAAATCCCTTACCCAGGGGTCTTTGAAGAACAGCTATGGGGAGAGGTGGGAGTCACAGCCTGCAGAGCCCACGGTGGCAACCTGGTTGCCAGTGGGCACCAGTAAGATGAGTCCTAGATGATACAACACACAGACCCGAGACCTCAGGAGCAGGGCTGTTGCCATGGCACGTATGAATTCTGCTGTCTTGGAAAGCACGGGGCACAACCTGACCTGCCATGTAGACCTGCCTGGCAAATCATCCTGGGTTCCAAGGCTCCTGAGCGAGCTCAAACCTCTGGCAGTGTTTCTCAGCTCTCCTGGGCTGCTGCATTTGCAGCTGTGACCAGTGCAGCTGCTCTGAGCTATCTTGCACAGCTCTGTTTGTGGACAGTCATGGCCTTCAATTTCTCAAAGCTCTCAGTGTACAAAGAGACAGATGTTTACGTTCCTAAGCATCTCACGCTTGCATGCAGAGCTGGCCGTGTCTTTGCCATCTCATCCCCACTGGGTGTGTGGCGGTGTCTCAGTGCTTTGCCCTTGCTCTCCCCTCCTGGTGGTGCCTCTGTGCTTCTCAGTCCTTCATGGTCTCCCTTTGTGATTTAACTATTCAAGTCTATGTCTTGTTGCTGACACACGTGTGTCAACCCCGCCAGCAGCACCCTAATCCACAGAGGAAGCTTTTCCTACAGCTGGGCTCAGGGCCTGGCTCTTGAGTCTGGGAGCCTGTACATGATCTCAAAACCCTGAATGTCCCAGGTGCTGGCACTGTCGGGTGCAGAGAGGAAGGGGAATTGCGATTCCACTCGCCTGTGTCCCTAAGCAGTTCTGTGTCTGCAACAGCAGCTGACACTGTCTCTGCAGGAAGTATCCTCACCTGTTCACTGAAGAGATGGACTTGGGCTCAGGAGGTGCAGTGAAAGCCAGACACTATCATGAGTCTTGCAAGAAGTGTCTGATAAGCAGGTGTACCCAGAGCAGTTGCAGCAACAATCTAAGTCTTGGCATGCAGGTCCCTCCCCCGGTCCATCTGATTGGCTGAGTACTTTGGGGCATATGACCTTCTTGTACATCGCCTAAGTTACAAAGTTACCTTCCTCCTTCCTTCTCTGAACTTTAATTTCCTCTTGTGAGTGGGTTTCTCCATAACATCTTGTTTGCCCAGTGAGTTTTGCCACATTTGCAAGTCAGCTGAGTAATTTTGCTTTCTGTGTTGAAAAATGGACCTCTAGGTATTTTCTTACAGGCTCTGCTCCCAGAAGCTATCTGTATACCTCTCTCTCTCACCCACCCTCCCTGATAATAAAATGATTTGTGCAAAAACCCATGTTATAGTCCCTTCTCCCTGCTGGCGGCCTGCCACAGTCAGCCTGGGAAGTCACTGCACGCTGTGATGGCCCCGCGGTATGTGGGTGCCTACTGCACAATGTGTAGGCACAGATGGCGGTCAGCTTCCCATCTCTGGCATATTTATTTGGTGTTGACATGGCAAAGCTGTTGAACGCAAGCAGAGCTTGAGTGAGGTGCCAGTGCCTTTCTCTCTGCTCCTCACTTTTCTTCTGTTTCCCTCCCTCCCTCCCTCCTGTCCTTTTTTCTCTTTTGCTGTCATGATCAAAGGTGCTGTCAGTCTCTGAGGGCTCCTGATGTCAAAGGCACTGCTGTTGAGTCCCTTGCTCAGGAACTTCCATGCAGATCTTCTCCATGCCGAGGGAAGCAGCAGGAGCCATCGTGGACGCCCCAGGGACACCTGCCTTGCTCATGGGAAGCCGTGTGGCATGAGCAGGGCGTGCCTGCGTGCACGAGTAGGGAAGTGAGCATAGTAGTAGCAACTGATGTTCCTTGCAGATTCTATGCATGGCCATTCAGCTGAGTACCCACCATGCCACTCAAGGGCTATCTGCACCCTGCTCCAACGGAGCCACCCATGTGTTGATCTTAGATGGAGAACAGCTTTGCACTCCCTTAGGGGCTGCTGTGCAGTTGCTTTAGTCACTAAGATCACCAGGCTCAGCTTCTCCAACCACATGACAGGTGTGAGGTGCCCCATCTCAGAGGCTCTGGTGAGCATGTGTGTGTGTGTGTGTGCGTGTGAGCTCTAGACAGCAGGGGAAGTCCTGGGGTCAGTGGCTGCCTTTCTCCTGAGGATCACCATGCCCTCAAGGACGACATCCTCCTGGCTCTCAGGGCCCAGCATTTGCAACGCCCGTTGAGGTTTCGGAGAGTGTCGAAAGCTAGGCCGGCCTCTGGCTTGCCAAGCTCTGGAGTCCGGGGCTGCAGGATCAGGGATGGTTTGCATCTGGAAGGTGGGGAACTCTGACAGAGCCCAGGAGTGTGGGCTTGGAGAATGTGTGGTGCGCATGCTGCAGGAGCATGGTCACCCTGGCTACAGTCACACTCTGCTCCCTGGGGCTTCTGCTGACTGTCTGTTCCCACACCTGTGTCTTCAGTGGCTGGAGCAGAAAATACAAAGGCACAGAAACCACAGGCTTCGTAACCCCTACTCATGGAGTCAAAACTTGCATCATCAGACTTTCCTATGACTTTGACTGAAAGGAAATTCCACTGGGGGTCCAGGCTGTCCATGCCTCTCCCTCCTCCGGTAAATGATGGCTGCTCCTCCTTTCTCTTGGAGGGGGAGGCGAGGCCAGCTGCCAGCTACCACCCCCAGGACACAGTTACACCAGGAAGATACTTGCTGAGGTGAAGAATGGAATTGCCAGGGCTGAGGGCTGCAGAGCAGAGTTTTCCTCCAGACTCCCAAGTTCACGGCAGCAGGTGCAGCTGTGGTCCACCCCAAAGCACTTTTACCCAAGGACACCGGGTGCTGATTTGCTCTGATGACTGCCAGCAGCCACCTCGCTCAGCTCGGCTACCCGGCTCATCATACCTGGGGACCATTCTGCTCTCGGAAAAGATTTGACACCAGGCTGTGCAACAACCACATGAATAAAAGATTTAACGATACTGCCTCAGCCAGGAGAGCTTCCTCTTCATATATAAATATATTTTTATGGACACTGTGCTGTCCAGGATGAGTGATCGTTACCACGGGGATCACTTGAGTCTCTAACATCCCATTTACAACGTCACCGGGGTCCTGCTCCAGGACACTGTTGGAGACTGCTGACGAGGTGTTCCCTCATTTAGGGATCCTTCATCCTTGGTTTGCAATGTGACAGGAGGCTGGGTGTCTCCTTTACGCCAAGGCAATGCATTTTGTTCCTGTTGAGAGTTGATGGGGATGGACATTTTTAAAATCGGAGACCAAACCAGAGCCAGTCCTCGTGTCAAGGTGTCACATTTTTCAGCGGCTGAAAGATGCACTAGGGGAAAAGCCTTCTCCAGTGTAGGGGAAATGCCACTTCCTGCTGAGGACATCAGCCTGGAGACTGCAGATGACAAATCCAGGGGGAGACAGGTGATTCTCAACACCTGAGCACCAGGCTCCACCCAAACCAGCTACACGCAAGCTTCTAGGGACGGGACCCCCGATCAACAGTCTCTCCTCCAGGTCTTTCATTATGCAAAACAGGCATGGAACCACCGTTCTCACAGACACGGGGTAATGCAGGCTACCTATTGGGAGAGTCTGGAACCTTGTGCTTTTAAGGGATTTATTTATAACATCACGTATTCTCCTTTCAATGTCCAGAGGACTGGTGATGAGCAATTACCTCTGTTGCCTCTTTGTCTCCTGGTTAGCCAGACCTACAGGTTCATTCATCTTTTCAAATTTTACTGGTTTTTTTTTTTTTCTTCAAGTCTTTCAAAGAACAGGCATTTGTGTTGTTGACTTGTTTACTCTTTTGCTCTTTTAAACACCATTGTTCTCTAATTTTAGTTATGTCCTTAATTTTGTTTCAATTGTTCTTATTTTTCTAGTTTCCTAAGGTAGACATTTAGGTTATGGATTCTAAGTCTTCTATCTTTTCTTTCTTTCTTTCTTTTCTTTCTTTTTTTTTTTTTTTTGACAGGCAGAGTGGACAGTGAGAGAGAGAGAGAAACAGAGAGGAAGGTCTTACTTTTGCCGTTGGTTCACCCTCCAATGGCCGCTGAGGCTGGCGCGCTGTGGCCGGCGCACCACACTGATCCAATAGCAGGAGCCAGGTGCTTCTCCTGGTCTCCCATGGGGTGCAGGGCCCAAGGACTTGGGCCATCCTCCACTGCACTCCCTGGCCACAGCAGAGAGCTGGCCTGGAAGAGGGGCAACAGGGACAGAATCTGGCGCCCCCACTGGGACTAGAACCCAGTGTGCCGGCACCGCAAGGCGGAGGATTAGCCTAGTGAGCCGCGGCGCCGGCCTTCTTTCTTTTCTAAAATATGCATTTAATGCCATAATCTTTCATCTAAGTACTGCTTTAGCTATGTCCTCCAAAGTTGAAGTTATATCTTCATTTCACTTCATTAGCTTTATTTTAGTGGAAAATATTTAAAATCTTTCCATGAGATTTATTCTTTGACCCATGAACTATTGAGAATTAACTTTTTAAGTTCCAAATATTTGGGAAGCTCCAGGTTTCTCTCTGTTTTTGATTTCTATCTTGATTCTTTTGTGGTCTATCACATCCTTTGGATTGCTTTATTTGAAAACATCTTTTCAGGGTTGTTTTGCAACTCAGAATTTGGTCTATGTCGGAGAGCTGTCTCACACGCACTCGAGAAGAACGTGCACTCTACTGTTGTTGGATGAAACACTGTTTTAATGTCAGTTGGATCAGGTTGATTGATCCATGCTGTTCAGATCAGCTGTATCTTTGCTGATTTCCTGTCTGTTTGATCTATCAGTCACTGCTGAGGGGTATAGAACTCTCTAATGATCATTGCATCTCTTTTAGTTTGGTTCTGTTGACTAGTCTGTATTTTCTTGACTTTTGCCATGCTTTTTGACAGACGTAAGATATAGGGTAGTTGGTACTGGGTTGATAGTGTGAGAATTTATGTTCCTTGGGTCCAGAAGCCTATCTTTATGGTAGATTTAATTGGCAGCAGCTTCTAATTCCTCTGACATCCTTATTTTTGTGTATGCTCTTGGCTTTGGGGCTCCGCTCTGTCTGCCCCTCAGTTAGAGTATAGGACTATCAGCTCTGCAGTGTAGATTCACAGTGTGTACACTGGAGGTTCACTCACATGTATTAGAGCACAGGGTAGGAAGATGTTGGATCTGCTGGCCAAGTCTCATTCTTTGGATTTTCAATGGCCTTGGCGTATGCTCCAGGAAGAGACAGGACTTGAGAACTCTCTGTCTATTCTCCAGAGTAGAGTTTTCCCCTCTTAAGGGGGGTTGGTGTCGTGGTGCAGTGGGTTAAGCTGATACTTGCAATGCTGGCATTCTATATCAAATGCAGATTCCAGTCCTAGCTGCTCTAGTTCCAATCCAGCTACCTGCTAATGTGCCTGGGAAAGCAGTGGAGGATGACCCAAGAGCTTAGGCCCCTACACCCAGAACCTGATGGAGTTCAGAGCTCCTGGCTTTGAACAGGACCAGACCATTGTGGCCATCTGGGGAGTGTACCAGTGGATATACTGGTGAGTCTTTCTATTCCCCCCTTTCTCTGTCTCTCTGCCTTTCAAATAAATAAAAATAAACCTTTGGGGGAAAATATTCAAAGATCACTGTGTTTCAGATAAGAATAGAAGGAAGTGATGGGTTAGCAGCAATCACATCAACAAAGAGGCTCAGGATCAACTGGTATACGGGTTACTATAATATGCATAAGGAAGGTGCAAACTCAGAAATCCAGTATTTCAGCAGAATTGACTTCATGCCTTCTATAAATGGCCACTTGTCCAGAGAACATGCCAGACTGGGGTTAGCCAGGGGCTGAGCCAGTTCACTTGAACCTCTGTAGAGTAATGCACTTATCATGCAACACACCAGTGACTTAAATGGCAAAGTACAACAAGGGTTCCCAGGGCTGTGCTTAGAGAGCAACAAATGGGAGGCCTGTTGGACAGCAGCCAAAGCTTTAGGGTGGCTGTCTTGGTTGAGGCAGCTTCTGCTCCTCCCCCACCCTACCCCACCCCCAACACAGAGCATCAGCTACAGATATTTGAAGGAATATGCTAACCTAGCTTATTTTTTAAAATCAGTTCAAATACACAATAGTCTCATTTGGTCCTCTCAACATCACGCTGTTTGCTTTGCCTATTGAAGACTTTTAGGGCTCGGAATCCTTCTCTGTTCATCAGCGTGTTCATCATTATGGCTATGCTTGCCAGTGTGCACTGGATAAGTCTGATAGCTTTGCCGTGGACATGCCCTGCCCTCTTCCTTCAAGGTAATTCAGCCCTCCAAGGTTTTGTCCATTTGATATTTTTTTTTTTCTTGTGAATAAAGAAAGTTGTTTGGTCATTGCTCAGTTTCCTGCGAGGATGATACAACAAATGTATCATGTGGATCATTTTCTTCTCAGCCTTGGGCGTGCAGCTGGGGCAGGTGGCCTATAGCCAAAGGTGTTGCTGCAGAATTTCCCCTCCTCCAGCACTCTTCTGGCCAACCAGTGAGGCTGCCTGGCTGCGGAGCCTACAGTCTCACATTAATCCATCAAGGGAAGGTCACGTGTGACTGTGACAGAGTGGGGACCCCTATAGGCTCCTGTGAAAAGCCCCCAGATAGCAGCCAGCACCGAGGATCCAACAAGGCAGTGAAGACACTTCCAGGTGTTCAGCCAGCCCAGCTTGGAACCCTCTCCGCCCAACCCACAGGGGCCAGGAGGGTGAGGCTGGCAGTAACTGGATTGGAGTCCCTAATAAAACTCTGACATTCCCCAAGAAACAAGGAGCAAATGTTGCATCTGTAACGCTTTTTCTGTACGTCCAATGAGAAAGACCCAGGCCGTGAAGTCTGCAGCGAGCAATACAAGGTCACCCTGAAGGAGGCTCCCCTCCTCCCAAAGGCTCTTGGGGAAGCTGTCTCTGAAGACTGGGGGCTGAATGCCTTTTGAGTTGCTGTACTTTCAAGTCCATGTGTAAACTCTCAGAGCTCCCATTCCTTCACATGCAGAACTTGACAATGGCCCTGCCTCTTGCGAAGTCTGAAGCTGGGAGCTCGGTGCCATCTCTTCTCCTCCCCCTCCATGCCGCCCAGCTGTCTGGTCCTCAATCTGCTTTTACACAGGAATGCTAAGCTGGGCCCTGTTTCATGGGTCAAGGATACAGCATGTCCTTGTCGCTGTCTAGGACAATACCTTCCTTTTACAACAGGATAAATAAGATTATGAAAAAACTATGGGGGCTGGTGCTGTGGCATGGTAGGCTAAGCCTCCACCTCCATCATCAACATCCAGTATGGGCATCAGTTCAAGTTCTGGCTGCTCTTCTTCTGATCCAGCTCTCTGCTATGACCTGGGAAAGCAGTAGAAGAGGACCCAAGTCCTTGGACCCCTGCACCTGCATGGGAGACCTGGAAGAAGCTCCTGGCTCCTGGCTTTGGATTGGCCCAGCTTGGGCTGTTGTGGCCATTTGGGGAGTGAACCAGTGCATGGAAGACCTCTCTCTCTCTCTTTCTCTCTCTCTCTCTCTCTCTCCCTCTCCCTCTCCCTCTCCCTCTCTCTTTGCCTCTGCCTCTCTGTAACTCTGCCTTCCAAATAAAATAAATAATCTTAAAAAAACCCCTGTAGTCAGTACCAGTTGCACTGTTGTCTTAATCTGTCTCCCATTGTTATAACAAAACACCGGATACCAGGTAATTTATAAAGCAGAGAGTTTTGTTTAAATCATGGTCGTGGAGACTCAGAAGTGGGAAGCCTGGTGCTGGAGGCTCTTTAGCATCTGATGAGGACTTCCTGCTGGGTCGTAATGTAGAGAAGGCATGGTTGGTGAGACACAGCAAGCGTGCGAGCTCAGCTCTCTCCTGCTGTTCTTATAAAGTCACTGAATGCCATCCCGGAGGCTCTAGTCTCATGACCTCACAGGATCCTAATCGTCTCCCAAAGACCTCCCCTTCAAATACTATCAACATCACTTTGGGGATTGAATTTCCAACCCGTGAGCCTCGGGTGGGGAAAAATTCAAAGCACAGCAACCGTGATGCTACAGGGACGCAACTGCCTTTATCTGAAAGACACATTAAAAATAAGTGCAATGGGTGGACGAGGTTCCCACGTGGTGCTGTTGTGCCCAAATTGTTGGATCCCCAAATGCCGCCAGAGACTCGAACACACCGAAATGCAAAAGCAAGGTTTATTTTGGAAGTACAAGCCACGGCAGGGACCCCGTCTAACCAACCATGCAGCGGAGGGCAGAGGAAAGCCCCAAGCCAGTGCTCGGGAGCCTCTTTTAAAGCAGGGTTACATCATCGAGGGGTGCGGGGTAACAGTGGATTGACTAGGGTCACCTCTAGTATTTCCTGATGGAACACGGTTGTTCTTGATTGGTTCGGACCCAGGGGATTTCCTTATATGGTGAACGCTAACGAACTGTTCTGTTGTAAGTTCGGTTTCCCCAGAGTGACGCTGCTTTTACGGGAAGTTGGGCCTGCCTCCCCAAATGGAGGCAGTTTTTCAAAATGCAGTTACTCTGGCCCTTCAGTGCGTGGGTGCATGTGTGGTTGTGTGTGTGCATGGATGTGTGTGTGTGTAAGATGCATGCAAATGCACATCACACAGATGCCACAGAGCGATCTTTGAACGGGAATGTATGAATGTAGAAGTGGGGAAAGGCAGAGGATAGAGAAAGGCAGGCAGACCTGCGGACAGAGCAGTGCCTTGGCTCCACCAAGCCTCATCTCTGTGTTTCCTTCAGTTGCCTGGTGGTCCCTTGCCACCTCTTCCCCATTGGTAGAAGGAAGCAGCCATGGAGCTGGCATTGTGGCGCAATGGGTTAAGCCACCACCTTGCAACACCAGCATCCCATATGAGTACCAGTTCGAGTCCCAACTGCTCCACTTCCAATCCAGCTCCCTGCTAACGCGCCTGGGAAAGCAGTGGAAGATGGCTCAAGTGCTTGGGCCCCTGCACCCACATGGGAGACCAGGAGGAAGCTCCTGGCTCCTTGGCTTGGCCTGACCCAGCCCTGGCTGTTGCAGTTATCAGGGGAGTAAATCAACAGATAGAAGATAACTCTGTCTCTGTCTCTGTCTCTCTCTCTCTCTCTGCAACTTTGCCATTCAGATAATTAAACATTTTAAAAAGGAAAGAGAAAAGCAGTCTGTAGCAGAAAGTACTTTTTAGGCTGGGGGAACCGGTAACGAGAGTACGCTCTGAACTCTGCCCCATACCCTTCACTTTTCCAGGCCATAGCCAGTGCTGACTGTGTCTTGGTTCTCTTGTCACCTCTTAGATGCTGAGGAACGAAAGGGCCTCGGTGAACACCCAGCCAGGAATGTGCTGCCTGCCCTCATGCTCCCCTCACCACTGCGGCCCTGGAAGAGAAGGTGCTTGACACCAACACTGCCCGACAGACATACGGCCAAGTGGCCCTGGGTCGCCAGCCTGCAGGGCACACCTGGCCCCAGCCCCAGCCAGATCGGGACCTCGGGGGCCAGGTTCAGCTGAGATCGCCATGAGTGAGGCCTCGGGCACAACACAGCTGTTCTAACATCGAAACATCAGCCTCCCTCAAGCCCTCCTGGAAGTTTCTGGTCACAGGCGGCTTCAAACCAGAGCTTCCCCCCATACACCTGGAGGGTAAACCAGACTCTGCAGATCCTCCCCGTGAGCTCAGTCTTAAGTGTTTGAGGGTCGGTGGAGAGAAACCAGTGCCCTGTTTCCCTATGTATGGTTCAAAGGCTCTCTCTGTAGTTGCTCTAATTAAAGATGCACTCATTCTGGAAGATGCCTTGATCAGTTGATTACAAGAATCTGATATCTAAAATTTAAAAAAAAAAAGTTCAAGCCCCTCAAAACCCAAAACAACAACAAGAAATAAGAGCACTGGGCGAGAGAGGAGAGGAGGGGACTCTTCCAGAAAGCAGAAAGGCAAAGATCACCATGGCTATTTTCAGAGTGTGAAATATTCCATTAGCTTCATCAGCCTGATGCATGGGGTAGGCCTATTTTTATGCAGAATGTCTTTTTCCAGCTTCAAAAGATGCGAGGGAAATAAAAAGATAATGAACCTACAGCTGGGGGCGTTGTGGGTTGGCAGAGTCACCACTCCCTAGCTCGGAGGGACCTCATTTGCTGAGGGGTCAGAAAGAACCTGGCAGGAGGAGGAGGAGGAAGGGCAGGGGCCCCCCAGAGTGCCCACGAGGGCCTGGGGCTCGGACACTCAGAGAGGCTGCTGGACCGACCTTCCCAGGACACGGGACATCCAGGTGGCTGTCGGGTTTGGGGGCTATGAGGCAGCCATTACCCAGCGGCCCCCAAACCCTGCCTGGGGCTCTGTGTGGCTTTGCTTTGCAGGGAGGCCCACCTGGAAGCTCGGATGGGGGGCTGCTGCTACTGGTCCCCAGAAATCAACTCTGACACTGCTCCTTCTGCTGAATCCCTATACTTGGGTCCTGGGGTGTTGAACATGCACAGGGCCACTGATGACTTGGTGTGTCCTGGGGTGGGGTGGGGGGTGGGGGGCTTTCGGTTCTTCCAAGTTACAGTCCCCAGAGTCAGAGATGAGCGGTGGAGGACGTCCAGCCCGTGTACTGTGTAAGGCTTGGGAAATCACTCAGTTTGGCCTTGCAGTGCAGGTTGGACTGGAAATTCAATACGTCCCCAGCTGGCTAATTTGTCACTTGAGAATTTTGTAGGACCTGAAGATGATATAACTATCCAAAAGGCCCTGGGCAGGAAAAAAAAAAAAAAAAAAAACTTCCCACCCCGGGAGATGACAAGTGTGTGTGTGTGTGTGTGTGTGGTGGTCAGAGCTGGGGGCAAAAACGCATGGTGATGCTTGGCGAAGACCCTCACCTGCTCAGCACCACGGACCCCGGCTTAGAACGGCGTTGGCGCAAGAGCAATACTGAGGCTCAGACAGAAGCCATGTAGGCAGAAAGGCACTCTGACAACACAGAGACAGCTCACGGGAGGGCTGCTTCATGAAGGCTGGAATCCCACCCAGCACCGGGCTTGTGTGTCCTGAGTCCCTGAGGAACATAGCCATGGTGGGGTGGGTGGGGGCAGGGGGGACACATGTGGCTCCTGCTGGTGACAAAGCCACAAACACTAAGGTTTATTGCTTGCATTCCAACCTCGGGTTTGTGAAAACGATCAGGCGATGTCTCTACCACCAGGCACTTGGATGTCCTCAGGAATGGAGTGGACCCCTTGGGTGGGGTGGAGGTGGGAAGGGGTCCTTTGTCTGGGGGCAGGAGGAGGAAGTGTAGGATGTCAGGAGCCTGTCTCAGGGGCAGCACTGTGGGTGATCTGAGGGTCTGTGTCCTGCCAGAAGAGGCCAGGGCGCAGGAGACTGTGGAAAACCTCATCAGCCCCAGACTGCAGGGAGGACCACCAAGCAGGTGCACTAGAGGTCCCTGTGCTCTCTGCCCCCCACCCCACCTAAGGGATTCAGCCAGCTGGGTCGGGGTGGGTGCAGCCGCAGGGGCAGGGGAGGCGGGGTAGAAGACCAGAGGCAGAACCTGGGATCGCAAGACCTGGGTCAAGTCTGGGTGTCATCTGTCACAAACTTAGGGAGTTTACGTGGGCTGGGGATCCATCTGATTGATTCTCAGAGTCCTGGCCGTATGCCAGAGGCACACACTCCTGGGCTCAGTGTGGGGGTGTCGGGTCAGGAGCTTTGGCAGGGGCGAGCTGTTAGGTGGACCAGCAGATAGCAAGCAGCCAGGAAGCTGCCTAAGCCATGTGAGCTGCCAGTGCCTTGCAGAATGCGAATCAACAGCACAAATCAGTGGTTATTGCGACCATTAGTCCTCATTTGTTTAGCGCAATAGGCTGCAAAGGCCGCCTTTGAAATGCAAAGTAGCTAGTGGTGAGGTAACAGAGGCACAGACAAGCTAAGCTACATTAATGTTATCTGACAACTTAATTTTTTTTTTCTTAACTTTCTCCTGACCCGGGGTACAAACCACAAGGAGTTTGTTAAGCTTTGTCCATTGCAAATCCTGCCCACAAGTTGTGCAAGTTATGCATAATACATATTCCGAATCGGTGCTGAGCATCCACAGAGGTGAAGCAGATCTTCCTGGCAACCACTGGCATGACTTATATGTAGATCACATTTATGTCGAATGCACAGCCAGACAACTGCCCCCAAAGAATGGCTCGGCCGCCCCATGGATGTGACTCCTTTTTGTGTTCGTTTCATTTTCTGATTACACTTTTACATCTCATTTTTTCTTGAGGATTTATTTATTTATTTAAAGATTTATTTTATTTATTTGAAAGTCAGAGTTACACAGAGAGAGAAGAAGAGACAGAGAGAGAGATAGAGAGAGGTCTTCCATCTGATGGTTCATTCCCCAATTGGCTGCAACAGCCAGAGCTGTGCCAATCCAAAGCCAGGAGCCAGGAGCTTCTTCTGGGTCTCCCACGCGGGTGCAGGGGCCCAAGGACTTGGGTCATCTTCTACTGCTTTCCCATTCCTTAGCAGAAAGCTGGATCAGAAATGGAGCAGCCAGGACTTGAGCCAGTGCCCATATGGGATGCCAGCACTGCAGGTGGCAGCTTAACCAGCTATGCAACAGCCTTGACCCCTGAGGATTTATTTATTTGAAAGGTGGAGTTACAGAGAAGGAGGGAGGGACAGAGAAGTCCAAGAACAGGTGCTTCTGCTGAGGCTTTTGTGCTGCTTCATGGGCCGTGGGAAAACAGGAGAGCAGGTGCATGTGAGAGGGCACGGCACCCTCCCCACTCTGTGGCTATGGGGTTGTGTCCCCACAGTTCCCCCACCTGTAAAGCCTCTCTCCCGCCTCGTCTCAGAGCCATGGCAGGACCTACGGAACCAGGCTCACAAAGTGCTTAGCATAGGGCATGGTGGCCGGCTCCTGGGGACATGCTCAGGGGACACTGGGAGATGCGTCCTGGTGCCGGGGTGTCCTTGGTCCTGGTGTGTCCACATAGAGGTGTTGCCTGGAGCCTGAGTTCTAGATTCTTAGCATCCACTGTTCATGAGCCCCCAGAGCTGACCCTCTCCAAGCAATGCTTGTGGATGATGAAGCGCGATTATCACGGCATGCTGGGGGCTGAGGGCCACACTTCCAAGTTATGATATACTCAGAGGGGCTGGCACTGTGGTGTAGCAGATAAAGCCACCGCCTGCAGTGCCGGCATCCCATATGGGCACTGGTTCAAGTCCCGGCTGTTCCACTTCCCATCCTACTCTCTGCTAATAGCCTGGGAAAGCAGTGGAAGATGGCCCAAGTGCTTGGGGCCCCGTACCCATGTTGGAGACCTGGAAGAAGCTCCTGGCTCCTAGCTTTGGATGGGCTCAGCTTTGGCCGTTGCAGCCAACTGGGGAGAGAACCAGCGGATGGAAGACCTCTCCCCCCACCCCATCTCTCTCTGCCTCTCCTCTCTCTGTGTAACTCTTTCAAATAAAATAAATAAATCTTAGAAACAGAGCTAAAATTGACTCTGCTTTAAGCTGTTTCCTGTAGCTATAAAACAGAGTCCCATGGAGGTTGGTGAAAGATGGTGCCACGATCAGTTTTAAGTCCAGCTGCCAGTGCCATCCTCCAGCCTCCTGGTTGGGAGCTGCATGTCCCGAGTGACACATGCACACACACTCCCTTCTCCTCTGCTCTGTACAAGGACACCAGGGTGTGTCAGTGGGGCCAGCACCATAGTTGCTATGAGACATGGGATTCCCATCTTGGCTCCGAAGGGTGAAAATCTGTCCAGAAATTAAAGTCACTACCTCTGGATGCTTTTCAGCCAGGGTCAGAGGGTTCCTTTCTTTTTTTTTTTTAAGATTTTTTTTTTTTATTTGAAAGATAGAGTTAGAGGCCGGTGCCTCAATAGGCTAATCCTCCGCCTTGCGGCGCCGGCACACCGGGTTCTAGTCCCAGTTGGGGCACCGGATTCTGTCCCAGTTGCCCCTCTTCCAGGCCAGCTCTCTGCTGTGGCCCGGGTGTGCAGTGGAGGATGGCCCAAGTCCTTGGGCCCTGCACCCCATGGGAGGCCAGGATAAGCACCTGGCTCCCGGCTTCGGATCAGCATGGTGCGCCGGCCACAGCATGCTAGCTGCAGCAGCCATTGGAGGGTGAACCAACGGCAAAGGAAGACCTTTCTCTCTGTCTCTCTCTCTCTTTCACTGTCCACTCTGCCTGTCAAAAAAAAAAAAAAAAAAAGAAAGAGAGAAAGAGTTAGAGAGAGAGAGAGAGAAAGAAGGAGAGATCTTCCATCCACTGGTTCACTCCCCAAATATGGCTGCCAAAAGATGGGGCTGTACCAGGAGCCAGGAGCTCCATCCAGGTCTCCCACTTGGGTGCAGGGGCCTAGGGCCATCTTCCACTGCTTTCTGGGAGCATTAGCAGGGAGCTGGATTGGAAATGGAGCAGTGGGGACACGAACTGACATCCATATGGGATGCCAGCACTGCAGTCAGTGGCTTAGCCTGTGACCCCACAGCCCCGGCCCCAAGGGCTTCTTTCTAATGAGAACAGGCAGTTGTGAGGGGACAGCAACGCTGGCTGCTGCTTATCCACAGAGCCACCAGGTTCATACAGCAATTCTCAGGCTAACGGTGGCTCTTCAGAAGCTCCTTTGGAGAAGAACGGAGGTTCAGTGAGCTGTGTGCCTGCCAATTCAAGAGGCCAGGGGACCCTGCAGTCAGCAGGTGGCACTCCGCCTTCTACTGCTGATAAAGTCAGGGTCAGCGTTCCACAGTGGTAGGACGGCTGTGGCTCCAGGACATGCACACTGAGCCGTGCAATGACTACACCACAGGCCTGGCTTTGCATTCCCCTGGATCTTCCTCCAGAACCCCTGAGTGACAGTGTCACCCCATCCTTGGGGGCCTAACACTGACAGAAAGTGGGGGTGGGGCGGGGAGGTCTGGCCTGATTCCCTGACAGGTCGGCAGGACAAGGGAGCAGGGTCTTTCTCTGGAGGGGCCTGGGTCTCTGGTGCAGGGACTACAGGAGCTCATCCCGTGCTGACCCCTGGGGATGAAGTGAGAGCTTGCAGGAGGAAAGGCCTCTAGTACAGGTACAGCTGAGACTCAGAGGGGGGCGGCTTGGGGACCAGGCCAGGGAGAC
The DNA here is from genome assembly GCF_033115175.1 of Lepus europaeus. Lineage (NCBI taxonomy): Eukaryota > Metazoa > Chordata > Mammalia > Lagomorpha > Leporidae > Lepus > Lepus europaeus. Next base: position 76,825,012 of record NC_084836.1, read on the forward strand.
TGCGAGAGGTAAGGGACACCATAGGCCCCCTGTGGTGGAGGAGGAGGGGGCATGGCCATGCCTGGACACAGGAACAAGCTATGGGGAGGAGGGGCCACATGAGGGCCATTGTAGGGTCCTTCCTGCAAGCCAGGGCAAGCATAGGAGCCCGTGTGCTGGGCCTGGAGAGGCACAGCAGGAAAGTGAATGCTGGCACAAGGACATGAGCTGGGCCCCTAACTTAACAGATACAGGAAGGGGTGGGCCATGAGGACCTGGAGAATAGCCAGATGATCTGAGAGGGAAGTGGTGATGACAGAGTGGCTGGTGCAGGATGGGGATTCACAGGCAGAGGGTTGGGGGAGGGTGGGGGGCCGGGCCCTGGGGCCAATGTTCTTCCCACAACAGGAATGAAGGCACCTCTCTCAGGCAGTGCCTAGAACGTCCTGAGCACCCCAAGGTTCAGATATGGAAGTGGATCTCAGAGAATCTCTCCCAGGGTTGGTGCCCTGAGGGTCCACCCAGGCCCACCCAGAACAACAGAGAGCAGGTGCAGATGCTGCCTACTTCCTGGGACTGCAGCAGCAGGGAGGAGGGGATGAAGCAGGAACACTCCCACCTCCCTGGAAATGCAAGCACAGAAGTTCCTACATGAGCCAGCAGCAGTGCCTGGTCCTGGGAGGCAGGAGGTCAGGTGCCTCAGGATGTATCACCTCCCACAGACTCCTCAGCTCATCAGCTGATTTGGGGCCATTCCCTTTCTCATGATTGGGCATCCATGCATAATAGATCACACCCTGCTGTGAGCGTAACAATTACCTAACATCAGCTCTCAGGGCCAGAGCAATCAGGCAGTGCAGAAATCAGAGCTGCTTCTGATGGTGCGGTGTGCTGTGGCATCACCCAGGGGGCTGGGTAGGTGATGCTCCGCCTCCTGTGGGCAATGCTCCACAGGAGCTATGACTAGCACCTGTGGCCAGGTGGTCCTCAGTCATGACAGGGACCCAGCCAGGAGGCTCTCTGGAATGAGGATGTGTCACTTTGGTCTGCAAATTCAACATGCAAGTCCCAAAGGGAGGCAAAGACTTCATGCAGCTACAATGACCAGACTCAAATTCTTCAAACTCATCTCAGGAAAGCAGAGGCTTATTTTAGAGCTGAGCTTGGGGACAGGGTCTCTGGCTACCCCATTCTTTTACACATCAGGGTCTCTCAAAGGTGAACTGGATAAGAATGGGGATCCAGACATCCCCACTTGTGTTTTGGATGCCTGAGACGACCGCAAAACACTGCTGTCTGCTCTTGGCTCTTTCTGTGCCTGGAAACCAGTCCGGGACAGCCCAGAAGTTTCTGGGAATTTCTCGGTGATCAAGAAAGAGACTACAAGAGTCCCCCTGTGCTGACGGAGGCAGGGGCAGTGGTGGGTGGGGCGGGAGCAGGGCGCTGTGGGTAGCAATGGAGCAGGGGACTGGCAGCTGGAGGGCAAAGGCAGAATGGGGGTGAGGGGAAGCCCCAGGTTCAGGTTTGTATGAGAAATGCAAAATGAGTGTGGGTGGAGCCGGCAGTGCCAGGGAACCTGCGAGGGGCTTGGAAGATGAACTTACAAATGAATGCCGAAGTGGACGCAAAGCAAACCAAAGGGCCGTCTGGGAGCCACAACCAGGCTGGGGTAGGGGAGGAGCCAGGGCCAGACTCATCCCAGGAGCAGAGCCGACTTTTGCTTGTAAATTCCCCTTTCTGTTTTCCTGGACCCCAGTGCGGGAGCCAATTCTAAAAGTCACCTCTCTCTGCCTGCAGAGTCTGCTGTTCCCCAGTCCCTGGAGAAACCCACAGCCAGGCTGCTTCAGCGTTTACCTCCTAGCTAATTTAGAGGTGTCCCCCACCCCACCCACAGCTCCAGCCTGCAGGCTCAGGAACCCAGCACCATGAGGGCCTCGGGGTCCTCCCTGTCCCAGTTGCACCTGACACTATCGCAAGTGCCGCACTCGGATTGATGTAGGGATCGACCTCGGCAGACACATCCTGCACATGGGCTCCTGAGACCCCTTGCCACTTCAAACACAGTCAGACAGCTGATAGCCCAAGGGCAGGGCACCCTGTCTGAGGCAGGGAAGGACACAGGGACACAGGGAGGGTGATCTTGCTCTTGTGTTTACGGGGGTTTCTTTGGCTCCCGGTCCGGTGTTGGCCACACTCTGTGTCTGGAGTTCACGCGTTCCTGAAGGTGCCAGTCAATGCCAAGGCAAAGCAGGAGCAGTCACCCACAGGATCCTAGAGCATGGCTCCTGCCCTCTGGTGTGCTGGCGTTTACGGTGGAGGTGCTGGTGTTCATGTCAGGAGCGCCCACATGTGGTTGACCCGATGGGTCATGTGTCCCACTGAGCAGTGTTGGCATGGTTGCCTTCCACTGATGGTGGAATCAAATGCTCAGAGGTGCACCTGGCATGGCTCTAGATTCCCCCTGAGCCTCAGCTTACTCATCACCACCTTTCTGAAGCTTGTGTGCTTGGCTGGCTAGCGCCACAGCCCGTGTGAGAAGAGACACCTGAAGTTGACTGTGCTTTATGCTACTTCACCAGCCAAGGATTCAGGGGTTGGTGAAGAGAACAGAGCTTGTGATATCTGTCACTCACACGGTGCACCCAGCCGCACCATGTCTCAGCCCCGTGGCCCCTGGCAGTCACCTGGATGTCAGAACTGCACCCACGGGGGCTTTTCCAAATGTTCCAGAACAACACATATTAACAGAAAAACAAAACAAAACAAAACTATGCATAGATTTCAAAAGCTAAGAGCCAGGAGCTTCTTCCAGGTCTCCAACACGGGTATAGGGGCCCAAGCACTTGGGCCATCTTCTACTGCTTTCCCAGGCCATAGCAGAGAGCAGGATTGGAAGAGGGGCAGCCGGGACTCGAACCAGAGCCCATATGGGATACCAGCGCTTCAGGCCAGGGCTTTAACCGGTTGCGCCACAGCGCCAGCCCCATGTCCTGGATTTTTCTCTTGATTCCTTGTCAGCTGTGTGTGTCTCAATCCCTGTGCACAAATACCCGGTGGGAGGGTCCTAGGAGCGCCCCTTCAGCTGAGCCTCCTCATCTGGCGGGTTCTGTTCAGGAGACTGCCTCGCCAAAGCATTAAACAGCTTTTATACTTGTGGTTTCAATAGTTGAGAAAACACCATTAAGCTGGAGATTTTGCAACAAAATGCCTTCTGGGGGCTGGCACTGTGGCGTAGTAGGCTGAGCCTCTGCCTGTAGCACTGGCATTCCATATAGGTGCTAGTTCAAGTCCTGACTGCTCCACTTCTGACCCAGCTCTCTGCTATGGCCTGGGAAAGCAGTAGAAGATGGCCCAAGTCCTTGGGTCCCTGCACCCACATGGGAGACCTGGAAGAAGCTCCTGGCTTCATACTGGCCCAGCTCTGGCCATTATGGCCATTTGGGGAATGAGCCAGTGAATGGAAGATCTCTCTCTCTGTCTCTCTCTCTTTCCCTCTCTGTCTGTAACTCTACCTCTCAAATAAATACAAATATTTAAAGAAAATCTAAAAAAAAAAAATGCCTTCTGGGCTAATTAATTAGCTGCTACAAATCTAGCAGAACCCCAGACTCAATCGAGTTATCATCCAGATATAACAGACTTCTGATTCTCTACAGATTCGCTGTCCTTTTGTTTGTAAACTACCTAATACGTTGTAATGACATTCATGTTCAAGAATCTACCTTTAATATTTAGCAACATTCAACAGTGCAATGTCAGGGAGTTCCTCCCTTGAAGGGAAATGTGTGCTTTTGGTATTACAAAGTAGCGTCGGGTTGACAGAAGCTAAGATTGGAATTTCAGGACCCTGTGCCTTGCTCAGCATGTATCAGAATTCGAAGACAGTTCCCCAGAGAGAAAAAGGGTCAGGCTCCCAGGCCACCCCCAGTTCAGGAGGCAGGAAACGTCCCAGTGACCCCAACATGGCAGTCACTCCCAATGACACACGTGGATCCCCGAGACCCTGGCTCAAGGCCATCTGTGGCCGGCATGAATCCATGCCAGATCACACTCAGTGATCAACCAAGGTGTTGCTGGCTGAGTGGTCGTCCCAGGCTCTGGCCAGGCTGGGCTCAGCCACCACAGTGGTGGCTACTGGCAGTGGCCAGTAGCTCAGACCCACAGCACACAACCAGGACCTGCACTGAGGGCCTCTGTCTGGAAACAGATGTGCACGACGCAGGTGTACATCTTTACTTATGCATGCGTGCTTTATCCTAAAAGTCCGGGTTGTGTTGCTCATCGCAATCGGAAATGTACAAATTGACAACATCCGCCTGAACACACTGGATCTCAACCCTAGATTCCAAACGTGCAGGCACTGTGTGAACTCTGCCTGTGGCCGAATAATCACCAATTATGGAGACAAGGCATCACCCATAACTGAACAAGCTCTGACTGATACGCTGCAAGGAACAGAATGGACAAGATGGCTTTGTTGTTGTTCATTTGGTTTTAACCAAAACAAGTTAAGACCAGCGACTGCACCGCAGCACCCACTGTGGATAGAACAGATGAGAGATTCGAGTGGATCATTCATATTTATAAGGAATTGTTTAAATGCAGAAGTTGCAAAACAGCTCTCAGAAGCCCAAATCAGCACATTAAATATGCACATGGAGATAGAGATAGAGATGGGGGCAGGGAGAGGGAGAAAGGGAGGGTGGAGTGGGGAGCCATAACCTGGTGACTATCAAGTTGCCATTGCAAATTCTCTGGACGCACCCTGAAATACATCCATTTGGTATAGCAGGGCCACCCCTCGAGCAGTGTATTTCAACCCGTCTGCCTGCAGAACCAGTGCCATCCTTGCGTGAGCCTGGGCTCCTGCAGCCCCAGCTCTCTGCTGGTCATAACTTTCGCTCACAACCCCTGGCTTGGGGAGGCTGAGGTGTTCCCAGTCTTTCCCACTGCCCAGGCTGTCATGGACTTCCAGCTGCCTGCCTCTTATCTAAGTGAGTGTGAGTGCCTGGGGGAGCCTGAGCTCTTGTGCCAGCTCTGAGTTCCCTGGTGCTTAACATGGGCATTGGCTGCATAGAACATCATTCCCAAGACTTGTTGGGGGTCATTACCACCACCACCCGGTGTGCAGGACGAAGGGTGCTCAGTTTTGTGTGACACATAGGTTCTAAGCACGGAACTTTGAAAAGCAACACTCTAATTTGGACAAGACTGGGTAAGGAAAACAGATCTGGGTGAGGCATGGGGTTAGGAAGAGGGACAACTTCTGAGGACACCTAGGGGCTGCTGCTTCAGATGCTTAGGGAAGACCAGATTCAACACCAAGGCAGCTGCTGGCTGTTGGGGACAGGAGGAGGGGGAACTGTCTGGGGATCTTCAGGTGCCTTCCATCCATTTGTCCCCTGGAATATCAATGGTGACCCCAGCCACAGGCCTGATGCATTTGCTCACTCATGAAAGAGATGTTCTGCTTTAAGGTGAGAGGGCTGAGAGCATAGTCCTTCCCCTTCACTGCTTTCTGACTGTTCTCAATGTTCCAAATGGTACAACTCCAAATGCTTCAGCTGTAGTGGACAGGGCAGTCCCCAGGGCTGTGGCGGTCACACAGAGTCTAAAGCAGTGTGATGTCCTCCCTGGCAGGGTGCCCCATGCTATGTCAGTGCCCTGTCTTCCCCATCCCCACCTAGGAGGCAAGAAGGGCCAAGCGACTCACATCTCTCAGGATTAGCTCCACCTGTGACTGCTGACAATCACCTCGCTCCTCTGGCTCTGCATCTCTGAGGTCCCTAGGGGTTATTACTTGCTGCACACAGCCCTGTACAAGCCATGTGCCCAGAGTCCTTGGCAGCCCGATGTAATGCTAGCCATGGCCATCCACTCCCAACTGTGGACACCCAACCGTGACACTGCACTTACACACTACAGGGCTCATCTTCACACACCCCAGGGGGCCACCTCTCTGCACCAGCCACCAAGGCAATTGGCAGGCAGTGGGCACCCGCACTGGGCCAGTGGCTCTGGGTTTGAATGGGGAGTATACGGGGTTGTCCTGCCTCCTCACACCCTTTGTTAGCGCCGGTGGCAGTGCAGAGAGCCAGGTGAAATGTCCATTATTATCAGAAGTAATGAGAATCTAAGTAACAGATAATCCAAACCCCTCCACCAAGCCTTCAGTTTTCAATTGCAAAACTGCTCTCAAAGGAACATATTCTCCTTATATACAAGAAAACAGAGAAACTCAGACTTCTGGTTCTGGTGATGCCAGACAGGTAACCCTTCTGTAGCAGACAGCTACAAAACCTGGAAGAAATATAAAAAAAAAAAAAATCAAAGAGGTCAGGGCATGAGGGATTAGCAGATCAAGGCAAGGGAGAGGGCAAGAGATCTGAGCCAGGCACAAGTGATGTTTGCTGACCCGTAAGAGGTGCTGAGAGGGTGAGTGTTTGGTTACCGTGTGGCAGAGGAGATCCAAGTTGGGAGTGCACAGTCCCCCAGAGAGAAATCCTAAGACACAGCTCCCTCCGTGGGATGGGGCCCTAGAGAGTGAAGCCACAGAGGGAAGGTGAGGTGGCAGAGCAGCCATGTGCGCACTGCAGCCTGGGTCTGCATGGCCTCTGAACCAGAGCAGGAGACGATGTGGTCCAGAACTGTCTGCCCACCCAGCTGAAGAAAGGCGCTGCACCTTCATCTTCAGCTTAGTGCTGTGGGTGCTCCTTCAAAAACCCTGGCTAGCAAGACATCAGCAAGCTCTCAGCTGACAGGCGTGGGAAGAAGGTGAACCAGCAGAAGGCAGACTGATGGGGAAGCAGATGTTGTATGTAACAGGCCCAGACCTCGAAACACTGCTGCTTCCTCTGTTCAAGGAGCAGCAGCAAAGCTTGAAAATCTTGGCAGGAGACTGGTGCATTTACAAAGGGTTGGGGCAGATCTGAGAAGGAAGAAAGAGAGAGAGGCTGGTACTGTGATGCAGCAGGTTAAGCCACTGCTTGCAACCCCAGCATCCTATATCAGAGCAGTTAGACTCCCGGCTGCTCCACTTATGATCCAGCTCCCTGCTAATGCACCTGGGAAGGCGGTAGAAGATGGCACAAGTGCTTGGGTCCTGACACCCATGTGGGAGACCTGGATGAAATTTCAGGCTCTTAGCTTTAGCCTGGCCCAGCCCCTCTGTTGTAAAACAGGGATTGGAAGATCTCTCTCTCTCTCTCTCTCTCTCTCTCTCTCTCTCTCTCCCCCTTTCAAATAAATAAATAAATCTTAATTAGAAAGAAGAAATAGAGAAATTCTGGATCTTACAAATAAAAGCAGCATTCTCTCTTGGTGGATGGGTGCGGTGGTATTTTAGATAGGGGGCACTGCCAGCCGGAAAGTCTAAAGAAGCACGTCTACAAGGGGAAAGACCACAGAGCTACTTCCTGCGACTCAAACAGAACTGCCCACCAGGATGACTGCAGAAAGAGATCCCCCCAGGCTAGAAGATCAAAGGCGCAGAGGAGAATCAAGAGTCAAGTCAGTGAGAAGTGTGGGCTTACACAAACAGATGACATCTGATGGGAAGATCAGCACCAAGGATAGCACCACTCAATCTTGCTCATGAACACAAGCGCCAAGTCCAGCAACATGCAAGGCCAGTGGCCAGTTAGGGGGAACTCAGAAAGCAAAGCTGGCTCAATTTTTTGACAGTCAGTGTAGCTCACCGCGTGAGTGGGTTAAAGGAAACCACCCAGCTCGGGTTTTCATTTGCACAAAACCTTTTGATAAATCCAACATCCACTTATGACTCTAAAATAAGGGATGGACAGAGCCTAAGGGAATGTTGGGAAATTTTCCTTAGATAGAACTAATCAAAGACAGGGCTCCTGTGGAAGCCACAGCTGTGGTGACCTGGACGAGAGACAGGGAGGTATAACAGGGGGATGCTTGGGGGAGGAGCCTGTTCTTCTATCCCGAGGATCCTGGGTCATTCTATTTTTTTACCCAGGTGGTGGTTATGTCGCTGTCTGCTTGAAAATAAAAATGTGTGGATGTCATACCATTTGGTAAATAGTTACAGAAATCGTTTCATGAATCATACCATGCACCTGATGATATACTGCACATTAGGATCATTGTCACAAAGCCCTCATTCTGTGATATTGATATCCCTGTTGTTGAGAAAAAACAGTATAAACATATGGGTATATAATCTCTACATATAGAGTGAATGTGGCAAAAGGTGAAAAATTGTTGTCATAAAGCTAGCAGTACAAATTTATAAAAAAGAAAAGTTGTTTAGCCCAGCTATGATGTTTGTGTACTGTGCTCTCATTTTCAGCTAAGACAGGGTTGAGAATTCTCGTGGCATCAATGGTGTTAAAACCAACCAGCAAAGAAACACAAAGATGCGTGGGAAGGAGAAGACGGCCCTCTGGCTGTCTGTGTTTGTGGTGGTTTTCTTCCAGGCTTCTCCGTCTTGCTGTCACAGCTGCACCACAACAGCTGTCACGCTCGAAGGGTCCTACACTTGTTTAATTGACGATATCAAAGAAATCCTTTCACCGATTTTTTTCCAAGAAAAGATCAGTTATCCTGGCCCAAATTTTGAAGCTACAGCATTGATCCTTTGTTGTAAGGATGCACTGATCAAAAATAATTAAAGAACAATAATTTTCCCTAGGGAAATTGTGAACCAAACTCAAGAACAAAAAACGTGACCACGAATGAGATGAGACTCCAGGGGAAACCAGACAGGAGTGCATGCAGAGAGTTTTTCTCTGTCTGTTGCATGTTCTACTGCACCTGCTGTGGGGTCTGTCCACCGGGGCTGCAGCCAGCCTGCTGTGGGATCCTTCACACATTAAACCACCTGTAGGGGTCAGCTTCCTCCCCACCCACCATTGTCAAGAGAGCAGACTGCTTATCAGTGTACCTGGACTGAAATTTGCAAAATGGGGGCATTATCAGTCCCCATTTCCCCAGATGACTGTAGGATTTAGGCACTACTGTGCACCTACAACACTCTGCATGAGGCCTGGTTCCTATTTAGGGCAACACTCACAGCCATTCTGGCTTCACAGGCGTGGAAGCGTGGGAGGCAGAGGCCCTCACCCTGCACCTGTGTCCTGCCCATCTGTAGCAATGAAGCACAGTTTCTGTCTCGGCAAGGACTCTCCTGGTCATGCCTACATGGCACTGTCCCTGAGGTGAGACTGACCAGGAGGGTTCTGATCTGGCTGACTCAGGTCATGCTACACGAAGGCTGGATGCAGGCTTGCTACGTCACTGGAGCTGGGATTGTATGTGATCACTGGCCTTCAGCACACCCACAGCACAGCACTGATACCCCCTCACTTCCCTGGAGGCCCCTGCATTGCAACAACACAGCGGTGCATCCCCTCACCGGCCAGGCTGCAGCTATCAGACAGGGAGGATGCATTTTTAAAAAGGTTTATTTGAAGGTCAGAGTTATGGGGGGGGGGCAGAGAGAAGGGAGAAATCTTTCATCTGCTGGTTAACACCCCAAGTAGCCACAATAGCCAGAGATATGCCAATCTGAAACCAGCAGCCAGGAGCTTCTCCTGGGTCTCCCACATGAGTGCAGGGGCCCAGGCACTTGGGCCATCCTTTGCTGCTTTCCTAGGAGCATTAGCAGGGTAATATATTGGAAGTGGAGCAGCTGGGACTTGAACCAGAGTCCATACTGGATGCCAGTGCTGCAGGTGCCGGCTAACCTGCTATATCACAATGCCGGCCCCCAAGGAGGATGCTTTGTGACCAGTGGCCATGTTCAGTTTGTACAGAGATGGACCATGTGAACAAGACAGGCATTCGGTCAGAGCCCACTGATTCCATCTGGGAGGGGACTGGGGGTAGATTGAGGACCTGGACAACCCAAGTCCAGGTGAGAATGTGGAGGGAGGCAGAGAGCAGGCTGAGTGAGGATGAGAATCTGCAGGTGGGTGCCTCACTCCCTGTGGCTTAAGCTGCTATACCACAATGCCAGCCCCCAAGGAGGATGCTTTGTGACCAGTGGCCATGTTCAGTTTGCACTCCCTGTGGGAGCCTAAGAAGAGGACTGGGAGGTTTTGCATTTAAAGTTCCTGGCCAAACACACACAAGGAATCTGAGTAATTCCCTCTCCAGCCCTGCATGGGAGACCCAGAAGAAGCTCTGGCTCCTGGCTGAAGATCAGTGCAGCTCTGGCCATTGTGGTCATCTGGGGAGTGAACCAGTGGATGGAAGACTTCTCTCTCTTCTTCTTTTTTTTTTTTTTTTTTTTTTTTGACAGGCAGAGTGGATAGTGAGAGAGAGAGACAGAGAGAAAGGTCTTCCTTCTTGCCGTTGGTTCACCCTCCAATGGCCGTTACAGACGGCGCATCTCGCTGATCCGAAGCCAGGAGCCAGGTGCTTCTCCTGGTCTCCCATGTGGGTGCAGGGCCCAAGGACTTGGGCCATCCTCCACTGCCTTCCTGGGCCATAGCAGAGAGCTGGCCTGGAAGAGGGGCAACCGGGACAGAATTCGGCGCCCCGACCGGGACTAGAACCTGGTGTGCCGGCGCCGCAAGGCAGAGGATTAGCCTGTTAAGCCACGGCGCTGGCCACTTCTCTCTCTTCTTTCTCTCTCTACACCTCTGCCTCTCTGTAACTTTACTTTTTAAATAAATAAATAAATAAATCTTGAAAACAAATCCAGCAAAGCTGCCGTGCAGAGCTGGCACCAGCAGCCCAGGTGGAGACTGGCAAGGGAAATGCTGCCTTCCCTTAGGAGCAGAAACCAGGTCCCTCCTGGGTCCCACAGGGTGCATCTGAGTGACGGGCTCTCACACTGAATCCCACAATGACCTCCCTGGACCTTTGTGGAATTTGCAGAACCCCTTATTTAATAGCAGGAAGAAAGGCCAGCAGGCACGTGACTTCCTATTGGGCCAGCAGGCGTTTGACTTCCTATCTCTCCTCTGCGGACAGCAGCCAAGTTGGGAGGAGTAATAATCATGTTGGTGTGTCTCATTCCCCAGGACTGCTCGGTTCCCTGCTGTGCAGACCGTGCAGGACACTTACATCCTTCCTGGCTGCTATTCCACTGAAAACAAGCTGTCGGGATTGCAGATTTAAAGAAGTGACTCCCTCTTGGGAGATTTGTGATGTCTCAAGCAAGACGCATGGAGCTTTGGAAATGCTGAGGCACCCTCGGGTGGAGGACCAGGCAACACCGAGCAGCAAGCAGAGGTGGCAGTGATGCGGGGGCTGCGGGCTCGGCACCAACGACCTCGTCCCTGAGGGAGGTCACATGGGCGTGAGGTGCAGGTGCACAGGGCTTGGTGCTGCTCCCTCAGCTCCCTACAGTCCTTCCCTTTCTTCATGCTGTGTTCTCCTTCCTGCAGGCTGGCAGCCCTGGGGAATCCCCCTCTTCCTGTGCTGCACCTGCACCCGGGAATGTGGCTGGAGGAACCATGCAGCCTGTGTGCAGCCTTGCTCCGGCGCCTCTCACCCTAATCCTTCTGCACCCCAGCTTCCACCCCCACAGCTCCTCTAGGGGACATCCAAGGGCTTCCTGCCCACCCAGCAACCCCCAGGGCACATGCCCCACACCAAGGGCAGCACCCTCCATGGTCCTCCTGCTTCCTGATCCACAACAGCCTTTATCAGAATCTCTCCCCGCTGCACTGCTGTGTCCTTGCTTCTCTCTGTTGGAGTTTTTTCATCCCAGGCAAATATGCTGCACTTCCTCCTGCTCCAAAACAAACAAACCAACAGGCTCTTGACATCTCATTAACCACCACCCCTCAGGTTCTGTTGACAGCAAAGCTCTTTGCAAGATGGAACTGGATGCACCGCAGCTGGCTGCTCGCCTCCCATGCATGCATTCTGCAAACTTTTTAACTGAAGGCTGCCACACGTCCAGGAAAGGGCACACAGCCCAGGTGCACAGCCCAAGAATTCTGGCAGTGTGCTGCCAGCGGCTGGATCAAGAAAGGGAGCAGCTCCAGTGCCCATGGGTCCCTCTTGTGCTGTACCACAGGACCTGCCACCCTGTCCCAGTGGCATGATTGCTGGGTCCTCCTCACCTCCTCCTTCCGAAACCCGCGCCATGGGGCTGTTGCTTCTTGCACACCCTTGAGGCTGCTGGCCAGTGGGTCTATGTCCCCCTCCAAGGTTAATGCCCAGCTCTTCTCTTATATTCATGTCCTCATCCCTCACATCTCCCGTGACCTCCAGGGGTGCATGCCCAGCCACTGCTCAGCACCTCCACCTGAGCACACTGCAGACTCGACTGGGTCTGTGACAAGCTCCATGTGGCTCCTGGACATGCCACCTTCCCGCTGTGAAAACCCCTGCTCTGTGGATCCTTGCCTGCCTTCTCTGTTCCTCTCATGGCACAACCACCACCTGTGAGTGGTTCTTCCAAAAGACATCTTGCATCTCCCCATCTTTGTAAAAAAAAATTATTTTATTTGAGAGAGGAGGGAAGGAGAGAGAGAGAGAGAGAACTCCTATTCAATGTTTCAATCCTTAATGGCTGCAAAGTTGGACCTTGCTAAAGTGGAGAGCTGAGAATGCCCATGGGGATGGCAGGAATCCAATGAATGGAGCCTCCCCCACATCATCTCAGGGTCGGAGTTAGTCGAAGCTGGAATTGGGAGCTGGAGCTGGAACTACCCAGGTCCTCCAATATGGAATGCAAAGGTCTTAAATGCTAGACCAAACATGTGCTCTTTCCCACTTCTTAATAAATCCCCAGCCACCGGGGCCAAGGTTGTGGGGCAGTGGGCTAAGTCACCACTAGCAATGCCCATGTCCCATGTCAGAGCACCTGTGTGAGTCCAGACTGCTGTGTTTCCGATGCAGCTAATGCACCTGGGAAAGCAGGTGGCCTGACTGCTTGGGCTCCTGCTGCCCACAAGGGATTCCTGGATGGATGGGGCTTCTGGCTCCCAGCTTCATCTTGGTGCAGCCTGGGCTGTTGCAGGCATTTGGGAAGTGAAACAGCAGATGGAAGATCTCTCGGTCTCTGTCTCTGTGTCACTCTGCCTTTCAAATAATCAAATAAATCTTTACAAAAGCAAAGTCCCAGGCGTGATCCTGGTCCAGGCTGCCATGGCCATGCTCCTGGACTGTGAGAGCAGCCTACAACCCTGGCTCCCGGGGCAGAGAGTAGCAGATGGCATTTCTCCTATGCTCAGTGCCCCAGTGGTTGCTCATCCCAGATAGGCCAGCTCCTTGATCCAGCCTCCAGGGCTCTGTGGCATCTGCTCTCGCTAGCCACTGTCCTGCTCCCTCTGTTGCCCCACTTCCTACTTACACACCCAATGGGCAGCTGGCTCCATGACTCCTAGCCACTGTCATGTTCCTACCCCAGGGCCTTTGCATGGCTGATCCCCTCCTGGAACAGCTCTTCCTCAGTGGCTCGTTACGGCTCAGGCCTGCAATTTTATCATCCAGTGATGCCGTCTTCTCATCAGGTGTCCTCATGAGCACCTTATTCAAAACTCCCCAGCTCCATACTCCCCAAATCCGTTTCCAGCTGCTTCTACTTGGAGCATCCTGTGGCTTTACTTGGTTTATTCCCTGCCACTCTCCCTGGGCATGGCAGCTCTGGGAAGGTGTGGGGGTGGGGGTGGGGAGGAGGGTTTTTCTGTAGTCTTCACTGCTGCCTCTGGGGCCTGGCCTGTGACAGCCTGCAGCAAACACTGCATGAGTGGATGAATGGCCGTCCAGGCTGCTGCCAGCTTTCTCGTCACCAACATGGGATTCTCTCTCCCCTCCTAACTTGCCCGATGCCCTTTGCTGGGCTATTCATAAAAGTCACAATCTGGTTCTGCATACTCCTTTCTCATTTAATTATTGCTGTAACATGGCAGTGAGTAAAGGAAAGAGCATTCTACGGAGTGAAATGCAATGAAGACATCCTAAATGCTTGGATGCGGGATGCTCAGCCCGCAGCCTCAGCATGTGGAACCCAGGCCTGGAGGGTGCCCGTTCCAGACTGGAGGCAGCCTCTGGGTGACGATCTCCAGCTTCAGACTCCAGTGGTATGAGTGAGGGGCTGTGAGGGTAGACACCACATCATGAGACATCAGGCATCTCCCGTTCTGCCGCCCACATCCCGACTGCAGTGGGTGGATGTGGATTTAGAGACAGACGCTGTGGTTCTGTCACAGGTGCATTCCGGGGAGCAGGTGGCCAAGACACCCACACCCCACATCGGAGCACCAGAGTTTCACACCCAGCTCTGGCTCCTGACTCCTGGCTGCAGACCCCAGGGAGCCAGCAGGTGATGGCTCAGGTGCCTGGGTCCCTGCCATCTATGTGGGAGACCTGGACTGAGTTCCTGGTTCCTAGCTTCAGCCCTGGCCCAGCTCTGGCTGTTGTGGACATCTGGGGAGTGTTCCATCATTTCTCTGTCTTTCTCTCTTAAGGAATATAAAAAAGCATATTATATTGCAGAAATTGGTCTTGAGAGTTATACGGACAGATATTGGCCTCACGCACCCACGATCGCTGCCTTTCTGGTTCCTGTGTGTTATTTAATCCTTGAAACTGTTTGTTCATCTGTCAAATGGAGCTAACAATCCGCTCCCTCTCAGACTCACTGCAAGTAAGACGGAGATGGCGGTTCCAGGAAATCACCACCACTCGGGAGCGCCTCTTGTGAGACGGGGCCCCGCCACCCACCCCGCACCGCACGCACCCTCCAGCGCTCTGTAAAGCTTGCCTGTGTCGAGACTGGGTCAGCCGACTCACCCCGGTGGGGGTGAAATGCAGCTGTGGACAGAGAGCCACACTGCCCCGCCCGCACCTCCATCTCAGCTCAGGGCCCAGCCGGCCACCTTCCCCGAGAGGGTGGCCTCCAGGCCAGAGCTGCCCAGGAGCCCTACACTAACCAGCTCTGGCCTTTGTCACATCACTCAGCCTCCTGACTCCCGAGTCCCACTCCACAAAGTGGACATAGTCAAAGCCACACGTCACAGAGTTCCCACGAGACCGTGCAAGTTCAAGGGCGTTGCTCAAACTTGAGCACCGCCAGAATCAGCCTGAAGATTTGCTGAAAATGCAGATCTCTGCACGCCACCCTGGCAATTGATGGAGCAGCTCCATGGCAGGGCCATGGAAACTCTGAAAGTCAGAGTTACAGAGAAAGAGAGGTCTTCCATCTGCTGGTTCACTCCCCAGATGGCTGCAATGGCCAAAGCTGGGCCAGGCCCAAATCAGGAGCCAGGAGCTCCTTCTGAGGTCTCCCATGTGGGTGGCAGGTGTCCAGGTATTTGGGCCATCTTCTGCTGCTTTCCCAGGTGCATTAACAGGGAGCTGGATTGAAAGTAGAGCATCAGGACTCAAACTAGCATCCTTACGGGGTGCCAGCATTGCAGGTGGCAGCTCTACCTGTTGAACCACAGCGCCAGTCCCAATAAAGTACATTTCTAACAAACACTCAGGGGATGCTGATGCTGCAGGTACCCAGCCACATCCTAAGAAGCAAAGGTGCCCTTAGCATAAAACTTGGTGCATGGTAAGGTAAAGTGCTTGGCCTGGCCGTAACCCATGGCACACCGCTGCTGGGACTACAATGACTGCTACTTTACCAACAGCTTCTTGGAAATCTGCCTTTTCCCAGGTGCCACTACCCTGCCTGTCCATCTGGATGCTGCAGGTTTGCAGTATGGAGGAGCTGTTGTCACCAGCTGCTCCCTGACCACCTCTCGGGGGCTTCTATCTTGTGCACTTCCCAAGCTATGCGAGTTGTTTTAACACAAGTGCACAGATCAAGAAACGGGCATGAAGAAGGCACTTGCTAAGCAAAGAACTCCAGGCTTCTATGTCCATGGTGCCACTCCTTCTCCTCCCCACAGCACAACTGCATCAAATCACCATAGTCTGTTGTAATGCTATCCTTGAAGGGCTGTGTACTTTTCCTAGAATTCACTGAATGGTCACTGTGACCAGGAGCAAGGCACAGCCTCACTGGGATCCGTGAAAATAGGAAAAAGCCACAGAAGTCACAGGTATTGTCAAAGATTTCCTTGAGACCAGCATACAGGCTTGGGAAGAGGGTGTGTGCTGTGGCACTGTCAGGGCCCCTTGCACTCCAACAACTCGGCATAACAGGAGGCACTGGCCATGGTCCAGAGATGGCCCTGGGCTGCCCCTATCTCCAGTCCATCTGTTTGGAACAGCCTGCCTCGCCAGCACTGACTTCATGTAGTGCAAGGATTCTTAGAGCATGCGTGTCCCATGTGGTGCCACACGTCCTGCCCTTGGCAGTGGCCTGCTAGCAATGGTGTGTCCGCAGAAGCAGGCACAGGGTGCACATGGCCACGGGACCCGCGGTGATGCTGCACTGGGTGCTCAGCCTCAGCCCAGGTCTGCAGCAACACCCTGAATGCCGCGGCTGCTAACGGTGCAGGGGACCACTACCCAGGAGCGGGCCCAGCGTGGGAGCTCCAGTCCGGGACTGGGACACAGGCTCTGCACAGGAACTTCTTTACAAAAACAGTGCCTCAGAGTTGGCATTGTAGCATAGTGGGTAAAGGTGCCACCTGCGACACCAGCATCCCACATTGGTGCAGGTTTGAGTCCTGGCTGCTCCACTTTTAATCTAGTTCCCTGCTAATGCACCTGGGAAAGCAGAGGAGGACAGTCCAAGTGCTTGGGCCCCTGTACCCATGTGGGAGACCAGGAGGAAGCACCTGGCTCCAGCTTTGGCCTGGTATTGTGGCCACTTGAGGAGTAAACCAACAGATGAGAGTGCTTTCTCTCTCTCTCTCTCTCTCTCTCTCTCTCTCTCTCTCTCTCTCTCTCTCTCTCCCTCTCCCTCTGTAACTCAGCCTTTGAAATAAATAAATAAATCTTAAAATAAAAAGCATCTCTTTCTGCCTCCTGATTCCACTGAAGTAAAACCCATTCTCGAAGTCCAATGAAAAGAAAGGTTGAGGACCCTGAGCCCGGGGTCCCCCTGTCCAACTTCAACAGTGACAATGACCCCTGACCTCTGCAAGAGTCTTTGACCTTCCCCTCCAAGGAGTGTTCCCTGCGCCTCTCTGGAACCCGCCTTCCACCGTGGCAGCTGAACAAATCGTAAAATCCTTCTCTGCCCTTTCAGTTATTAAATGTCACGAATCATCACCCTGCAGCCTCAGGCGCTCAGGCTATGTCAAGAATGAGATTACCTTCTGAGGAAGAGGATCTGAACCACCATCTCCGCCACGGGCAGCCTGGACTTCTCCCAGCGCTGCAATCTGGTAGACAGAGGTGCTGTCCATGCTTTGCCCTCCAGGGATGGACTCAAACCCCAGACTCGTGGGGCAGCAGAGACTGGGCACCATGCAGCATCCTTAGGGATTTGCCGTCTACTCTCTTCCGTGAACAGCTAACCCCTCTCTCCCGGTGGAATCCTGATCACAACCACAATCCCAGTCTGGCAACTGAACTATGGCTGGTGTTGGTGGTATCCCCTGTGGCAGATGTGCATGGGCTTGTCCCAGCGGCTGGGCCCAAGAGAGATGAGAGTGGCCCCAAGATGCAGAGCTTGGGGTAGGTGAGAGATCTGGGGATGCCTCTGATGCCCTGCCTCGTTCAGCTCACGGCAAAGTTGGGGCTGCCCAGGCTGTGCCAGGAGCCGGCTCTCTCTGCCCTGTGGCAACACAGATCTTGCCTGCTGCAGACTCCTAATCCAGGCTCTGAGGGCCACTGACACAGGTAGGGCGGACTGTGGGCACACGTCTTTCTCCAGATCCTGGTACTTCTCAACCTGCGGCACCCAGCAGCCTGGCCTTGGGGTTCAGGGTCACCTGCTGCTATGACACAGCTGCCCAGGCCCTGCCAGACACCAGGAGTCTGGCTTTGCCCCTGGCGTTCCTGCCACTGGAGTTGGCGGCTGATGACATTTGCAGGACAAATGCACACAGAGC
Organism: Lepus europaeus; assembly: GCF_033115175.1. Taxonomy (NCBI): domain Eukaryota; kingdom Metazoa; phylum Chordata; class Mammalia; order Lagomorpha; family Leporidae; genus Lepus; species Lepus europaeus. The sequence goes on from NC_084836.1 coordinate 76,842,876, forward strand.
ATGCTCAGAGAGGCCCTTGAGGCCAGAGCTGGGCTTGGAACAACTGCTCAGGCTCACTCTGGGGATGTAGGATTTCACAGCACCCCTATGTTGTCCTCCAAAACCACCCGTGCTCCACACCACCCTGCCTGGATGTGCTTTCCAGCTGCTCAGGTCCCTGGGACTCACAGGAAGGGGTGGGAGGCAGTTGCCACTCAGGGTGTGCAGCTGGGAAAAAGAAAGCCACCAAGGACATGACCAGGGTTCCCCTCTGGCCAGGCATATCCCTTCAACACAGCAGCTGGACTCATCTTGTTTCCAAGCTGAGAGAAAGAAACACTTCCAACAACGCACCTGCATGGCAACTTCAGCCCCAAGATCCGAGAAGCCGGAGGGGGATCCCTAAGAAGCAGCTCCCTGGGAACCTGCCATGAGCACTGGGTGCACCTGCGGGGCTACCCGTCTCCTTGCTTAGGTTGGGGCAGTGGTGGTGCACGGTGATGCTGTACACACACACCCCAACTGGCTGGCGGAATTGTCTTTCTCTGGCTTACAAGAGCAAGGATACAGATGATTGCTGAATGATGGCGCTTCCTGTGCTAGAGCAAAAGCATCATAAAAACTGGATTCTCCAGGGGGAACCACACCGGGCTGCGGATCAGCACGTTCAGCAGTCTCCAGGAAATGTGCCATTCCCGCAGCACAGGCCAGCTGTGGCAGAGCGAGAACCTCCAACAAGGTACGCCATCCTTTCTCCCTGCCTTCTCACTGCTTTTCCAACACTGGACTTGGTCCCATTGGTGTGACCCCCATGCCCAAGTTGGAGGTCAGAATCCCTAAGATCACCTGCTGGCTACCAAAGGCCTGCCTGCTTCCTCAAGCAGGCCACTTCCGGAACACTGTCCTGCCTTTGGGAGGGACGCACCCACATCACGCCCTGACCCCCAGGGTGCCGGGCAGCTTCTCCGGCTGATATCCAGCCACTCCGCCATGGCAGGGATGACACAGATCTCCGAGGCGTTCCTCCCCTGGATCCCTGGGCTGCTCCTGTCCTCACCACCGCATGCTGTGTGCACGGGTGGCCGACGGCGCTCCTACCTCGTGGGACAGGTAGAAGGCTGCGATGCCCAGGGGCCAGAAGCAGCAGAGCATGGAGAAGACGCTGAGGCCCAGGTGGTCCCGGGGCGGCATCATGAGGAAGTTGTCCTCACTCTCGGTGTCACTCGAATAGTCGCTCTGCAAGAGAGAGAAGAGGCATGAGAGCACCATCCCAGGGGGTGCCCCAGCATGGGGGTTCTGTGCCTGGCTGGTACCATCAGTGTCATCATCACAGCCAGCATGGCGTCACTGACACCATCATCACAGCCAGCATGACGTCATCTGCACCAACACCATGACCAGCATGACGTCATCAGCATCAGCATGTCCAGCATGGAGTCATCAGTGTCATCATTATGGCTGGCATGACATCATCACAGCCAGGATGACATCATCGTCCTGGCCAGCATGACTTCATTCATCAGTGCCAGCACTGCAGCCATCATCACGGCCAGCATGATGTCATCAGTACCATCATCACAGCCAGCATGACGTCATCTGCACCAACACCATGACCAGCATGACGTCATCAGCATCAGCATGTCCAGCATGGAGTCATCAGTGCCATCATTATGGCTGGCATGACATCATCACAGCCAGGATGACATCATCGTCCTGGCCAGCATGACTTCATTCATCAGTGCCAGCACTGCAGCCATCATCACGGCCAGCATGACGTCATCGTCGTGGGCAGCATGGCCAGCATGTCATTTGTGTCATCAGGCAGCACCCATACAGCATGACCTGGGCAAGGTGACTCTCACTGACAATAGGAAGGCAAAAACACCACCCACAGCCCTCTCTTATCTGCGGGGACATGGTCCCCGTCCCCACAGCACCCCCAGTGGATGATGCAAGACTGCAGACAGCACTGAACCCTATACAGACTCTGCTACCTCTGCCTAGTTCGTGAGTGCAGACAGTGAGAAATGAACACCACTTACAGTACAGTAGAACAACTGACCACATACCGATAACCTGGACAGTCTGCCATGCTGTGACATGGAGGGTGGCGTGGACAGACCACGCAGACACCACCGGGCTAAGGCGCGAGCTACGACCTAGCCGGGTGGAGCCCTAGCCGGGTGGAGCACGATTTCATCTGGGCCCTCAGAACCACACACTACTCGAAACCTTACGACTCATTTATTTCTAGAATTTTCCATGTCATGTTTTCAAGTCTCGGTTGGCCACAGGTAGCTGGAATTGCAGAAAGCAGAACTGGGGCTAAGAGGGGACCACGGCACAGGCTCTGGGCTTGTTCAGTGCTGTGCATCACCCCATGGAGACTACGGGATGTTTGGGAGCCGAGAGCAGGATGGTGGGGAAAAGGTGTGGCCCACTGAAGGCGGGGGTTGTGGTCTGCCAGAGCATGTCCCTGGGGACTTTACCTTGCTTTCTGAGGCCTCCCTTCCCCACCAGCAGACAACACAAGTAATGCCAGTGTGGACAGAAGGAGGACACTGCCCCTGAACTTCGCCTTGGACTCTGACCTGAAGACCCACCTTGGGTCCCGCCGTCCACCCAGACCGGGCAGCTGCCTTCCCAGCTGGCTTCAGACTCTGCTACTGCTGCTTCCCATGACAGCAAAGCAGGTGTAGACATAGGGAGTTTTTTAAAAGCAGCTCAGGTGATTCCAACACTCACCCAGCAGTGAGAACGACCTCCCACACCTCCCACCAAGGGTGCAGCGTGGTCCCAGGCGCAAGCAGCCAGTGCCAGAAGCACTCCTAGCCCCAGCAGCGCCTGGTGCAGGGACCCCTCTTTCCTGCCCGCTCAGTGCACCTGCCCGGCCCTTAGAGTGGATTTTCCTGCCTTGCTGGCTCCTGCTACCTTCAGCTGACTCATGAAAACATCGGGTCACTCTTTCCACCTGCCTATCCCCTGGGGAGACGGAGCTGTACCTGACTCCATGATGTCCTCAAAAAACAGTCAGCAAATGTCTTCTCAAAGGAGGATCTGTTGCAAGCCTCCCTGCCCCGCCTGCCCCACCATGGTGTGGATCTGGAGCTGCATGAGGGTGACCCGTGTGGACAGAGCCTGCCATCCATCTACCCTCTGCCCCCACTTCCTGCTCCTTGGAGGAAGTCCTCAGGTGACAATGGTATCCTTTCCTCTTTTGATAAATGAACCTGCACTCAGAGCCTCTGTGGCCTCAGCAGAGCACAGGTGCTCCCTGCTTGAGTCGGTCCATGGGCTGGGAGCACACAGGCACCTGTCCAGGGGTTCATTCAAATAACAGACAGGGACTTCTCAGGGACCCTGCCTGGGGGGGGGGGGAACTGGTGACTCACTGTCCTCCTACAGTCCTGTCCCTGCTCCCCACCCCCAGACCTGCAGGATGTGTGTGTGGCTCTCTGCCACCTGCTGCACGGCTCTTCCTGCACCTGCAGCCTTCTGTTCCTGGAGCCACGACTATGAGATTTCTGCTGTTTTTACTCGGTGCACCTCTCCTGTGGTCCCCTCCTCTGTCTCCCAGAACAGTAAGGGGAAATGAAAATTACTGTCGTCAAGGCTATCAGAGAAGGGAAAGGAGGCCGCCCAGGGGTAACCTAATTCCTGGGAGACAGACAGGAGGGCTGCGACTGTCCAGCTGGAGGCGCTGAGTCTGCATTCTTTCCTGACCGTGCCTCCCTCCACCCCACACCCCCAGGCAGCCCTGTCCCCTGGGGACCAGGCAGAGTCCCCTGGGAAACAAGTGACTCAGAAGTCATAGGCTGAGCTGCCCCAGAAGGTCCAGCCTCTGAGAGGCAGGGGGCAGAGGGAAAGCACAGATGGTCGTGCGTCAGCAGCGCACCTGGGCAGCAGATCGGCCGATGCTTCTTTCTTTAAGCTTCGTGACACTTTTATGCATCAAGCATGCTGGATCCTGCAGGAGACCCCGGAGGTGGCCGTTCTCACGGTTTGGTCCCGCTGTTCCCATTTAACAGCGGATCAAGCTGAGACTCCAGGAAGTACCATCTGCGGAAGCGCAGCAGCGACCTCGGCTGGGCTGTGCTGTCCCCGGTCCCCATGCCCAATGGAGCACCGCGGTCCTGTGACTCTGCTTTCTGTTACTGTAACAAAATGCCTGAGGCTCTTTAAAAAAAAAATATATATATATATATATATATTCGTTTATTTGTTTAAAAGTCAGAGTTACAGAGAGAGAGAGAGAGCGCTCTTTTATCTGCTGGTTCACTCCCCAGATAGTCACAAAGACCAGGGCTAGGCCAGGCAAAAGCCAGGAGCCAGGATTTCCTCCAGGTCTCCCACGTGGGTGCAGGAGCCCATGCGGTTGGGCCATCTTCTGCTGCTTTCCCAGGCGCATCAGCAGGGAGCTGGATTGGAAGTGTAGCAGCCGAGACACAAACCGGAGCCCATATGGGATGCAGGCAAAGCAGCAAGTGGCTTTACCCACTATGCTACAATGCTGGCCCTGAGATAGGTAACTTTTAAGGAAAGGAGTTTCGTTTGGAAGTTCAAGGTAGAGCAGCCAAGGGTGCCGAGGGCCTGCTTGCTGACAGGGCTCCCAGGGCAGCCCAGGGCACCATGTGGCAAGAGTACATGAGAAGCAGCTGAGGTCTCCTTCTTTTCTTTATTTTTTTTAATTTTTTTTAATTTTTTTATTTTTGACAGGCGAGTGGACAGTGAGAGAGAGACAGAGAGAAAGGTCTTCCTTTTGCCGTTGGTTCACCCTCCAATGGCCGCCACGGTAGCGCGCTGCGGCCGGCGCACCGCGCTGATCCGATGGCAGGAGCCAGGTGCTTCTCCTGGTCTCCCATGGGGTGCAGAGCCCAAACACTTGGGCCATCGTCCACTGCACTCCCTGGCCACAGCAGAGAGCTGGCCTGGAAGAGGGGCAACCGGGACAGGATCGGTGCCCCGACCGGGACTAGAACCCAGTGTGCCGGCGCCGCAAGGCGGAGGATTAGCCTGTTCAGCCACGGCGCCGGCCTCCTTCTTTTCTTATACAGGCACCATCCCACTGGCTCGGGGCCCCATCCTGGTGGCCTCATGTAGCCCTAACTGCCTCCCGCCTCCAAATCCCACAGCTGGGTTGGGTCTCCCCGCTCCTCATCCTCCCAACAGGGTGTGATTTCAACATGGGGTTCTGCGGAGACACTCAGAGCACGGGAGCTGGAAGCAGGTGAGCAGTATGCCACAGTTCCCAGGAAACCAAGACCTGGACTTCAGGGCAGTGTCCCAAACCCTCACCAGTTCTCGTTCAGAAGCATCAGAGTGCCAAGCTCAGGAAGTGGTGAAGCCTTAGTTGCAATCAGTCAATTCTGATGGAAAGACATTTTCACAAGAGAGACAGGTTACAGGGAAGACGGGAGCATGCCAGCTCTGCTACGCGTTCACTCGGCTGTCAGTGGGTGGGTGCTCTCTGGGGATGAGTGGCCATGGGGGCAAAGGGGAAGCTACAGCCTGGGAAAGGCTGTGCAGACACAGACCTGCTGAGCAGGGCAAGTGCACAGGGTGCTCCAGGCTAAGGAAGATGCATTGCAGGATAGTAACAGTAGCAGATTGGGTGACACACCGGCATCTCATATGGGTGCCAGTTCGAGTCCCAGTTGCTCCACTTTCTATCCAGCTCCTTGCTAATGTACCTGGGAAAGCAGCAGAAGATGGCCCAGGTGCTTGGCCTCCTGCACCCACATGGAAGGCCTGGAAGAAGTTACTGGCTCCTGGCTTTGGATTTATTTATTTGAAAGGGGGAGAGAGAGAGAAAGATAGAAAGAGATACCTTCCATGTGCTGGCTCACTCCCCAAATGGCCACAGTGGCCTAGGGCTGGGTGAGGTTGAAGCCAGGAGCCTGGAACTCTCTGAGTCTCCCATATGGGTGGCAGAGGCCCAAGCTTGGGTCATCTTCCATTTCTTCCCCAGGCACATAAGCAGGGAGCAGGGTGGGAAGTGGAGCAGCCGGGACTTGAACAAGTGCTCTGAAAGGGGATGCTCGCCTTGTAGGCAGCAGCTCACACTGCTGTACCACAACACCAGCCTGGAAAATTTTACTATAAAAAAGCATTTATGTTATTTATTCAAAAAGAGGGGGTTCACTCCCTAAATGCCACAACACCCAGGGCAGGGCCAGGCTGAAGCCAGGAGCCAGGAACTCGGTCCAGGTGGCCCACATGGACAGTAGGAACCCAGTTATTTGAGTCATCGCCTGGGGCCTCCCAGGGTGTGCACTGACAGAGATGGAGTTAGGAGCAGGGGCTGGGAAGCAAACCCAAGACTGACTTAGAAAGCAGGCATCCCATGCTGGAAGATCTGAAAAGAACATGACTGCCAGATTCACGTCAAGTTTTCTGGCACATGGAACACTGCATGTTCCCTTTGAGTGAGTGCTGGGAGGTGACTGCTTTAGGGGTGTGAAGTTGGGCACAGCTGCGCCTCGAGGCTCCCTTGAGGCCTCACAGACCACTGGGCCTCCAGCTGCCCTCCCTCTCCCCTACCCCATCTGTGGTGACCCCACTGGCTGCCCGGAGCTACCGAAACTCAAATTATTTAGAATGAAGCCTGGCTAACAGCTGCTTCCCCAGTCACATCAGGAGAGGGGCAGGTCTGGTTCCTGTGACGTCAGAGGGCTCAGATCCATGGTTCCTATGATGTCATACAGCTCAGAGCCACAGTTCCCACGACATCAGACGGCTCAGATCCATGGTTCCTATGATGTCATACAGCTCAGAGCAACGGTTACTATGACATCAGATGGCTCACATCCATGGTCCCTGTGATGTCAGAGGGCTCAGATCCATGGTCTCTGTGATGTCAGATGGCTCCGATCACAGTTCCTGTGTTAGATGGCTCAGAGCCACAGTTCCTATGACATCATACAGCTCAGATTCATGGTTCCTGTGACATCAGACAGCTCAGATCCATGGTCCTATAACATCAGACAGCTCAGTTCCATGGTTCCTATGACGTCAGACAGCTCAGATCCATGGTTCCTACGACATCATACAGCTCAGATCTGTGGTTCCTGTGACATCAGACAGCTCAGACCCATGGTTCCTATGGTGTCAGATGGCTCACATACACAGTTCCTATGACATCAGACAGCTCAGACCCATGGTTCCTATGACATCAGACATCTCAGATCGATGGTCCTATGACATCAGACAGCTCAGATCCATGGTCCTATGACATCAGACAGCTCAGATCCATGGTTCCTATGACATCAGACAGCTCAGATCAATGGTTCCTATGATGTCAGACAGCTCAGATCCATGGTTCCTATGACATCAGACAGCTCAGATCCATGGTTCCTATGATGTCAGACAGCTCAGATCTGTGGTTCCTGTGACATCAGACAGCTCAGATCCATGGTTCCTATTACATCAGACAGCTCAGATCAATGGTTCCTATGACGTCAGACAGCTCAGATCCATGGTTCCTATGACGTCAGACAGCTCAGATCCATGGTTCCTATGATGTCAGACAGCTCAGATCTGTGGTTCCTGTGACATCAGACAGCTCAGATCCATGGTTCCTGTGACATCAGACAGCTCAGATCCATGGTTCCTATGACATCAGACAGCTCAGATCCATGGTCCTATGACATCAGACAGCTCAGATCTGTGGTTCCTATGACATCAGACAGCTCAGATCCATGGTTCCTATGACATCAGACAGCTCAGATCTGTGGTTCCTATGACATCAGACAGCTCAGATCCATGGTTCCTATGACGTCAGACAGCTCAGATCCGTGGTTCCTATGACATCATACAGCTCAGATCCATGGTCCTATAACATCAGACAGCTCAGTTCCATGGTTCCTATGATGTCAGACAGCTCAGATCCATGGTTCCTATGACGTCATACAGCTCAGATCTGTGGTTCCTGTGACATCAGACAGCTCAGACCCATGGTTCCTATGGTGTCAGATGGCTCACATACACAGTTCCTATGACATCAGACAGCTCAGACCCATGGTTCCTATGACATCAGACATCTCAGATCCATGGTCCTATGACATCAGACAGCTCAGATCCATGGTCCTATGACATCAGACAGTTCAGATCCATGGTTCCTATGACGTCAGACAGCTCAGATCCATGGTTCCTATGACATCAGACAGCTCAGATCCATGGTTCCTATGACATCAGACAGCTCAGATCAATGGTTCCTATGACATCAGACAGCTCAGATCCATGGTCCTATGACATCAGACAGCTCAGATCCATGGTCCTATGACATCAGACAGCTCAGATCCATGGTTCCTATGACATCAGACAGCTCAGATCTGTGGTTCCTATGACATCAGACAGCTCAGATCCATGGTTCCTATGACGTCAGACAGCTCAGATCCGTGGTTCCTATGACATCAGACAGCTCAGATCCATGGTCCTATGACATCAGACAGCTCAGTTCCATGGTTCCTATGACGTCAGACAGCTCAGATCCATGGTTCCTATGACGTCATACAGCTCAGATCTGTGGTTCCTGTGACATCAGACAGCTCAGACCCATGGTTCCTATAGTGTCAGATGGCTCACATACACAGTTCCTATGACATCAGACAGCTCAGACCCATGGTTCCTATGACATCAGACATCTCAGATCAATGGTCCTATGACATCAGACAGCTCAGATCCATGGTCCTATGACATCAGACAGCTCAGATCCATGGTTCCTATGACGTCAGACAGCTCAGATCCATGGTTCCTATGACGTCAGATAGCTCAGATTCGTGGTTCCTATGACATCAGACAGCTTAGATCCATGGTCCTATGACATCAGACAGCTCAGATCCATGGTTCTTATGACGTCAGACAGCTCAGATCCATGGTCCTATGTCATCAGACAGCTCAGATCCATGGTTCCTATGACGTCAGACAGCTCAGATCCATGGTTCCTATGACGTCAGACAGCTCAGATCCGTGGTTCCTATGACATCATACAGCTCAGATCCGTGGTCCTATAACATCAGACAGCTCAGTTCCATGGTTCCTATGGTGTCAGACGGCTCACATACACAGTTCCTATGACATCATACAGCTCAGATCCATGGTTCCTATGACATCAGACAGCTCAGATCAATGGTCCTATGACATCAGACAGCTCAGATCCATGGTTCCTATGACATCAGACATCTCAAATTCATGGTTCCTCCAACGTCATGCAGCTCAGATCTGTGGTTCCTGTGACATCAGACAGCTCAGATCCATGGTTCCTACGACGTCATACAGCTCAGATCTGTGGTTCCTGTGACATTAGACAGCTCAGATCTGTGGTTCCTGTGACATTAGACAGCTCAGATCTGTGGTTCCTATGACATCAGACAGCTCAGATCCATGGTTCCTATGACGTCAGACAGCTCAGATCCGTGGTTCCTATGACATCATACAGCTCAGATCCATGGTCCTATAACATCAGACAGCTCAGTTCCATGGTTCCTATGATGTCAGACAGCTCAGATCCATGGTTCCTATGACGTCATACAGCTCAGATCTGTGGTTCCTGTGACATCAGACAGCTCAGACCCATGGTTCCTATGGTGTCAGATGGCTCACATACACAGTTCCTATGACATCAGACAGCTCAGACCCATGGTTCCTATGACATCAGACATCTCAGATCCATGGTCCTATGACATCAGACAGCTCAGATCCATGGTCCTATGACATCAGACAGTTCAGATCCATGGTTCCTATGACGTCAGACAGCTCAGATCCATGGTTCCTATGACATCAGACAGCTCAGATCCATGGTTCCTATGACATCAGACAGCTCAGATCAATGGTTCCTATGACATCAGACAGCTCAGATCCATGGTCCTATGACATCAGACAGCTCAGATCCATGGTCCTATGACATCAGACAGCTCAGATCCATGGTTCCTATGACATCAGACAGCTCAGATCTGTGGTTCCTATGACATCAGACAGCTCAGATCCATGGTTCCTATGACGTCAGACAGCTCAGATCCGTGGTTCCTATGACATCAGACAGCTCAGATCCATGGTCCTATGACATCAGACAGCTCAGTTCCATGGTTCCTATGACGTCAGACAGCTCAGATCCATGGTTCCTATGACGTCATACAGCTCAGATCTGTGGTTCCTGTGACATCAGACAGCTCAGACCCATGGTTCCTATAGTGTCAGATGGCTCACATACACAGTTCCTATGACATCAGACAGCTCAGACCCATGGTTCCTATGACATCAGACATCTCAGATCAATGGTCCTGTGACATCAGACAGCTCAGATCCATGGTCCTATGACATCAGACAGTTCAGATCCATGGTTCCTATGACGTCAGACAGCTCAGATCCATGGTTCCTATGACATCAGACAGCTCAGATCCATGGTTCCTATGACATCAGACAGCTCAGATCCATGGTTCCTATGACATCAGACAGCTCAGATCCGTGGTTCCTATGACATCATACAGCTCAGATCCATGGTCCTATAACATCAGACAGCTCAGTTCCATGGTTCCTATGACGTCAGACAGCTCAGATCCATGGTTCCTATGACGTCATACAGCTCAGATCTGTGGTTCCTGTGACATCAGACAGCTCAGACCCATGGTTCCTATAGTGTCAGATGGCTCACATACACAGTTCCTATGACATCAGACAGCTCAGACCCATGGTTCCTATGACATCAGACATCTCAGATCAATGGTCCTATGACATCAGACAGCTCAGATCCATGGTCCTATGACATCAGACAGCTCAGATCCATGGTTCCTATGACGTCAGACAGCTCAGATCCATGGTTCCTATGACGTCAGATAGCTCAGATTCGTGGTTCCTATGACATCAGACAGCTTAGATCCATGGTCCTATGACATCAGACAGCTCAGATCCATGGTTCTTATGACGTCAGACAGCTCAGATCCATGGTCCTATGTCATCAGACAGCTCAGATCCATGGTTCCTATGACGTCAGACAGCTCAGATCCATGGTTCCTATGACGTCAGACAGCTCAGATCCGTGGTTCCTATGACATCATACAGCTCAGATCCGTGGTCCTATAACATCAGACAGCTCAGTTCCATGGTTCCTATGGTGTCAGACGGCTCACATACACAGTTCCTATGACATCATACAGCTCAGATCCATGGTTCCTATGACATCAGACAGCTCAGATCAATGGTCCTATGACATCAGACAGCTCAGATCCATGGTTCCTATGACATCAGACATCTCAAATTCATGGTTCCTCCAACGTCATGCAGCTCAGATCTGTGGTTCCTGTGACATCAGACAGCTCAGATCCATGGTTCCTACGACGTCATACAGCTCAGATCTGTGGTTCCTGTGACATTAGACAGCTCAGATCTGTGGTTCCTGTGACATTAGACAGCTCAGATCTGTGGTTCCTGTGACATCAGACAGCTCAGATCCATGGTTCCTATGTCAGATGGCTCAGACCCAAAGCATCCCCAGCATCTCAGACAGCTCCTAGACTGTGCTGCCTCTGTTTCACAGTGGCCTCACTGACCTCCACGCAAAGGAGCTTTTTACTGTACCTTTGGTGTTCCAGCATTGCCCCCTGCCTGCCTCAGGGCCTTTGCACCTGCTGTCCCTTTAGCCTGGCACTCTTCCTCTGAACATACACATGGCCAACTTCCTCCCTCATTAGAGGCTTTCGTTCAAATGCACTTCTCATTGGAACCCTCCCTGCTGCCTCCCCAAATACCTCTCTCCCTTATCCTGGCTGGAACTTCTCCTCTGCACCCCAGGTACTCCAGGTTTGTCTACCGCCTGAGCACGTCCTGCTCATGGCTGTATCCTAAGTACCCAGAACATAGTAGGACTAGCACATAGTAGGACTCAACACACCTTTCTTGAATGAATATGCAATTCAGCTATGATCTAAGCCGATACGAACACCACTGACCAAAGCGGTGGCGTCCCCTGAACTTGTATGGTGCCCAGTGAAGTAGCCGGTGGGGTCACCTCCACGAAGATTTGCCACTGCCTGTGATCAGCATAATCAGCCCTACTGCAGGTCCCTGCCCCGCCCCCTCCCCCACCCCTCCTGGAAATGCCTTCCTCTGCATCCTCGCCAACCTCTTAGCTCACAGCAGTGACAAGCTCGGCTTTGAGGAGGTGTGTGTGGTAGGGAGCTGGCCTGAGGGTGGCTCCAGAGCTGATGGACAAAATCATAGCTAAAAGCACAGCAGGGGATCAGGTAGTGAGGGCCACCTCACAGCCTCCTGTGTGTGCACAGAGGCACAGCCAAGTTCTCTGGCCTCCAGCAAGGGCCACTGGGGCCTGGATTTGGAGCCACGAAGACCTGGATGAGCCAGCGGTGGGACTGTGTCCCTCACCTGCTCCCTGTGTGGGCTTCATATGGGCCCATTTTGGGGGGTGTTCTATTAGGTTGTCTGGCTGCAGAAGACCTGGGGGCAGCATCTCATCAAGTCATCCTCCTGTGCTGGCTTCCCCAGCGTCTGGAAGCCACAGGCCTCTTCTTGTTTGAAGCCAGTTCATCTGCAAGCCCCAGTGGACCCCCTGATGGGTGATGGGCACATGGCTAAGACACCTGAGAATTCGATGGCTTGCAGTACTGGGAAGCCACGTGTTCATGCCTGAACGCACACTGCTCCCCTCCCACAATTATTCACAGATCCTCTTAGGCTTGTGCTTTTGGTTTCTCCTACAAAGTAGTCATTTTCTTCAAAACATAGAAGATGCTGTTTCTGACTCTGTGGCATAGTGGATAAAGCTACCACCTGCCAGTTCAAGCCCTGGCTGCTCCACTTCTGATCCAGCTCCCTGCTAATGCACCTGGGAAAGCAATGGAAGATGGCTCAAGTGCTTGGAGCCCCTGCACCTGCGTGGGAGACCCGGAGGAAGCTCCTGGGAGAGGGTGGAGGACAGAGGGCCTAGGGAGGTTTGTTGGGCCTGGGGCATTTGTCTTACCATGACCTGGGTGGGAAGTATATTGGAAACAATCTTGAGTGAGCTCCAATCTGTGCTTTCCAGGGCCCTGGTCTGGGTCCCCAGCCTCTGCCTGGAGCGAGGCTACCGGGGCCCCAGGCTGCACACCAGCTGCTACAGCACAAGGCAGAAGACTAGATTTCCCACAGACAGCCTCGGTTCTCCTCGCCCCCGGCCTGGAACTTCTGCATCATCATCCGTGGGTGCAGATATGTGGAATGCTGATAAAATGTCAAATGCATCCCAGCCTCCGTTCCAATTCCCACCGTCCACCGGGAGCTCAGCATCTTCACTAACCGACCACATCGCCAACTGGAACACCGGCTGTGTCCCCCAAAATGGGAAAGTGCTCTCAGCCTCCTGTGACTCAGTCACTAGTCTCCGTTAGCTTCCTGGGGGGACCTCACCGTGGCAATGACTGCACAGGTGTGACTGTGTCCCTGTCCTTGAATAGGAGGGACTTCCATGTTGTGGGTCCACACTGAAGTTTTCCACGGTGCTTCTGAGGGCCTGGGGCCTCCAGGAAGGACCCCATGGTGGGAAGGAGGGGAGGGATGGGGTGTGCACTGTTCTGAGCCCCCACACCTGCCTGGACCCCAAAAGCTGGGCCTTGCTCTGTTTTACTATTAGTTTCCCACATAAACTTTTAGGAAACAAAAGGCCTTCCATTCAAAGCAGCACTGAAAAATGCTCCTGGGAAATGAGCGAGTCCCTGCACCTGTTGGAAGTCTGCATTTGAGTTTTCCTCCTGATAGCAAGCAATGCGATATTTTATACGTGCTGAGGGGAGTTACTTCAGAAGACACGAATCTGAGGAACAGTATAAAATATGAAGCTTTTCTGGAGCTGAAGGCAAAGTCAACCAGAAGGGAAATGAAAGAAACCTCACAATGTTCCAGAAGGAGCGAGGCCACGACTCCCAGGTTCTGAGTATCAGGGCTGTGCTCTCACGGATGGCCACTGGCCTGCCTTCTCCTTCAGATTTCCACTGTGATTCCTGGAGCAGAGGGCAGGTTTATACTGATCTGAAGGAGTTTGCTCATCAACAGACATACTACAGCTTAGAATGTAGGGGCACAATGGTGGGAGTGAAACATACATGACTTACAAATGAGCCTCACATGTGCAGGACCTCACAGCCATCACCTGTGCACCACCCACAGCCCTCACCTGTGCAGCACCCACAACCCTCACCTGTGCACCACCCCACAGCCTTCACCTGTACAGCACCCACAGTCCTCACCTGTGCACCACCCACAGCCCTCACCTGTGCAGCACCCACAACCCTCACCTGTGCACCACCCCACAGCCTTCACCTGTACAGCACCCACAGCCCTCACCTGTGCACCACCCACAGCCCTCACCTGTGCAGCACCCACAGTCCTCACCTGTGCACCACCCACAGCCCTCACCTATACAACACCCACAGCCCTCACCTGTACAGCACCCACAGTCCTCACCTGTACAGCACCCACAGCCCTCACCTGTGCACCACCCACAGTCCTCACCTGTGCACCACCCACAGCCCTCACCTGTGCACCACCCCACAGCCATTACCTGTACAGCACCCACAGTCCTCACCTGTACAGCACCCACAGCCCTCACCTGTACTGCACTCACAGTCCTCACCTGTGCACCATCCACAGCCCCCACCTATACAGCACCCATAGCCCTCACCTGTGCACCGCCCACAGTCCTTACCTGTGCACCACCCACAGCCCTCACCTGTGCTCATCCCCACAGCCTTCACCTGTACAGCACCCACAGCCCTCACCTGTGCACCACTCCACAGCCTTCACCTGTACAGCACCCACAGCCCTCACCTGACAGCACCCACAGCCCTCACCTGTGCACCACTCCACAGCCCTCACCTGTACAGCACCCACAGCCCTCACCTGTACAGCACCCACAGCCCTCACCTGTGCTCATCCCCACAGCCTTCACCTGTACAGCACCCACAGCCCTCACCTGTGCACCACTCCACAGCCCTCACCTGTACAGCACCCACAGTCCTCACCTGTGCACCACCCACAGTTCTCACCTGTACAGCACCCACAGCCCTCACCTGTGCACCACCCCACAGCCCTCACCTGTACAGCACCCACAGCCTTCACCTGTACAGCACCCACAGTCCTCACCTGTACAGCACCCACAGTCCTCACCTGTGCACCACCCACAGTCCTCACCTGTGCACCACCCACAGCCTTCAGCTGTGCTCCACCCACAGCCCTCACCTGTGCACCACCCACAGCCCTTACCTGTGTACCACCCACAGTCCTCACCTGTGTACCACCCACAGCCCTCAACTGAGCTCCATCCACAGCCCTCACCTGTGCTCATCCCCACAGCCTTCACCTGTGCAGCACCCATAGCCCTCACCTGTGCACCACCCCACAGCCCTCACCTGTGCACCACCCACAGTCCTCACCTGTGCACCACCCACAGCCCTCACCTGTGCACCACCCACAGCCCTCACCTGTACAGCACCCACAGCTCTCACCTGTACAGCACCCACAGCCTTCACCTGTACAGCACCCACAGCCCTCACATGTGCACCACCCACAGCCTTCACCTGTGCTCCACCCACGGCCTTCACCTGTGTACCACCCACAGCCCTCACCTGTACACCACCCACAGCCCTCATCTGTGTATACCCCACTGCCCTCACCTGTTCAGCACCCCACAGCATGGCATGCATATAATCACATGACCCACTGTTCATCAGATTTTGTGAACAAGCTGCAATTGCTGTCTGACAGCCCTGAGCATGTGCAGAGGAAGCAGCACATGCAAAGGGCCTGAGTTTGGAGTGGGTGGGTTTGGAGTGGGCTTGAAGGCCTCAGCATTCAGGGCTGTAGAAAACACGAGAGATTGTGATGTGTAATGGACCTGAGAGGCCCACACAGCTGGATCACGGTGAGTGCCCATGATTTCTCCTTGCTTGAGAAAACCAGGTGTTATCCCCAAGAAATCTATGTGACCTGCAAGTATCCAGGGATACAGCCGTATATGAAGAACCCCGAGAGGCTGGTTTCACAGATGAATGCTGAGTGGTCCTTGATTGTTGATCCAGGGACTAAGTGTGTATCCCTGCTTGGTGTTTACAGTATTTGCATGGATGATTCCATACACACACAGAAGCTGCAGACATGACCACTAAGCAATGACTGTCCCTTCAGATTGTCCAACCTCCAGTGCACGCTGTTTGTCTCAGGATCACCCACAGAATCCACCACTTACTGGTTCAAATGGAAAATCCAAGGCAGTTTTAGCGCACTGCATTGGGCTTGGCTTAAATCAGGGATGGGGGACATCCGGCCTGCAGGCCACATAAGGCTAATGGAATACTACTCAGCCATAAAAAGAATGAAATCCTGTCTTCGGCAACAAAACAGATGCAACAGGAGACCATTATGCTTAGTGAAATTAGCCAGTCCCCAAACAACACATATCCGGTATTTTCTCTGATTCATGGTAACTGATATACAGAGTGCAAAAAAATGTAATGCCTATGAGTGAAATTGATATCTTGAGAGTTGATTATTGTTTATAGCCCTTGTCTATATTCTTGAGGAACAGTGTTTTTTCTACTTACTACTTGTTGCATTCTTTATATGGTGGAAGATTATGCCAATGATTATAAAGGAAATTGAAAGGATGCCATTGCAAAAGTTAGGAGAAAAATGAGAAAGGAGGGAGGAAGGGGAGTGGGAAGTGTCATTATGTTCTTAAAACCTGAATATACGAAATACATGAAGTCTGTTCCCTCGATACAAATCAATCAATCAGTAATAAACCATTTGCTCTGGTCCTGCCAAGGCAGTCACAGGTGGGACTTGACAATCAGTCTCAAGCAGGCTGATTTTTAAGTTGACACTTAGTCTTCGAGTGATGCTACAAATATGCAGAAATGGCCCCAAGCAGAAGGAAGGTTCCCCATCCCTGGATACGCAGAGGCGGGATCTACAGTGTCTGCTTGCATCCAACCTCCTGTCCAGGAAGATGTGATCCTGACCTCATTCATGCTTAGAGAGAGGACGATGGAAACTACATGGAGATACTGCTTCCTGCCTATTGAGTTGTCAAAACCTTAGCATCATTTTCTTAAGAATGCAGAGCAACAGATGATGGGGCTGTATACTGGCACAATGATTGGAAAGCAAATTTGTCCAATACAACAACATTATGTTGGGGCTTTCCTTCCTTCCTTTCTTTTTCCCCCCTTGCCTCAGTTCTAGGAATCTTTCCAGACAAGTGTATCTGTATAGATGCAGGTTGCTAAACAGACACGTCTATGTGCGTTCAGGCAAGTTCTCAATGTGACCTCTGAGGGGCTATGATCATGCCTGTCATTTGAGTCTCTTTTTCTAACACATTGTCCCACGACAGGGCCAAGGCTCTTTGGAGAAGTGGAGGATTTCAGAGCCTGGGCGGGCAGGTGGGAGATGCACCTGCAACAGATTGTTGTGCCAGGAAATGATAACAAAAAAATAAATGAATAAAAAATGACACATCACATCTAAAGGACACAGAGGCCACCATGAAGAGGCAGAGCAAAGTGAGCATCAGAAGAAATGCACAATGAATCCGGATAGTAACTCCTTGAATTGGAACAATGGCTGATCCCACCTGAAATCAAGGAATAAAGGCATTAAAACAAAAAGAACAAGAGAAAGGAAAACTCTTCTCCATAGTAGAATGCCATCTTGTACACACGGATCTCATAGGTGTTTTGTATCAAGATAAACTTCTTTTAATTCCTCTTTTGCAAACCATTTGAAGTACTCTCATGTAGAAGGAAGTGTGGGTTAGACACTTGTTAAAGGATGCTGAAAGTCGTAGGTTAAGGGCTCATGAAGAGCAAGGGTTTTGCAGAAGCTCCAGAGCCTTCCTACAAAGCAATACTGTCAGTGCCCAGCCAGAAGTGTGGCAGGCACCAAAGCAGTGATGCAAGTTCCCATCACCACTGGCGGTGAGGACGGGTTTCAAGGCTTCCACATGGGGTGCCCTGAAGGGTAACAGCATCTCTCAAAAACTCGTTAATGGGATTCCAGTCACGAAGCATCATTCGACTGACAGATAGACTATAAGATCACTGACCTGTATTCTGCAAAAACCATCAAGATCCCGAGAGACGGGGAAAAAGAGAGGGCCTGTTGCAGATGAAGGGGACGAAAGAGGCAAGCAAAGGAAGTGTCAGGCGAGATCCTGAATGACAGCCTGGCCTCCCCTTTCTTCCCTTTGTACTATAAAAGACGATGTCGAAAGAACAGGAGAATTTTATGACAGATCCGCCAGTTAGAGGGAAGCGCTGTAGCCTGTTCCTTTCCTGAATTTTATGTTGGAATGTGTTTTTAGACCAAAAGTCCCCATCCACAGCAATGGTTCACTCAGAGGGTAATGGAACATTCCATCTGTATCTCACCTGCAAACAGCAATGGAAGGCAGTATATGTACCAACAGGATGAAATAGCCATGATACACCTCTCTGGACTGAAGAAAGCTGGAGACAAGTGTGCAGGAATTTATGTGTGTACTGTTCTTGCAACTTTTCTATAAGTCTGAAATTATTTCAAAAATCAAAGAACCCCTCCCAAGTAAGCCATTTGGGTGGGAAAAATCAACTCTAAATTGAATTTTTCCCCTTTGGGATTAACCATGGCATACATTTTTTTTTTCTTTTTTCCATTGTGTTTTCATGGAAATAGTGTGAGCATTACATGGAAAAAAAATGGAAAAAAATATTGAATTTGTTTTCCCTGGCACATGAATAATTCATTTGGCATTGCAATTTGCTATTTCATCAAGTGTGTCCTTTTCATGCGTCTCAGAGAAGCTGCTTGGTGGTGTTTTGTATCACACACCTGCGCGTAGGGACATGGCAGGACAAATGCTTCCGAGAGATGCGGGTGGCACCAAACAAAGTAAAGGCGCCTCCCAGTCTGGATCCTGGAACAGGGACCATGTGGGGTCAGAGGTTGCTTCTCAAATGACAAGGCAACCGCTCCCTGCCAGGGTCCCCAGAGAAAAGGCTGCTGGGTGGTTACGGCAAAGGATGGCTGGCTTGAAACACAGTGACGCCACTCACAAGCTGTGCAAGGGCAGGTGCTGTGAGTGGGTGAGTGGGTGGGGTGGGAGGGGCACTCGGCTGAGCAAGGGCATAGATTCCCTGGGAAACAGGGATGCAACAGGAGGCAGGAGAGCCAGGTAGGATGGGGACACTGCCAGGAACAAAGAGCAATGCGGCAGGATTCTGGCATCCACCTGCTCACACCATCCACCTGGTCCCTGAGCCCCAAGCACATACCAGGAATGACGCCAGGTACCACAGTAGAGGCAGAGGAGCATTGCAATTCTCTTAAGGCACCAGTGGCCATCGCTGCTGTCTAGGTCCTGTCCGAGCCTGTCCACCACCCTAGAGAATCCTGGAGTCTCTTTGGCCTGATCGAGGACCACACCTGCCTTGCTTTGGAGCAGGTAGGACATGCGTCCCACCTGACGGTCTGAGGCAACATTGCCCTCTCAAGGTGGCAGGCTGTGGCCAGAGTCGCCAGCCCTGCGGAGGCAGAGTGTGGTGGCCTTGAATCTTCCTCTCTCATCTGTCCCCAGGCATCCGTGTGGGAAAGCCGGTGCTCAGAAGGCTCCAGAAACCCACCTGCCCATCCTCTCTCTGAGCCCCTAGTCAGGGCCCCACAGGCAGGAAGTCCCTGTGGCCCTGGTGAGCTCACTAACTTGGGAAGAGTGAGAGTACTTTGCAGGCTTGCCTCTGCAAAATCCGAATCCAATTATACTGAACATCTTTGCTTAATTATCAAGACAATGGGTATTCAATATCAAGGGCTGGGGTATTCAATGTATATTTGAAAGGGAAGGAGAGAGGGGGGAGGGGGAGGGAGAGAGGGAAAAGAGGAGAGGGAGGGAGGGAGAGCAAAGGGGAGGGGGACAGGGAGAGGGAGAAAGAAAGGAGGATAAGGAGAGGGGAGGGGGAGGAGGAGAGGGAGAAGGGGGGAGAGGGAGAAGGGGAGGAGGAGGGGGAGAGGGAGAGGGAGAAGGGGAGGAAGAGGGAGAGAAGGAGAAGAGGAGGGGGAGAGGGAGAAATGGGAGGAGGAGGGGGAGAAGGAGGAGCAAGAAGGGGAGGAGGAGGGGGAGAGTAAGAAGGAGAGGGGGGAGAGAGGGGGAGGGGGGAAAGGGAGAAGGGGAGGAGGAGGGGGAGAGTAAGGGGGAGGGGGGAGAGGGAGAGGGAGAAGGGGAGCAGGAGGGGGAGAGTGAGAGGGGGAGGCAGAGAGGGAGAGAGAGAAGGGGAGGGGAAAAGGGGAGAAGGAGAGGAGGAGGGGGAGAGGGAGAAGGGGAGGGGGAGGGGGAGAGTGAGAAGAGGAGGGGGAGGGGGAGGAGGAGAAGGGGAGGGGGAGGAGGAGAGTGAGAAGAGGAGGGGGGAGGGGGAGGAGGAGAAGGGGAGGGGGAGGAGGAGAGGGAGGAGGGGGGCGAGGGAGAAGGGGAAGGGGAGAGTGAGAAAGGGGAGGCAGGGGGGAGAGGGAGAGCGAGAAGGGGAGGAGGAGGGAGAAGGGGAGGAGGAGAGGGAGGAGGGGGCGAGGGAGAAGGGGAGGGGGAGAGTGAGAAAGGGGAGGCAGAGGGGGGAGAGGGAGAGCGAGAAGGGGAGGAGGAGGGAGAAGGGAAGGGGAGAAGAGAAGGGGGAAGGGGGAGAGGGAAAGGGGGAGAGAGGGGGAGGGGGAGGGGAGGAGGAGGGGGAAAGTGAGGGGAGGAGGGGAAAAGGGAGAAGGGGAGGAGGAGGGGGAGAGGGAGAAGAGGAGGGGCGAGGGGGGAGGGGGAGGATCAGGCTGAAGTCTAAAGCCAGAATCGCCATCCGGGTCTCTCATGTGGGTGGCAGGGGCCCCAAGGACTTGAGCCATCACCCCCATTGTCTCCCCAACATGCTCTCAGGGATCTGGATGGGAAATGGAGCACCTGGAGCTCAGACCTGTGCTCCCTTAGGGGCTGCAGGCACCCCTAGATGTCACTAAACCCTCAATGCCACAATGCACAGATAGCAGCTATTTTCAAAATCTCTAACTCGCTCCCTTCTCCCTCCACTGTGGTGGATTGCTCCGCTTCCCTGAAAGAAAAGCGTGTGTTTCAAGTTGTATTTTTAGTTATAGACTGAAGAGTAGAGAAAGCACACTGAAATTCACTAAAGATGACCTGATGCAAAATATGTCTATATATGTGGTTGTGTATATGTGTGTATATGAGTACATATACCCTTAGAAATAATATGTACACGTGTGTGTGTATATATATATATATACACTTTGAAATAATATGTACATACACTTTCAAATAGATATATATATATACTCAAATAACATGCAGATATATATACTTTGAAATAATATGTACATACACTTTGAAATAAAGTATATTTATATACACACATGCACTGAAATAACATGCAGATATATATACTTTGAAATAATTTTAGACTCACATAGAAATTTCAGAAATAGAACTGGGTTCCTGCAAAAATCGCAAAGATAGAACAGAATCCCATGCTCCCTTGCTTCATCTCTTACATAACCACAGAACAATGATCAAAACCAGGAAAAGGGCACTGGCTCAAGACTCCTAACTAAACTACAGTCCTCATTCCGGCCAGCCTGTCCATGGCTCATGTGTGTGTGTGTACTGTTGCATGGATGCTGTCCATGACTCATGTGTGTGTGTGTATGTGTATGTGTGTGTGTACTGTTACATGGATGCTGTCTGTGATGTGTGTGTGGGGGTACTGTTACATGGATGCTGTCCATGACATGTGTGTATGTGTGTGTGTACTGTTACATGGATGCTGTCCATGATGTGTGTGTAAGTGTGTGTGTATGTGTACTATTGCATGGATGGGCTCATGTAACTGCTACCATACTCAGGAGAGGATATAGAAGGCCCCATCACCTACATAAAATTCCCTCATCCACCTCTTAATGGTCACACCCTTCCTCCAACCCCACTCCTTGGCACTTGCTGCATTGCTGTCTGTTGTTGTAGTTTTGTCTTTCCAAGACTTGGAGAGCTTTCTGCTAATGCACAGCTTTCTGCTAATGGACAGCAGGTGATGGTCCAAGTACCGATATCCCTGCCACCCATCTGGGAGACCCAGCTTCTGATGGCTGGCTTCAGTCCCAGCTGATGGCCATTGTGAGACCCGGCAGACAGAAGCACACTCTCCCTCTCTATCTCTTGAATAAAAATATGAAAACAAAAGTCAAAAAAGAATGTCACCCAGATGAAATCAGACAGCATGATCTGACCTGTTCCACCCAGCATAACCACCTTGGGATTCATCGAGATTGCTGGGTGTATCTCAGCTCCCTCCTCTTCTATTCTGAGTCACATTCCACAGGAAGGAGATGCCACACCTGCTGGTTAGCCATTCTTCCAGTGAAGGAATTTAGCTGCAGTTTTGAATTATGAAAAATAAGCACCATGGACATTTACATAAGTTTTTGTGTGAATATAAGATTCAGTTTCCTTTAATTCCCCAGAGAGGGACTACTGGGTCCTAAGGTGTTTGTTTAACTTAGTAAGAAATTGACAAAATTCTTTCCAAAGTGGCCCCATCATTTTTTGTGCTCCCACTAACAAAATGTGAGAGTTCCGGGTGGCCTGAATCCTCATTGGCACTGCCAGGTCCTTAGTTGTAGCCATTCTAACAGGTGCATAGTTGTATCTAACAGTGGATTTTGCCTGCATTTTCCCAATGGCTAAAGAGCTCAAACATCTTCTTGTGTGTGCTTGTCATCGGGATGCTCTTTGATCAAGTGCCTGCTCAACTTTTTAAAATGAGGTTGTTTGATCTCTCATATTTAGAGATTTAGATTTAGAGAAACACTTTTGTACTCTGGATACAAATCAGATATGTGATCTGCAAGTATTTTCCTCCTATTCCGGAGCCTGTCGTTTGCAAAGAAAATGTTTCTAATTTGGATGAAGTCAAATTTATCTATGCCTCCTTTTACAGAATGTGCTTCTGGTGTCATAGTTAAGAGCTCTTCCCCTACCCCCAGATTTCCTGTTTCCTTCTAGATACACCTCCCATTTCAGGGTGTTGGCCCATTTCTTCTTCTGAGCAATGTTGCTATACTTTGCTCAGGAAATCAACTCCAGGAGAAGGCTATGCTTGCCTGTCCACTAAAATATACAACATCAGCACTGGCATATGCTAACTCTAACATAACAGGCTGGAAATGCACTGCTCCATAAATGAATTTCTGCACCAACAGCTAGGACACAGGCAACTGTGAAGATAATTCTCCAGGGCCCACTCCCATACCCACCGCTCTCAGTCCCCCCACTGTACTGATTTCACTGTGTAGGTTCCACCTGCTGGTCCTCCTCTCTGCTTATCCCTTCCTCTTGCTCTGGATGCATTTCAGAGCAAGGCGCAGCTCTCAATGCAGATGGTCCCAGGCTTTAGACTGTTTGACTACAACGTTTGATTCTTCGACTACACAATGGTGTAAAAGCAATTCGCATCCAGCAGGCATCTGACGCTGAATTTTGAATTTGAGTCTTTTTCCAGGAGAACAATACGCCATCTGGTCCTCTCCCATGAGGCCGGGCAGCGGCAGGGAGGTCAGTTCCCAGCCTGCTAGACCCTGCAGCCTGCTGTGCTGTCGCTATGCTGGTCTTCAGATAGCTACAGTTGGCTCTCTGTGTCCATGGGCTCCACATCCATGAATTCAACAGAGCTTAGATCATGATTGTTAAAAAAAAGTTGTAGGTCTACAATGGTTGTATCTATACTGAGTATAGCGAGGCTGTTTTTATTCTTGTTGTTATTCCCTAAACAATACAGCATGACTACTGTTTTCAAAGCATTTATTTATACTGTATTAGGTATTATAAGCCACCTGGAGGTGATACAAATATGCAGGAGGTTTGTGTGTGTTATAAGCAAATATTCCACCATTTACTATTACTAAATTACTAAAATGACTTGAGCACTCATGGGTTTCAATGGAACCAATCCCCCATGGATACCAAGGTGCTCTACCCATTGTACACTAAGGCAAGTACTATGAGCACATTTAAGGTAGGAGGGGCCAAGTTATGCTGTCTGGTATATTATGTGCATTCAGTGCATTTTTTAAAAAAAGTTTATTTGACAGGTAGAGTTACAGACAGTGAGAGAGAGAGAGAGACAGAGAGAAAGGTCTTCCTTCCATTGGTTCACTCCCCAAATGGCCGCCACAGCTGGTGCTGTGCTGATCCAAAGCCAGGAGCCAGGTGCTTCTTCCTAGTCTCCCATGCGGGTGCAGGGGCCCAAGCACCTGGCCATCCTCCACTGCCCTCCCGGGCCACAGCAGAGAGCTGGACTGGAAGAGGAGCAACCGGGACTAGAACCGGCGCCCATATGGGATGCCAGTCCTGCAGGTGGAGGATTAACCAAGTGAGCCACGGCACTGGCCCCTCAGTGCACTTGTGTTGGGTTTCTTAGGGTGTAGCCCCATCACAAGCCAAGAAGCATTTGTACACGAATACATATACATGCAAACACACACTTGCATGAATAACACACACACACACGCATACACACAGACATGTATTCCTGGATATGCAGTCGTGTTGAGAAAATCCTGTCTGCTGCCTCCAGACCCACGGAGATCATCAGGGAAGTGCATGCCTCTCTCGCCTGCTCAGCTCCTTCAACCCATATCTTACAAGCTCTGCTCTCCCAAGCACTGGCATTCTGCATAGCCAGGGGTGTGAGAGGGAATCCAGTGGCCAGATCAGCAGCTGGCCACCCAAGACATGGCCTCCCCAGGTCACCCCCACCTTCCAACCTAAGTGGACAATTCCAGCAGAAATTAAATGGCTCAATCTGCTAAGCAAGGAGGGTGAGCACTGCCTATCCCTTTCATGAGCAATCTACTTCCTCCAGATCATTGCCTAAAGCAGAAATGAAGCCCAGGCCTCCAGCAGCTGCCCTGCAAGCCTCTCATCAGCTCCCTGACTGCTATTCTAGAAGCTCAGAGACTCCACATACAGGGTTCCACTCGTAGCCACGCCCTCCCCTCAACCCAGTGGTGGTGTGAAGCCCTATATGGTGCCTTTCTCCCTCCTGAGGCTCCCACTGGGCACAAGGTCCTGGGCAGCTTGTCCAAACACAGAGGAAGGAAGGGGCTCTGGGCTGAGAGCTGTGGAGGGAGGTGGTGGTGGGGGCAGAAGGAGGTGTTCAGATCCACACCCCTTGGGTCAGAGCGCTCCAGGCTCTCCCAGAGTGACAAGGAAAGAGAGGAGAGCAGGAGGCGGAGGTGTGGGAAGCACCTGCTCCAGATCGTGGTGTCTGGCGGCAGGGGTATGAGAGTAGTTGGAACCGGCAAGGGGCATCCCCAGGGTGCTGCAGCTGGATGGGCTGTAAGGGGGAGGAGGAAGACGACCGACACATGCAGCATCCATGAAAACTCCAGTCTGAATGCAGACCAGGCTCTCAGTCCTTTACTGAGATGCCTGTCTGGTCTGGCAGGTATCTCTCTTCATTAAACCTGGCTAGCACGCTTCCCTCACCCCACCACCAAAAACAGAAAGATCACGGCATATACAAGCTAATACCTTATACTCTCACACCACTGATTCTCAAATTAGAATCACCTGCTGACTCCAGCAACCTTGATCGGATCAGCTTGGATGTTCCCTTTGCATCAGTGTATCAGAACAATGGAAGGTGGGGTTCAGCCTCACAGTTAAAACACCCGGGTCCCACATCTCTCGACTTGGGGTTGATACCTGGCTCCAGCTCCTGACCCCAGCTTCCTGCTAATGCAGGTTCTGGGAGGTGTAGTGGTGGCTTAAGAAATTGGGGGCTGGCACCGTGGCTTTGTGGGTAAAGCCGCCATCTGCAGTGCCAGCATCCCATATGTGCGCTGGTTTGAGTCCTGGCTACTCCACTTCTGATCCAGCTCTCTACTATGGCCTGGGAAAGCAACGACGATGGCCCAAGACCTTAGGCCCTTGCACCCACATGGAAGACCCAGAAGAAGCTCCTGGCTGCTGGCTTCGGATCAGCTCAGCTCCAGCTGTTGTGGCCATTTGGGGAGTATACCAGTGGAAGGAAGACCTCTCTCTCTCTCTCTCTGCCTCTGCCTCTCTGTAGCTCTTCCATTTAAATAAATAAATACATCGTAAAAAAAAAAAAGAAAGAAATTGAGGTCTTGCTACCCCCATAGGAGACCTGGGTTGTTTTCTTGCATCCTGGCTTCAGCCTGGCCCTGGCAATTTTGCGTGTCTGGAGAGGGAACCAGCAGATTAGGGATCTCTGTCTCGTCCATCTGCCTGTGTCATTGTTTCTCTTTCTCTCCCTCTCAACTAAACAAATGATACTTTTTAACATGAAATATTTATTTATTTATTTGAAAGGCAGAGTTACAGAGAGGCAGAGGCAGGGGCAGAGAGAGAGGGGGGTCCGGAGAGTGAGTGGCAGCTGAGGCACTACTCTGTGTCAAGCTCTGGAGTTGTGGGTAGGAATCTATATCCCTGCCCCTCACTCAGAGCCCGTCACCCCTGTTTATGCTGCTGCAGCCAGCCCTGTGGGGTCACGATCTGGAGGAGGGGCCTCTGAAACTGCACCTGCTCCACCTCCTCCTCCCCTTCCTCACCTTGCGTCCCCCCTCCGTCCCCCAGAGCTTCCCCAGGGAGCACTTGCTCCTGAGACCTCACCTCGGCACCTGCCCCTAGGAATCTCAGACAAATGCTCCAACAGGACAGAAAAAGAAACAAGAAGGGGAGGGTGCTGGGTGTGTGGGCTAAGCTGTGGCTTGAGTACGTGGGTTCAAGTCCCAGCTCTGCTCTCCATCTAACTTCCTGCCAATGCAGACCTTGGGAGGCAGCTAAAGTACTTGTGTCCCTGCCACCCACGTGGGACACACAGATTGAGTTCTGGGCTCCTGGCTTCAGCCTGGCCCATCTCTGGCTGCTGCAGGCATTTGAGGAGTGAACCAGCAGATGGATGAGCTTGCTCTCTGTCTCTCTTTCTCTCTCCTGTCTTTTTCTCTCTGCTTTTCAAATAATGCACCATTTAAAAGGAAAAGAAATAAGTAATCAAACAGATGCATAAATGATGACTTTAGGCTGAGACCTGAATGGTGACAAGAGGCCAGCTGAGGAAGAGCAAAGCAAAGGACACTGCATTGAAGCTTCTGGCATCCAAGGGGCCGCCCAGGGGGACCTGGACTTGAACCGAGTTTCTGGTGCTCTGCTCCCTGCCAACCTTGTGGAAGGGATACAAGCAAAAGTGCTAGAGGAAGAGATCCAGCAAATGAACAACCCATTCCACTGATCTGCTACTCCCCTGTGTGCTGGAAGGAGCATTAGCATGAAATCCACACAAGCTTGCATATGGAAACACTTCTGGATTCTGCCCAGCCTGGGGGAGGGTGGCTGACTGCAACAGGTCCCTGCCTTATTCCCATGTTCTCCACACCAGCGTGACCTCAATTTACAGGTGCCCTCCTCCCTTGTCCCTGTGCAAATGACAGAGCGACAGACAGACAGTGAGACACACAGAGAGAGAGAGAGAGAGAGAGAGAGAGAGAGAGAGAATCTTCAATCTGCTGGTTCACTCCCCAAAATGCTGGCAATAGCCAGAGCTGGGCCAGGCCAAAGGCAGGAGCCAGGAACCTCACCCAGGTCTCCCACACAGGCAGCAGGAGCCCAAGCATTTGGGCCATTCTCTGCTCCCTCCCAGGAGGCACCAGCAGGAAGCTGGGTAAAAAGTGGAGGGGCCGGGACCCAGACTGGAGATGGGGATGTCCCAAGGGGTCTACCCCACCCCCACCCTAAAATCATTCTTGAATCCATGTCATACAGTCTGTGGGTATTGTCATTCATAGTGCCATGAGAGACCACACACAATGGATTCTTTTTCTAAATAGGCTGCCTGCAACCCTGATGATGATTCTTGTGCATCCCACATTATCCTTGTTCCATGGTTGCACAGACTCCCACCATATCCTCTGGTGGTTCTCACCTTCCCTGAAACAAGACTCTTAATTATCTGTGCTGGAGCACACGGTGCCATGTGGGCTGGCTCACATACCCCTTGCAGGTGCATATGAGGTGTGGTGTGAAAACTTTCAAAAGGCTCAGGGGATGCCTTTCAGTTAACGCCACTGCCCCACAGCAGGTACCCCGCACTCTGCAGACTTATTTTGTAATTCAGATACATGCTATTTCTCCTAACACAGTCTAGCACTCCTCTGGTGAGTGGCACATGAGACCCCAAGCCAGCTCCATTACCTAGGAGGAAAACATCTTTCCCTCTGGGATTTCCGTCCAGCTCCAACTTCCAGGAGAGCCAAGGTAGCAATTATTCCTCTTTGTTCTACTCGTGGATGAGAACAGATCCCTCATTAGGGCTGAGCCCAGGCCAGAATCATTCAACATACTGTGAAGGGATCACCTCTTGTCTCCTCCCACTTCTGCTGCTTCCAAATGAACAAAAGCACCAGCCACAGGTGCCAAGACACCAGGCTCGGCTAAAGACCCATGTGTTTGTTCTTTACCCTGAGGATAATCTCCATCACCCTCCTAATGACCTTAACAGACAGAGCTTCTTCAACAGAATGCCTTAGTTAGGAGACCTGACTTGGGAAGCCTCAGCCCTCCAGAGACCACCGACTCCACAATGAATCACCCACCACTGTTTGTTTCCACAGAGCTGAGTTTATGATGCACCCAAACTATCCACATTTCAGATGAGGTTTCTTCCTTTCATTTTCAGAAAATTCTTCAGGATAGTTTACCAAAGATAAAAAATGAAGCTCTGGGGCAAGCACTGTGGCTTAGTAGGCTAAGCCACTGCCTGCAGTGCCAGCATCCTATATAGGCACCGGTTCGAGTCCTGGCTACTCCACTTCAGATCCACTTGCCTGCTATGGTCTGGGAAAGCAGTAGAAGATGGCCCAAGTGCTTGGGCCCCTGCACCCACATGGGAGACCCAGAAGAAGCTCCTGGCTCTTGGTTTTGGATTGGCCCAGCTCTGGCTGTTGCGGCCATTACAGGAGTGAACCAGTGGATGGAAGACCTCAATCTCTCTCTGTCTTTAACTCTACCTCTCAAAGAAATAAAATAAAATATTTTATAAAAAAATGAATCTCTGTGGTTAAAATAAAAAAGTTGAGCTCATCTTTCAGGCTTTGTGCTGCATTCTGCTCTTACTCCCCGGGAGCATGATCCACAGAGGTCTGGCACCTGTGCTGTCACAGGGACACCAGGTTTCTGATCACGCATTTCAAGCAACACTTGCCATCACCAATACTTTGAATTCAAAGAATGCATCCCTTCTAGTTCAGTCCAATATATACCATCACTTGTTTTCTGAAGATAGGATGATAGGTAGGAGACAATGTCTTATCAACATGGGTCAAGACAAATGAGGGTCCTAAGGTGTCAAGGCTAATCACTGAAGAAATCTGTTCCATACATGCTTCAGAGAATTCCTAGGGTGCCAAAGAGGGCAGGAGACCTTGGGAACGAGTTGTCCTAATAAACCACGGAGCAAACCTACGTCACTGGAACTCTAGAAGATGCTGTGGACCTCCACTGGACTCTGTTTAAATGAGTGTTACAGGAGACAAATGCACACCAATCCAAGTCTGGGGAAGTGTTTTTGAACCATAGCTTCATTTAGAATCAAATTTTATAGGTGTTTGTTCAAGATTTATCAAGGTACAGGGCTCCTCCTCATTATTCAAATCACAATGGTCATGCTTATGTATGTTACAAAGTGTTTTGGCTCAAACTACTTGTGAATACAGGACAGCTGGGTTTCATGATGACATGAGGATGGCATGGGGCAGGGTTCCCTTAATGTAGGCGTCTGCAGATTTAATGGGTCCCTTCCACCCACCACGCTGAAGAGAATGCCTGGTGGCCATGCATTGGCCATGGAAGACGGCCAATTCTGTGTGTTCTGAAGAGAATGCACAGAAGCCACAGACAAGAGACTTGATGGACACGAGTTTGACAAATTAAGAAGGCACTGATTTTTCCAGCAGGCAAATCTGACTCCATGCCTCCACCCTTTACTTATGCTTTAGAGGCAGGAGTTTGGCCTGGTAGTTGATACCCACGCTCCACACTGGAGCACCTGGATTGGATTCCCAGCTCCACTCCTGATTCTGGCTCCCTGCTGTGATGGCTCAAGTCATTGAGTCCCTGCCACTCATTTGGGAGACTTGGGTTGAGTTCCAAGTTCCTGGCTTCTGCCCCAGCCAGGTAGCCACTGAGGGTATCTTAAGGAGTGAACCAGTCAATGTGACAATGGGAGCATATTATATTTTTCTCTCTCTCTTTCTCATCTTTCTGTGTGTATCTGCCTCTCAAATAAATAAAAGTAGAGTTTTGAAGATGATAGAATAGAGGAGAGCTTACAGCTCTAGCCTAGAGGAAGATAGTGCTTTTAAAAAAAGGAAAAACAGGGCCGGCGCTGCGGCTCACTCAGCTAATCCTCCGCCTGCGGCGCCAGCACCCCAGGTTCTATCCCGGTTGGGGCGCTGGGTTCTGTCCCGGTTGCTCGTCTTCCAGGCCAGCTCTCTGCTGTGGCCCAGGAAGGCAGTGGAGGATGGCCCAAGTGCTTGGGCCCTGTACCTGCATGGGAGACCAGGAGGAAGCGCCTGGCTCCTGGCTGCAGATCAGCGCAGCGCACTAGCCGTAGCGGTCATCTGGGGGGGTGAACCAACAGAAGGAAGACCTTTCTCTCTGTCTCTCTCTCTCACTAACTCTGCCTGTCAAAAAAAAAAAAAAAAAAAAAAAAAAAAAAAAAAAAGGAAAGACAGTGCAATCTCAGGAAAGAGGCAGAAAACAGCAGAGGAAATTCCATGACCTACATGGAGGGTGTGGATGTGTACAAGTCAGAGCCCCAGCAGCTGAGAGCCTCAGCACCAGCGTTGGAGAGCGGGGTGAGACCAGACTGTGGCAGCCCAAGACACTGGAGATAAACTGCAGGAAGAGCCTGGTGTGAGTAGGGCTTGGAGTCCTGTGGGAGACAGAGTACCTGCCAACTTAGAGGGAAGAAAGGGGTCATGTTTCTCTCTCCCCAACCACCTGGCACCAGCGTTCAGTAGCCAGCTGACAGATGGCAGGCACCATGCTGGACATACATAACAGCTGTGCCAGCTCATGTCAGTATGCCCAGCAACTAGCCGAGAGGACACGTCTGAGTATGACTGGGAGAATTGACAGGGGGCTGGGAGCTCATGACTGTGGGAGCCTTGTGTTCTGGGACTGTGAAAACATTCTGGCTTTGCATGGGAGGGTGCAGGGTGTGGCTGAGACTTTGAGCGGTCATTGTGGGTGGCTCCACATGCTCAGAGGTCCCTGATTCTCTGGTGAGGATCACTGCTGCAGGATCCGTATTCACACCAAGGACACACAGATCCTTTGTGTGTTTCTTGTGGCAGAGTGGATGAAAATTGTACCCAATGGGCTAGCGCCCAGGCGTTGGTTTCCTTTGAGGAGAGGAGGTGAGCTGAGACTATGCCAACAGAGCAGAACAAACCTCCCTTTGGTTAAAAAACAAACAAACAAACAAACAAAAATAACTAAGAGATTTGCTACCCTTACCCCGGGTGTCACCTTGGATACTCCCCTTACTCTGGAGCACTGAACAGAGCTCCCCAGCCATGCCCATATCACGCCTTAAGGTATTCACTGAAAGAGCAGACACTCCACTAAGCCACAGAGGAACAGTCCAAAGATAAAAGCCATCATGGGGAAAAAAGAACAAGTATCACCACAAATGTTCAATAATAAACACAGCAATTCAAGAAGCGAGAATAAGGAAGACGATATGACACCCTCGAAAGAACACAACACTTCAGTCCTAGAATGTGAAGATGAAGAGACTGAAGAAATGCCAAAAACTGAATTAAAAAAATTAATCATAGGATTATTTAAAAGTAATTAGAAGCAGATTCATGAGCTAAAGAAATTCGTACATGACTTAACTGAAATTCTTTCCCACAAATTTGAGATCTTAAAGAGAAATCAAAATGAAGTATCAGAAATGAAGAATTCAATAGAACAAAAAATGTGGTGTAAAGCTTTAACAACAGACTTGGTGAAACAGAAGAAAGAATATCGGAGTTAGAAGACAAATCTCTGGAAATTTTAGACAAAAAAAAAAAAAACAGAAAAAAAGAAAGAAGAAATTACAAAACTAAAAAACAATGTCAGAGATTTGTGGATTTATGGGATACTATCAAATGACTCAACATATGGGTCTTAGGAGTTCCTGAAGGTGTGGAAGGAGAGAGTGGATTAGAAGGCCTTTTTAGTGAAATAATATGAGAAAACTTCCATAATTTACAGAAAGGGACATCCAAATACAGGAAATACACAGAACTCCTAGCAGACATGACCAGAAAAGATCCTCACCATGACACATTGTAGTCAAACTCTACACAGTAAAACATAAAGAAAAGATTCTAAAATGTGCAAGAAAGGAATGCTAGAATACTTTCAGAGAATCTCCAATTAGAATCACAGTGTATTTCTCATCAGAAACCCTATAGGCTAGGAGAGAATGACTAGATATCTTCCAAGTCTTAAGAGAAAAAAACTATTGACCCTGAATACTGTACCCTGCAAAGCTCTCATTTATGAATGAAGGTGAAATAAAGACCTTCCATAACAAACAGAAATTGAAAGAATTTGTCACCACTCATCCAGCCCTGCAAAAGATGCTTAAGGATGTGTTACACACAGAAACACAGAAACAGGGTCATCATTATGAAAGAAGGTGAAGGCAGAAAATCTCCTGGTAAAAGTATAAAGGAAATTCAAAGTAAACAATAAAAATATTTATGGAAAAACGGCAGGGTGAAGTCATCACTTATCAATAGTCACCTTGAATGTAATTTGCCTCAACTCTCTAGTTAAAAGACACAGACTGGCAGAATGGATTAAGAAACAAAACTCATCTATCTGTTGCCTTCAAGAAACACATCTCACCAACAAAGTTGCATGCAGACTGAAAGTGTATATAAAGATAATTGAAAATGAATCTTGATGAAGAATGGGATGGGAGAGGGAGTGGAACATGGGATGGTTGCAGGTGGGAAGGAGGTTATGGGGGGGAAAACCACTAAAATTCAATAGTTGTACTTTGGAAAT
This sequence comes from Lepus europaeus, assembly GCF_033115175.1. Lineage (NCBI taxonomy): Eukaryota > Metazoa > Chordata > Mammalia > Lagomorpha > Leporidae > Lepus > Lepus europaeus. The sequence continues at coordinate 76,876,006 of NC_084836.1, forward strand.
TTATATTTGTTAAATAAAAGTTGAAAAAAAAAGAAAAGATGGAAAAAGATATTCCATGGCAACACAAACCAGAAAAGAGCTGGCTTAGTCATCCTAATATCAGACAAAATAGACTTTAACACAAAAACTGTTAAAAGAGACAAAGAAGGGCTCTATGTAATGATTAAGGGATCAATTTAACAGGAAGATGTAACTATTATAAATGTATATGCACCTAATTACAGGGCACCTGACTATTTAAAAGAAATGCTAACAGATCTAAAAGTAGACATAGACTCCAATACAATAGTAACAGGGGATTTCAGTACCCCACTTTCAGCAATGGACAGATCAGTCAGACAGAAAATCAGCAAGGAAACAACAGAGTTAATCGACACTATAGACCAAATGGACCTAACAGATATCTACAGAACTTTCCATCCTACAGATGCAGAATACACATTCTTCTCACCAGTGCATGGAACTTTCTCTAGGATTGACCACATGCTAGGCCATAAAGCAAATTCAAAAAAATCAAAATCATACCATGCATCTTTTCTGATCACAATGGAATACAGCTGGAAATCAACAACTCAGGTATCTCTAGAGCATATGCAAACACATGGAGACTGAACAACATGCTCCTGAATGAGCAGTGGGTTACTGGAGAAATAAAAAAATTTTTTGGAAATGAATGAAGACAACAATACAACATATCAAAATTCATGGGATACAGCAAAAGCAGTGTTAAGAGGGAATTTTATAGCAACTGGTGCCTACATCAAGAAATTGGAGGGGCTGGAGCCTTGGCTCACTTGGTTAATCCTCCACCTGTGGCACTGGCATCCCATATGGGCACTAGGTTCTAGTCCTGATTGCTCCTCTTCCAGTCCAGCTCTCTGCTGTGGCCCAGGAAGGCAGTGGAGGATGGCTCAAATGCTTGGGCCCCTGCACCGGCATGGGAGACCAGGAAGAAGCACCTGGCTTCTGGCTTCAGATTGGCACAGTGCCGGCCATAGCGGCCATTTGGGGAATGAACCAGCGGAAGGAAGACCTTTCTCTCTCTCTCTCTCTCTTTGTCTCTCTCTCTTTCTCTCACTGTCTCTATCTCTACCTGTCAAATAAAAAAAAAAATTGGAAAGACACCAAATAAATGAGCTATCATTGTGTCTCAAGGATCTAGAAAAACAACAGCAAACCAAACCCAAAACTAGTAGGAGAAAAAAAATAATTAAAATTAGAGAAAAAAAAATTGAAACAAACAAACAAAAAAAAAAGTACAAAAGGTCAGTGAAACAAAAATCTGGTTTTTTGAAAAAATAAATAAAATTGACACACTAACAAAAAAAAAAAAAAAAAAACTTGGAAAAAACCCAAATCAAAAAGACCAAATCAGGAAACCTAGCCTAGAAGAAATGGATAGATTCCTGGAAACATACAGTTTACCTAAATTGAACCATGAAGACACATAAAACCTAAACAGACCCATAACCAAGTCAGAAATTGAATCAATAATAAAGGCCCTCCCAGCAAAGAAAAACCCAAGACCACATGGCTTCACTGCTGAATTCTACCAGACATTTAAAGAACTATCTCCAATTCTTCTCAAACTATTCAATACAATCAAAAAGGAGGGAATCTTCCCAAACTCCTTTTATGAAGCCAGCATCACCTTAGTTCCTAACCCTGAAAAAGATACAACAGAGAGGGGCTGGTGCTGTGGCACAGTGGGTTAATCCTCCGCCTGCGATGCCGGCATCTCATATGGGTGCCGGTTCTAGTCCTGGCTGCTCCTCTACCAATCCAGCTCTCTGCTATGGACTGGGAAAGCAGTAGAAGATGGTTCAAGTTCTTGGGCCCTTGAACCTGCGTGGGAGACCAGGAAGAAGCTCCAGGCTCCTGGCTTCAGATCGGCGCAGCGCCAGCTGTGGTGGCCATTTGGGGAGTGAACCAACGGAAGGAAGACCTTTCTTTCTCTCTGTCTCTCCCTCTCACTGTCTGTAACTCTACCTCTCAAATAAATAAATAAAATCTTTTAGAATTTTTTTTAAAAAGGAGAGGGAGGAGGAAGAGGGGTGGGAGTGTGGGTGAGAATGTGGGTGGTATTATGGGAAGAATCCTTGTATTCCTAAAGTTGTATTTAGGAAATGCATGAAGTTTATATTCCTTCAATAAAAGGTGTCTGGGGGAAAAGTGTATAAAGTGTTTTAGGGGAATATGAGAATGATTGTATTATTATGACAGATGGATTCAATCGCTACACTGCCTTCTACCGAGATGTACTGGTAAGAATATGTGAGATGACACCGTAAAGATGGTGATCTCTGTCGTGTGAGAAACGTGCCTTGAGCTGCACATGCAAGTGAAGGTTGCATCTGATGTGGAAAATCAAGACATGAGATGCCAGACTACTCCATTCATGTTTACATTTTAGAAGCATTAGCCCTCGATGGTGGCAACTATTTGTTCCATGAAAGATAATTTTTTTTCTATGTGCACTAAAATTGTTCCCTCAGTGCCTCCTTGTCAAAGGCTTTTACTGCTGCAGCTGGGATGACAGGAGATAAAACGTGGCTTTTGGGACACAGAACCCGCACCCTTGTGTGAGTGAGCCACACGCAGATCTGAAAGAAACTGGAGTATCTAAAGATAACTCACTATTTATAGACTATTGCAAGGGAGGAAAATGAGTAATTTCATGGACTAATGTCATCAACAAACCAATTTGATTAAAATCCCTAACCTCACCACAGCCATCTGTGGGCATCTGATCACTTTCTCTGTCCACATCCAGTGCATGCTGGGAAATGCATGTCCAAGGCTTCAGAGAATGCCCTGGGCAGCCTTCTCCCTACAATCAGCTTGGCCAGTGAAGTGCTTCTGTTACAACAGGGCTGGCCAGGGAAACCCAGAGCTGCCCTGCTGGGAGGGGCTGGACTGAGTGGGAGCAGCTATGAACGGGAAAGTTTGCAGCTCTTCAAGCCTGAGGTTGTAGCATTGGTTGGGTCCAATGGCAAACTGGCGGACATACCAAGAATTGAAAAGGAGGCTCCTGGAACAAAAGACCCAGAGAGGGCCATGGTGAGCTCCCCTCAGGTCCCTGATGGACCTGGTATACAAGGAGAGTGCATAGGAGACAAGGAGGAGTAAAACAGATAGAACAACCCAGAGCAGCCAGGGGAAACAGCCCCAGCCTCTGCAAACTCAGATCTCTGGGTAGAGGCTGGCAACTGCACCTGCTTGAGGAACTTGACCTTCACCTCTCACCCCTGAATAGCTGGCTGACCTCTGAGCTATGCAAGTCCAGGCTGTGAGACTGGACAGTGACAGTAAGAGCTACGAAACAAGACAGAACGGAGAGGAGATGTGAGTGACTCACTGCCGCAGAGGGACACGGCACAGTGGGTTCAGGTGTGTCGCCAACAGAAGAAAATGAAACAACCCAAAATAACAATAAAGAAAAGACCAAGCAACAACCATGACCTCAATGGGGAAAATCAGAATCCTAAGTTGCTACAATACATGGTTAGAAAAGTCAGCTCTACGTTCCAACCACCCCCACGAGCCCCCACAACAAAAACTATAAGCCAAGTGGGGGGAAAAAAACAGGAAAAGGTGACCCATACTCATGGGAGAAAAAGCTGGCAACAAAAATCACCTCTGAGTGGGCACAGATGTTGGGTTTAGCAGGAAAATACATCCACACAGTGGTTACAGATATGTTTATAAACTAAAGGAAACTATAAGAATAAAAGGAAGGGCAGGCACGGTGGCACAGGCATCGAAGCTATCACTTGGGACGCACACACTCTGTGATGGGGCAAAGCTGTCACTTGGAATGCACACACTCTGGAATAGAGCAGGTGGGACCAAGTTCTGCCTGTGCCTTCTCATCCAGCTCCCCACTAATGTACCCGGGAGGCAACAAATGATGGCTCAACTAGTTGGGTCCTTGTCATCCCTATGGGTGAGTCGGAAGGAGCTCCTGGCTCCTGGCTCCTGGCTCCTGGCTTCAGCCTCGCCTAGCCTTGTAGGCATTTGGGGAGTGAACCAGCAGCTAGATCTCTTCTCTCTCTTTCTCTCTCTCTCTTCTCTCTTGCCTTGCCCTCTCTCTCTGTCACACTGCCTTTCAAATAAATAAATCTTTAAAAAAAAAAAAAAACAAGAGTGAAAGGAAAAACACAAGAACAATGATTCCATAATATTTTTTTTCCTATTTTTTTTTTATTTTTTTTTGACAGGCAGAGTGGATAGTGAGAGAGACACAGAGAGAAAGGTCTTCCTTTCTGCTGTTGGTTCACCCTCCAATGGCCGCTGCGGCTGGCACATCGCACTGATCCAAAGCCAGGAGCCAGGTGCTTCTCCTGGTCTCCCATGCGGGTGCAGGGCCCAAGGACTTGGGCCATCCTCCACTGCCTTCCCGGGCCATAGCAGAGAGCTGGCCTGGAAGAGGGGCAACCGGGATAGAATCCGGCGCCCCAACCGGGACTAGAACCCGGTGTGCCGGCGCCGCAAGGCGGAGGATTAGCCTGTTGAGCCACGGCGCCTGCCGATTCCATATTATTAATACTGGGTTAGAAGCCCTAGAAAGTAACTGAATGATAATTATGGAATTAAAAGTGCAATTTGAATAGTAGATTGCTACAACAGATGAATAACATACTTCAAAGGTAGATCAATCCAATGGGAAGAACACAGAGAAAAAAGTGTTAAAGGAAAAATGAACAGAACCTCAAATATCTATTGAAATATGTCAAGGACGTCAACCTACTTTCGTGGGAGTTTGAGGAGGAGAGGAGAGCAAAGACAAAAAGAAATTATTGAAGAAACAATGGTCAAGAGCTTCTCAAATCTGAAGAACAAAAGGAATCTGCAGTCAAGGGTCTCAGTGAATTGCAGATAGGAGGAGTGTAGAAGGGCCTACACTAGGGCTTGGAAACACAAAGAGAAAGTCTTGAAAGCAGTAAGAGAACAAAAGGCCAAAGATTCATGTGCACATGGGAAGTGTGTGCACCACGGAGGCGTAACTTTCACAGAGACTGTGAGAACTTGTCCCCGGCAGACTTCTCTTCTAAGAAACATTAAAAGAAGTCTTCGGGCTGTAAGTGAATGACACCCCATGGTAAGTGGAATTCACAGGGACCCCTGGAAACAGCAACCATGGCTGAGGGTCACTGATGACAAGCATGCTTATTTCTTTCTCAGAATCCTTAAAAGACACAATCGTGCAAGTCAGTGATTATAAAATTCTTGCTGGGTTTACAACACATGCGTGAAATATGTGCACGATAATGTGAAAAAATAGAGCCATATTGGAGCAGAGTTTCTATATTTTACTGGAGTAAAGTTAGCAGTTGTTTGAAGTAAACGGGGTAAGTTATTTACCATAATCTGCAGAGAAAGTACCAAGAATATAATTAAAATGCACAGTTAAAATGCCAATAGAGAGGCTGAAATGGGGCCCTAACCATATTTATTTAACGTACAAAAGAGGCTGTGAGTGAAGGCACAGAGAAACAATAACCACAAATCCAAGATACAAATGGAAAACAAAAATCAAAGCAGCAGACACAATTCTAATCATACCAAAAAAATCACGTTTAATGCAAGTGCACTAAATACTCCAACAAAAAACCAAGATTGTAAGATTGGATTAAAAAATGAGATATAACTATTTACTTTCTAGAAAAGTCATACTTTATTTTTTTAAAAGATTTATTTATTTATTTGAAAGTCAGAGTTACACAGAGAGAGGAAAGGCAGAGAGAGAAAGGTCTTCCATTCTATGGTTCACTCCCCAATTGGCTGCAATGGCTGGAGCTGTGCCGATCTGAAGCCAGGAGCCAGGAGCTTCTTCTGAGTCTCCCACGTGGGTGCAGGAGCCTAAGGACTTGGCCCATCTTCCACTGCTTTCCCAGGCCATAGTAGAGAGCTGGATTGGAAGTGGAGCAGCCAGGTCTCAAACCGGTGACCATATGGGATGCAGGTGCTTCAGGCCAGGGCATTAACCCACTGCGCCACAGTGCCGGCCCCAAGACATACTTTAAATTCAGAGACAGAAGTAACTACTAAACAGAAGGACAAAAAGAGGAAGAATGCAAATAGTCCGAAAAGAAAGCTGGGGTGGTTATATTCATTTCAGACTAAAGAGACCTTAAGAGCAGCAACGCTATCAGACATAAAGGGGGCTACTTCATAATAAGATGATGGAGAGTTCAGCAGGATGCAACAGACATGAGTTCACTCATCTCACATTAAAGCCCATGACACTGGCAGCAAAAACTGACAAACTGAAAGGAGACAATTCCACAAGAGCAACTGAGTATTTTCACTTCTTCCATTCTTGTTTGGAACAATATGTAACTATATAAGTAGCAAGCACAGAAGACAGAAACAGCACAATTAACCAATCTGACTTGACAAAGGTTTCTGAAGGCAAGTGCAGGTGGCAGACACACCCTCAAGAACACATCATGTGTTGGGCTGTTCAAGAGGTCTCAATGACCTTAAAAGAGAAATTGCACCAACTGCAGTGCTGGCATCCCATATGGGCACCCATTCTAGTCCCAGTTGCTCCTCTTCCAGTCCAACTCTGCTGTGGCCCAGGAGGGCAATGGAGGATCGCCCAAGTGTTTGAGCCCTGCAACCGCATAGGAGACCAGGAAGAAGCACCTAGCTCCTGGCTTCAAATTGGTGCAGAGCCAGCCGTAGCAGCCATCTGGGGGGTGAACCAACAGAAGGAAGACTTTTCTCCCTGTCTCTCTCTCTCACTGTCTATAACTCTACATGTCAAATAAATTAAAAAAAAAGAGAGAGAAATTGCACACCTGTGATCTCTAACCATAGTGTAGTTTAACTAGGAATAAATGAGGGAAAATGTGGGACTATACAGAGATAAGCATATTTGTAAGCAACTAGTAAAATGAGAAATCCCAATGATGTAGAAAATATTTTGAACTCAATGAGCATGAAAATTGGTGCAGTGTAGTTAAACAATCTTTGGGAGAATGATAGAGCTCTGAACACACACATTACAGAAGAAATGCATCTCATATAATCTAGCTCCTACCTAACAGAATTACAGTAAAAGAGCAAAATGAGGCCTATGGAAGCAGAGGGAAGGATGCCGTAAATAACCAAATGAAGATTAGTGAAATGGGAACGAAAAACCAGGGGCACGGAGGGGAAACCAATGGAACCAGAAGCCAGCTGCTTGAGGACATCAACAACTTGACAAACTCCAGCTGGAATGGTCAAGCAAGAACTAGAAACCCTATGGTTACCAAAATTAGCCATGGAAGAGGGGACATTATTACCAATTCTACAGAAAATGAAAAGTCTTAAATGAAATATTATCAGCAACTTCAGGCCAAGTCAGATGATGCAGATAGCATGGACACAAATGACTAAAACTGATCGAGAAGATCCTCAGATTTTCTTTACAATAATAAATAAATACAATCACACAGTTGAAAATCTTCCCATAAAGGAGAGCTCGGGCCTACGCAGCTCCACTGGTGGCTTCTAACATATATTTAAAAATACACTATGTCAACACTGTAGAGAATCTTCCAGAAAACAGAGGAGGTGACAGTCCACTACATATTTTGTGGGGCCAATTTTACCCAAACCAGAAGGGTTGTAAGTCAAGAAAATTTCAGACCAGCATCCCTCTTGTGCAGACACAACAATGCTTAAAACTTACTAGAAAATTCAACCCACCAACATGTAGTGAGGACTGTACACCATGACACAGTGGGATGTGTCCGCAGAGCCAAGAACAGCTTGCTTTCTGCAAATTAGTTAATGCAACAATCATATCATTTAAGGACAAATTACCACATGGGATAATCTCAAAAAGCACCTGGCAAAGTGAACACCCATTCTTGGTTAAAAACACACTGCTAAACAAAGTTGTGACAGAAGGGAGCTCCCTGCCTCTTATTAAGAGCATCTACAAGAACCTATAGTGGACAGGATCTGTATTCACGGAAGCCTGAGGTCTTCCCCACTAAGATCAGCTCAGCCAGCCAGGATGTTCACAGTACCACTTCTAGCCAGTGTAGCATCTGAGGTTCCAGCCCGTGCCACGAGGCCAACAAACACAAGAAAAGAAACAAACAAAAAAATTTCCCTGCACCCAGTTTAGCTCCTCAAATATCTCTGGGGCTATGAACACTGATTTTCAACATGTTGTCTATTACAAAGCAGAGACCCGGAACTGTCCTAACTTTTTCTCTCAGAGTTTCTGGGCTATGTCCCATGTGGAAAGGAAGCTGACTGTAACACCAACTTGCCAGTACTGGCATCTGTAACCCCTCATGTTGGCTTGGATGACCTCTGGTCAGAATCCTTTGCTGAAACTGCCCTGGCCCTCTGTCCACTTCCCTTCTCCACTCTCTTCATCCTCCACAAAGCTTCAGAAACGAAGTGGCATGAGAATGCCCTGGGTTCCTGTACATCTCAGCACACTAATTTTATCCCCTGACTTCCACCCCAGGGGCCGGGCACTCACAGATCTCTGTCTCTCTCCCCTGTCCCCACTGCACCAGTCCCAGCTGGTGTCTCACAAGGGCATCATCTGACCTCCAGCTCCTGGAACTCCTCCTCCTCCTCCACCTCGTAGGACAGGGTGTGGATCTTGATGTCGTCCGCTGAGAGGTCAATGAACTTCCCATCGGGGTAATCCAGGCTGTCTTTGGTGGGCGACCGGTCCTCGATGAAGGTGGTCTCACAGCAGTCGGCCACGCTGTCCCCCCAGGAGCGCAGCACACCCTCTGAGTAGAGGATGATGTTGGGGCGGTAGTGGGACTCCACCGACTGCTGCAGGGTGTTGGGGTCCAAGAGCTGCTGTGCTGGCTCATTCCTGCTGCTGTCCAGGGCAGCCGGGGCCGTGCTGGCCACCCCGCAGCGGCTCTGGTACTGGGGTGCTGGGTAGACGGACACCAGGCCATCTCTGCTCTCGGCCATGAAGTTTCTGGTGTTGATCAAGCCGTTCCTCTTGGCAGCGTCACTGATCTTACTGTGCAGGAGCACACTCTTCTGTTCGATGACGCTGTCCATGGTACTGCCCCGGCTGGGTGGTGGGCTGGAGGGCAGGCCTGGAAGGTTACACGTGCCTCAGGGGACCCATTTCTCCTGGAAGAGGAGGAGACAGGATAGGATGAAAATCACCCTGGACAAATAGCTCATCACCCAGACCCAGACCATTCCAGGAATTTGCCAGTTGGCCAGGACACAGAGTAGCTGTGAGAGGCAGATAATGTGCAGTCCTACCTATTCCGTGAATTTTAAAAAGGTTCCATCAGGGCAACCAGCCAGAGTCAGCCAGAAATTGATTGCCCGCATCTCTCTCAAGTCTCTGCAGGAACTGGTTCCACTGCAGCTCTAGAGAAATCTCTGATTGCTACAACCCATGCCTGAACCCAGTCACCTAGGCATACACCTCATCTGCAGGGAGTTATGGCTGCAAATCTGCAGTCAGGCCTGACTCTACTGCAGCTATGTGTTCACAGCCAAGGCACAAGGGGTCTAGGGTACCATCCCACCTGGTGTAGACCAATGATGGGTAGACCCACACCTGCAGTGCTGCAGATGGACAAAGTTCCACAGCCAAGGAAACTGACACACGCTCCCGTGGCATGCCTTAGACCTTGCTCAGCATTCATACCCGCCTGCACCTTTGCAGCTGAGCTCTGGGAAGCTCCCTAGATGCTCCCAAATCTTCATTTGGTTGGTTCAGTAAAACATCTACACCTTTGGGATATGATTATTAGGTATAATAAATGGGTTTCTACCTAGACTGTGCTCTTTTCTAGGGTTTGCAAATGATAATAAAGCAAAAAGGGCTTTTTTGTGTTGTGGCACAGAGGTTTAACCTGCCACCTGCAAAGCCAGCATCCCATATGGGCACTGGTTGGAGTCCCGGTTGCCCCATTTCCCATCCAGCTCCCTGCTAATGCACTTAGGAAAGCAGTGGAAGATGGTACAGTGCTTGAGCCCCTTCCACCTACATGGGAGATCTGGATGGAATTTCTGGCTCCTGGTTTTGGCCTGGCCCAGCCCTGACTGTTGTAGCCACTTGGGGATTGAACCAGCAGACTGAAGATCTCTCTGTCTCTCTTCCCGCTCTCTGTGACTCTGTCTTTCAAGTCAATCAATTAATCATTTTAAAAAAGAAAGAAACGGGAAAAAGGCAGAGAATAAGGAGAGGAAGAGAAGATAGCAGAGCTTGGGATTTGGGGAGAAAGAAACAATGAGCTTCCTTAGGCTCCTTCTGCTTGCCAGTTATTAACTGCTGGGGATGGAAGAATTTCATCACACAGCCTCATTGCATCATGGATTGCTATGAGATTTAAGCATTTTCTCCCACTGTGTCTGCTCTATTTGCTGGCAGCAACAGCAGTCTTATCATTGCAGTCTGACCAAAGGAGGAGAGGCAGAGAGCACACTCTTTAGACTAATGGAAAAGTCTGGAAGAATGTGTTCAAACGACTGGCTCAAACCACAGCCCATGCACCGAGAGACAATGAAAATGATTTGTGTGACACTGAGTGCAAATTTAAGAGAAGTCAAAAAATACACTGTCACCCCTGCCTGTGTGGCTTTGCGGAAGTCTTTATCACTCTCTGAGAACTGAAGTTATTTATTCAGTTGTTTGAACAAGGATATCTGGGGCTCCTTCCTCACACTGAAGACCAGCCCTGGGCTCAGGAGGCTTGCACGCCAGCACAGCATGCTTGATGAGACATTTCTGGCTCAAGTCCTTAGCTTCTCCACCCTTCCTCTCTCTCCAGAGAAGGCCTTGGCTTGCTCTCAAAATTGGGTCCCTCATGTACTTTTTGACCTTCTTGGAGGGAGGAGCAAGACCAGAATAACTTTGATGTGCAGTTTCTCAGCTGTCGCTCTCTCTACCCAGATCAGCAGTAAATAACTTCAGATGAAAGCTGACGATATTTTTTCAGCTTCCTCCCTCTTCCTTAAGTTGTGAGCTCTGGGCCAGCCAGAAGTAACTTTTCCTCTGTCCAGTGTGCCCTCATCATCTTCTGATTTTCTCACAGGGCCTGTAGCAGCCTTCTCTGCCAGCACCACAGCTACTGGGGTCCACGTCTTCCTGACAGGAGCTCTGTGTTACCTTTCTCCTTTCTTGCACCTGGTATGCTGCAGGGGGTCAGTGAGCACCTGTTGAAATAAGTGGCCTCCAGGGCTCTGTGCTTAGTGTGACCCCTGCTTTATGAGGGCCTCCTGGAGCTCTGCAGGCCCCAGATGTGGATTTGGTCTTAAGGCATCCCACAGCAGGCACAGCTGAGTCTCTTAGGTGTCACTCAAAGTGCAGCTGAGAACCAGCGACATCAGCACCACCTGGAGCGTGTTGCAAACACAGACTGGATCCCTCACCTGCACCTTTGGCATCAGAATCAGAGATCAGTTTGCATATTAAAGCTTGTGGATGCTGCTCTAGTGTGGATAATGCAAGCTTTGGCTTCCTGAACAAATCCCTTGAGTGCACAACTGATAGGAAGTTTCTATGTGCCGGTTCAGCATCCCTAATCCAAAACCCCAAAATCCCAGGTGCTTCAACATCAGAGGCTTTTCCACTATCACAATGCCATGAGTAGAAAATTGCACACCTGACCTCCTATGACAGATCACAGTCAAAAAGCAAGGTGCAAATCCAGCACTGTGATGCAGTGGATGAAGCCTCTGTATGCGACGTCAGCATCCCAATACCTGGGAGCCAGTTTGAATCCTGGCTGCTCTGCTTCCAATCTGGCTCCCTACTGATGCGTCTGTGAAGGTTGCAGAAAATGGCCCAGGTACCTGGGCTCCTGCCACCCGCATGGGAGACCTGGATGGAGTTCTGCTGGCTCAGCCCTGGCCACTGCCTTTTGGAGACTGGACCAGCAGATGGAAGATCTCTGTCTATCCATCTCTCCATCCCTCTCTGTCACTCTGCCTTTCAATTAAATAAAATAAATCTCTATTAAAAATTCAAGTGCATTACAAGTATTGTATAAAGCTACCTTTATACAATATGTGTATCAGGTATACAGGAAACAGAAATGAATTTCATGTTTAGTCTTGAGTTCCATTCCCAAGATGGCCTATTATGTGTATGCAAATATTCAACCCCCCCCCAAAAAAAAAAAAAAACCAACCCTGAAATCCAAAACACTTCTGGTCCCAAGAATTTTGGATAAGGGATACTCAAACTTGTACAGAAAACAATTTATATTCTTAAATAACAGGGTGTTTCTTTTTTTCTTGTTGAAGTGAAATCATACATCATGATTAGGTCTGAATGAAAGGGGTGAGGTTAACGGAATTTTACTTTCGTGTTGCAGCATCATCCAATATCTCTTTCAACAAAGACTGGCTTGTCATGGGCACTGCATAACTCCTATGAGCTCACTTCCTGCCGTGTTTACTTCTACTCACTCTTAGCTGTGGAGAGCTTTTCCTGGAGCCCTGAGCTAACCAGCTGAGAAAGAGAGACGAGAGAGAGAGAGAGAGAGAGAGAGAGAGAGAGAGAGAGAGAGAGAGAGAATGCCTCCAGTGCTGCCACTGTCTGGAATGCTTCACCTGTCCTGCACCAGTGGCGTCTGACCTCAGCACACGCGCCTGTTCCTGCAGAGCTCTTGATAACAGAGACCTCCTTTGTTTGCATTTTCCTCCCAGGCCCTGATGTTCAGGGCTAGCAGCTACAAAGAAGCAAACCTCTTGCACCACCCTTTATTTCTGCTTTCCAACAAGATGGGCTATAAGGGGAAATGCGTACAAAACTCTCTGGGATGCATCAACTGCTGAGATCCCAATGCCATTCTCTGGGTGAGGCCTTGCAGACTATTTTCTGAGTTGGGCAGAGGGACCTGGCTGAAGTCCGACCGCCCCAGCCAAACAGGATACACCTGCTTCTTTATTGATCATGGCACTGGGTAGGGGAGGGAGAGGAGGCAGTGAATCCTCTAGGGTCCTGCATTTGAGCTCCCAGAGACTCCTCCCTCCGTAGTAGTTCTTATTCTCTTCCTGTGCTGCTTCTCTGAGAACCCTCCTGGTGAGCTAGCAACACAAAGCTGCCCATCAGTGTGGGTGGGCGTCAACTAAGAAGAGGGATGCTGGACTGTGAGAGAAAAAGACAGTAGGTAGGTGTGCAGCATTATCTGTACAGAAGTTACGTTGGATATAAACATGTTTTTCTTTTTCTCTTTTATTTTTTTTTTAAATTTTATTTATTTGTTTGAGAGGCCAAGTTACAGAGAGAGAAAGGTCTTCTACCCGCTAGTTCACTCCCCAAATGACTGCAATGGCCAGAGCTGCACCAATCCGAATCCAGGAGCCAGGAGCTTCTTCTGGGTCTCCTACACAAGTGCAGGGGTCCAAGGATTTGGGTCATTCTCTACTGCCTTCCCAGGCCATAGCAGAGAGATGGATCAGGAGTGGAGTAGCTGGGACATGAACTGGTGCCCATATGGGATGCCAGCACTGCAGGCAGAGGCTTAACTTACTACGCCACAGTGCCAGGCCCAGACATTTTTCTTTATATGGGGACTGTTAGTGTAGGAAGAGTAGAACACTGAGAGTCGAAAGTCCAGGGATTTGGCCCCAGCTTTGTGACCAAATGACTGCAAGACTGTAGGCAAGTTGCTTCTGAAAGTGGAATCATTACTAGAGCAGTTAAGAAAGAGAAGACTTCAGTTCCTGTCAACTCCATGATTTCTACCTCTCGCGGTGTATGCAACGTTTTCACCCAATGGCTTCGGTGGTGAATCCCACCAGACACTAATGCCACCACTTCTCAAGCTTTATGAGGCTCGCGTTGCCTTGACACCAAAGCCAGATGAAGATGGCACGAGAAAACTTCAGACCAGTATCCCTTTGAACACTGAAGCAAAAAGCCCTCAACAAAAATGCTAACAAACCGGATACAGCAGCAGAGTAAGAGGATTAGACACCATGACCAAATGGGATGGTGGAATCTTTGCTGGAATGCGAAGATGAAAACCAACTGGTGTGATTTAGCACATTAATAGAACAGAGGAAAAAACAAACCATCATCTCAATTAGTACAGGAAAAGCATCTAACTCAGCACTCCTTCATGATAAAAACTCAACAATGTGTGAACAGAAGGAAGCTGCTTCATAGAATAAAAGCAATAAACAAAAACCCAGTGACATCCTCTTCAATTTCCTTTAAGATTTTGCTACTTTGTTCCAATGCTGTCCTGGAAATTCTAACCAGAGCAATTAGACAAGAAAAGGAAATGAAAAGCACCCAAATCAGAAAGAGGAAGTAGAATTTTCTGTTCACAAATGATATAATCTCATTTGTAGAAAACTCTTAAACTCCTACACACACACAAAGAATGGATGAATTTACAAAGTAGCAGGATATAAAGCTAGCACACAAAAATCGATTGAATTTCTACATACTAACAATGAACAATCTGAAAATGAAATTACAAAAAACAACTGCATTTAAATTAGCACCGAGAAAAAGAAATTATTTAGCAATTAATTTAAGTGAGAAGGTGAAAGACTGATACAATGATAGCCACAAAATACTGCTGGAAGAAAGGAAAGGCACAAATGAATGGATTGAGAGATTTAATGTTAGTATCATCCAACACAATCTGAATACTCAATGCAATCCTTATCAAAATCCCAATGGAGTTTTGTGCAGAAAGAGAACCAGCCATTCTAACACCTCCACGGAATCTCAAAGAACCCTGAGTAGATGGAAGAGTCTTGAGAAAGAAGAGCAAAGCAGGGCTCACACCTCACACCCTGACTTCAAACTTTTCTACGGAGCAACAGTACTCAAAACAGCATGGTAACTGGCATGAAGACAGACACAAAGACCAATGGAACAGGACAGGCAGCCCAGAAATCAGCCACCGCCTATGTGCTCAAATGGCTGAGTACAAGGGTCCCTATACCATTCAGTGGAGAAAGGCCGATCTTTTCAACAAGTGGTGCCAAGGAAACTGGAAATCCACATGCGAGAGAACGAATCTGAACCCTCACCTAACACTACATGCAGTATCATCTCAAAAGAGAGAAATCCTGCAGGGCATGACCGAAGCCATGGCGCGGCCAGGCCAGGCCCAGTGGCTCCGCATGCGCAGCTGCCCCCGGGTGTCCCCGCCCGAGCTGCGCAGAACGGAGCCGCGCGGAGCTGAGTAAGATGGCGCCCAGAGGAAGTAAGATGGGTGGAATCCAAAGTTGTTTACCACTAAAACTAATTGGCTGCGCAACATCAGGGGAGGTAACAAAACTAGTAACGAGTGTATAGACATATGGCTAGTCCTATAGAAATCCCCCTGTAAGGTGATTTTTTAAGTGATTGGTTGGTCCTTAGCCCTGCCCCAATGACTCTGCAGTTTTGTGCTATAAAAAGTACTATTCCGCACAAAGTAAATGAGTTCTTGCTACTAGACTTGACTCCCCACTCGTCTGACTGTCTCCGGGATCAGGAGGCTGGGGAATGGGCGAGCGGCGCACTCACCTTTCCTCGGACCCAGTCCATCCTGTACGGGTGGACTAAGACCCTGCAAAATCCCTAGAAGGAAGACTGAAAACCCTCAAGTTCATGCAAGAAACTGTAGAACAAAAGATTCGTGACACTGAATTTGACAGTGATCTCTTGGACATGACACCAAAGCCACAGGCGACAAAAAGGAAAAAAAAAAAGATAATTGGATTTCATGAAAATAGAAAAATACTGTGCATCGAAAGACAGCATCAACAGAGCAAGAAGGTAACCCATGGAAGGGGAGAAAATACTTTCAGACTGCATATCTGGTGAGGGATTAATGTTTGGGGTGTTCAAGGAGCCTCACAGGAGCTGGAGCCAGGACGCGTCTGATGGGGGCCTTTCTTATCTAGAGAACCCCAGAGGAACATGGGCTTGGGGCAGGGGGAAGGGGCTGGGTGGTAACTTACGCACCAGACATGGAGGCATAGGCTGGACTAGGCTAGGAGGTGGAAGCAACAGCTGTTTCCTGAGTCCGTTTGCTCCTCTAAGGGGTCGTTGGAAAAGCAGTCGTGGGGGCTGGCATTGTAGGGGCTGGCCTGGGAAAGCAGTAGGATGTCACAGATGAACACCCAGCATGGGTCCACTGATGAGGCAAACCTCACGGGGCCAGGAACTTGGAGGGCTGTGTGATTCAGAAACTCATCC
Organism: Lepus europaeus; assembly: GCF_033115175.1. Taxonomy (NCBI): domain Eukaryota; kingdom Metazoa; phylum Chordata; class Mammalia; order Lagomorpha; family Leporidae; genus Lepus; species Lepus europaeus. The sequence goes on from NC_084836.1 coordinate 76,892,165, forward strand.
ATCGTAGACTGCGTAACTAAACACCAGGAGCTTCTCCTGATTTATTAACAGGCTTTCATTCAGGAAGAAGCGGCACTCACCAGAAATTCTGTCTGATTTAGGGGAAGCACATTGTGTTCAGTTCAGTTCAGTTCAGATGAGGGCTGAGTGTTTATTGAACTAGAACTTTGCTTCGACACATTTCTCTTCTGATCTAGGAGGATTCTGCACAGGAAACTTTTAAAAAAAAGATTTATTTTATTTATTTGAAAGGCAGAGTTATAGAGAGGCAGAGGCATAGAGAGAGAGAGAGGTCTTCCATCCACTGGTTCACTCCCCAGATGGCTGCAACGGCCAGAGCTAGGCCGATTCAAAGCCAGGAGGCAGGAGCTTCCTTCGGGTCTCCCACACAAGTGCAGGGGCCCAAGGACTTGGGCCATCTTCTGCTGCTTTCCCAGGCCATAGCAGAGAACTGGATTGGAAGTGGAACAGCCAGGATTTGAACCGGCGCCCATATGGGATGCTGGCACTGCAAGCGGTGGCTTTATCCGCTGTGCCACAGCGCCGGCACTATGCACAGGAAACTTTAACACAGGGGTCCCAAGACAGCTCTGACTTCATTAAAGACGATGAGGTGTGCCAATGCTAGATGCACTGTTTCCTTAAAAAGTCTGAGCATAGGGAAACTTTCTGAAGGTTTCAGCAGCTCCCTACCCCAGGCCCCTCATGACAAACACAGGCACCATGCAGGTAAAACCACCTAGAACTGAAGACAAGCTGCTGCAGGGACGTGTCAGCTGTGAATGTTTCAAAACAGGGAATCCAGACTCCCCCAGCGCCCGGTGGAGGAGGGAAGTTGGTGCATGACAAGCACCCAGTGTGTGAGGAGTGCGTAGCAACAGCAGGTGCATCCACCTGACAGGCATTCGGTAGGTACCAACAATCAGCCAGCAGTGGAGAGACCCAAGACAGCCAGCCACTGGCCAGGACTCTGCATAGAGCATGTGTGGAAGGCCATCTGTTTGACTTTTATTAATTGGCAGGCCGAGAAAGACTTGTGCCATCAGCTGGTCCACGCAACCAATGCCCAGGGCAGTGGGGCCAAGTTGGGAGCCAGGAACTCAATTTGAGTCTGCCACATGGATGGCTGGAACCCAGTTACTGGAGTCATCACTGCTGCCTCCCAGAATCTGCTTTGGCAGGGAGCTAGAGTCAGGGACCAGAGCTGGGACTTGAACCCTGGTCCTCCTATGTGAGCCACAGGTGTCCCGGCTGCTAAGTTAAGCATCTGCCCCAGACAGACCATCTGTGAACAAGAGCTGAAGAGTGATGAGGGCTTGAGGACGAGGAGAAGCGGACCTCAGGGGAATACACAGAGGACGTGGCAATCTCAGGCCAGGATCTGGGAGGAGCTTCCCACAGAGACACCCTTGGATGTGAGCCCAAAGGGTAGAGTAGCCTCGGCTAGGTTAAGGCCAGGAGAAAGTGTTCCAGGATGAAGAAGCACATAGCAAATACTGGAATGGACAGGACCAAGGCCAGGCCAGCTGGGCGGGAAAGAGGCAGAGCTGAGAGTATGCAAGTGAGACAGGGGCCCTGGAGATTGTGGTTATGCCAGGAGCCTCCATGGGAGGGAGATGCAAAAGGCTGTGCTTCCTTGAGTCCACAAGAGCCAGCATGGGAGGAAGAGGCACTGTTGGTTCTGGTTTAGGCTCCTGGATTAGAGAGAGGCCAGCAGGGGCCATGGGCACCACACCCTGTGTCCTGGGACAGAGGGCACCATCTTGGCTCACAGCCAAGCCAGCCAAGGACTTAGAGCACCCACTGCAGCTGCAGGGAGTTACTGGGGTGGTGCAGCACTGGGGCTAGGGTCCCCCATGCTCCCACCGGCTGTGGGGGTGGCGCCTTTCTCTGCTGCCTCCCCACCCTCTCTCACTCCCTGGGCCTGACTTATACTTCCCAAGTCCTCCTGCCCAGTTTCTCATATCTGGGCTTGCTTCTCCGGGAGCAAACACAAGGCATCACAACTTCCACAGTGCCAAGAAAACCAAGCACGTCCACCTGTCTGTCTGGAAGCTCACGATGCTATAAATATCATGGAGTGACAGGAACACCTTTCTAGGGGCCAGACTTTGGAGAAGTGGGTAAAAGCATGCCTTCCCACTTCCGGCCAGCAGCCACCTGTCAGGTCGCAAGGTGCCCGCATGGGTGAACACACCTTGCAGCAACACTCAGACTCATTCCTGCAGGGCCACTGATCTGGCTGTGCACGTGGCTAAGCTGCCTGATTCTGGGGGAGAGCATGTGGGCTCCCTGTCCTCGGTCCCCAAGAGAACTCCTCCTTGCTCATCGATCCATTTAATCCTGACCTCCCTGAAACGTTATTCTCTCACAGTGGGCTGGCGCCAACGCAGGGAGAAGACAGGGCACACCAGGTCATCACTGAGACAACAGATGCTCCAGCAGGCTGCAGGGCACAACCTGGGGTCACTGTCCCACAGTGGTTGATGCAAATGCCAACAGCTCTCAAGGAGCTGAGTGTCACGGCAGGAGGGAGCCCCTGCGGTACCTTCCCCAGCACAAGCAGGATCTGAGCAATTCTCGGCTGTGGCTCCTTGCAGCTGGCACACAGCTCTGTGTGGAATGCCAGCAGCAATGAACCGATTGTGGCGGTGGCAGAATTTGGATTATATATTCCAGGTTGTGCTTTTCTCCAACTCATCTCTTTGATGTTTACTAGATTTTCTTTTTTTCTGAGCAAAACACTAGCAAAAAGAAATGTATTTTGGGAAGTAGCATTGCAGACACAACTATTTTCAAATATGAAAGAAGAAGGAAAGACATGTTGAACTACCAAAACTTTCTCAAGTTGCTTTTTCATTTTCAGGAACCTGTGAATAATTCTAGATTAAAAAAAAATCATTTATTTACTTGAAAGAGCCACAGACAAAGGAGAGAGAGAGAGAGAGAGAGAGAGAGTGAGAGGTCTTCCATCTGCTGATTCACTCCCCAAATGGCCACAATGGCCCCTGCTGGGCCAATCCAAAGCCAGGTTGCCCATGTGAGTGGCAGGAACCCAAGCACCTGGGCTAAGTGCTGCTTTCCCAGGTGAATTAGCAGGGAGCTGGATTGGAAGCAGAGCAGCTGGGACTCAAACCAAGCACTCATATGGGTTGCCAGAGTCTCAGGCAGTGGCTTAACTCACTGTGCCACCATGCTGGCCCTGGATTCTAGATTTAAGCAGCAATCTTGCTTTCCTGCCCCCACCTTCCACTCCACTCCCAAGCATCCGCTCCTCTTCCCCTTAAAGCTCTGCACTGTTGGGTTTGTGGTTTGTTTATGTATGGCACAGGTGGGGACATCTGCCCTGCGGATGGCGTAAGGCCTCAAAATCAATTGGTCTGGCTCTGCCAAGGCAACAGCAGGCAGGACTTGAAATTCAATAAATCTGGGGCTGGAGTTGGGTTATAGTGGGTACAGCTGCCACCTGCGACATCTGCATCCCCTAAGGTAGCAGGCTCAAGTTCTGGTTGCTCCACTTCCCATCCAGTTCCCTGCTAATGCACCTGGGAAAGCAGCTGAGGATGGCCCAAGTGCTTGGGCCCCTGCACTCATGTGGGAGACCTGGTTGAAGCTCCTGGCTCCTGGCTTCAGCCTGGCCCAGCCATGTACACTGTGGCCATCTGGGGAGTAGACCAGTGGATGGAAGATTTCTCTTTCTCTCTCTCTCTCTTCTCTCTGTATAACTCTGATTTTCAAATAAATAAATACATCTTTATAAAAAAAGAAAAAAAGGAATGGAGTTCTAATCTTCAAGTTGATAATTCTGCATGGTCCCCAGCAAAAAAAAAAAGTTCCCCACTCCTGAATGGGGTTGAAGGAATGGAACAAAGCTCTGTCCGAGGTCCTCACCTCTGTGGCTGAGCAGGAGCCCTCCATAGCAAGGATTTGGCACAGTGACAGATGCTTGTAACCCATCAGGAAAGCCTCTCCAAGCAGAAGATGGATGAAGCAAGTGATGCAACTGAAGAGGAAAATTAAACTAACTGTATGTTTGCTGAGCCAGGGTGCTTACAGTGTGTGCAGACCTGAGAATGCTGCTGATGGTTTTAATCCCCTCTGATACCACTCAGTCAAGTGAACATTAGGGGGCCACCAGGTGCTGAGTGTTCCCCAAAACCCCAGCCCTGTTAGAAGCATTTTTGGTCAATAGCAAAAGTTCCCTCCTGCTCAGCAAATGAGATGTGTGTTTCTGCTAATGCCCAAATGTTAAGAAAAAAAGGAGCTGCTTGCAAATCTTCATTAAGGAATTAAGGTTTCCTATTCATGCAAACATACACAAAAGCCTGTGATTTGGAAATGGAGATAGTTAATGAAGCATTCAGAACCAGATCACTTATTATTATTTAGCATTTAAATGGGACAAGACAATCACAAAATGCTACCTCATCAGGTGCACCCCTTTTGCTGGCCCGGGACTTCCTGTTCCCAGAGCCCCCACACCTCACCTCCCAGGCCAGTACGTGAGGCTCCACTACAGCACCACTGAAACAGGGTCTGCAGGAGTTACAAATCTGATCTATTAGGATCCAGAATGCCATTCTGGAAACTAGAGAGCCTGCATGTTCCAGCCACTGCTGCCTCTCACAGTTGTGCTAGGTCCTCCTGGCTCGGTGAGCCTCCATTCCATCTTCAAGGAAGAAGTGGAGGGAGAGGGCTGCTTCCTGAGGAGCATCAGTACCACCACCACCCTCACCATCACCAACATCAGCACCACTGTCTCCACCACCACCATCTCCATTACCTTTAGGACATCTCTCAGCACACTGTCAAGATCACCAGTGTCGGCACCATTATTTCCACCACCACCATCACCACCTTCACCGCCACATCACCATCACAGTCGGCATCACTGTCTCAGCTCCAGAGACTCTGCCATTCCTGTCACCACCATCATCCACACCACCAGCATTGTTACCACCACCACCACTGCCAGGACTGGGGGAACTGTAACCCACAGAACAACAGTGCTGAAAGCCTGCCTTTGTACAGCCCACAAGCTAAAAAAGGTTTCCACATATTAGGCGGGTAAAGAGAGAGGATTGCTACTCCCTGTCACATGAAAATTATACAAAATTTAAATGTCAGTGTCCACAGAATCAAGTGTTCCTGGTCCACGCCCACACCTTTCCATTCCCATGGGTCTGTGGCTGCGTTTTCACTACAGGGGCAGAGTAGTTGGTGGTTATTATCACCTGGACCTTTACAGCAAAACTGCAAAGATCCTAAACATCACCCCTATGATGCCACCACTACCACCATTGCCACCATCACCACAGTCACTGCCACTCATGGCAACAAAGCTGTCAGTACATGCAATGCCACCAGCACCCTCAGTATCACCAGCTTACACACCTGTGACGCCCCCCATGGGTTCACAAAGACAGGACACAGACTCCAGCTGGAAGTCTTCCTCTCCACTCACTAAGCAAAAGAGACAGCATGACTTGGAAGCCTTCTGCTTTTTTGTTTGTTTGTTTTTGGAGGAGAGCCAGGGGGAGCTTCTGCTCTGAGAGTTTCTCACTGCAAACCTACAGTAATCCTCTCTGAGATTTCCCCTTTCTCGGTGTGCCCTGGAAAGCACAGCTGCACACTTGACTTCTAGTGCTGGGCACCGGGGATTCTCCCATCCTGATTCTTGGAAGGAGCTGATGCCAGTGACCTTGAGAAGAATGCATGGGAGGGGCAGACCTCAGAGAATGTGAGGAGGGACCTGAGTTTAGATTTGAAGTGGAGGAAGAATGTGCTGGTAGTGCTGAGGTCTTGATGTGAGTCCTTTGTTAACTCATGTGTCGGAACTGATCACCCATGATGGTGGCGTAAAGGCTGAGCCTTATGCGAGGGACCCTCACCCCTAAGAAAGAGCTTGAGACAGGGCCAGCGCTGTGGTGCAGTGGGTTAATGCCCTGGCCTGAAGCGCCGGCATCCCATATGGGAGCCGGTTTGAGTCCCAGCTGCTCCTCTTCCAATCCAGCTCTCTGCTATGTCCTGGGAAATCAGTAGAAGATGGCCCAAGTCCTTGGGCCCCTGCACCCACTTGGGAGACCCAGAAGAAACTCCTGGCTCCTGGATTTGGATTGGGGCATCTCCGGCTGTTGCGGCCAATTGGGGAGTGAACCAACGGATGGAAGACCTCTCTGTCTCTACCTCTCACTGTAACTCTGCCTTTCAAATAAATAAAATACATCTTTAAAAGAAAAAAGAAAGAGTTTGAGGGAGTGCGTGGGTCACTTTCACTCTTCTGCCCAGTGGGCACACAGCATGCATTCCTCCCAAAAGACACAGCAGCCACAAGGTTCTCTCTCAAAACCATGGTGAGTCTTCACCTGACAACAGATTTGCTGGGGCCTCAGTCCTGCGCTTCTCTGCCTCCAGAACTACTGGACATTAATTTCCATTATTTGTAAATTACTTGATCTGTGGTATTTTGTGACAGGACCAAGAAGAAGCTAAAACAAGTACTAAATGCAGGAGGAAATGAGCTGTCATCTGCAAGGATGAGCAGAAGCACCACAAGCAGATCCATGATGACTGCAAATGCTGACATCATCACGTACAGAACATAAAATCATTAAAAAGGAAAGCCTTAGAGCTGTTAGAAATAAAATGCTACATTGGTGAAACTAAGGACTCAACCGTTCACTTCTAGCACTAAAGTTTTCTAGATGCTCCGAATGATTCTCTTGCTGCAAAAATTAGACTAAAACACACTTTGTTGGCTTAAGGGAAGACAGCTGAGGATCAGCCATGTTCCACAGAAGATTGCTGGAAAGGACAGAGTCACCTTGATTTAGTGAGGCCAGCAGTAACAACTATAGTTTCACAGCCTTGGTGGCGAGGGAGAAGCTGGCAGGGCACTCCTGGCCTCAGTTGGGAGTCTTTATGGAAGGAGTCCCAAACTCAAGCCTGCTTTAGAATCACCAGGAGGTCTTGTTAAATCACAGATTGCTAAGCTGCAGGGTTGTTTGTGTGGAGAAGGACCCCAAAATGCTCATTTCTAGGAAGTTCTCTCATCTGTCCTGTAGATGCTAACACCTTGCCAAGTACATCGTGACCCCAGGCTATAAGGAGAAATAGAAGCTAACCTCCCTAATAAAAATCCTCCCAGATTTAGCCTAGAGTAATGAGGCCAAGCAATGAACAACAATCAATGAACACCATGCACAAAACAATACAGGCACCATGACTGAAAATCATAGAAAATAATTAATGATAGCTTTGGATTGCCAAGGACTTCAGAAGTGGTGGGGTAAGAATAGAACAGAGAACAATTATTTATAAAACAGTTACACAAGTACAACACAAAGATGAGAAAGTAACAAGAGACTTCCAGAAATAAGAAGAAATCACAAAAATAGTGCAAATTTCAAAACATAAAACAGTCTGCTGAAATAACAAACACCAGAGGAAAATTGAATTTACACAGCAGAATGGACTCAGATGAAGGGAAGCAGTGTTAACTAAAAGATAAATCTGAGAACGCCCAGAATGCTTCATGATAGAAAAAGAGACAGAAGATAGATGGGTGGTGAAGAGAGAGTGCAGTCAAGACCCAGAAAGTGAGCCTTCTTCTAATGGGAGACCCAGACAGAACGAGAAGGAAGAATCTGGGGAGAAGAGAAATTCTACTTGATGGGATGCTGCTAATGACATCTCCAGAACTGATGAGAAATGCAAACCCGTAGATCCAGAGAGCACCACATTGATGTGTTACAGTAAAACTGCCAAATATGAAAGTGTAAGACCACAAAGGCAGTCGGGGAAAACGCAGACAATGTACACAGAACACACACTAGAGACAGCAGACATAGCCGGCAATGAGGCAAGTCAATGGACAATGATCTAGCATCTCAACATACTGAGAGAAAGTAACTTTCAACTTTGAACTGTATGGAATAAACTTGTCTGTCAAGCACAGAGCAAAGTAAGTCATTTATAGATAAGTGGAAAGAGCCAAAGAGACATAAAAGGAAAAGAATGCTAAAGGATGCACTTCAGGAAGAAGCACAGTAATACAGGGCAATGTGCTGAGATTCTGAGCAGGTGAAGCTACATGTCTGAAAATCCAAGCAAACACCACCTACAAAAGAAATGTATCTAAACAAGAAGGTCCATATTTTACAATTGAACAATGCAAACCAAGAGTACATACATTAGGAGGTAGGTGATTCTAAGATCCTGTTAATGTTTCAGAAGTGTGTTAAAATATTCAGCTTTATGCTTAAATATGCATCCATAAATTTCAATTATAACTATCAAATGCATAGAAGTAACTGTGCACATGCCAAACCAGCAGAGAGGAAAAAAATTTAAAGAAGAGAAAGAAAATCCAAAACAAATTAAAAGACGCAAGGGAAAGAAAGAGCAGAACAAAATAATAATTAAAAAATTAGGATAATAGCAAGTCTAAATATACCAGTATTCGAAATAGGCATCAACTAATTAAAACCTACAGTTAACATAATTGTTAGTCTGGTTTTGAAATAATATCCAGACATACATTATTTGTAAAGACCACACACGGAGCTTCAGGACAAATAGTTCTGGAAGTAAAAGGATAAAAAAATCCTAAGCAAAAGATGAGACATCTGGCCCAGTTCATGGAATTCAACCAATGACCGCAAGAAGGACAACAGTGGAGGCTGCGGAGGACAGAGACATACAGACTGGCCTCGTGCTTCTCATGAAAACCATGCATCCTGCAAGACCAGAGGCTCTGCCTTCATAGATGAGAGCACAAATGTGTAAGGGATGTTCGCAGCCAAGCAATCATCCAAGGATGAGCAAAAACCAAGAAGGGGAGCAAAACATTGACAATATTTTTGGGAAGCAGGAAGTTTATCTCACACATGGCCTGTGTGAATATAGAGCTTACAGATTTACTACAGGAAAAAATGACAGTGAAAACCGAGGAAAGCGGCTAACCGAGGAGAAGAGAAAACAGGGAACAGCTCAAGAAAGGAGTGAATGGAGATCCCTGTGGAACAGCTGTCCAGCTGCACGCTGTCCCATTGGCCACAAGACTTCAGGAGGCCCCAGAGCCCACCTTTGTGAATGAGGTGCAACAGGGCATAAATGCAGCTGGAGAGGCCGTGATGCTGCCAAGCTGCATGGGAGTCCTCCCTCAATGCAAAAAGAAAGCCATGTAGAAAGTCCAGGAAAAGACACACGACTGGAGGAAGGGTCCAAGAGGTCCAGGGGTCCAAATGCAATACAAAACCAAATTGTCCATGACTTGGAGCAGTTGTGAAATTTTAAGAGACAGAATCCATTTGACCTAGATGCTGCAAATGTTTTCCTTCTTCTGCTACAGGGGTTCTACTACTGGACACAGGTACAGAGATAATAGTCATCACTGTAATGTAGGTGTACACTCACTAAAGTTTGTAGAATCATGATAATGAGTGTTAAATAATTTTATGTTCAGAATCTCCATAAAGACCAAACATAAGTTGAAAATAGATTTTAAAGCTTACCAGTCCTGTGACAAAGCTGTCATCACCATCACCACCATCACTATCACCACCATCACTATCATCACCATCACCATCATCATCACCTTCATCATTACCATCAACATCACCATCATTATCATCACCAAGCTATCACCATCACTATCATCATTACCAAGCTATCACTATAATCACCATCACCAAGCTATCACCATCATCACCATCACCAAGCTATCACCATCAACACCATCACAATCATTTTCGTCACCATCATCACCTTCATCATTTTAGGCAAGAAGCATCGGACATTTCCTAAATGACTTAAATGCCAAGAATTGTGCCAAAATCTTTCTAAGGATCATCTTGACTAATTTTCTTTTATAAAAGATTTATTTCATTTATTTGAAGGATAGGGTGACACAGAGAAAAAGAGATCTTCCATCTGCTGGTTCATTCTCCAAATGGCCACAATGACTGGGGTTGGAGCAGGCTGAAGCCGGGAGCCTGAAACTCCATTTGGGTCTCTGACGTGGGTGACAGGGGCCCAAGTACCCAGACCATCCTCCAATGCCTTCCCAGGCACAGGAGCAGGAAGCTGGATCAGAAGCAGAGCAGCCAGGACTGGCACTGGAGCAGCCGTTTGGGAAAAGGTGGACATGGAGCCATGTGCTAGCAGCTCAGGGCAGAGGTCAGGAATTTTCATGACTGCCTGTGTGTGCTATGTGATTTTTAAATATACCTAAAATGTCTTAATCAAAACAATCATATGAAAATCAAGCTCACTTCATTGTAGAGAACCTTGAACCCTTGTGCCTTGCTGGTGGGAATGTAACATGGAGCAGTCACTGTAGAAAACAGACACTCTTCCTCCAAAAGTTAGACAGAATTACCGTGAGATCCAGCGGTTCTGCCACTGGACACATACACAACAGAATGGAAATCAGGGACTTCAGCAGACACTTGAAGCCACCAGAGTGCACGGCAGGGGTCACGGAAGTTAAAAGGAGGAAAGAACCAAACACCCAGTGGTGGAAGAACGACTAGAAAAAATGAGGCACATACAAGATGGAGTAGTAGAATGGGAAAAAGCTGCCATAGTGCTACAGCATGGATGAGCCGTGAAGACGTCATATGCACTGAGCAAAATAAGCCAGTCACAAAGGGATGAAGAGTCTACACTGCTGCTTCCTGAGAAGTCCCTAGTGTAGACAGATGCACAGGGACATAGAGGGAATGAAGAGTTCCTGTCTAAGGAATACAAAGTTCCAGTTGGGGACAGTGACAAGTTCTGGAGACGAGATGCACGGTGATGAAGCCTGATAACCACTCCGAATGTTCTCAGTGTTGCTGAATGGAGCACGCACAAGTGACAAAGACGTGGATCCCTGTGATGTGTATTTCTGCACAATTAGAAAGATCTTTCCTCGTAATGAGAGGTGATGGCATTAGCACGTAAGCCTAGTGGTGTTTTTGAACCTGTAGGAAATTTGTATCATTTAGTTCTCTTACTACTTAATTTTAAACACATTAATTCTGATTGTAATCTCCCAATTTAGCTTTATTGTTCTTGTTTTTACAAAATCTAAATAACACTTCATGAAAATGGAATTTTGAAAATAGATTTGGGGGTAAAAAATTTTTGAAATTCATGCCTAGTATTTTCATAATACAAGTTTCCCAGAACTTTTTTTAAAAATTATTTGTTTATTGGAAAGGCAGAGTTACAGAGAGAGGGAGACACACACACACATACACACAGAGATAGACAGAGAGAGAGAGAGAGATTGATCTTCCATTTGCTGGCTCATTCCGCAAATGGCTGCAACAGCCAGAGCTGAGCCGATCTGAAGCCAGGAGCCTGGAGCTACTTCTGGGTCTCCCATGTGGGTGTAGGGGCCCAACACTTGGGCCATCCTCTGCTGCCTTCCCAGGTGCATTAGCAGGGAGCTGGATCAGAAGTGGAGCAGCTACGACTCCAACCAGTGCCCATATGGGATGCCATTGTCACAGGTGATGGCTCTACCACTACGTCACAATGCTGGCACCTTCTCTGAACTCTTATTTTTTTTTAAGATTTATTTATTTATTTGAAAGCCAGAATTAGAGAGAGAGAGAGAGAGAGAGAGAGAGAGAGAGAGGTCTTCCATCTGCTGGTTCACTCCACAATTGGCAATAACGGCCAGAGCTGTGCCCATCCAAAGCCAGGAGCCTGGAGCTTCCTCCAGTTCTCCCACCCGGGTGAAAGGGCCTGAGGACTTAGGTCATCTTCCACTGGTTTCTCAGGCCATAGCAGAGAGCTGGATCAGAAGTGGAGCAGCCGGGACTCAAACTGGCACCCATGTGGGATGCCAGCACTGCAGGCGGCAGCTTTACCTGCTACGCCACAGTGCCAGACCCTCATCTCTGAACTTTTTAAGGGACTCTTGTAAGTATAAAATACTATCTGAGCTATAAGGGAATGCAAAGTTATATAGTAAACATGTTTAAACCCTACAATACTTCAGTACTATTTTTTATATAGTGGATATTCACCTGGACTTACCCACATACATAAACAGCTGCTCATATTTAATCAAGTTTCAGAAGTCATTGATGGTAAGATGTGTCCCTATTTCACAATCTCAGAAATGTTAAAATGTGAAAAGAACAGGTGCATGTCAGAATCAGAGAGATGGGATTTTTTCTTTTTACAGATAAAACAAACTAATTGAAAAGAACCAAGGGCTGCAACATTGTACTCAGATGTGTTACTCTGCAGCAAGTGTTAGCTGTGACAGTGGTGGCAGCGGGAGTGTGTGTTTGTAGGACGAGAGACAAGGGACAGCAAGGGGGATGCAGAGGCATCCACGGAGCAGCGAAGCTTTCCACAGCCCCACAGCATCCAGAGGAATTTAAATTATCAAAGGATCAAAGGGGCCCAGGGCTGCAGCTCTCTGCATCAAAGTTAACAGCGCAGCCGGGACCTGGGATGTGGATTGGCTGTTGCTAGGATCCCCTTCAGGGACAATGGGATGAAGAAGGCTGCCAGTATCAAGTGCTTCCTACCTTCCCAAGTTCACAGACATGAATCCTGAGGTGAGAACATGGCCATGCTGCAAACCCATGAGGGAAAGACATCTAGCATGCAATGTGAGACCTTAAATTAAGAGGACAGTGAAATGGCAGGCACAGTGCTATGAATTTCCACTAAACCGCAGATTTGCCAAAATAAATCCAAAGCATAAACACTACCCATTGCTAGTCCCTCACATATTCCCCCGTAGCTAAGGGCAGCTTCAACACAAACATACTTTATTACCCTGATTCAGAAATCATCGCACAGTGACGCTGACTGTCCCCACCCTCTCATCACTTCATCAACACCCAGGCTGTTTGCTGACCCCTTGTAAGAGAAGCGGAGGACCAGCTCGCACAGAGCGGAGTCCGTCTGCGTGTGGCCGCTGTGAAAGATGAGTTACATGTCAATCCAGCAATGCTGTGCTAACATTCAGATTGATTCGTGCAGCCGTTCACCCGCCAGTGACCTGTGGCCAGCCAGCTGTGAGCTTCCCAGACCCCTCGAAGGTCACAGAACACAAACTGAGGCGTGACACACAGAGCAGGCAGCCTGCTGGGCCAGCCTGCATCCCCTAAGGGGCTCTGCCAGTGGCTGCCATGCAAGGGGAAAGGCTTTGGGGGTGGCACAGCAAGGTCACAGGCTGCTCCAACCATGTCACTGCTGACAGACAGGAAAGGGTTGCTTCCTGGGTGGATCCGTGCCACTCTGTGGACAGTGCTCAGAGAAGGAACACATGGGGAGAGATGCTCCAGCAGTGACGATGGATGAGTCACCCAGGCTGGCTCGGGGCTCCGTGAATCAGAACTGGGCTGGCAGCCAGAGACTCGGACGAGGCGGGCCAGCGATCACCTTTTGCCCTGTGTGTCACACGCACAGAGGACTTCTCTTGAACAACAACAAGCACTCCCCGAAACCTTAGGTGAGCCCCCAAAGTGAGAAAAACGGGACATCAGCCCTGCGGGGGTGGGGTACACTGCTCCAACAGGACACAAATGGTTCTCAAACCAGGAAATGTCTACCACCTGCAGAGCCACACCCAGCCCTAATTCTGAGCCACTGCCCCGCTTGGCTCCTCCCCTCCTGAGCAAAGGTAACTGAGATGCCAGCCTCCACAGGACCTGATCCAGAACTCTCTTTTCTGTCACACAGGATGCAACCCTGGAAGAGCTCAGGATTCTGTTCAGTCCGTGTTCTGGCCGCAGAGGCTGTGTTCGACCGATGCCATCAGTCCACCGCGTGTTCCTGTTGGGCTTGCACAGCTGGGATTTGACAGACTTAAGTGAGCCTCTAAGTCTGCCAAGACAGGCACCATAAAATGCTGGATCATACGTGCTGAGATCCACGTGAGAACAACATCATTATGTGATGAATTAGACTGAATGAGCACCCAAGCTTCCTGACTATTTCAGTCTCGCTGAAACACACACCTGGTGTCACAGATCAGCAGAAATCAATGTGCTGGATACAGTTTAAAACCCTCCTGGGGCTGGGGCTACTGGGGTAGCGGGTAAAGCCTCTGCCTGCAGTGCCACCATCCCACACAGACAACGGTTCAAGTCCTGGCTACTCCTCTTCCAATCCAGCTCTCTGCTACAGCCTGGGAAGCAGTGAAAGATGGCCCAAGTGCTTGGGCCCCCAAACCCATTGCAGCCATTTGGGGAGTAAACCAGCGGATGGAAGACCTCTTTCTCTCTTTCTCTCTGCCTCTGCTTCTCCAAAGCTCTACCTTATCAAATAAATAAACAAATCAAAAAACTTCCTGTAGGGGCTGGTGTTGAGGCTCAGCAGGTTAGGCTGCTGCTTGCAATGCTGTCATCCCATACTGAAGTGCTGGCTGTTCCACTTCTGACCCAGCTCCCTGCTAATGCACCTGGGAAAGCAATGTAAGATGGCCCATGTGCTTGGAACCCTGCCACCCATGTGGGAGTCCTGTAGCCCAGGGCAGCCTCAACCCTTGCAAACATCTGGGAAGTGAACCAATGGATGGAAGATCTTTTTCTCTCTGTCTCTTCCTGTCACTCTGACTTTGGAATAAGCAAAAGACCCCCACAACAAAGTGTCTGTACATGTGCTACACAACAGAGCCAAGATCTCTTTAAAGGCATAGCTGGGGCCAGGTGAGAGCAGAGGAATCAGGAGCTAACATGAAGGAGAGGAGTGAGGCACAGAGCCCGAACATGGGAACCTCCAGGAATGACAAATCCTTTTCGTCTGCTTGGCCTGGCACTGTGTAAGGTTCTAGAAACCCCACTTCATGGATCTCTGGGGATTGAGATGTCAGTATCTGTACAGTAAGGGAAAACTTTAAGTTGAGAAACTAACCACAAAAGTGGTCTCCAGCCAGTGATTCCTAAGGACAGTTCTCAGAAAGACCTTGGTGAAAATTTTCCGTTCAAGTTCCAATGAGGAGAGTCACAACTCAGACTTACTAAGGAAGAGTGTGCCCTGAGCCTGGCTTAACACAGGGAGCAGCCTTCCAAGAAGTGCAGACAAAGTGTGCTTTAAGGTGTTCAAAACAACAGGGGAGACCCAAATCCTCAGAGAGGAAAAGTGCATTCTCAAAGGAGATGAGGCAAGAACAAACCTTGCATTGACGGTATGATGATGAGTTAATAAGCAGCCTACAGACATCTGACGAGATTAATGAGATGGAACAGGCAACGGAAGACAACTACCTAGCATTCAGCAAAAGGTGGAAAGTATGAAAGATGTATTTAAAGGTAAGAAGATGAAACCAAGATTGTCCCTCAATTGACTAATAGAAATCCTAGAAAAGATGGCAAACTCCAGAGTGAGAGAACAGTGAGAATGGAGACTTGAGAACTTATAAAAACTAGTGGAAGGTATGGATTTGCAAATTCAGGCACACATGACACAGGTGGAGGAAAGCTACTCCAACCTATCCATCTTAGTCATTATGCAAAACCAAAGACGAGAATATGACTTTAGCCAGAGAAAAGAGTTACATTCCCTGCAGGGAAAAAAAGCATACCAAAAGGATATATCTCAACCACAGCAATAGACACCATAAGAAAATAAAAAAATAATTTCGAAGATCCTAAGGGAATAAACACTTTCAACCTAGAATCCTATAGCTAGTTAAGCAGTCATTCACAAAACACAGCCAAATGCCTTTGTCCAAAGACAAATGAGAGAATGAACCCTGAGATACCTTTATTTCAAGGACTACTGCAGGATGCCTTCCAGATGAAAGGAATCCTGAGAGAATGTAAAGATGAGATGCATGATGGAAATTATTGAAGAGCAATCGTTAATAAGCGCTCAGGACAGAAGACAGAAGCTACACTGAAGGCAGGAATGATGACGGGTTCTGCTGGCACAAAAGAGAGAAGAGTCATGCAAGAAAAGAAGGTGTATTGTCAGGCAGAGGATGGAGACAGTGTTAACTGCAGAACGTGCACATTAAAGAATGCATACTAAAAATTAAGAGAAACACGTGATGGTGTAAATAAAAAAGTGCCTTCTAAAGAAGTAGAGGGAGGAGAGAGGAAAAAAAAATAATACAAGGGAAAACAGAGGCTCCAAAATTATTTTATAATGACAAACAATTGAAAATATATAGGGGCTGGTGCTGTGGTGTAGCAGGTAAAACCTCCACCTGCAGTGCCAGCATCCCATATGGGTGCCAGTTGGAGTCCTGGTTGCTCCACTTCTGATCCAGCTCTCTGCAGCCTGGGAAAGCAGTAGAGGATGGCCCAGACACTTGGGCCCCTGCACCCTTGTGGGAGACCCGGAAGAAGCTCCTGGCTCCTGGCTCCAGGCTTTGGATCAGTGCAGCTTCGGCTGTTGCAGCCAATTGGGGAGTGAATCAGCGGATGAAAGACCTCTCTCTCTCTCTCTCTCTGCCTCTCTTTCTCGCTCTGTGTAACTCTGACTTTCAAATAAATAAATCTTTTAAAAAAAAGAAAAATATATATAATATATATTTCATACACCCACATAGAGATGTCAGATTACTTCAAAAATCCATGGGAAGTATAATAAAAGATAAGTTAATGCTGGTGCAGTTTTTTAAAACACTTATTTATTTATGAGGCAGAGAAACAGACAGAAAAGTGGGGAGGTTGCCCATTTGCTTGTTCACACTCTCAGTTCTCAGAACAGCAAGGGCTGGGCCAAGATGAAGCCAGCAGCTGGGAATTCAGTCGGGGTCTCCCATGTGTGTGGCAGGGATCCAACTACTTGAAACATCACTGCCGCCTCTCAGGGTGCACATTAGCAGGAAGCTGGAATAGGGAGCAGAGTGGGAACATGAGCCCAGGCGGTCTCATGTGAGATGCTGTTGTTCCAAGCAGGACCCATACCCACCTGGCAAAAACAGCTTGAAAATCCATACAAACTGAGGGAGCTTCAGAAAGGTCATAGAAAATTTTTTTGAAAAAGATTTTATATTTTCTGCACCAAAATAAACTTATCCTTTTAAAAAAAAAGATTTGAGAAGCAGAGATTCAGAGAGAGGGTGGGAGAGAGAGAGAGAGAGACAGAGATTGGGTGAGGGCAGAAACAGAGAGAGACAGGGTAGGGAGAAAGAAAGACATACAGACAGGCAAGCAAAACAGACAGAGACAGCACCCATCTTCTGGTTCACTTCCCAAATGCCTGCAACAGCTGAGACTGGCTGCTTGCAGTCAGGAGCCAGGAGCCAGGAGCCAGGAACTCAGTCCACGTCTCTCTCCCAGGTGGCAGGGACTCAGCTACTTCAGTCAGCTATGCTGCCTTCCAGGGTCTGCATTAACAGGAAGCCGGAGTCAGAAGCCAGAGCTGGGAATTGAATTCAGGCACTCAGATGTGGGACCTGAGCACCTTCACTGACAGCTGCCAAACCAAGTACCTACCCTTAAGCTTATCTTTTAATGTCACTTTCCACGAACTTGTTTTGAAGTCACTTCCCAACCCATACACACGCACACACATGTACATGCATGCATACACACATGCATGTGTGTATATATATACATACACATATATATACAGTATTATATACACATAATGTTTATTCACTATATAAACTGAAGCCCTCTAGGGACTAAATATCTTGCCCACAGCTTATCAGTTTGGACACTCCAGGAGTCAGGTGTCTGGGCTGTAAATTTCTTCCAAAACGACGGGAACCCAAGGACATCACAAGTGAACAGGTACCCACTCTGGAGAGAGTTACACGTCCGGCCTGTGGAGCTCTCCATAGGTTATTTACAGTCTTTTTACTCCTTGTTGCTTTCTTTATCCACGATGACTGTGTTCTGCCTCAGTATCTAGGCAATCATCTTATTTCTTATTGACCTGAGGTTAAAACTCTCTATTTCGCCTGTGGGCTCTCTGCTTCTACCTCCATTTGTTTCTCTTTGCCTTCAGTTCTGGTGATTATTGCAATATGCACTGTGGGGAGGCGGGGGTGGCAGTTGGAGCTATCCTATCTTATTTTTTTTTTACCATTCTGAAGAACTATATTTATTTTGTTTCTAAATCCTAGTCTTGTTTTAACTTTTGCATGCTCATTTTTTAAAATTTTTACTTTAAGAGACAGTCTTTAAACTTCCAGGCTTTCTTCTTTATTTTGTTGGTTCCCCACGTTCTTCTGTTTCATCGTAACATTTCTTCTAAATCACTTTTCTTGCACCTACCTTTATCTTCACTGGAGTTTTTAAATGACCTGGCATTTCCATACCACCCCTTGTCCCATAATTGTCTCCATCATCAACCTGGTTGTCTTCATTTCTCAACCTTCCTGCCCTTCTTCCCTGTGCTTATACTTTCTTTCTTTCTTTCTTTCTTTCTTTCTTTCTTTCTTTCTTTCTTTCTTTCTTTTTTTTTTTATTGGTTTTGCTTTTGTGATGATCTTATGTACATGAGGGAGATTTAGACACTTTTCTGTCTTTCTACCTGCAAAGGAACCCCCTGGGTCCCAGGCTGGGCTCCTGGGTACTCTCAGCATGTGCCCCCTTTACTCTGACATCCCCCGAATGACAGCCAGGCTGAACTTGAACCTGCACCCATTGAGAGTGGGCAGCCACATTGGCCGAGTCCCCGTCAATGCCATGGAACTGGTGTGGTCTGTACTGCGCCATGCTAACCTGGCTCCTCAGGTGCAGCACGAGCCCCTGTCCTAAGCAATCATGGCACCAGCAGACTTTAGACAAATTAAGATGACATCAACAGGCACTTGCATTGTCAGCTGTGGAAACTTCTAGATTGTGCCCACAGAGGCCATGATTTCCTCCCCAGCAGGGGGTCAGGCTGAGGCTTCCAGGAAAAGGCCTTTAGGGTTCTTTTTTAAGATGACTTCAAGAGACTTGAATTTGAGAAAGTTTGCCACTTAAGATCTTAGTTTTCTGGTTTTCATGGGAATAGAAACAAGTGCCGATGCAGCAGAACATGGCCTCGGTGAGGGGCTCTGTCAGGGCTGCAAGCTCATCAGCTCATCGGGGCGTGGATTTGTCTCCTACCCCTGGCTTGGTCTCCTGACCGTGGCCTTGGGTGAGCCGTAACACTGGCACCTTCCTTTCTAAGCAGGGGCCAAGCTGCTGCTTGGACACACATCCGATTCCACATGGAGGTCTAACTCTGTGTCATTCCACCTGCCCCCTGGTCTTCTAGCTGGCTAAGGCTGTGGATGCTGGGGCAGTGACTCTCAGCTATGGCTGCATTCTCCTACAAGAAGCTCCTCCTTTGAGAGTATTTGGGAAGGGAAATTGTGGGGCACTTGTGCTGACACGGGGGGCCAGGGTTTGAGGGTGTGAGTAGGGGTAAACCATTCTCTTGGGGTTGGGATTCAAGGGGGCCATAACAGCTTCTCTTTGATTCTTGCCAGCCTGGAACATGCCACAAGACCTGTTTCCCTTAGGCATGCTGTGAAGACTGTCTCTGGTCACCAGCAGACCACAGAACGTGGCAGGATTGGGGACAGCAGGTGAGTGAGAAACACCAGAACGTGTTCAGGGATGCACCGCAACTATAGGGGCCTTAAAACCTTCCCATCAAGTGCTGGGAGGGTAGCACCGAGCTCCTCGCTTCCTGTATTTGGGTTTCTCGTCTCCTAAGACAAGCCCCAGCCTGCTGTGCCCGCAGCCTGGGATGTGGTCTCTAAGGACAGTGCCGAGTCAGCAAAAGCACAGTGCAGCCGGGTCAGTGGCATCAACTCAGAAACAGCCCATGTGGGTGCACATTGGCCACACTCACGTTCAATCTGCACCATATGTAAAGTGGTGCAGGCTGTTACAAGACAAACCCAATGTAGAAGGAACCCACCCAAACTGAGCTGCCGCTTGAGCTAAGGACTTGGATTGGTGGTGTGGTTTTAGGGGCACCAGTCTGAGCCCCCTACCTTCAATCCACCAAAGGGACCTGAGATGCCAGTGATATTCCCCCGCCTCATCCTACTTGACTTTTCAAAAACATGTGGCCCAAATGCAGCTCCCTTCTGGGCATGCTTCTCCCCACGGCTCCCCTGACTACACCTGCCTCCCCACCCTTACTCCTTCTCCCACCCCCAGGTTTTCCTCTCCACTCTTGCCCAGATCCCTGGTCCTGCCTTCAAGGGTCAGCTTGAAACTCTTTCCTAACTCATCATTTTCCTTGAGCCCAAGGTGCCAACTTCCACTCATATGCCCATGATCATGAGCCTGTCCCCCTCAGTGTGTTCCAGACTTTGCTTCTGCCAGTGGGCCGTCAGCCCCGCCACCTGTCCACCAGTGCAAACCTAGGAGCCTATTTTATCACGGCATCTTCCGCACCATCAAACGACTCCTTGACAAGTGCTGCTGAGTTTTCTCCCTGGTCACCCTGCACCATGCTGTGCTTATCTCACTCTGGCCTCTTCTCCCTCCATCCCTCCACCGCTGTGCTTGGGCAGTGCATCAGCTGAGAAGTCTTTCCCAAATAGAACTGACTTATGCCATCCTAGGTCAACTCCTCAGTGACTCTGCTCCAAGGAAACAGGCTGAAGCCCTCAGCATAGCTTAGCAGACCCAGCTGTGGCCACCTTCCCATAGTCTATGCCTCCTCCCATTGGTTCTTCCAACACCAAATGGCCCCGGGTTAGATCAAGAGCCACACAGAAGAGCCCCTAAGACTGTGAATCTTCTTTCTCTGGGTCCCATGGGTCCGGTGGGTCTACCACGGGACGTGACCAGTCCTCTAGCAACCCTTTCTGGTCAGTCACTCCACACATGCACAGTGAGCTCCCCCACCATGCCCCAGGGCACCATTCTCAGTGCTGGGGTCCACCCAGGACCTCGGTGAAGCTTCAGGAGGGACAGCAGGTCCCGATCTTAGTGAACTATGCAGATGTGCACCTTGGAAGACCTGGCAGCGGGCGAGTAAGAGCTGAGAGCCATGGGAGGATGGGAAGGTGGGGGTGGTGCTCATCTCTTCTGCGGGAAAACTTTGCCTCCTGTGGAGAGGGCAGAAGCTGAGGAGCTTCCCGAGAGCCCTGATCCGTTTTCACGGCTTGGGCACTGTTGGTCATGTTGGCTGAGGCTCCCTTTTCTGCTGACAACCAGCTCCAGCCACCACAATTCGCGTTTGTGACATCCTCCTGCTTTGATCTCATTTCATACTCCTCCCCAACATACACCCCTCCTGATCTCCTCCCTCCACCTTGATAGCGTCACCTATGTGTATAGTGAGTGGGCTAACCCATCCTGCAACATGGCCACATGTCTCTGTCACGCCCTGGATGATGGACACCATGCACAAGCAGCCCATTAGCCAGGCTTTCTCCCAGCCCCCATCAAGACTTCTACAACCCAGAGAAGCCAGCTTCCTCCAGAGACCTCAGGACAAGCAGCTGACGGGGAAGAGGAGGCCCCAGCTGGCTCACCAGCCTCCATGCCTGGTGACCCCACCCTGGTGTCTGACCACCCAGGCGCCTGACGCTTGGAGAGCAAGGGTAATAGGTTTAGAGATATGACATCATTACGGTTCATTTGCACCAAAGATCTTAACTGACCAGAGTCTGAAAACATAAACATAAGTGCAAGAAAACAAAATAAAAATATAACAAACTCCTGAGTCTACTGAATGAGTAAAGATGTGAAGACAGGGGCCGGCGCCAAGGCTCACTTGGTTAATCCTCCGCCTGCAGCACTGGCATCCCATATGGGCGCCAGGTCCTAGTCTTGGTTGCTCCTCTTCCAGTCCAGCTCTCTGCTGTGGCCAGGAAAGGCAATGGAGGATGGCCCAAGTGCTTGGGTGCTTGTACCCACATGGGAGACCAGGAAGAAGCACCTGGCTCCTGGCTTCAAATTGGCGCAGAGCCAGTTGTAGCGGCCATTTGGGGGATGAACCAATGGGAGGAAGACCTTTCTCTCTGTCTCTCTCTCTCACTGTCTATCTCTGTCAAAAAAAAAATGCAAAGGCAGAACTCCCTCTGGATACATCCGATGCATTCTGTAACACAGCTACACCTGGGCACTCTCGCTGCTACTACCTTTAATGGAGAGGACTGGGCCCTGGAACTTCCCACCTACTTCACCAAATGCCAAAGAACCACACCCTGGTGGCTCCACATTTGACCTGGAGGACCACATTACCAAGGAAGACTGGGATGGGGCCTCTTGGAAGGGTGCCTCCCCACCAGCATCACTGAAGTTGCCATTGGATTGAAGGAGTGACAGTTTCGGAGTGGTGCCTGCCCCAGAGGAGTCTGCAGGGAGAGTCCCTGCTGAGGACGCCGGGAAGCCAGCTTCCTGAGCCTCACTCCCACTGCACTTGGGCTGTGATTCATCCCTGATGAAGCCTGCAGGCGCTGTGAGTCAGAGCAGCGACAGGGCCACATAAACGTAACCCTTTCCCCAGTGACACTGCACGCTGCCCTGCACAGCCCTGGGACAGGACCCAGCAAGCACGAGAGCAGCTCAGCTTTCCTGCAAGTTACAAAGCCCATGTCCAGGGCACTGCCTAAGACTTCCCGGAAGCCAGCCCCAGAGCGGACTTGAGGGTAGATGTGCTCGTCCCTCGGTATCCACAGAGATCGGTTTCCTGGACAGCCTCTCCCAACCCCCCTGTCCCCCAAACGGATACCAAAACCTGTGTATGCTGAAGGCCCTTATGTAAAACAGCATAAGATTTACATAAAACCCACGCACGTCCTCCCATACATCTTATATCATCACTAGATTGTACCTAATGTGATGTAAATAGTTGTTACGCTGCATTGTTCAAGGGATGATGACAAGAAAACAAGTCCGTGCGTGTTCAGTACAGACGCAATTTGCTGCCTGAATTTTTCATTCCACGCTCTTCATTAGGTCCGCAGCTGGAGAACTCACAGATATGAAAAGCTGGCTGTGATGTACTTGGGAGGTGATTTCAGAAGGCAACAGGCAGGTAGCGGCCAGCCAGGTGGACAAGAGAGAAGCCAAGGAAGGGTGTGATGGGCAGGTGGGGCTCAGTCCTGCTGGGCAGCCAGGAAGGCTGCACAGAACCTGCACTCAGAGGCTGCCTGCCATGGGGCATGGGAGCTGGGACGATTGGGCACCCACTCCCTGTTCAGTGCTGGCCAAGGGCTGCTGATGGGACATTGGATCTTTGTCCCTGGCAGCTTGCCCTGGTTCAGGCTGAGCACCAGGTGAAGCATCACAGGTGTCAGATCTGAGCTGCCCTGAGCTTGCAGCAGTGAGGGCCCAGAAGGCACACCCAGAGCACCGGCCTTACTTGCTCTGGGGCATCAAACTCCCATGAGTGAGCCAGCACACGCAGAATCTTCTTTAGCTCCATGAAGATGCAGCTAGCTGAGTGGCAGATGGGCAATATCACAGGAACATGGACCAAACACCCCATCAAACTCATTGCAGCAAAGCAGCCAATAGGATCACCATCCCCACGTTTCTAGGAGACACACAGTGACCCAGAGAGGTAGAGCAGGTTGCTGATGGCCAAACAGCTTAGCCGCAAGGTGAACCCACCCAGCCAGTCTGGCCTCAGAGCCTCGGCCCTGGTCCTGGCTCCACACAGCCTCCCATCAGCCTGAGCACAGCATAGCTGAGGGCCTGGGATCAACTTGAAGGATCCTAAGCAGTGATTGGTGGGAAATGGCTTCATTTAGCTCCTCCTGTCCAGAAGCACCACGCACATCCTGTAATGGCTCTCAGCCACTACCCAGGGCAGATGTACTGCAGACATGACTCTGTAGGTCCCAAGGAAACAGTCACTCCCAGGAGTTTTATATATGACACCCAGAAGTCATGTTGGAAGCAAAGCACACACTTCCTACATACAGTATAAAATAAGCTTTTGATTTCTCTATATAATTCCATGACATGTATCAGTATATCCTCTACAGAGGGAGTCACATAGATGGACAAATTCCCTTTCCTAAGTACTTGACATGATATCCGTAGGCTGGCCAGCTCCAGGAAATCTCATCATTTTCCTTTTTCTTTTCTTCCCCCAGTGTTTATATGGTAGCGTTGGTAAGCCATCCCACTCCTGTCTTCCAGTTTTCTTCACTGATTGGCAAATGCTCCCTTGGGGCTCCCCTACCCAGACTACCAGCACCAGAGCGTGATTGCCAGGGGTTATGCTTTATGGGAAACGGATCTTCCATGGCACGGGATTCCCGGGATAAATGCCACACTCTGTAACCGCCCCCAGGCAGACAGGGGGCTGCTGCTGTGATAGACCGGCCGACAGCAGCCGCAGTTAAAAGCTGAGCTGCACCTAAGAACTTTGTGGGCACTACCTGGCCGAGATGGGTGAAGAAGGATGCTGATCCAGGCAGTGCATCTGGACTTGTGGTTCTGTAGTGGGCATGGCATGCACACACACACACACAAAACACACACACGTCGCTGGAATGAAGACACAGGCAGGAAGATGAAACACATCAGCTATTATTGGCCGACTACAAACATTAGACTGCATTCATGTGGAGTGATGTTTGGTGGACGCTGTGGACAGAGGCTACACGAGCCGCCCTCGAGGGGGAAGGAAATCACTCTATCCTCTATTCTGTAGTGTAGCAGGCAGTTCCATCCTGCTGCCATTTCTCATCACCAGTCTTCCAGTTGTATCAATGCACTTTTAAAGCAATGCAAGTTCCATCTGACATCACTTGAAATGCTCAGTGTGGGTTACAGCTGAGCAAATCAGACGGGACCTACAGGACCGGGGATCCACTGCTTTCCTCTGCCCATGTGCATACCAGCTGATTCCTGAGTCTTTGGCAGCAAACCTGTGGCCAGTGCCTGGCTGGCTGGCTGGTAGTTTTTTGCTTTCTCTTTCCCCATTCCTGCCTTTGGCCCCTTTTTGGTCTCACCCAATCTGGGCAGGCAAGGAAGAGTGAGGTGAGAGAGAATGTGATGGCGACTGTTCTAGATGCAGGCTTGCTCACATTCGTGAATGTTAAAGGCATGCTTTAGGAGGCATTCTATTATCTCTGCTCCCTGAGCTGAGAATCAGGAATCAGTTTTACGGATACTTAAATCAGCTATTCGCAATGACTCCACTGTGTCCCAAGGAACTTGTAAAAGACAGCAGAGCGGCCCAATCTTGCTTTTCCAGGAAGGCGTATTTCCCTTGCCCTGGCTCCCAACAGTGAGCCCCCTCTGCTCTGCCTGGACAGGCATGGAGAGCTGCTGTGTGCACAGTCAGCATCCTCTCTGCCAAGCTGGGGCCCCCAGACAGGGACCCAGCCCTGCATGTCCCTTCTGATCTGCATTAAACGCCACAGATGCTTATGGCCGCCAGGGGCTGGCACTCACACGCTGCTCCCCCGTGTTCTCCATAGATGTCCTTACCCCCACAGAGATGGGTGATGGTGAACACGAGCCAATTACCCTTCAACGCCCACCCAAAATAACAAGGAGAGAACGGAAGCCTCACTTCCTGCTCTTCTTCCGAACACTCGGCACCGAACTGGGTCAGGAAAGATGCTGCTGTCCTTACAGAGGTGACAGTCACACCTGTCCAACATCACCGACGCTGCAGCCTTCATGGGGAATCAGCACAGGCACTCCTCAAGCAGGACTCTCGGATATCCCACTTCTGGGTATTTATCTAGGGGAAATGCTAGCAGGATCGTGAGGAGACATCTGCCATCCCACGTTCAGAGTAGCAGTGGTCTCATGGTAGCCAACCTAAGTGTCCACTGTTGGATGCAGACACCATGGAGAGACACCCAGTGGAAGCCTATTCCTGCCATGGGCGACAACTTGGGTGCACCTGCAGGGCATGGTGCCGAGTGGGAAAAACCAGACACAGAAGGCCACATTCTCCACACACGGCATGAGGAATTTAAGACACTCAAACTCACAGGGGCAGGGAGTGAGTGGAATGCCTGCAAGGGGCCTGGAGGTGGGGTGGACAGAATGGGGAGATGTCGGTCAAAATCACAAAGTCAGGCCATACAAAATAAGTAAATCCTTGAGATTGCTGTACAGCATCTGTGGGTAACAACACTCTGTCATATATTTTAAAATTTCTTACTGTTCTTATTACAAATAATAGTCATAACAGAAAGAGCATGGGAGGAACCTTTGTGTGGCAATGGTTGGACTTATGGCATAAACTGTGTTGGTAGTTTTGAGAGGGCACACCTGTCTCCAAACCCAGCAAGCTGTCTGCTTCAAGTAGGTACAACTTTGTGGGTGTCAACCAGGCTTCAACAAAATATGCTGCCTTATTTTAAGGATCTGCTGGTTTTGTGTTTTCTAAGTCTGCAGACTGGATGCTTGTTTACGGTCTAGGCTATGACATCACCTTTTGAGGATACCACTCTGGGAAGAGGGTTGTCAGAGCTTTGGGTGCACACAAGCATTGTTAAGTGCAGGATGCAGGGGGCCAGCGCTGTGGCATAGAAGGTTAAGCCTCTGCCTGAAGTGCCAGCATCCCATATGGGCGCCAGTTCGAGTCCCGGCTGCTCCTCTTCAGATCCAGCTCTCTGCTAATGCACCTGGGAAAAGCAGCAGAGGATGGTCCAAGAACTTGGGCCCCTGCACTCATATCGGAGATCCATAAGAAGCTCTTTGGCTCCTGGCTTCAGATTGGTGCCAAATATTTTGTACCTAACACACACTGGGATTCTCAGGTCCTTGAGTTAAACCATCATGTCAACTGTCTCCAACAACGGGGTATCCTGTACTGATAGAGAGCAGAGTAGGGCCTCCAGGGGGACAAAGGGCATGGATAGGTGTCCCTCAGAGGGGTTCAGGCTGCCACATCCTCTCCTAGGCACCTCGTGCACATCCACACTACTTGTGGCTGCACGTGGGAGGTCCTTGCACAGTGGAATCCTAGGGGCAGCACTGCAGGCCTGCTGCATAACCACCATAACTGCGGGCAGAGGCCATCAGGCTGGCTCCTCAGCATCCTGAGCCCACCCGGGGGCCAACCCCACCCACCAACTCCCCCAGCTTGGGTGGCTCCCCTCTCTGCTCAGAGGCGTCTTCAAAAACTTCGTGGGAATGCACAGGACCAAGACACCATGCTTGCTTTTCAAGATGTCTGTGCACCAGCATGATCGTGTCTTTTTGCTCCATGTTTCCAGGATCTTTTGGAAGGACCCTGGAATTTGTAACTCACTCCCCGCCGAGCTTCCAGCCCCAGCGATATCTCCCTGACGCTGAGTCCCCCAGTCTTTGCTGTTCCGTCACCTCCTGCACCCTACATCCCACAGCCTCCACTCCTTCCTCGTTCCTGTCCATCACATTCAAACATGCGATGCCCTTATCCCCGTTCCTTGCTCTTGGGCTTGGCAGGGGACGTCTCTGCTGCATTTAAAGCCCACTTCCTCACCCCAGTGAGCAGCTGGTGTGGTGGGTGCACCCGCAGAGCAGTGCACACATGGGAGGGGTTGACACCTCCAGGACCAGAGTCGTCAGTGTCCCCCGCACTCAGCCCAGCTTCCAGCCAAGTATTCTCTTCTACACCCTGCACCTCAGCATGACTCCTGGGCCCCTCATTCAGCTTTGCTTCAGAGTATGTACTTATTTATTTTGAATTGCTTCAACTGTTTCAATTTACAAGGAACAGTTTGATGTAGGCAGGTAATTTAATTCACGAAATCAATGCTGGTGAGTGTTGCCATCTCCTTAAACCTTAAACCTTGGCTTTTGATCGACACTTCATAATCCTACTATTTCTTCAAGGCCCTCTTGCACCTGTGCCGTCTTCTGTCTCTTCCTTGGTGAGCTCAGCCAGTCCTAGGGCTCAGGACCCTCCCTGTGTGGCTAGCACCCGGCCATGCCTCTGCCCCAGCCCAGAGCCAGCCCGACTCTCCCACCAGGCAGAGCTGCTCACCCCAGGGTGTCCATCAGAGGGAGCTCTGCCTTTCTCCACCACCCATTCGCTCATCCAAAGGTACATGGGCATCCAGGCCCCTTTTCAGGTACCAGGTTCAGATCGGGGCCCTGAACAGTGAGTTAACTAGAAAAGTTTACAGTTCAGGCCCCCCATCCCAGCAACACCCTCCTCCTGCAGGCACCTCTCTCTCTCTATCCTGGCTCACAACAGCCCACAGCCCCAGCACCCTCACCCCACCCAGCTCCGTCTTCTCTGGGCCAGCAGCCGCCTGCCCTCCTGTCTCCCACGCAGTCCCCTCTCACAACACAAGGATACCTGAGAAAGGTTACCCAGACTATCTCTCTCTTTTGTTGCTGGCCTGCCAAGGCTCTCTCCCTACACAGGATAAAGTCCCAACCCACCAGCCTGGCTGGGTCATCAGCCAGGAGCAGCCTCCGAGGGCTGCCCTAGGCTCACTGCCTGCCCCTGCACCAGCTGCACCTGCTACAGCTCTCCAACTGTGCTCCCTGCAGGCACCATCTGCGTCTCTCTCACTCAACCTGCTCCTGAGACCCCGACTGCCTTGGCATATGTTCCCCATACCTTTGTGTCCTCATCTGGACCCCCTGCCTACACCTTGGCAATGGTGGGGGGGGGGGGGTCCTACCTGTCCTAAGACCACAGCTCCATGTGTGCCTCCGCATCTCCTCTGTCCAGCCTGCCACATGAGCCTCTTCCCCCATCACACTCCCTCTTGTCTAGGAGTCTCTGCTTCCCCCTGTATCTGCCTCCCAGGCTGGATGGCCGAGATCTTGTCTGATCCGTGGCTTCTGAATCCCAGGTACTCGGAATGCAGACTGGCACATAAAGACTCAGCTGGCAGTCCAGTGAAAAAGCCCCTACTTCTATTTTTAATTTTCATTTATTTTTATGTTACTTGAAAGGCAGAGAGATGAGAATGAGGGAGGTAGAAAGGGAGGGAGGGGGAGAGAGAGAGAGAGAGAGAGAGAGAGAGAGGAAGCCTTCCATTCAGTGGTTCACTCCCCAAATGCCTGCAGCAGCCAGGACTGGGCCAGACTGAAGCCAGCAGACTGAAACTTAATCTGTGTCTCCCCCATGGGCTGGCAGGAACTCCAGAGCTTGTGCCACACCTGCTGCCTCCCAGGGTGCACATGAGCAGGAAGCTGGAAGCAGAAGCAGAACTGGGACTTGAACTTGAGTCTTCTGATTCAGAATGTTGCTGTTCCAAGCAGCGATTTAACCTCTGAGCCAAATGGTCCTCCCTTGTCCCCACTGTTCTAAATGTCTATTTCCCTTACAGCCTGGGGCATATGAATGAACCTGCTATGGCCAGTGACTTATCATCCCAACCAGCCACTTCGGGGCATGCAGAGGGCACTGGACATGGTGACACCAGGAAACCAGGCACGCCGGCAGGAGGTCGGATGGTCGTCTGCTGGCTCCTGCCCTGAGCTGGCCTCCTCATGGGTTTCACATTCCATGATGAGAGCCCTGGCTTTTGCTGTGGGACTTCCTTAGCTCAGCACAGTGCCAGGGATGGGTGCTGTGGCAAGCTCACATCACCCCAGACCAGCCAAGGCAGCCCTGTGTGGGGAACTTCTGTGGAAGAACGATCTGAAAACTTCCAGGAACCTAGTTTACCACGGAAGGTTACTGCCTCCAAAGGCTATTTCATACTGAGAGGAAATCCAGTAAAAATAATGCCCACCGAAGTCAGGAATCACACTTCACCGGATTGTGTGCATCTATCCACATGTGCATGTGTGCCCATATGTGCATCCACATGTGTGTCCATGTGTGCATGTCCACATATGTGTATCCACACATTTGTCCACGTGTGTTCGTGTGTGTACACATGTGTGCCCACGTGTGTGTTCATGTGTGTGTTCGCATGTGTGTGTGTGCACCCAGGGCTCACTGAACTGCACACCAAAGAGGAGAAGCCTGAATTGTGAATTTCTGTTCACTTCATCTTCAAAAAGATTTAGATTCTAACCTCAAGCATGTGCTAATTGTCACAGAGAAAAACGATCCAATTGTGTTTCGCTTTGCTGGTGCAATTCTTCCACCAAAATGGACTTGGCCAGCCACTGAATACAGAATAACATTTGCAGAAATGTTCCAACGTCTCTCTCAGTTCCAGAAGGTGGGAACATCCAGGCCGAGGACTGTATAAAGCCTGTGAAATCATTCAATCTGGGCCAGCCAGGCAACCACAGGCAAGACTTAAAATTCAATAAATCTACAGCTGACTAATTTTTTTCAAAGATTTATTTGTTTATTTGAAAGTCAGAGTTATAGAGAGAGAGGGAGAGACACAGAGAGAGATCTTTCATCTGCTGGTTCACTCCCCAGATGGCCACAACGGCCAGGGCTAGACCAGGCTGAAACCAAGAGCCAGATGCTTCCTCTGGGTCTCCCACGTGGGCGCAGGGGCCCAAGCACTTGGACCATCTTCCACTGCTTCCCCAGGTGCATTAGCAGAGAGCTGGATCAGAAGTGAAGCAGCCGGGACTCAAACTGGCACCCATATGTGGTTCCAGTGTCACAGGTGGCAGCTTTACCCACTACAGCACAGCACCAGCACCAACAGCAGACTAATTTCTAAGCTGATAATTTTGTTCAGCCCACAAATGGTGCTGTAAACACCCCAATGGCCTTTGGCTGAAAACTGTTCCCCCAACCTTTCTGAGGACACCACGGTTGTGTGAGAACCTCCTGCATGCAGGTGCCCAGCCTGCCTCTTGCTCCCCCTCAGTGAGGGCTAGGGTCCGTGCTTGCACCCCAACACCATGCGCACCAATGTCCTAACCTCCTCATCTTCTGTTTCATTGGGTTTCTTGAAAGCACATGGTACTAACCGGAACAACAGGTCTGGGTGTCCACTTGCTTGTGACTCAGTAACTCTCCTTGGCATTTTCCTCTGGTTCTCCAAAGCACTGTCAAGGTGGCAGTGTCTGTGGACCTTAGGATGGGGTTTTGTTACCTCATCTCGACTGCGAGATCCAAGCTGACGTCAGATCCACACTCGGGAGCCAGCTAGGGATGTGCAGGTGCCCCTGCCTCAGACTGCAGGAACCCTGATGGATCTCTTCCTGGGTTTGCCATGGGGGTGATGACAAAGCCCCACACTCGCCTGCTGCGTCAGCCACAGCAGCCCTGCACGTGGCTCCACCATGGTCCAGTCCCTGAAATGCGTGGGCCTCTGTCGGAATCAGGTGCTAATAACATCACGGTGACAGCATCTTCAATCTACTGCCCCTGCTGAGAGTGAGTCTGTCTCGTTGTGATGTGACTCGCTCTGTGAAAAGACTGCGTGTGTGCCACTCTGTTGGGCTGTGTTCTCCAGGCCTCTGCCGCCCAGGGCTGTCTCTCACTTTGCTTTGTCTAATGTTCCACTCGGCACCACTTGCACCTCCGTGGAATCCCCAGACAAATCACAGCCGTGCTCCCACTCAGTGGTGCCGATGGGTCAGCAGGCCTGGCTGGACAGCATGCATTCAGCTCATTGCAACCTGGCATGCCATGAGTGTGGCTATCTCAGCCCCAGTGGCAGCCCCACCAAGGGGCACCTGTCCTCCCCTGGCACCAGAATACAATGGCCACATCGTATTCTGCCACAGCGTTAGCCCCATGAGCAGGGGAGCTTCACCTGCCTTGGGGAGGAATCTGCTAACCCAGCCCTCAGAAGCACCTCTGGGAGCCAGCCTGGGAACAGCCTGCCAAAAGCAGTCCAAGCCCCAGGCGTCTTGCTGGCCCCAGCCTGGTGCCCATCCATTGAGTGCAGCCTGTCTCTCATCTCATGTAATCGCCATGACAATGCCACGGGGAGAGATAGTAGCAGGGAATGGAGACATGCAGAAGAGTAGTTTCCCAAGGGCTAAGGGACTTGAACCCACGTGGGAGGGGTGTACTGACCGCAGAGCCCCAGCCAGAGCCTCGCATATGCCCTGCCCCCTGCACTTCCCCACCCCAGCTCCCTTCCAGCCCAGCGCCCCTTCCCATGCTGAATGTGACTCAATGTCCCCTCCTCTCGGAGACAAGCAAATCCCATTCTCAAGGGCTCACAGGCAAAGCCTGACTGCTGTCTCAGGGGAATGAACCCTTGAGAAGTAAAACCCAATGAGGCTGGGGCCAGCGCTGTGGTGTAGGAGGTTAAGCCTCTGCCTGTGGCTCCTGCATCTCATATCGGCACCAGTTGGTGACCGGACGGCTCCACTTCTGATCCAGTTCTCTGCTAAGGGCCTGGGAAGGCAGTGGAAGATGACCCAAGTCCTTGGGCCCCTGCACCTGCATGGGAGACCTGGAAGAAGCTCCTGGCTCCTGGCTTCAGATCAGCGCAGTTCTGGCCATTAGGAACATTTGGGGAGTGAACCAGTAAATGGAAATTCTCTGTCTCTCCCTCTCTCTGCCTGTAACTCTACCTCTCAAATAAATATCTTTAAGACTCAACAAGGCACAGAGCCCAGTTCACGTGCAGGCCCTGTGGTCCATGAGTTTCTCTCTACATGGAAACAAGTCCAACCCTCCAGAGAGCTGAACCAGACAGGGGCATCCCCTTGGCCTCCTGTGCTGCCACTACAGTATTACCCTCAGCATTGCAGGGTGGGAGGGGACGGGGCAGGATCCATTCATGCAAAACCCCCCAGCCTCAACTCCACCCCAGTCGTCAGGCCCCCAGCCCACCAGGCACCAGGGGCCACTTCCAGAGGGCGACAATGATATTCAGTGACCACAGGATGTGAGTACACTGTGTGTACCTGTGTGCATGTCTGTGTGTCCGTGAGTGCATGCATATGTGGACGATTGTATGTGCAGGTGTAACTGTGTCCATGTAAGTGTGTGAATGTGTATGCTTGTGTCTGAGTGGGTGCCTGCTGTTCACATATGTGTAAATGTGGCTGCACATATCTGTGTGGATATGTGTACTTGTGGGTATGCTTATGTGTACATGTGGATAAGCCTCTGGGTGTCCATGTATGTGTGTGCACCCATCAGCATATATGTCTGTCTATGTGAGTATACACATATATTTTCTTACATATGTGTCCCTGTGAGGGTGTATAGTGTGTTTGTGTATGTGTATGCATGTGTCTGTGTGCATATGTCTCCTGTGTGCATGTCAGTGTCTCATCATATCCACATGCATGTGTGCATATGTGTGCATCTGTGAATATAGCTGTGTCCAGGTATCCACACATGTCTATGTTCGTGGGCACATATGTTGATATGCACACGTGTATACGTGTGCATGTCCGCGTGTCCATGTCAATGTGCACATATGTGTGCACATCTGTGTGTTCGTGTGAGGGTGTACAGTGTGTGCATGTCTATGCACGTCTGTTTCTGTGTGTGCATGTGTGTACCTGTCTGTGTTTCTGTGTGTATGTGCATGTTGGTGTGCATCATATCCATATACATGTGTATGTGTGTGCCTTTGTGAATATAGCTGTGTCCAGGTGAATATGTGTATGCACATGTTTATGTTCATGTGTACATATGCTGATATGCACATGTGTGTATGTGTGCATATGTCTCTGTGTCCATGTCAGTGTGCACATATGTGTGCATATCTGTGTCCATGTGCATGCATAGTGTGTGCATGTCTGAGTTTCTGTGTGTGTGCATGTGTCTTGTATGTGTGTGTTGCTGTGTCATCATATCCATGTACATGTGTATACTTGTATGCATGTGTGAACACAGCTTTGTCCAGTGAATATGTGTGCATACACGTGTGTGTGTATGTGTGCTTACATCGGTGTGTGTGCCTCTGCCTGTGTGTCCATGTATCACTTGATGGGTAACAAACCCGCCCCAAGACTTAGGGGTTAACGTGGCAGCCATCGTTGTCAGGGTCAGCAGGTGGAGCTGGGCTGGGCTCCTCAGTTCTCGGCTGGCCTCTCCCGAGGCTGCAGCCACCTGGGCTCAGTGGGGAGGGCGGCACCACCCATGCCGGGTGGTCAGGCAGTTGGCTGGATGACGATTGAAATACACAGTGCCCCTCCCCCTTCACAGGTGTGCAGGTGTGCAGGTCCACATAGATGCATACACGCATGCCTATGCAGACACCACACACACACACACATGTGCGTGCATGCAGGTGTGCGGGTACACACAGATGCGCACGTACATGCCTATCCAGACACATAGATGATACACGTGAGCACATGTGAGCATGCACATGCAGGCAGGTGGACAGTCATTTATTTCCCCAGTCCCACTTCAGGCCCAGAAGTGTGCTAGGCCCTTTGGGGTCCTCTGCCTCCCCTCTTTGGGATAAGAACAGAAGCCAGACCAGAGAACTCAGAAACTCAGAGTGGCCGCGGGCCTGGCCAGGGACAGAGCTGGCTTTGAAGTCCCCTTCCATGCGTCCTCGCCACACTTATCCCCAACAGAATCCGAAGCACAGAGTCTACCTCCGAGTGTTTAAGGAGATGGGGAGGATGTGTTTTAATTGTATGGTTGCGTAAGACGAACTGTAAGCCTGTTATATCTCTTGACCTACATGCAGGATGTCTAAGCTTACCTAAGGAAAATGAAATCAAATACAATGGCTGCAGGCTGTTTAGTTAGCATCTCTAGCAGTAAGTTCTGTCCATCTTGGCCCAGTCAGGGACAACCTATCCCTGCCACCCCTCCCTGCCTGCCCCTCACCACCACTGCCCTTTATCACCTGGATTCCCAGAGCACAGCCTGTGGACCAAAAGCACCGTCATCACCTGGCACCTGTTCAGAATATAGAGTCCCAGGCCCGGAGCCAGAGTCTGCGAGTCTGGAAGCCCCAGGCATCTGGTGTGTGTCAGGGAGATCGAGGGCACTGCTTTTCCGGATGTTCCTGTAAGCAGAGTGGACTCAGAGGCTTCTGCCTGAAAGAGGCCAGAGCCAATGTGTGTTCTTCACATTATCTCTGCATAAACTGCTTATCCGATGTCCCCAGGGGCATCTCACAGGTGGCACAGCGTGAAAACCACTCTGGACTTGAGCAGCAAAAGCTTCAGTCCAGCGGCTGGTAATGCCTGCAGTGCCAGCATCCCATATGGGTGCCAGTTCGAGTCCTGGCTGCTCCATTTCCAATCCTGCTCCCTGCTAATGAGCCTGGAAAGGCAGTGGAAGATGGTCCATGTGCTTGGTTCCCCGCCATCATCTGCCTGCATGGCAGGCCTAAGTTCACAGTCACCACCAAACCTCTGACTGCTTCTGAACCCAAGAAACATGTCGTCTTCCTGGGGTGGCCCTCACTGGCTGCAGAGTGACCCAGCAGTCCATGTCAACCCTCCCCCTTGACCACCTTCTCCTGTGGACTGAAACAGTTCAAGCCTCACCAGTGTCCCCTGCTTCCTTCCAATCAAGGATTGCCAAAGATGCTCCTGGGTTGGCACCCTGTCTACCTTTCCCACTTCTTGCCTTGGCTCCAGTTGTGATGTCTGGGGCAATGGCAGCCATCTGAAAACCAGGAGAGAAAGGCTGTGAGATGGTAGAGATGGTGAAGAGACTTCATTGAGCTACTAAGTCAGGGCCTCTAGCTTCTAGCCAGATTAGGAGGACAGAGTTCCTGGACAGCAGTCAACCTGGCTCACGGTTTCCTGTTGTCAGTGGCTGTACCGCTGCTAACCACACAGGGGCAAGCACCCTGGCTTACAAGGCTCTGTGTTTAAAGACTTCACTTTGTAAAATAAAGAAAATCCAAAGCTGGTGCTGTGATGCAGGCAGTGAGTTAAGGTGCCACATGTGACTCCCAGCAACCCACACAGGCCCTTCCCTGCTCAAGGCCCAGCTGCTTCTCTTCCATTCCACCTCCCTGCTAAGGGCCTGGGAAAACAGCAGAAGATGGCCCAAGTGCTTGGGCTCCTGCCACCCATGTGGGAGACTCAGATGAAGCTCCTGGCTCCTGGCTTCAGCCTAACCCAGCCCTGGTCATTGAGGCCATCTCAGGAGTGCACCAGTGGATGGAAGATTTCTCTTTGTGCCACTGGCTTTAGCATAAGCCCAGAGAGACCCTGGACTGCCCTGAAACTGCCCATTTCCTTTTTCTTTCTTTTTTAAAAAGATTTATTTATTTATTTGAAAGTTGGAGTTACACAGAGAGAAGGAGAGGTAGAGAAAGAGAGAGAGAGAGAGAGAGAGAGAGAGAGGTTTTCCACCTGCTGGTTCACTCCCCAAGTGCTACAACGGCTGGATCTGCGCCAATCCAAAGCCAGGAGCCCAGAGCTTCTTCTGGGTCTCCCACT
Organism: Lepus europaeus; assembly: GCF_033115175.1. Taxonomy (NCBI): domain Eukaryota; kingdom Metazoa; phylum Chordata; class Mammalia; order Lagomorpha; family Leporidae; genus Lepus; species Lepus europaeus. The sequence continues at coordinate 76,928,203 of NC_084836.1, forward strand.
TGGGTGCAGGGGCCCAAGGACTTGGACCATCTTCTATTGCTTTCCCAGGCCATACAGAGAGCTGGATTGGAAGTGGAGCAGCTGGAACTTGAACTGGCGCCCATATGGGATGCCGACACTGCAGGTGGTGGCTTTACTCGCTACGCCACAGTGCTGGCCCTGAAACTGCCCATTTTTCTCCCATGTTTCCCTTCTATATTTTCAGTGGAAACACTGCAGAGTGATGGAGCAGAACACAATTCCTAAGCCCTGGAACATCCTTATGTAATGACGAACACACTCATACAGCATGCCAAGCTGGGGTGACTGATTCTTCACAGCATCTGACGTGTGCACCTGAGTCAGCATTGTTCTCTGTATGCTTTAAGAACATTTCAGGGATGTGCCAGGGATTCCATTAAAATCCCATGAAGGTTGCATGTACCAATGCCATCTCACTAGTCCAAGTGATCAATTTCAGTTCACAATTGATCACACTGATAGGTCTAAGAGTCAAAGGGATCACACAAACAAGACAAGTGTCTGCTAATACTAACTGATAGAATCAAAAAGGGAGAGAAGGATCCAGCATGGGAAGCGGGATACACAGCAGACTCATAGAATGGCAGATGTCCTAAACAGCACTCTGGCCTCAGAATCAGCCCTTAAGGCATTCAGATCTGGCTGAAGAGCCCATGAGAGTATTTTAGGCATGGAAAGCCAAGACACTCTGGCAAAAACAAACAAAAAAACAAACAAACAAACAAAAAAAACACCTAAATGAAAGATCTCTGTGAGTAACATCCCAGTAGAAAGAACAGGCCATCAAAGAAGGAGGTACCTTTCTCTGAAGGGAGGAGAAAAATTCCACTTTGACTATGACCTTGTCTAAATAAGATGGAAGTCGGTGAACTCAAAAGGCTTCCATTGCCTTGGCAACTCATGACTAGAGCCTAGGGAGATTACTGAGGCCATAAACAAGAGTGTCAAATTGTTAGGTCAACAACAGAAGTCACTGTGTACTTAATCCTCATGAAGGATCTCTGTCCTTAATGTGTTGACCAATGTGAATTAATGCTATAACTAGTACTCAAACAGTATTTTACACTTTATGTTCTGTGTGGGTGCAAACTGTTGAAATCTTTACTTAATATATACTAAATCCATCTTCTGTATATAAAGATAATTGAAAATGAATCTTGATGTGAATGGAATGGGAGAGGGAGCGGGAGATGGGAGGGGTGCAGGTGGGAGGGAAGTTATGGGGGGGAAAAAGCCATTGTAATCCAAAAACTGTACTTTGGAAATTTATATTTACTAAATAAAAGTTTTTTTAAAAAAAAGAACATTTCAGGGGTGAATGCATGGGGCAGAGGATTAAACAGCCCCCTGGGACAGGTGTGCCTGGGATCCGCTTCCCAATAATGAGCCTGGGAGGCAGCACATGATGGCCCAAGTGCTTGGGTTACTGCCTTGCACACAGGAGACCTGGATGAAGTTCCAGGCTCCTGGCTTCAGCCTGGCCCAACTCTGGCTGTTGCAAGCATTTGGGGGAATGAACCAGCAAAGAGGAGACTCTCTCTCCCTCTCTCCCTCTCTCCCTCTCTCCCTCTCTCCCTCTCTCCCCCTCTCTCTCTCTTTCTCTCTGCCATTCAAATACATAACAAATCTTTAAACAACACTTTGATACACTAAGAATTTATGCATTGGAATACAATTACGACTCTGGAAAACAATCCACTTTTTAAAAATGGAAGTAGATGATTACCTGGTGAGATGGCTTCCACTTGTCTTTCATTTCTGATCTGAAGACCTACTGTGTGCACAGCTTCTGTGTCCAGTGCTGTTCTACAGACACAGCAGTGCTGCCCATCTCCCATCCACGCCGTGACAGGGCCCTGACCCTCGTCTCAGGGTCTTTGCTCCCTCCCTCCCCTTGCATTTGGGTGGGCTCGGGACTCAGAGGTGCAGAAGGAAAGTGGTGGCAGCAATGATGCGAGGTGACTCCTGAGCCAGATTGGAGGAGCGGGCACCCATCTCTCTGTGTGCTAGGAAGCGGGAGTTGCTGTTCCAGAAGTGCTACCCCTCGAGGCTGCCAAGCTGGGAGGGAGCTCAAGGCAGAGACCACACAGGAGCTCCTGGCACCCTGCACAGAAGCCTGGCCAGCTCCCAGCCACCCTTCTGCTCCTGGAAGAGCCCACTGTTGGTTCACACCAGGACCCCGATTACAGGAACCCTTTGTCCTCCGAGCAGTCTCAGCTCTAAGCCTGACAACAGTGTATCCACTTTTACAAACAGAATTATGTATTTATCTGACAGGTAGAGTGATGTAGAGAGAGAGGGTGAGACAGAGAGAGAGATGGGTAGCTTTCATCTGCTGGTTCACTCCGCAAATGTCCACAACAGCCTGGGTCCGGCCAGGCTGAATGCACACATACTGGGCTTGGTGCTGGCTCATTATTTTCAGAAGTCCACTATGTGTGCATTGCACTTATTGCATTTTACCATCAGCTCAGGCTGGTGTTTCAGGTTGTTTTTTTTTTTTTCCCTAACATTTCATTTCTTTAAGTCAAGATGCACATTCTTTGCATGCATCTTGGAATTGTTTCTTGGTGGAGCCAGGAGCCGCATAAGGGGTTAAGCTTTCTTCTGCTGCGCCAGCATCCCACATGGGCACCAGTTCCTGTCCTGGCTGCTCCACTTCTGATCCAGCTCCCTGCTAATGTACCTGGGAAAGCAGAAGATGGTCCAAGTCCTTGGGGCCCTGCACTCACATGGGAGACCTGGACGAAGATCCTGGCTCCTGGTTTCAGCCCCCAGCCGTTGCTGCCATTTGGGGAGTGAACCAACAAATGGAAGACCTCTCTGTCTCTCCTTCTCTCTCTGTAACTCTGCCTTTCAAATTCATTAATTAAAATAATTGTTTCTAGGTAATTCAGGGACAGGGCCAAGGACAGAGAGAGGAGATGGACATTAATGGAGACTGTACAGTAACTTTCAGGACAAGGGTAGATGTGACCTCCCCAGAGCACCTGGGCCCCTTCCTGATCCAGCAGCTCTAGCTGTGACTGTGAGATCCTGTTGGGAGGAAGATGGGTCCTCCCTAACTCTCCCGTGCATTTTTATGATACAAATGGAGATAAGCATTCATTTTTCCATATATTTCTCTGCTACTCATTTTTATTGCTTCTTCTCAACTCTCTTCTCAGTGACAGTTCAGCACTTACTGAGGTAGCTGGTACCTCCCTATGGTTTGCACTGGGGGGATTCTGAAGCGCTGGTTAATGTGTTGCAATGCTTGTTTCTGGCTCAGGAGAGCAATCCCCCCTTCTTATCTCAGAGGATCTGCTGTGGATGTTGGATGGTGCAAAGAAGAACTGAACCCAATACATATCATGCTTCTTCCTAAAAGTGCAGGCAATTATGAGCAAGCTTAATCTGTAACTCAAGCATCATGAGATTAACAATAACTAGGATAAAATAGAACAGGTGTAACAATAGATTGTAATAGAACACAGGCGAATGTTCTCTCTCTGTCTCAAAATAGCTGACGGTGCTGTAGATCTTAGCAAGCTCAGCAGACGGTTCTGTTCCTTTTTTAATCAAAGTCTAGAACCCTCGCCTTTTCACTTTCAGGACACAGGGCACAGGTCCCCTGCGGCTTGACTGAGCTGCCAGTGTCACTGCGCGTACCCTCTGGGGTCAACAGGAAGTAGAGGGACGGATTACTCGAACACAAGGTTGGATCAACATTGTGAGACCACAAAGGTCAATCCGTTAAACAGATACAGCCGCCTAGCAATGGATGGGTAGGCGCTGCATACAGCGTGGACACGCCAGACAAAGGGATGATGTGGGCCAGCACTATGGCGCAGTAGGTTAGGCATCCACCTGCAGTGCCAGCATCCCATATGGGTGCAGGTTTGAGTCCCAGCTGCTCTGCTTCCAATCTAGCTCCCTGCTTATGGCCTGAGGAAGCAGTTGAAGACAATCCAAGTGCTTGGGTCCCTACACCCCCATGGGAGACCCAGAAGAAGCTCCTAGCTCCTGGCTTCGGATCATCTCAACTGTGGCCATTGCGGCCATTTGGGGAGTGAACCAGCAAATTGAAGATCTCTCTCTCTCTCTCTCTCTCTCTCTCTCTCTCTCTGTAACTCTGCCTCCCAAATAAATAAATAAATCTTTGAAAAAAAATAAGAGGTTGGGGGGAGGATGCACCCAGCACCGTGATGTGAGTTTTCATCTTTCTTCTCAGAATACAAGGTGAAACTTACGAATCGTATCTTTCTGAAATTTTCCATGCACTAGTTTCAAATTGTGCTTGACTGTTGGCAACCTCAGACAGCAAAACCGCAGGCTGGTGAGGACTTTGGAATAAACTTTTAAATTCTGCTGAGTTTGTTGGGGGGGTGGGTAGTAACACATTTAGTTCATCATGTTCAGTATGTTTCTCATGGATGACTATCGATAAGGTATTTGATTGCAGGTGGAATGTTTTCATGCTTTCTTTATATTTAGGCATTTTATCCTCTATCACACATTATTATGACATGGGGAGTTAGCATGTGACCTTGCACCAAGGCACTCTGTTTCCAAATGCCCTCAGTCCACTCTCCTGGGAGGTCCAGGCTGCCCTGGCCATGGGTCACGCTGTTGGTGACCCACCTGCCCACCCTCCCGGCAGACTGAGCGTGGTCACAGATGCTCTTGCTGGCCTCTCCTTGGTGCTGGACTGTCTTAGGGACTTGGCCTGTCACCAGCAGCACGTGGTGGCACAGCCAGAGTACAGAGTACAGAGGCTGAGCTGGCTCCTGTGCCTCCGTAATGCCCAGTGTTACAGCAGCAAGTCTTCCATAGGAAGTCCGGCCACCCTGAGGCCGCCCTGCTGAGAGGACTCCTGGGGAGGGGTTCTTAGTTCCTGGCTTCACATGAGCTCAGCACAGGCCCAGACCTGGGAAGGAAGAAGCTTCCAAGTGGCTGCAGCCCCAGCCACCAGTGTCATCCCAGGACAGGCCCAGATGACACGAGGCAGGGCCAAGCTGTCTTAACCACCTCCTGTTTGAATTGCTCAGCCCCAGAACCAGGAGCACGCAGGGTTGGGGGAGCTCATTAAGTAGCGCTACATAACTGGCATGGTAGGTAGACAGTGTGCCAGTTATGAGATCTTAGAGTTACAGCAAAAAAAAAAAAATAATAATAATAATAACAAAATAAACATATAGCATAAAATTTTCCATCTTCATTTTGACTTTTACAAAAGTGGCTTTCATTAAAAGTCTAATTTACAAATGCACACGGCTCTTCCAGCATCGTAAAGCAGGGTCATCTGCGGAGGGGACACGGACGTCCTTGTGGAACAGCCACTCCTACACCTGCTGCAGGCTTCTGGCAGGAAGACACTACTTCCCTATGCAACCACTGTGCCAGGGCCGCCCAGGTCCCCACTTGTCATCCCCACAGTCACTGTCACGGGGGCCACAAAGTGATTGAAGGCCACCAATACACTCTGGACATGTCTGCCAGCATTCACTCAAATCCTGGTCCATGAACTCCACTCATGGTGTTTGCTTGGCGACTCCTTACACAGCACGAATCTCTATTTAGCCACTGATCAGTGCACAGCCTAGGTGCCGAGTGGACTCACGCTGTAGCACAGCCTCCCTCACAGCCCGGGTGCCGAGTGGACTCACGCTGTAGCACAGTCTCCCTCCCTGACCACAACTCAGTGCACAGCCCTGGTGCCAAGTGGACTCATACTACAACACTCCAGGTCAAGGTATAGACTGAACACTGTTTCAATCAGAATTCCAGTGTCATATTGCAATTTGCATGTTTGCAACTAGAAACATGGTATTTTTTTCTCCCTTCAACCCAGGGTTTCCTTGTTCCATGATGTAAATTTTTGTAGTTTGCTTTGTACAGATCTCACACACGTTTCTTGCTACAGTTATTTCTAGATATTTCACTCATCCTCTGCCTGTTCTGCAAAAGCCACTTCAGGGTTGGGGTGGGCCCGGGTGCCAAGAGCTCCCAGAGATGGGGATACTGGGACTGAGAGAAGAATGCCAGGAAGAGGAGATGGACAAGATGGGCCTTGAAGGAAGTAACCAAGAGGCTGCCCACTGGAGAGAGACAGAGATGCAAGAGAACATGATGTGGTGGATGTGTGCGTCTATGCACGTGTGCACAATGCGTGTGCCCATGTGTTCACTGTGTGTGTGTACACACATGCATGGTGTCAGGCTGGGGGTAGCAGGAGTAGCCTGGTGTTCTGGGAAGGCAGGTAAGTAGTGATGGGGCTGGCGGATGCATGGGAACTGTCACCACAGCCTGCTCTCCTAAGCAGGTTTGTCCCATTTTGCTGGATATGAGGAGCCACTGGCAGCCTTGGAGGGGAGGGCCATGCAGGCAGATGTGCGTGTATTTTTGAAAGCTTTGTCTTCTGCTAGTCCTGGAGGGTGGAGGTGAGAAGCAGGCAGCAGCACAGGGACACCTGCAGGGATGTGAGCATCCAGGTGGGAATAATGGCATAGAAGATGCAGGCAGAGGTGCCATCTATGTACATGTGAGGTGGGAGCTCAGCAGGTGGCAGGTCTCAGGTGTGGGTCCCAGAGGGCATGGCAGGCACAGGATGAGTTCTCTGAGGCTGATGTCCCAGGGGGCATGGGATGGCGATAGTCATGGTGCTGAGTCCTGGGGTTGGGGTCAAGAACCTGCATGAACTTACGAATGGCCCCTGACTCAGGAGGATTGCCCGTGCAGTTTTTTGACTTTTCAATGGTACTTGAGTGGCAGGGATTCAGCAGGAACCATACTTGGACTTCTGAATTGGGCCTTTTCCCAGGTTGGCGCTATATGGTCTGATTCTGGCTGGGGATGCGGGGATGCTGGGCTGCTGCTGTTTCAGCAGCTCCCAAGTGGTCTTGTGGTGCTGTGTGGCTCAGCTGTGATGTGCAGCAGGCCAGGAGGACCCAAAGCGATTTCCATTCCCAGCAATCATAGCTCATGACAATCTACCAGGACATAACCCCCTCGTATGTCAAGAAGTGTCTTTAAGTCACCACCTGTGGCGAGGGCATGGCACAGCTCAGAGAGAGAACGTGCGGGCGCAGGGCCACCTGCTCGGCATGCAGGCATGCTCAGCAGAGGCAGGAGGATCAGGAGCAGGGGACTAGGAGAAGGGACACATATGTTCAGATGGCCTGAAATATTCCCCAGAGCTCATCCAGACCGAAGAGGAGGTCTCTCTCTCGGCTTCAGGTCCCCCAGAAACAGTGGGGTTGCCACTGTTTTCATTCCCTAAGAAGGCACTGACGGGGGAGAGAGAGGCGTATGCAGCAGGCAGGGACTGACCCACCAGACTGCATTTCTGAGATCTCCAAGGCTCTGAACCCCAGTTCCAGGCAGAGCAGTTTCCTGGCAGTGTCTTGGGAGAAAGACAGGAACGCGGTGGCTTGTCCTGCTGTCCTATTGCATTTGTGCTTTCTAAATGTCAGAGGACGGTGGCATTTAGAGGGGACAGTGCCAGCATGTCTGGTAGGACACCTCTGCTCTCCTGCGAGGCCTGGGAGCAGGATTCTGGGACGGACCCACAATGCAGCTCCCCTCACCTCCGTGCTGGGGACTCCATCCTCCAAGGAAACCACGGAGAAGCAGAGAGAGAGAGAAGTGACCTGATCACAGGGCTTCATAATAAAATGGAGCTGTCTGCATCCATTTATACAACTCTTACAGGGGCTGAGAAGCCGTCCTCTGCATTAAGCAAGGTTCTAGCCATGCCAAGAAAACTGGGCAACTGTGATGCTAGGGAGGAGGCAGGGCACGAACTTCAGTGACAAACAGCAGGACAGCAGCCAGAAAGACAAGGGTTCCTGCACTGTGTGCGGCTCCTCTGCTGACAAAGCCAGGTCTGGGGGAACAGCACTGCTCTGCAAACTTCCAGTCCACAAATGTTATCTCTATGGTTTGAGAATAGACTGTGACATCCCAAACTACGTCCACAGCTGCCTTCTCCCAGCCTCATACCGTATCCATCATGGGAACATTCTGATTAGCCATGGTGCTCACAAATACCAAGGCAAGGGCATGGGGATGGCCGGAGCACAGGGACGCAGCTGGGTAACGAGCCCCTTCCTCTGAGCAGCACCTTCCTCTGGTTCTTCCAGCCAAGCTTTAAAGAAAAGCACGGTGGGGCCGGCACTGTGGCATAGCAGGTAAAGCCACCACCTGCAGTGCCAGCATCCCACATAGGCACTGGTTCAAGTCCCGGCTGCTCCACTTCCAATTCAGCTCTCTGCTAATGCACCTGGGAAAGCAGTGGAAGATGGCCCAAGTCCTTAGGTCCCTGCACCCACACAGGAGACCCAGAAGAAGCTCCTGGCTCCTGGTTTTGGATTGGCCCAGCTCTGGCCATTGTGGCCATTTGAGGAGTGGACCAGAAGATGGAAAGCATCTTTCTCTCTGCCTCTGCCTCTCTGTAACTCTGTCTTTCAAATAAAAAGAAATAAATCTTTACAAAAAGAGAGAAACACAGTAAGAAGGAAATGCCTAGACTAAATAACAAAGCAGATGATTTGTCTTTACAGGGAAAAAAACTGAGCTTTTAACAGGAATGCATCTCAGTGAGGGAATTTAGAGACCTGGCTCGTATCAGAGCAGTGAAAGGGCTGGACCATATCTCTGGGTTTAGCATGCACCAGAAAAACTATAAAACAGAGGGCACATTCATGCATCAACTCCTCCTTCTTTGTTCAGGAACAGCTGGTCCCCAGGGGTATTGTGAGGGACAGGAGAGTGACGGTCAGATGGTTGACAGGCAAGGGATGTAGCACAGGCTTTGAGAGTGACGGTTGGATGGTTGACAGGCAAGGGATGTAGCACAGGCTTTGAGAGTGATGGTCGGATGGTTGACAGGCAACGGCCGTGGCACAGGTTTTCAAAGCTGGGCGAGGGCTGGTGCCAGGACCCTTCTGTGCTCCTCCCGCACACAGGGCGGGGTGGCCACGGGAGCCCTGGCTCAGATGCTCAGCTCTCCCTCCGTGTCAACCCAAGAGCATCAGAGCTGCCAGGCCCAGGCCAGACCCTGTGCTCAGAAGCTGTCTGCAAACAGCAGGCACCATCTGCCTGCTGCATCTGTAACTCCCCTGGCCCTACCAGTGCTGCCCTTTCCCCTACAGTGAGCCCAGTGGGTGGGGACATGCCTCCTGCCAAGGAGGCACGCCATGGTGATGGGCTAGGATTAAGTCACAGATTTCAGGGATGAAGACTGACCAGAAACACAGTCAGGCTTTCTCAAGGCGCTTTTACACACTGCAAGTCATCAACAGTGGAGCTGGTTCCAATCATTCCAGAATGAGTTAGGAGTCCCTGGGGTCCACACTGAGGCTCTCAACCCCATCCCAAGATAATCCCATTACGGTCTTCAGAGGGAAACCCTCCTATGTCAAACCTGCTTCAGCTAACAGTCTGTGAAGACCAAGATCCTGGGAATGAGTTACAAAGTGCACCCCGGGGCACAGGCATTAGGGGCTGTGGTGCAGATGCCTATACCCCATAGCAGCAAGCTGGTATTCCAGGGGCCTGGGTTGTTTCTTATTAATGTGCATTCAGGAAGGCAGCAGGCATACAGCAGGCACTGGCTCAAGTACTTGGATCCCTGCCACCCATGTGGGAGACCTGGATTGAGTTCCAGACTCCTGGCTTCAGTTTGGTTGAGCCTGGCTTTTGTGACCATTTGGGAAGTGAACCAGCAGGTGGGAGATTTTCTCTCTCTCTCTCCTCTCTCAAATTAAAATAAATCTTTAAAAGCATACTGCAGTTAGCCCTAGAAGCACTTAGGACCTAAACCCAATAGTTCAGGCTAAACACTGATTTGAACTTGAAGAACAAAACTCCTATGCAAATTCCTCCTGTGCCGATAAGCAAGCAAAGTTGTGCTCTGACTTGTGCGTTGGGAAGCAGCCTCTGCTTCTGTTACTCTCTCTCCATGTGCACGGGGTTTCTCAGGGAGGTCATTCTTGGTACGGGAGTTCCCCTGTTCATGTCGCTCAGCATCTCCTCTAACTTTATTGTGGATAGTTTAGCAGGTTATCTATCATAAGATAGTTTGCCATGATTGGCAGACTGTGCTCTAAGCCACGAGATGCACACCAACCATCATGCAGTATCGAGGGCAGCTGGTGGTCGGCTGGTCATTTGGTTGAAAATATTTCCTTTCAGGAAAGTGTCCTAATGTGACACAACACAACTCAGTGTCACTAGAGATGGGGATGCTGGGAGACAGGCGCCGTGGCTCACTTGGTTAATCCTCTGCCTGTGGTGCCGGCATCCCATATGGGCGCTGGGTTCTAGTCCCAGTTGCTCTTCTTCCAGTCCAGCTCTCTGCTGTGGCCTGGGAAAGCAGTGGAAGATGGCTCAAGTGCTTGGGCCCCTGCACCCGCATGGGAGACCAGGAGGAGGCGCCTGGCTCCTGGCTTCGGATCCATGCAGTGCCGGCCATGGCGGCCATTTGGGGAGTGAACCAGTGGAAGGAAGACCTTTCCCTCTGTCTCTCTCTCACTGTCTACAACTCTGTCAAATTAAAAAAAAAAAAAAAAAAAAAAAAAAAAAAAAAGATGGGGATGCCATTGCTCATACACTCTCTGTCCCTGTTCCCTGTAAATGTGTGGCAAACCTGACTGCTTCCATGACTCTCGAATGCACACATGTATGTGTCCTTAGGCCCCATGGCTATATGTCTATACCGCCCCTGTTCTGGCTCCTGCCATGAGATGTTGTAGCAGCAGCTTAAGGGGCAGGCATGGGCAGCACTGTGGCACAGCTGGTTAAGCTGCCACCGGCAACACCAGCATCCCATAGGGGAAGCAGTGTGAACCCCGGCTGCTCCGCTTCCGATCGAGCTCCCTGCTAATGGCCTGGGAAGGCAGCAGAAGATGGCCCAAGTGCTTGGGCCCCTGACACCTACAGACATGGATGAAGCTCCTGGCTTTGGCCCGGCCATTGCAGCCATCTGGGGAGTGAACCAGCAGATAGAAGATTTCTTTCTCTCTGTGTCTCTCCCTCTCTGTGAGTCTCTCCTTCAAATAAGTAAACACATCTTTAAAAGAACACAAAAGATGTGAGCTCATTTTGTTTTCTCAAACACCAAGTGAATGCACTCAGTCCACACTCAAGCATCCTCAGCTGAGACTCTCCGTCGTGTAATGAGGGGGTGACACCATTAACATTTGGTTTTTCCCATCCTAGAAAGAATGTTGCTGACAGAGACAGAATCTCACAAAAGTGATTTGTCTGAGCTCGGTCACCAGCAGACAGCAGAGCTGGGAGCTGACACCCAAGTCTTCTCACAGACACTCCAGAAATTACCGTGGGGGCGGGGGTGGGGTGGCCCCCAGGCAGCAGACCACCCGCAAGCAGGTCCCCTACTCAGTCCTCTTCCACCCCAGCTGAAACCTGGGGCAGAAGCAGAGCACTGATGCCCCAGGAGGAAATAAAACACTTCTCTCCAAAGCCGATGTTGACAAACTCTCAGAAACAGTATGACATTTGAAACTTGCACACAGAGAACCTGGAACACTCTCGGTTCTTAAAACCACCTGCTGCTATCTTCACTATCCCAGCTGCGCATGGCAAGTACAGTGGGTGGATACCTGGGCAGCCCACCTTCAACGTGTTGGGTGCTGTTTGCTGTCTGACTCCTGGGCATGGCGTCCTCAGCGTTATGACGCCAGGGACAACAGCACAGCCACAAAACAGCTCACGTCGCGACATCTCACTGGGCAGTTGTGTGTGACTTCTGTTTGAGGCCATGGGCTGCCTGCCACTCATTCACAGCCTACATTGTTGCTGAGGCTGCCATGTGTACTAGTAAACAGTCAGTCTCTCCCACCCCAACCCACGCCACCAGAGGATTTAGTGGTTTGTTATTTGGAATACAAAACTGCTCACCTACAAGATGGCTATTTGCCTTGTACCAGGTGAACTAAGGTTGCCTTTTCTTCTAAAGATTTTTTTTTATTTATTTATCTGAGAGGCAGAGTTACAGAAGAGACAGAGAGAAAGCTCTTCCATCCACTGGATCACTCCCCAAATAGCCCCAAAGGCTGGAGCTGAACCAATCCAAAGCCAGGAGGCTCCCACATGGGTACAGGGACCCAAGCACTTGGGTCATCTTCCACTGCTTTCCAGGGACATTAGCAGGAAGTTGGATGGGAAGTGGAGCAGCTGGGACTCAAACTGGCCCCCATATGGGATGCTGGGGTCACAGGAAGAGGCTTAGCCTACTAAGCCACAACGCCAGCCTCCTAGGGTGCCTTTATATAGTGTACCTTATGAAAGCATTCAAGGTCTGACTGACTCCTCCAAGAACATGGACCCTCACTGATAGTTTCCAGGCTGAGCTTTCCTGTGAAGGGCCATGCAAAGGTGTATGGCTTGGGGGCTGTGCCAGGGAGGACGGGCTCTCTCACTGACACCCATGTCCCCCTCCCTGGCATGCTAAGCTCCCAGTGAGCAGAAGTCCCAAGTAGCCTCCCACCCCAGCACAGCCCAGCTCGGAGGGCCCCGCACGTGTGACCCGTTTGACAATGCAGTCTTTCCTTATTAATAGATGACACATTCAGTTCTCTCCCTGAACTCAGAATAGCACCGACTAGTGTCTCAGCTAGAAAACTTACATAAGAAAATATCTCCTTATCCTCTTATAATAGCAATCCCTCCCTGGAAAATAGGAATTCAAGGTAATGAGAAAGATGAGTCAAGTCCAGGGCAGTACTTCTGTGTTAATGCTAAATGTGGAAGAAATTAATTGCTTATTATACATGAATTGAGTTTTAACATTTCTTTAGCAAAAAGAATAAAAAAAGTTATTTTGCCTCTCCTGGTTCAACTAGAATCTTGTTCATGCCCTGTACATTGACTAAAAGAAGCTAAATCCATTGCTTTAAAATGTCTTCTTGTGGGCTGGCATTGTAGCCCCGCAGGTGCCAGTTCGAGTCCCGGCTGCTCCGCTTCCAATCCAGCTCCCTACTAATGTGCCTGGGAAAAGTGGTGGAAGATAGCCCAAGTGCTTAGGCCCCTGCACTCATGTGGGAGACCTGGTTGAAGCTCCTGGCTCTTGGCTTGCTCCTGGACCAGCCCTGGCCATCGTGGCCATCTGGGGGAGTGAACAAGAGGATAGAAGATCTCTGTCTCTGTAACTCTTTCAAAATAAATAAATAAATCTTAGGGAAAAAAAAAAACAACAAAACAAAACTCAAAAAGACTTTTGCTCCTGATCTTAAATTCCCTCCTGCCCCCCAAAGCCACAAAAAATGTTGGCAACTTTTCTTTTTCTACCTTAAAATCAAACTGGGGTGGAGCCTTTGATTTTATCTTAACTTCATCTGCCTTCTAACAGGCTCATTCAAAACAGTCATTTCCCACGGGCAGGTGTTGGAAAGACATTTAGATGTGAGATGAGCTGGGAATCCCTCATGCAACCTGGCCTTCGAGAGGTGAGCAAGCAAGGGCGGCTCCTGACTGCTTAATGGCTGAAATGGCCGGGGGAGAGGGCACACACCAAGCTTTATCTCTGTGGACCACTGAAATTTGCCAGGATCCAAAAGTTTAAAAACAGGTTCCCCGTTGTCTCCTTAATGTCACAAGGCCCTCTGTCTTATGCAGTCAGGTTTCATGCTGGAGGTGGGGGGGCAGGACAGGACCAGGCTTTGAAGGGTTGCAAACCCAGCAGGGCTCCTGGCAAAAGGGAGGATGCTGGAGGAGCAGGGACCCCAAGGCGGAGGGAGGGGGGATCCTGAGCTGCCGGAGGACGCCTCTCAGCTCATCCACAGGCCCTGCACCTGTGGTCTGGATCTCCAAAACAGCGGCCAACACGCTCACTAGGCGCGGCGGCAAGCAACTCAGCTGCCAATTTGGCTCCAGCTTCTTAGAGCCCTCTGGCCACAACCGACCTTGGGGACTTCTGTTCTCCGGGGCTGCTGAGATCCAGACGCCTCTTGAACGCCACTTCCCGCGGCGACGGCCGCAGTACAACAAGGAAAAGTTGGCTGGCTCTGAGGCTTGTGGCCAGGCCGCTGCCCACAGGCTGCAGGTCTGCACAACGCCACCGCCTCCCGCTCTGGGCTCAGACCAAGCCTGCCGACCCCGCAGGAGGGGGACGGGCAGATACGTGGACACACGCAAGCGCGCGTGAGCCCCACACTGTCCGCTTCCACCGGCTAGTGCCCAGCCTCGGGGTCCCCCAATCTGCCAAGCCCTGGGCCGGCGTCTGCTGCACTAAACGTGAGGACGTGGCCAGGGAAGGCGCAGGCTTTTAATCCTGGCCAGGAGCGCAGCGCATCTGACGCCGCAGGAGGGCTGCGCGCACCTGAAGTCTTGGTGCCATGCGCCGGAGAGTCTCATGCCAGGGAACCCCCAGGTGAGCGAAGGCTCCCAGAACGCCCCTTCCTCCTGTTCTTCAGAGAAGCCGACACACTCCCCTCCCTCCCCCAGCAGGCACTCTAAAGCTGGGCAGCACGCACCCACAGAGCAGGGGTCTTAACAGAGAGCGCACGCAAACCCAAGCCCCTGCCTAAGAAAAGTGCCCAACTCCGCCGGTGACCCAATCCTCTCAATCTCTCTGCTGCTTCCACAGCGCACACGAAGAGACAGAAATCACACCCCGAGAAAGCGAAACGCCAAAGCGCATCCATGTGCTGGCTCCCATTTAGGCACCGGAGCTGGCGGTCCCGGGGCTGCAGGCTGGAGCGGCTGCCAGGGGACCGACAGCCCGCGAAAGCCGCCGTCGCCCGGCTGGGAGTCCTCATCCCGAGCGCGCTCGCACCCTCGCCTTCCTTTTCCCTTTGCCTGGGCGAATCTAAGTCCGCTTCGCTCCTGGGTCCCCAGCTCCGCGGCCGCCCTGCTCACCAGCCCCGGCTGGTTTCCGCTGGGTCTCCTGAACCCGCTCGCCGCGCGCCCCCTTGGCTCCGGGCACCCAGGCACCACTGAGTTCCCGGGTCTCGGGTTCGCCAGCTCCCTGAGACTTCGCACGGCGGCCCCGCCACGTCCCCGGAGCGCCCGGGGTGGCGAGGCGCCAGGGTGCAGCCTGGGCGGCAGGCAGCCGGCCCGTGTCCCCGCATCTTCCTGGCCAGCTCCTCTCTGCCCTCCTGCCCAGCAACCCCGCGCCTACAGGTCCCGCTGCCTAGACCACCGCGACTTACCGAGGGCGCCACGCCGCCGCCGGGTCTGCGCGCTCCGAGGCGGAGCCAGGACGCCAGCCCGCGCCGGGGGCCGCCCCCTGAGCCCGCTGTCAACGACACCCCGCCCCGCAACCTCCGGCCCCTTCCGTCCACCCGCACGGCCGAGGGGCTCGGGACTTACCTCCGGGACAAGGTGACCCGGCTGGTGCGCCCCAGTGGCCGTCCTCTCGCGCGTCTCTGGGGCGAGCAAGCGGGGCTCGGGGCGGTGCGGCGCCCGCCTCTGCTGCTTGGCTCCGCGGCTCTCCTCCTCTGCCCTCCCCTCGCCTCCGCTCCGCTCCGCTCTGCGAGGCGCCACTGCCCGCCGGGCGATCGCCGCCAGCGCCCGCGGCTGCCCCGCGCGTACCAGAGCGCCAAGCGCGGGGCAGCGGGGGCATCCGGGGCAGCAGCGTGGAGCCCCGAGTGGCGGCTGCGCCTGGGCGTAGCCGGCACCTCTCGGCTCCGCGGGAAAGGGAAGGGCGTGTGGTGGCTCCCGAGGTCGGCAAGCGCCTGGCCCGCGGGCTGGGCGAGGGGCATCCGGGAGCGCGCGGCTCCGCTCGCCGATCCCGGCGACGCGCGTGCGGGAGGCGGTGGCCGTGGGGCCTCCCGGGAGGGCGGCAGCAAGGAGGAGGAAGAGGGAGCGGCCCCGCGAGAGGGTGGTGGCCGCCAACTTTGCCCCAGGCCAGCGGGGCCCTCGCTGGCGACCGACTCTGGCCGGTGGCCTGGGGCGGCGTCTGGAACCGCGAGGGCGACAGCGGCGGGGGGGGGGGGGGGCGGGAGGGGGAAGGGGACACCCGCTGGGGACCGGGAGGACAAAATTTGTAGCCCGACTCTGGGAAGCGCTGGCTCCCCCCGGCCCTAGAGGCCTCCCCAGACTCCGGTTTGGATTGGAGATTCCTAGGGACCCACTGTATAGGTCGGGCGAGCGCGCAGGCCCTGGCCAGCGAAGCCCAGTCGGCGAAAGCGGACGAGAGAATCAGACCCCGAGAGCCCCTCGCGCCCGGACGCAGCTGGGACGGGAAGGAAGGCAGGGCGGCGGCGGGGTCCGCTGGACACGCTAACCAAGGGGCGAGGGCCCTTCTTCCCGGGAGGATGGGGGCGGTGCTGTTTTCGTCTTAGATCCCGTAGGGAATGAACTATGGCCAATGCGTCAGAAGGAGGATCAAAAGTTTCCAGAAATGTCTGTGAGCCTCAGGCAGAGCCCCCGGCGGACACCTTGGTTCCCACACTCGAGGTCAAGGTGGGCCACGCCCCATGGACCAGATCCCTGCTTCCCGCAGAGCACTCCCACCTGCCCTGGAAACCTGCCCTTTGCCCCCTGAGGTGGTGCTGCCGGCTCCTAGGCCCCTCCCTCGGGCCTCTTCCGGGGCGTGGTTTACACTGGGCTGGGGTTGGAGGTGGTGCTGGAAGCTGGAAGCCGGAAGCCCCTCCCCACTCCCCTTTACTAGACTTCTAAGGGACCTCGCCCCAGCTGTGAGAGGAGGCAAAAGGAGGAGCAGGTCCAGGGGGCCCCCGTCCTCGTCCTCGTCTCCATCTCTGTAGCCTTATTGGGCACCACTGGGGGTCTTTAGATCTCCCGGGAGTCCTGAGGCTTGGGGTCTGGAACCTTCAGAAAAGCACACTGTTGGCTGCTCTCACCTGGCAGAGCTGCTGACGCGGGACAGAAGGGCAGCCTTACCCCAGCGAAGCCTGTGCCCAGGTCCTTCCCAAAACCCAGTGTTCCAATCAACTGAGCCACGCCGCTGGCCTACAGGCTTAGATCCCTTGGAGGGGGCGAGAAGTCTGCATTCCCATGTCTCAGGTGAACAACTTAAGGTTTTGGTGGGGTTTCCAAAGCCACCCAGGGCACAGGGTAGCCTGAACTCCGGTCCCCTGCCTCTGGCGTCACTGTCCCATTGCTCATCCAGCCTTTGGATGGACGCTTCCAAGTAGGTTTTGTTTTGCCCAGGAGGCTGTGTGCCTGGTGCAGCCAGGGCCTGCTTCTGCTTCTGGGCACCCTGTGAGTTTCAAGTTGGACTGTCTGTGATAACAGCACGCAGGTGCAGCGGCAAAGGTAAGGGCACACGTGCAATCCCTTTCAAATGCCAGGCTGCAGAAGGTGAAGACAGAAAATGCCGTTGCGACTGCCACCTGCATTGGTGATCTTGTGGACATGGAACGCATGCTTGGACCATGTCCAGCTGGAGGCTTTGGAACTTACGGCCACACTCTTTCCAGGTGAGGCATCGTGGTTGCATTTCCTACAACTTTCCTTGGCTTCATTCTCTGAAGCTGCCTCACCCCATGTAGCATTTCAACATTCTCATCTATTGTGTGGTGCAATGCATGTGTGATTCCTCTCTCCCAGTTAAAGGATGGGCTGTCAGTACATGGTAGACTTGTACAACCATCTCCTTGGGCACAGCCCACTGACTGAATAAATACCTACTGAAGTATTATTAATGATTATTTTTTTAAAAAGCCATAATGGACTGTGACTTAAA
Source organism: Lepus europaeus (assembly GCF_033115175.1). Classification (NCBI taxonomy): domain Eukaryota; kingdom Metazoa; phylum Chordata; class Mammalia; order Lagomorpha; family Leporidae; genus Lepus; species Lepus europaeus. The sequence continues at coordinate 76,945,877 of NC_084836.1, forward strand.
AAAAGTAGTTGCTGGGCTGGGTGTTTAGCCTAGCAGTTAAGAAGCACCTGGGTTCAATACCCAGCTCTGGCTTCTGACTCCAGCTACCTGCTAATGCAGACCCTGGGAGGCAGCAGCTTTGGCTCGAGTACTTGGGTTACTGCCACTCACATGGAAACCTGAATTGAATTTCCAGCTCCCAACTTTGGTTTCAGACTTGCATTTGGGGAGCTAACCAGCCCGGTGGATGGGGGATCTCTCTGTCTCTCTGTCTCTGTCTCTCTCTCTCCCTCTCCCCCTCCTTCTCCCTCTCCTTCACTCTCACTCTTTTAAATAAATAAATAGATAAATAAAAAATAGACATCTACTGAAGAAAAGATTTAGTTTGAAAGAAAGAAAAGTAAGTTCACCATGGAGTTTAAGAATGCTTTATGCTTATTTCTCCTGTGCTACTACCTTAGCTTCAAAAATCCCAGATGTCTGTCTCCCTAACATACTGCTTCACAGGCATGCATGCACGCACACATGCACACACCCCAGTGCTTCTGCAAGCTAAACGGCCCTAACACTGCCTGGCAAAAGAAGCTCCCAGGGCCTGGGATCCTGAGTGAAGTCAGGATCTCCGGAGCAGATGTGGCAGCTCAGGGAAGGGACTCTGGGCTCCTGGGCTCCAAGGTGATCCGGAATGGTGCTGCACATGTGGGGCCGTCTCTCACGCGTGGCTCCTGAGCACTTGCTTGGTGGGCTGTTGTAACCATCATGCTGTGACACAACATGGAAATGAAGGCTTGCAAGAGAGCCAGGGAGGAACTGTCACATAGCAAGCAGCGGGATGTGGTAGAAACTGCCAGATCTCTTGGAAATTGGGTAACCTTCTCTGCAAGGCTTATCTGTCTCAGGAGAGATTACAGGCACCCAGAGCTGGGAGAGGGCACGGGGGTTGAGTGCCGGGCTCTGAGCTGTCACTCAGCCAGCACACACGCTGTCAAGCCTTGGGCCAACAGCCAGAAGGAGGCTCCATGGCCAGAGGTGGGAGACTCGATGAGTTTCTCAAACAGGAAGTATTCCCCCATCATGTCTTGAATGAAACAGCTTTAGCCTGGTGGGTGGGCGGGGGAAGTGTTCAAAATCCCCCAGGATGGGGTGCCTAGGGTATGGGGGTGAGTAGCACCTGCTTGCTTCACAGATGTAAAGGCTTAGCCTCCAGCGCTGACCGCCACACAAAATACAAAGAAATCATACACACAGTTTTAAAGGCTTCTTTTGTGTTTCCTCCTCCACAAATTTGTTATTAAATTGTTTGTCTTGATGGCATCCAAGAGCTGAAAACCACACTGTCTTATTCAAGTTGCATCTCGTTGTTGTAGAAGGGGAGCTAGATGGCCCTTTATACTTCAGTACTTCAATGGAGACATCCTAGGGGAGGCTCAGGGGAAAACATGAATTACTATCAAAAAATAAAGGGGATGGGGCCCGTGTTACCGCACAGTGGGGTTACACCTTTGCCTGTGGACACCAGCATCTCATGTCAGAGAACCAGTTCAAGTCCCAGCTGCTCCACTTCCAATCCAGCTCCCCGCTAATGCACCTGGGAAAGCAGCAGAAGATGGCTCAAGTGTTTGGGTCCCTGCCACCCACATGGGAGACCTGGGTGGAGTTCCAGGCTCCTGGCTTTGGCCTGGCTCAACCCCCAAAATCACAGCCATTTGGGAAGTGAAGCAGCAGATGGAAGATCCCTTTATCTCTGTCATTCCAATTCTGTCATTCTGCCTTTCAAGTAAATGAATATATATTTAAAAAAAAGAAGAAGAAGAAGAAGAAAAGAAAGGGGAAAAGATTAAAAACCTAGAAAAAGTTTGACACATCTTTAATGTGAAAGTTTAGAACTACCTGGGGCTGGCACTGTGGCATACCTGGTAAAGCTTCTGCCTGCAGTGCTGGCATCCCATATGGGCGCCAGTTCAAGTCCCGCCTGCTCCACTTGCAATCCAGCTCTCTGCTGTGGCCCGGGAAAGCAGTAGAAGATGGCCCAAGTCCTTGGGCCCCTGCACTGGTGTGAGAGACTCAAAAGAAGCTCCTGGCTCCTGACTTCATATCAGTGCAGCTGCAGCTGTTGTGGCCATTTGGAGAGAGAACCAGTGGATGGAAGACCTCTCTCTCTCTCTGTCTCCCTCTCTGCCTTCACCTTTGACTCTCTGTAACTCTGCCTTTCAAAAAATAAATAAATCTTTTAAAAAAGAAAAAGAAAGTTCAGAACTGGAAAAATGATGCAAAAGATCATCAGGAGGTCAGAGTCACTGTGACCTTGATAATCTCCCAGGCTGTGGACACCAGCATCTTATATCAGAGAACCAGTTCAAGTCCCAGCTGCTCCACTTCCAATCCAGCTCCCTGCTAATGCACCTGGGAAAGCAGCAGAAGATGGCTCAAGTGTTTGGGTCCCTGCACCCACTTGGGAGACCTGGGTGGGAGACCTATGAGGTCCCAGGGAGGAGGCAGTTCCACCAGGCTGAGCAGAGAAGCCACCAGATCCAGACCCTGTCTACTGACTATAGTCTTACCTCTGCATCTGCCACTTCTCCTTGGCGGGAAGAGAGAATTCTACCATGTCTTAAACAGCTTCCCTCATACGAGTGAGTCTGTTGTCATTGCTGCATAACCTATACCCCCAACTCTGTGGCTTGCTCACCGTCCTGTGAGTGAGTCGCCAGAGTGGGCTGAACCAGCGGTTGCTGTCTGGGCGCCCTGTGCACCTGCAGTCAGCTGGCATCAAGGCCTTACCCGCATTCTCTGGCCGGGGTTGGCTGTAGCCCACAAGTCCCTCCTCATCCAGGAGCCTGGCCCAGAACCTTCCTGAGGCCCTGCTGCAAGTGAACAGCAACAAGCAAGGAAAGGCGAGGCTCCCTCTGGGAGCTGACTTCCCAGGCTGACAGCACTCTGTCTTGTGGCCCACAGCAGAGCAAGTTGTCCTGCCAGACTCAGGAGATGAGGGCACGGCCTCCACTTCTGATGGGAGAAGCCATCAAGTCATGCATAAAATGAGCATGGGAAGAGGACTGAGAGGGACCTATGGCCATGCCTAACCAGGATGCACACCTGGAAAGTGAGGTAAATGTTTTATAACTCAAACTCACAAACTCTTTTTTCTTTTAAGATTTATTTATTTATTTATTTGAAAGGCAGAGTTATAAAGGCAGAGACAGAGAGAGACAGAGATCTTCCATCCTCTGGTTCATTCCCCAGATGGCTGCAATGGCCCGGAGCTAAGCTGATCTGAAGCCAGGAGCATCTTCCAGGTCTCTCACTTGGGTGCAGGGATCCAAAGACTTGGGCCATCTTCCACTGCTTTCCCAGGCCAGAAGTAAAAACTGGATCAGAAGAGGAGCAGCCAGGACTTGAACCAGGGTCCATATGGGATGCTGGACAAAAGCTTAGCCCACTACACCATGGCTCCGGTCCCACCTGCTGCTTTCGGCCGTGCTCTGTGCCTCCTCATCATCACTGAAGTGATAACACCACCATCACCCACTGCCTGGCCCTGCATGAGTCCAGGTTATGTTCAAAGGGCCCTGTATGCTTTCCCTGTGCGGAGCCCCCTGTTTCTTGTTCTTAAAGACATGTGGCAAGGGTGGGGAGGTTACTGGGTGGGGAGGTTACTGGGTGAGTTTTCCAGGGAAGATGAGAGGAGTGGAAACTTCCAGATCTGATGCTGATGCTGAGAGTCTTGGCACCTCAATGGCTGGAGCGCTGAGTGTGGGGGACATTGCTCTGTGGGCTGCAGATGTCACGGAGCCCACTGACCACCCCACCTGCCCACTCCCCAGCATCTGCGAGGGATTTGCTCCCTGGAGATGCCTCCCATCTTCCTTTCGCTCCTGGGATAGCTGTGACGCCACTCACTAAAGCACGAAAATGTGTGCTGTCTACTCCCTTCCTACCTGTACAGCCGGAGTCTGGACAGACTCTGGGCATACCTAGGAGGTGGACAATGGGCCAGGTACCTGGAACAGACACAGGCCTCAGAGTCTGGCCAGGCAAGGTTGAACTCCAACTCTTCTGTCTTCTCCCTGGTTGACATCCGGCAGCTCCCCAACACCTTGCAGTATCAGTTTCTCTGTCAATACAATGGGCATAAAGGTGTTGGCTGTGGAGGGTTGTCCAGGTACCTGCAAGCAGTGAGCACGCAGAGCAGCAGCTGAGGTCCTCTTGGGTCTGACTGTCACATGCGCTGGCTTTGAAACCCTTCAAAGATAACCCCTTCCCTGCAGGCCTGGCTGAAGCTTCGGGAGCAGACTTGGGTATTCGTCCCCTTGCTGTCTTTCTGCCCTCCCTCTGCTGAGTGGCTCTGCTCTGCCACACTCAGGGTTCCACAGACTGCCATCTACCCTTTGCTTCAAGACCTTGGGTGTTAACGTGATCTTTTGGTGATAGCGTCTCTCTGTGGCACCAGGGCGCCAGGGCGGCTCAGAATCTCACAGGTCATTCCAGGGAACCACAAGGTTTGCTTACAGCTGTATGCTCAGGAGAGGCCCTGGACCTTTAGCCGGGGTTCTGCCCACTCACACAGCTGGCAGCCCCCAACTCGGGAGAAAGGGCGCAGTGCAAAGTCCCCCGCCTCATGCGGAGTACAAGGGGTGTGTATCATTTCCGGTTGCCTTGCTTGGCTCTCACTCCTGACCTGGATCATTCATTCTTTGTTGTTGTTGTTGTTGTTCCCAGATTGTCACCCAAGCTGAGTCCAGATTTGGTCTCCTGGTTGCCTGGACATTTCCAGGCCACTTAATTAACAGCCCGTCCTGTCCACACCACAGCCTCCAGGACTGAGCCACTGTGCGGCAAACATGGTGGACCCTCCCATTGCACAGACACCTGCCTGGGTTGGCGGCTTCTCTTGGAATTTCATCCCATGAAGAAGTGCTAGGATCGTGTGCATTCTCACACACCTTCTTGTGACAGCAAGCACTCTCACCATCAGCAGGACTTTACGAAAATGTGTTTCAGCTGGCAGATAGAAAATGGAATCGCTTCCAGAGCTGTGTGTGTGTGAGAGAGAGACAGAAACACAGAGAGAGGGATACAACAGAGAAAGCTCAGCTTTACAGAACCTTGCTATGGGAATGCACAGCGTGTGCTCAGAAACCCTAGTCTCAAAACAATGGACACTGCCCTCCACTTGGATCCCTGTACCCCAGGGGACAGGCAGTGAACCCCTTTAGAACCAGAAAATAAGACCATGCTTTTTAGGGCCGGTGCTGTGGCAGAGCAGGTAAAGCCACCACCTACAGTGCCAGCATCCCATATGGGCACCGGTTTGAATCCCGGCTCCTCCACTTCTGATCCTGCTCTCTGCTATGGCCTGGGAAAGCAGTAGAAGATGGCCCAAGTCCTTGGGCCTCTGCATCTACATGGGAGACCTGAAAGAAGCTCCTGGCTCCTGACTTTGGATCAGCTCAGCTCCAGCTGTTGCGGCCATTTGGGGAGTGAACCAATGGATGGAAGACCTCTCTCTCTCTCTCTCTCTATTTCTCTCCACTTCTGCCTCTCCATAACTCTTCCTTTCAAATAAATGAATAAATCTTCAAAAAAAAAAAAAAAAAGACCACGCTTTCCTCACTGTACCACAGAGCTGCGTGCACCAGTGTAGCTCCAACATGATGCTAAATGGAGAGGCCAGGGAACACTGCCCGGTGTGGATCTAAGCATTTGCATATGTCATTAATTATTAGCGTGATTTCTGGCACTTTCTAAAAGGCTACAGACTTATTTGGGGCTCAAGAACATCTATTTCTTGCTGCATGTACTTTTTTCTGCCAAAAAAGAGAAAAAGTTCTATTGTGAAAATAACCACTTCTGTAATTTTTCAGGATGCAGAACTGGAGGGAAAAAAAAAAAAACCACAAAGATAAGCAATTTCGTGTCTGTAATTCTCAGTGCATCACTCATGCCAAGTGAAGAAAGCCCTCAGAAACAAAGGCACTTACTCAGGGAAGTGCCTGGAGCAGACCTTGGCCCTCTGCAGCACCAGGTTTCTGTTCTGTCTGGGGCGATTGTCATGCAGATCAGCGAAGTCTGCTTATGCATCTTTGCAGCTACCCATCATGTGATCTGGGCACCTGGCTCCCAGGAGAGTCTCCACCCACAGCAGGGCCTAAGCATGGCCTGGCAGAAGCCATCCACTGCACAGGTGCAGGGACAAATACCCTCTGGCTGCCTGCAGGAGGGAAGCAGATCCTTCAGGGTTTAGGAAAGGGATTGGTTTCACTGGCTAAGGAAGTTCTGTTGAGTGTGATTGAACACTGTCCCTATCCACAGTCCTGGAAAGAGAAGCAGAGCAAAGCAAAGTGACACAGGCTGGAGAGGCCATTGTCTCTGCCACACTCCTCTGCTAGGCCAAGCCACCAAGGGGGCAACCAGCCTGGCTTTGGCTGTGGGGCTTTGGCTGTATAGGCAGGTGTTGGTGTCTCCTGCTGGCCAGGAGGGGGGGACGGGCAAGTGAGCCTGGCAGGTGCATCCATGCACTGGGTCCAGGTGGACAGGGGCACAGCAGTGACTAAGGGGAGATGCAAGGTCCCCGAGGGAGATCCCATCAAGGCTGGGGTAAAGGCAGGGGCTACAGCCTGGGTGCTGTAGAGTCAGGGGAGGGGATGCAGAAGCCTGGAGGACCCCAGAGTAGGTGACAGGAGGTGAGGCTGCAGGGGCAGGCAGTGTCTTGACCCTTCGCAGGCCTCCTGCCAGGCTGGAGCAGCCTTTAGCTGGAAGAATGGTGGAATCTGATTTATACCCGTCAGCCATGAGCAACCTTCCACAGACAGTCACAAAAGGTGATCTGCTTCTAAGAAGGATTCTGATAGCGTGCAAGTGGCAGGAGCCAGGAGCTCCATTCAGGTCTCCCATGTGGGTGGCAGGGACCCAAGTATTAGCTATCATATGCTGCTTCCCTGGCTCATTCACAGGGAGCTGGATCTGAAGTGTGGAGCAGCCAGGACTCGAACCAGGCACTCTGATACATGATGCTGGTGACCCAGGCAGAAGCTTAACTGGCCGCAACACCAACCTCTATCTCCCTCATCTCCTAAGGGACACTAACCCCATCCCAGGGGCACCCTGCTGGCTTCACCCAACCTTGATGGCTCCACAAAGTCTCACCTCCGGGGGTCCTTCCATTGGAGGCTAGAGCTTCACCTTGTGAACCCAGGGTGGACACGAGCATCCAGGCCACAGCATCATGTGAAATAATCATAACCCATCCACTCAAGACCAAGGGAACAAATGCAGTAGAGAGCAGACTGCCCTAGTGCCCTTTGAGAAAGAAGACAAAGCTGCCAGGGTGCCCATGACTTCCTTGGAGTGGCACCTGCGAGCCATCCTCCCTTGCTCTGCCTGGGCCATCGCTTCAGGAAGTGTGTGTTTGTGAGTGTGTGTGTGTGTGTGTGTGTGGAACAGCTGCAGGAAGGGCCTCACGGCACAGCCGCCACAGCATAATTAAAGGCATCCAGCAGCCCGGACGGCATCCTGCACGAACCAGGAAGCCTCCTAGCTCTTAGCCTCACTTTGCAAAGCCAGCAGCAGTCTGTACTCAGACAGCAAGTTCTCTGCTTTTCCTCTGATCACTTCTCGCCCTGTGGTTCTCTCTCACCATAGCCACTCCGGGTCCACGTGGCCCGCTCCCAGCTGGGGAATCCAGGGAGATATTAAAAGGAAACAGCTAGGATGTGTCAAGTGGCCCGGAGTGCTCCACGGTGACACAGGCGGCTGCACCTCCTAGTGAGTGAATTAGAAAGCTCAAAGGAATAAGACCAGCAAAGCCTTCTTGTGTGAGAAGAAAAGGATCCTTGGGTCTCCTTTATGCTCAGTGCAGTCTTTAAGCCCCCAGCTCTCACTGCTGTATAAATAGCCCGATAGTCAAAACCCAAATAGCAGAAGAAGAATGATCTGATTTTCCTTATAATGTTCAAGGAAGGCCCTGACGGATACCCCATTGCAACCTGCGCTCCCCTCCTTAATGGATAAGACTGAGCCTGAGGGAGAGGCTGTCCCGTCCCGCCAGACGACAAATAGGGCCAAGTACCTAGAATGGGGTTGCTCGGTCCCCGACAAGAGGCCAGGGCTGTGGCATGTGTCTGGAATGGGGGGCTGGCCCAGGCTGTGGGCACCTTTTTGCTGCAACCCCAGTGGGCGAGTCCCTTCCCTCTTCCCTCCACTCCTTCCACAGCCCCAGATCCTGCCTTGCAGTGGGTGTGAATGAACAGAGGCACGTAGGAAACACGCATCGCACAGCATGGCTCTCGGTGTGTGCATTTGCAAGTTCTGGTGCCTACGAAGCTGTAGGGGAATGTCTGAGAGTCCAGGCACTCCCCCTCCTCCCCTCTTTCCCCAGGCCTGACATGCTGGAGAGGCTCCTGCCCTGACACTTTGTATCTCTAATGTTGCCAGACTCCTTGGGAGCTTGTAGTGGTGTGCAGGGATGCTACACTGACACCAAGAGCAGGCCTGCTCTGACCTCCGCTCTGAAATCCAGCTGACTCCTGATCCCACTGGGTGCTTCACTCTTCTAGTTGCAGATGGAGGTGCCTGCTACCACTTTCCTCGGCCTTTGGACCAGTCAGTCACCGTTCTCCTGTCTCAGAGCTCGGCTTCTCCCGACATCAGTGCTTTGGTTTGATTCCAACTCTCCTGCCTGGGAGGGAGTCGAGCCGGGGCAGGGGCAGCACTTGGAGCTCAGGTGGGCCATGGGGACCCTAAAGCCAGGGTGCCCGCAGTTGGGAAATGGCAGATGTGAACTTAGCACCCAGGCCCTCTGATTCTGGGTTTTTAGCCATCCATAGCTGCAAGGCAGATCACAGCGTGCACCTGCACGTGACCTTGGACAGCCCATGGGTATGCATAGGGGTGAACAGAAAACCATTCCCCAGCAGGTGCTGGTGCCCAGGGGGCTGTTGGGTGGGTGAGAATGCTAACAGCCTACCTTGCTCCACTGGTTTCACCCTGAGTCCCGTTTGTTGGTTTTACTTTCTACCAAATGGAGACACTGCTTTCCAGAATTTACCTAGCACACGAGGGCACTGGGAGAATGAATGAGCTTGTGTTTCTGCACAGCACTCGCTGTGTCAACAGCTGCAGGAAATATAAATAGTAGGAGCCGGAGGCTCAGGATCCACTGGGCTTCCCTTGAGGGGACTGTGTTGACTCTAAAGTAATTCTGCCCCAGCAGGTGAGTGCTCAAAGGGTCCCCCAGGCATCAGTGAATACCACCTTTCCCCTGGGTATGGCATCCATTTCATGGCCACTGGACAGATTTCTTCTCACTGTATTTCTGGGTCTGTGGCGAGAGCTCCTGGTACATTGCAGCCCAGAGCCTGTAACCAGCACCCCAAGGAGGCAGAGGCAGAATCAATGCTGAGTGAGGTCAAGTAGTGCCCAGGGGTCACTGGGCAGGCAGAGTTTGCACGTGGAGTGCTGTTTGGGATTAGCCTGAGCCCTCTGCTGCATGTCAGGGTCAAGGGCAGCTCAGAGACCCATTGTTTCCTGCAGTGTCCATCGCATCCTTGTCTTGGGGACTTCTGATCTCACATTTGAGTGATGGTCAGGAACTGTTGCTCGCTGCCTGGTTTTACCTGTCCCAGGAGGGAAGGGGCCTTGTGTATCCCCCAGGACGGGGATATGCACGCTCTTCTCAGAGTCAAGCTGGTCTCTTGGTCTTCCATGCACCCCTGTCTTATATATCAGATCGTTCCCTAGTCTCGGAGCCAGCCACTCTTCCCTTTGTAATAAGTCTGGCTCTACTGGTACCAGGGCTGGCTCGCTCTGCCGGCTTCCCCTGAGGCTCAATATTCTAGTCTGCAAACTTCCTTTACCATCTTTCTCAGGGGGCACGGTGGAGCACAGTGCTGGCTCTGCGGGGCTGATGTCCCAGCAACAGGGCCCTGGTGGCACCCCACAGAGGCCAGCAGCTGGTCTGTCAGGCCTCTCCTCCTGCCTGCTTCCTCCCTGATTCCACTTGCTTTAGAGGACTCAGCCCTGGCCTCTGCCCAGCCTACCAGCCCAGAGTGCCCCTGGTGCCCATGAGCTTGTGTCCTTCCTGTGGTCAGCAACCAGTGGCTGCCAGGCAGGGCCAGGAGAGTCCAGAGGCCTTGCTTGTCCTGTGCAGGTCAGCAGGCTGCCCCTCCCTCCCCTCTCTGCCTCCCTGGGGGGCTCCTCACTCCATCAGTCCCTTGCCCTTGAGTGCTCAGCTCAAGGTCTGACCTCTGGATTTTGCCTCTTGTTCAAGACCCCTGAGGGTCCTGGGCTAGGGGGTCCCTTATCTCCTCTGTGTGCAGGGTCCTAACTTCCTCAGGACCCCTAACTAAGATGCATCAGGGCGAGTCCTGCCCATGGGTTAGATCACCTGGGCCTAAAGGCTGCTCTGCAAGTTATTCAATGTGTGTGCATGAGTGTGGGTAAAAGGGACAGGGAGAAAACTGGCCTCTCTTCACTGGGGATCAGATGCTGCTTGGTGGGGAGCCTGCTGCTCCATTAAGCATTACTGCTCTTCATGCTTTCCCTATCCAAACCTTAACCCTGAGGTGGGCACTTGGCCTGGTGGTTAAGGTGGTTACAACCTTACATCAGAATGCCTGGAATCAGGCATTGGTTCTGGCTTCTGATTCCAGTTTCCTGCATTAGCAGGTGGCTCACAGAATTGGGTTCTTGCCACCTGTGTGGGAGACCTGGGTTGAGTTCTTGATTCTTGGTTCCTAGATTCCACCTCAGCCTGGGCAATTTGGGGGTCCACCAGTGGATGGGCGCTTGCTCTCTCTGCCTCTCTCTGTGTGTCTATGTGTCTGTCTGTATCTCTGCTTCTCAATAATAACAATAGCAATGTTTATAATGCTACTAACAAAACCATAGCCTTGAAGGCACTTGGAAATGTTCCTGGAAGAATTCTATCCCCAGTAGGGATGTTGAGGGCCTCTTTCCAGGTGGCTGGGGCTGGGAACAGGAAGGGAGACTCATACATTGGAGGATGCTGCCTGCGACACTCTGCAAAGTTGCTAGACCCTGGGAGAGGAGCTGTCTGTTTTCAGGGTGATGGGATGAAGACACCCCTTCCTTGGCTGTGGAGTGCCCAGGGTCCAGCCCTTGTCTTAGCAAAGAGTCAGCCCTGTGATGGCTTCAGCTCAGCAGGGCACAAGCAGCCAAGCCTCTCTGGAGCCAGTGGTGAAGGCAGAAGTGATATCATGACTCCTCCCTCTGGCCCTCACAGCAAGCAGCGCTCTGTAATGAGAAGATTTTTCCAGAGAAGGAATGTGAGAAATAGATGGCACCAGGGCCTTCTTGCTGGATGCCTGCACATAAAGAAAAAAAAAAAAGGACAAAACACTTAGGGAAATTAGAAGCCATTTAGAAAATAAATCCCCAGGGAGTCTCTTGAATTTCAATGGACCAGGGCTGACTGCTGCTTTTCTGCTCTGTGATCTCAGCTCCTTCCCCCACCCTTCGCCCAGGGCAGTCTCCTCCTCTGGTGTGGGGGTGGGGGAGGGAGGTCCCGGGCTAGAGATGGGCAGCTGCCCCTGCACAGTCTGGACACCGTGCCTAGAAATGGGAGCTCTGAACACACAGGATGCCTCGCAGGCAAGAGACTCCCACATGTGACAAACCTCCAGGACTTTGATGTGGCGAAGGATATGAAGGTGACAAAGACAGTGCCTTGTCCCTGGACTGATGAGGTCAAGAACATTGGAAGCCAGGAGAGGAAGTGCTGGGAGGGAAGTGCCAGAGGAGAGTCTGGGTCTAGAGAGAAGGGGGGAGGGGAGGAATAGGAACAGCACCATCCCCCATCCATCCCTGGGAGTAGGGGTGGACTCCATTGAGCCAGCTGGTTGCCAGGCAACTGGGAGGCGTGCCTGGGGTCACACACTGCTGTCTCCCTGTGAGAACTTTGTTATTAAGCCTTTGATATAAAACCTTTTTAATGGTCTACATACAAAATGTGCAGGTGCTGCATTTTAATATATTTTCCTTTAGCTTTGCGGGATCCAGTTAATGGTTTTTTATAATACAAAATATATCTGCCCAGAAAAGGAAATTCTATCTTACTACATCATGAACAAAGAAAGTAAGGACCTAAATGAAGATAGTGTGGGGGTGGGCATGGGACAGTGGCTAAGTCACTGCTTGGGATACCCCATTGCATCTTGCAGTGCTGGGTTCTGAAGCGACTTCCTGCTAGGGCACTTCTGGAGAGGCAGCAGGGAGGGTGGCTCAAACGCTTGGGTTCCACCTGGGAGACCCTGATGGAGTTCCCGGCTCCTGGCTTGCACCTGGCTCAGCCATAACTGTCCCATTTGAGGGGTGAATGAGCAGATGCCTGATTCTCTCTGTCTTTCAAATGAAATGGAAATAAAGAATACAGCTTACAAGTGAGGATGTCTTGGTCTGCTGTGCACACCAAAGGAGGGGGCTCATTAGTTGTTGTAGGGGCTCAGTTCAGAGAAAGCAGCTGCCGATTTTTTCCCAGTCAGCCTCGGAGCTGGGACGTGGCAAGGCATGTCCTGGATGCAGCTTGGGGAGCTGGTGATGCAGCTTCCTCAAGTTCACCTCTGCCCTGCTCTTCTGTTCTAAACCCTCACTACGTATTTCCCCACCCCCAGCACCTGTTTCGCAAAATCAATCTATTTTCATGACTGGCTCTAATCAGGCTCCTGATTTTCATGTCTAATTGGATGCAGCATGGCTGTGCTACATTATTTAGAATCCATCATTTGATTCACTAATATAGTCGTATTCTTAATATGCCTCCCTCTTTGCAAAAATGCGAGGTTGCTTCATTAAACTGTGCTTAATAGATTGAGTTATATAATTAATCAAATACTGGTTTCATATTGCAGCAGAAATTAATAGCTAATTCAGGGGGAAGCAGAAGTCTTTCAGCCCCAGCTTCCCCTGTGGAGGCAGCTGCATGGCCCCTGGCCTTTTTCTTTCCTCTCAATTATGTGGGTTCTCATCTCAGCTTTTCTGAACAAACTTCTTTTGGGTGCATTCAAACTTGCATCTGAATCTTCCTTCTGGTTAGCACAGAGAGCTCAGAACAGCACAATTTCCTGTCCCTGCATCAGGCTGTACTGGCACCAAGCAAAACAACGAAGCAAAGACACAAGTCCCAGTGGGCTGAGCCCTCTAAGAAAACCCAAGCCCAGGAAGATGGGACCCAACTAAAGATTCCTCCTCATCAATCTCCCTTCAAGTCCCTCCCTCGGCCAGGCCTGTCAACCCACAACTGCTTTGTCAGAGACTTCCCAGTGCCAACCAACTCCCCATTTTTCTTTAAAGAGTCGTCCATTTATTTACAAGGCAGATTTACAGACACAGAGAGGGAGACACACACACACACACACAAACAGAGAGAGAGAGAGAGAGAGAGAGAGAGAGAGAGATCTTCCATCTGCTGATTCACTCCCCAAATGGCTGCAATGGCCAGAGCTGAGCCAGGTCAAGGCCAGGAGCCTGGATCTCTATCCGGGATTCCTATGTAGGTGGCAGGGACCCAAGCACTTGGGCCATTTTCCACTGCTTTCTCAGGTGCATTTGCAGGGAGCTGAATCAAAAATAGAGCAGCGGGGACTCGAACCAGTGCTCACACAGGATGTGAACATTGCAAGTGGCAGCTTGAACAGCTACACCACAACGCCAGTCCCAGTATTTGTATTTTTTAAAGCTGCTATGTCAGGGTGGGGAACCTATTTTTCTGCCCAAGGCCATTTGCATATTTATAACATCATTCGTGGACCATGCAAAATGATCAACTTAAAATTAGCCTGCTGGAGATTTATTGAATTTCGAGTCCTGCCTATGGTTGCCTTGGCAGGACCAGACCAAATGATTTGGAAAGCCTGGTACAGCCCGAGAACCAGAGTGTCCCTTCCCTGTCCCCTGTGCTTCTCCAGTCCCCCCAGGGCTGAGAGCTGCTGGTGGAGAAGAGTAGCACTGCGTTCCTCAGTTGTTTGCTTTTAAAAAATATTCAGGGACTGCTTTGTCCGTGCCGGGCACGTGTGGGTTCTGGAAGCAGTGTCTGGGCTCTGCTCTCAAGGACTTCCACTGGGGAAGGATCGGGAGCAACCATGGCATTAGGAGAAGTGTCAGGAAAGCTTCTGGATCACTGAGCATGTGAAGGTCATTGTGAAGAATGAGACCCACGAGGCATGGAACAGTCAGGAGAGACCCCCACCCCAGGGAGCTGAAACCTGAGTGACAGCAAGTGCCAGCCAAGGCGTGGCCAGGAGGGAGCATGTCAGGGGGAGGGTGTGCCGGGCTCAGAGTGAAGCAGGTGTGAGCTGAGACTGTTGGGGGGCAAGCAGGAAGCAGGCTGGCCAGCTGGCTGTATGGTGGCCCCAAGGCAGTGGCTCATATGCAGGTGGATCTCATAGAGCCTTGTGGCAGCCATCGTGCAGTGTTTGGATGTTCCCTCCTGGGAAAGCCTGAGGTGGAGTGAGTGCCGGTACAAGAGGGGTCCTCCATAGAGTAGACCCCTGATCTGACCATAGGCCCGGGGCTTCGCTGCTGCTCTGAGGATGGGCTATGGGGAGCGGAGACAGCCCCAAGCCCACTGCACAGTCCAAGAGTTAAGGGGGTGGTGACTGAGGAAGTGAGACGAACTAGACAGGTGTTCCACGCAGAGACAAGAGAATGCTCTGAGGACAGGAAGAAGATGCCAGTGGAGGGGTCCCTCATAGCCACAATGGTCATCACTGGGGAGTGCAGGGAGTGTGGGCAGTGCGAGCTCAGCCGCAGAGCTCAGGGTGACAACTTCACGCCCTGGAGAGCACCTGTGAAGACGCGGCCAGGAAGTGACAGGTGTTGGAGCCACTGGGATTCAGATGCACACGTAGTCCTGTGGCTGACAGTCTCCTTAGGGGAGGAGAAAGATGATGGAGAATAATTCTTGTATTATGTAGAGTGCATGCGCATGTATGTGAATTACATAGTTTGCATGTATATGCATACGTATATTATTAGAATTTATGTATTATGTAGAATTTATGTATGTGTATGTATGTTATGTGGAGTGTATGTGTGTGAATTATGTAGGATGCACATGTATGCATGTGTAGATTATGTAGAATGCATGTATTTATATGCATATTATGTGCAATGTTTGCATATGCATTTCTATTATGTAGAATATATGTGTATGCATGTATATCAGGTAGAATGCATATATAACTTTGTGTATCATTGTAGAATGTATGTAGGCATATATATTTATGTAGAATGTGTGTACATATATGTATATTATGTAGAATTATGTATGTGTATGAATATTTTGTAGAATGCATATGTATGTGTATTATGTAGAATGCATGTGTATGTACATTATATAGAATGCATGTGTATGTAGGTATATTATGTAGAATGCATATATATGTATGCATATAATGTGGAAAACATGTGCGTGTATATTATGTAGAATGTATTTATATTACATAGGATATATGGATTTTCACATGTCAGACATGTTGGTCATATGTTGTGTGTCCCTGGCTGAGATCTGTTGTTTGAGTGAGACAGGATTGAGTTGTGCAGCTCTGCCTTGGGCCAGTTCTGAGGGTGCTAGAGCCGGGCACTGCGTGCCTGGGTGGACAGTGAAGTAAACCCATGGCACAGTGGGAAGGTGAGAGGCCATGGAGAAGGGCAGGGGTAGGACTGTCATCCTACCTAGCACAGGGCAGCTGCTGGACCCAGTGGGACACAGCCCCAGCCCTGCAGAACCCCTCCTTGCGCTGTCACACCAGGCAGTCCTATCCTGCCCTCCCACCCTGTAGAGACAGAGCAGCGGGGAGCGTCTCATGGGGGCTGCCAGTGGCCTGAACAGGAGGGAATCAGTGCAGGGGGTTTGCAGGATGGATGGGTGGGGCGGGCCCAGAACAAAATGAGGCCATCTCCCGAGTGCAGCCTGAGCTGTGCCCTACATAAAGGCAGCTGCTCCCACCTGGCCATGCCCTGGGAAAGTGGGTTAGGTGTGGGCTCTTCTCGAGAGGAGGTGCAGGGAGGCCTGGCAGAGACAGGGTGTGGAGCAGCCCACAAAGCGGAGGGAGCCGGGGAGATGGAGCAGAGAGCTCAGCCAGGGGGAGTGCACTTGAATGTGTGGAAACCTTGGCCTGGGGCAGCAGTGGGAGGTGGAGGGTGTGTGTGTGTGTATGTGTGTGTGTGTGTGAAGGACATGTGTGTGAGAGTGTGCACATGTGTGAGTGCCTTGTGAGAAAGGACATGTGTGTGTGCAAGTGTGCACACTCTGAGTGTGTAAGGATATGCGCGAATGAGCAAGAGTCCAAGCTACTTATTTGTGTGTAAGGACATGTATGTGAGTGTGCATGTGTGTAAGTGCCTTGTGTATGAGGACATGTGTGTGTGTGCAAGTGTGGACACTCTGAGTGTGAATGGACATGCATGAATTAGCAAGTGTTCAAGCTACTCGTTTGTGTATAAGGACATGTATATGAGTGTGCATGTGTGTATAAGTGTGTATGTGTCTTGTGTGTGAGCACACATGTGGGAATGTGACTGTGTGTGTAAGTGCTGTGTGACAGCGTACGTGTGTGTCTATGTAAGGACATGCGTGAGAGTGTGTGTATGTGTGTATAACAGTATGTGTGAGTCTGTGTGTGCATGAGCATCCTTGTGGAAGTGGACGCTGTGGAGGATGACAGAGTGGCAGGAAGGCCGATGGCCTCTGATGTCACAGCACAGGCTCAGTCCTGGCTGTACCCAGGACACCATTTCCACCAAGAGCTGGCACCAGGTAAACTTAGTACATTCAGACACCAACAGGCTGTGGGCACAGAGGGACCAATGTGAATTGCTGGCTTTTCTATAAACTTGCAGGATGAAGAATGGTCTCGAAAAGCTAGCAACTGACCCCAAATTGAGAATGAATGGGGCAGAAGCCTGACTGTCCCACCTAAATGAGTCCCCTGTGCAAGGAGAACAGGCTGAGGTGTCCACAGGTGCACCTGCCAGAGCCCAGGTCACCCGCGTGCCTGGGAAGCATCAGAGCTGCTGGGAGTGTGGGCGAGAGCTCCAGGACAGGCTGTGGGAGCGCTGGCAAGGCTGCAGCTGCAGAACCAGCAGCAGAGTGGCCAGACGGGGCCCCTGCACTGAGTGGGCGGTATACTGCATTCTCCCCCTTCCAGCTCCTTCTCCCTGAATGCATGTTTGGCTGCCAGGGCTGGAAGCACGCACCTCATGTGCTCTCTATAGGAACTCTTAGGTGAACTCTGCATTATCACTGCCACCACGGCAGGGCCACCTGGCCTTGGGGCAGCACCAGGATCTCAAGGACACTCTCCTGCAGTGACCCACTGGAGAGGCCCCCACACCCCAAGGAGGAGCAGTCTCCTAAGCCAGCAGCTAATGTTTCATCTCTTTAATTCCCATGAAAAGCATCACAGACCACAGTGAAAATAAATAAAAGGTCTGGGTTTATTTTTTCCAATTAGCTTAAAAGCATACTGGACTCTGGGCTAGCTCCCAGGGAACGTCAGAGAGAAATTTGCAAACCTGCTACTGATCAGACACAGCCCATGGCTGGGAGGGCAAACAGGACACAGAGGAAGGGCAAAGCTGGAAGATGAAGGACTGTTCAACATCACTGCTAAACTAGAGAACTGGGCAACCCCAGTGGCCTCCATGAGCAGGCTGCTGGGTCAGTGAGAGGAACAGGACTGTGCTAACCCTGGTGGCAGGGATCAGGGATCGGAATGTTCTAGATTTCAAAGCTCTGAAAAGCACAGGGTACGTGACACAAAGATCACAGGCAGGGGCTGGCAGCCTCCACTTGTGACACCAGTACTCCTTTTCGGAGTGCTGGTTTAAGTACCAGCTGCTCTGCTTCCTGTCAAACTCCCCGCTAATGCGCCTGGGAAGGCAGCAGCAGATAACTGGCACTGTGGCATTTGGGTCCCCATTATCCACCCAGAGGAGTTTCAGGCTCCTGGCTTTGGCCTGGTCCAGCTCCAACCCTTGCAGTCACTTGAAGGGAGTGAACCAGCAGATGGAAGATCTCTCTCTCTCTCTCTCTCTCTCTCTCTCTCTCTCTGTAACTCTACTTCTCAAATAAATAAATTAATTAAAAAATAGAATCATTGTATGATCCAGCAGTTCCACTGCTGCATACTCTCAGGACAAGTGAAATCTGGGGCCTGGACATACGTGCACACCTGTGTTCAGAGCAGGTGGGCAAGTGTCCGTCGCTGGATGAGTGGACAGAATGGGGCATATCCATGGAATACACGTGCTGTGGCCATCAGAGGCGGACGCTGTGGTGGATGCAGCAACATGCCTCGAGCCTCAAGACATCATGCAAAGGGCAATGAGCTAACTGCAAAAGGCTAAGTGTCGTGGGATTCCTCTGTGTGAAGCACACAGGGTTAT
Source organism: Lepus europaeus (assembly GCF_033115175.1). NCBI lineage: Eukaryota > Metazoa > Chordata > Mammalia > Lagomorpha > Leporidae > Lepus > Lepus europaeus. Next base: position 76,964,261 of record NC_084836.1, read on the forward strand.
TCCCCTCATGGAGACAGAGGGAGAAGGGTGGTGAATGGGGCTGGCCGGGGCTGGCCTGGGCTGGTGGCCGGAGAATGGAGCATCATTGTGTCGTGAGTACAGAGCTCCACTTTGGGAAGCCAAGAAAGTCTGGATCCAGAGGATGGCGATGGTTACACAGCACTGCGAATGTGCTGGACGTGTAATGTGCTAAACGGGATGCTTGAAACAGAAAAGAATGGCCAAGCTTCCATTCAATGTATTTTACCACCATCAAACATGGTATATATAGAAGCTGCAGGATTTCAAAGATGTGTTCAAGAATGTGATATGGGGCTGGCACTGTGGCGCAGTGGGTTAAAGCCCCTGCCTGAAGCCTCGGCATCCCATATTGGTGCCGGTTTGAGTCCCAGCAGCTCCACTTCCAATCCAGCTCTCTGCTGTGGCCTGGGAATCCAGCAAAGGATGCCTCAAGTCCTTGGGTCTTTGCACCCACATGGGAGACCTGGAAGAAGCTCCTGGCTCCTGATTTTGGATCAGCTCAGCTATGGCCGTTGTGGCCATTTGGAGAGTGAACCAACGGATGGAAGACCTCTCTCTCTCACTCTGTCTCTACCTATCTCTGATACTCTTTCAATATGGGCAAAATGTTGAAACCTTTACCTAGTATATACTAAATTGATCTTCTGTATACAAAGAGAATTGAAAATGAATCTTTACATGAATGGAAGGGGAAAGGGAGCAGGAGGGGGGAGGGTTGCGGGCGGGAGGGAAGTTATGGGAGGGGGGAAGCCATTGTAACCCACAAGCTATACTTTGGAAATTTATATTCATTAAATAAAAGTTTAATAAAAAAAAAATGTGATGTGGGTGTTTTTTCCTCCTTCTTCCTAGGGCCGATATTCTTTTCCCTTTGAAATTGCAGTCACAGCTGAGAGAGACAAAGCTTTCCCATCCGGTTTCTTTCCCCTGGGTGTCCGCATCCCAGTCTTGCTGGTCCCAGGCCAGTCCACACTGGTGTGTGGGCCTTCCCAGGGGGTGGTTGTGATTTAAATGAGCACCCAGAGAAAGCAGGAGGGATCCCAAGGAAGAGCCCGGGATGCTCATTCAGCGGTGCTTGGCTTGGAGCCTGTGATCCAGCAACAGTCACTTCTGCTCTATCCATGGAACCACAGCCCAGCAGCCAGTACTCAGTCCCTGCTCCACCTGCAATGCAGCTCCAGTGGTGGGAGCCCCACAGGTGTCTGGAGTAGCATCCATGAGAAGAGGGTTTGGAGACAGCCATTCCTCAGGTTTGGCTCCAGCCTTGTTAACTTCCTCTTCAGGGTGAAGCCGGGAATCCCACTCCAATCTTCCTGGGCCTCCACCTCCCCAGGTAGCAACCTGAATCCACGGGAAGCAAGGGACCCAGCTGGTGCTCTGTGGATTCCCTGTGGAGCCTCCTGGCTGACTGCTGCCTTGTGTTGCTTCTCAGGCCAAGTTCTCTGGGGTGAGGACGGACTCCAGGCATGGGCAGATCAGGTCTGGGGGGAAGCCATCCCTTGGTGCTTGCAGATTTTCCCAGGGAGGAAGCCTGCCAGGAGGCAGTGGCGCAGTGGCCTCACTCCTCCTCTTTGCCTGCCCTCAGGACATCCAAACCAGAGTCCCAAGGGCCCAGGAATCTACATTTGATTTCAATGGATCCGAGCTTGGGGAGGGGGTGAGTTTGGAAATCTGCATTCATGGCAAAGACCTATTTGGCAATTTCAGTCTGATGGCGAGAAATGCTTGATCCTTTCAGTCACTTGCTGGACTGGTATCGGGTGCTGAGGCAGCAGAATTCCAAGATGGCCCTGAGTGTCTCTCTCCCTCCCTCCCTCTCTCTCTCTCTCTCTCTCCTTCTCTCAGTTGCTGAGTGATACAGGAATCGAGGTGGTAGAAGATTACAGGATCCTTAAGATCTCACGTCAGCTGGCCCCAGGATGAGGATCTACCCAGCAGGCTGGACCTAACCATGGGGGTCCCCTCCATCCACCCACAGGTAACAGCCAGGACACCAGGGACGTGCAGCCAGCTTGAAGTATATTAGGCAGAAACAACGCTGTGCACTAGCGCACGTGGTCATGCAGCAGGAGGCTGAGTTTGACCTTCAGATACCCAGCATGGCCCGAGGACCAACTAGAAAACAGCATCTCTGATCCCAGGGCTGCGAGGACCTGGACTCAGTCGAGAGCCTGCACAGGAGCCAGCAAGCAGACTCCTCCCCGAGAAGTGAGAGCGACACTTTGATGTCAGCCCTCGAGACCCTGTGCAGAGAGCCCAGCCACACGGTGCCCAGGCTTGTGACCTGCAGAGCTGTGAGCCAGCACAGGGCTGCTGCTGGAAGCCACTCTGTTGGTGATCCTTTGTTTTGCAGCCATCGGAAGCTGATACTGGGGGCCTCTCACAGAGCTCTGGCTGCAGTTGATACACAACCCAGCTGCCTGAACAAGCCAGAAAACTTGGGGACAAAGAGACCCCAGGAGCATGCACGATCCCAGGCTTTGGCTTTTGTGGCCATTTCAGTGATGGAGCCGAGGGCCACAGTCCGGAGGTGTGATCTGGGTGCTTGGGAAACCCCCAGGTCACTTCTGGGGAGATCAGCGCAGCTGCTCACGCTGGAGCTGATGTGGTGGAGCAGAGAACAGATTCATGGATTTGCGCATGCGTGCCCAGAGCGTTCTGTACGTGAGCAGATGGAACTTTCTAGGAAGTTTTGTCTTCTCAGACCTAACTCTCCAGGAAAACTGCTCTGCGTGGAGTAGGTACAGCTTTGCTTCACTCCAAAGGACAGCTCACCTGCCGTGCAGCAGCTAAGACGGCTCAGAGGCAAACTCAACGATAACGCTACACCCAGCCGTGTGCGTAATATCACGTATTACCCACTCACACCTACAGATCCCCGTAGAGGAAGTTCCTGTTGAAAACCATACTTGTAGCTGGGGACCTGGGGTTCAGAGAGGCCAAGTCACTCACCCAAGAATGCACAGCAGAGAGAGAGAAGAGAGAGGGACACAAGGCCGTCTTGGAATTCTGCTGCCTCAGCACCCAATACCAATCCAGCAGTGACTGAAGGGATCAAGCTGTGTGTTTCACCACCAGAGGCTGAAATTGCCAAATAGATCTATGCATTGAACCCGGATTTCCAAACGCACCCCCTTCTTCTCCCATCTTTGGAAGACAGTTGTCATTCACAGGGGTGATGGCCAACTAGTGTTTGTTGAATGACCGAAAAAATGTACTCAGTCCTACCACAGGCCCATGCGAATGCACGGCTGCCCTCCCAGCTCCCAACCCCCTACCCCATGGTACTGTCTGTGGTCCACATGGGGGTGGAGGCAGAGTTTGCTTAGAGGACAAAGAACCAACCACTGACTCTCTGAACAATTGTTGTCTGAATAAAAAAACTCACACCTGACAGTGTGTGACTGTAAAGTTTTTTAAAGAAGATTTTATTTATTTATTTGAGAGACAGAATTATAGACAGAAAGAGGAAGAGACAGAGAGAGAGGTCTTCCATCTGCTGGTTCACTCTCCAAATGGCTTCAATGGCCAGAGTTAAGCCGATCCGAAGCCAGGAGCCAGAAGCTTCTTCCAGGTCTCCCACACCAGCACAGGGGCCCAAACACTTGGATCATCTTCTACGGCTTTCCCAGGCCACAGCAGAGAGCTGGATCGGAAGTGGAACATCCAGGACTTGAACCAGCGCCCCTGTGGGATGCCAGCACTGCAGACGGAGGCTTTACCCACTGCGCCACAGTGCCGGCCCCTGTGAGGGCATGTTTAAGACTCACATTGTGGGTTGGGAGCAAATGTGGGCTTTGATGGAAGCAGAGAACAGGTCAACCCTGAGCTGAGACCCCCAGAAGCAGTTGTCAGCCCGGCCACCTCGCCCCAAGCCCCTCTCTGTGGACCCACAGTGAAGGACTGCCCATGCTGGCCGAGGAGACAGTCCCAGTGATGGATGCCTGCAGACTTCAAAGGTTCTTGGGAAATAGAATGAAATCAGAAGTTGATCTTGGTGGGGAAAATCTTTGAGTCCTGTAGCTCTGGGACTGGGGCATGAGGAAGACACAACTTGCACTCCACTGCCCCAGAGCCAGGCCCTGCCAGTGCACAGTCCCTGGCATGATGTGTGTGTAAAATGTGGGGGCTGGGTGAGGGCTCCACTTCCACCTGCAGCTCTGGGATTGGGACTGATGGCTCTATTACTCTGGGATCAACCGTGCTGTGCTTTCCCTGTGGGACCTGGGGACGGCTCTCCCTCCTTTCCACTTTTGCTGGCCCAGGGGTTGCCACTGCACAATCTCCAGCAAGATATCCTACCTTCCCTGCAGCTCTGGGGTGCTGACTCTTAGCACCCTATTCCTCAGGACCTGGATAGAACCTACCTGCACTCCTTGGCTCCAGGCTCACACCTGCTGGGACACACTCCCCAGAACGATCCATCTTCATCCCTAGGACTGGGGCAAGGTCCTTCATATCCCCCAGGGCTTGTACTTGGACTCTTGTGCTGGAAGCCCCTAGCATCACGCACACTCACACACAGAACCGGAGGAGGATGTCCCACCAACATCTCACAGTTCCAGGGCTGTGGTTCTTGGTTCCACAAGTCCAAGCATCTCCTCAGCTTTCCTGGCAGGGCAAGGGGACAGTGCCCTCCGTGTCCCATAGCACTGAACACATGGCTACTGCTGTCACATGCCCTAGTGTGATTGACCCTGAACCCCATGGGGCCTGAAGACTGACACTTTAGGGATCCCATGTCCCAAGTCGTATTAGTATGTCCCAAACCGCAGCAGACCAAACACCTGGGATACTCACAGACAGTGCAGACACCAATTGCAGCTAAAGAAATCACTCTGAGGTTAATTTTCCTGGCTTGCCTAGAACCCAGAGCCAAAACAGCTACCCAAATGACACCTGGCATTCTAACCAAGCAAAAAAAAATCGTTTTCAACACAAGCGACTCTATAAAGAAGAAGGAACTATGACACCAGATGCATGGATGTTAAAGTAGATAACAGGATACAGAGAGAAGCAAAAAAGCGTCACACCTCCAAAAGGAAATAGTTCTCCAGAAACGGATCCTGGTCGTCTGAAGGAAACCTATGAAATGCCTGAAAAAGAATTCAAAGTAATGATCCTATGGAAACTCAGTGAGAAGCAAGGGACTATAGATAGACAAATCTAAGGAATAGGAAGAATGATTGGAATGCATACATAGTCCTCCCCCCCCAATGTGCATTTTCATGAACATTTGGAAGACCCTTCAGATGCATGGATTTCAAAACCTTTTGCACCAAAATAGAGTTACCTTTAAATTCTATTTTCCATGGACCACTAGAAGTACTGTCCTAGGGATCGTGTTTTGAACGACATGAAGTGGTTTTAATGAAATGTGACTGCGGCTCAAGGTTCGCGATGGTGAAAGGGCAGAGGCAGCCTTGTGGCTTCAGCAGCTCAGCTTTGGTGCCAGTGCCTGGGGGCAGCAGAGACTCTTGTTCTCTGGCAGAGTTCTTCCTCCTGACCTCAGCGTAAAGCAAGGCTCTTGTTTTTTTGTCTTTTTTTTTTTCGTGCTTTCATTCCAAATATGATGTGGTTCTGAATCTTTCTCTCCACCAGTTGGTTCCCTGATAGTATTTTCTTTCTGCCTGTGGACAGCTCCTATCCACAGATTCTCCATGCTTGCTTCCTGTCTGATCTGGGTTTGCTCAAAGTATCCACCTGCTACATTCTGCTGGCATCCATTCATCACAATACCATCATATATTAATTATTGAAAATGAACACTGGTTCTGAAGCTGCAGAACAGACAGGAAAAATGGCCATTGGAAAATCGCAGGTGGTTGGTTTTCAAGGTATGATCGTACCTGCTGGCTCAGAGTATCGAGAGCTTTGCTGGACAAAGCACAGGGGCTGTGTGTTCTCACTGGGGACCGATCCTCTTCCAAGATTGTTCCAGATTAGTGGCCTCAATTCCAAATAGAGGAGTCATTTGGGAATTAGTGTCTTGTGGCCTGAAGAGCCAATTTCCTTTTATGAAACAGCCTCCATTCTGCAATGAGAGCCATTTTCAGGCTCCGAAACTTCCAGTTTCCTCAAACTCTGGGGATTCCACATAGCCAGTGCAGTCAGCCCTCTGCATTCACTGATGCTGAGCCCATGGATTCCAGAACCATGGGTTCTGCATCCACAGGCTCCACCTCCTTGGGTTCTGAACCCATGGATTTTGCATCCACAGCTTCCACATCCACAGATTCCACGCCCACAGACAAGGGGCCGTGTTGTGGTGGCAATTTGTGGGGTGAACCAGCCAGTGGTCACTTTGGACGAAAATCCCAAAGTCTAAGGATGGCCTAGCAGAAGGATGAAAAGATCTAGAATCATTGGTGATACCATACAGCCTTGGATGATGGAGCAAGGCCTCGAGGCTCGTGGTCCTATGAGGTAGAGTGAGTCAGACTGGTGCAGTTTGCACTCTTGCTGGTTGTGCGTTCCCTCTGCAAGCAGATGCACCCGAATGCTAAGGAGCATATGCCTGTGCGGGGACAGCACCATGGTTCAGTGCTGCGACGCTAGCATCCCACATGAGCACCTTGGAGTCCCAGCTGCTCAGCTTCAGATCCGACTCCCTCTTAATGCACCCAGGAAAGCAGCAGAAGATGACTCAAGCACTTGGGCCCCTGCCACTCACGTGGGAAACCCGGATGGAGTTCTAGGTGCCTGGCTCAGCCCTGGCCGTTGCAGCCATGGGGTGGGGGTGGGGCAGGGCGGGGTGAACCTGTAGTTGGAAGATCTCTGTTTCTCCCTCTCAGTGACTCTTTCAAATAAATAAATAAATAAATAAATAAATCTCTTATTAAAAAATATATGCTTTCACTAAACACTTCCCTTTTAAGAAGCACGTTCCGAGGATCCAGACCTTCTGATAAAAGGTAAGACACGTGGACGTTCAGTGCATTGTCACCTGTGGACAAGCTCTTATACAAGAAGATGCCGAGGGAGACAAAGGTACAGTTAGAGCTTTTGGTACCCATCTGGCCTCATGCACAGCTGTGCTGGTGTAATCCGTAATGATGCCCCTGCCCGAACGTGTCCAGTCACTTCGTGGCACCCACCGGGAAGCAGTCAGCCAGAGATGGCAGGGTCAGCAGAGTCCAGGGCCTGTTCCTTAGGGGACAGAGGCTGGTATTTCAGGCCCTTGCGGGTCAGATGCTCCTTGTCACGCATAGCCAGCTCTGGCATTGCTGGAGCCAGAAGCAGCCTCAGATGATACAGGAACAAATGAGTTTGACTGTGTTCCAGGGACATTTTATTTGCAAAACAGGTGGCAGGCTGAGCAAGCCTTCGGGCTGTGGTTTGCTGACTCCCGAGACAGATGATAGCAGAGGGGAAAGCAACTGACATTTGCCGGGTGTCAGGCATCACAGAAAATTCTACATATTTCCCTCAGTCCTCGTAAGAGCTCCGTGAAACAGATAGGCTTGGAGAATGACACAAATCAGCCAGCACTGCATGCCTAGCTGACTGCAGAGCTACAGTTCACACCTGAAGCCCTAAGCACCAGGACATTTTTCTGCTCGTGTTGGAGAATTCACTCTCCCAGCACTGGAGGTGATATAATCTGAGTAATGAAATGATAGGCCAGAACCTGCAAGCTATGATGCTCTGTGTTATATTTTTTTGAAAGATTTTTATTTATTTGAGATGTGGAGTTACAGACAGAGGGAGAGACAGAGGGAAAGGTCTTCCATCTTCTGGTTCACTCCCCAAATGGCTGCAATGGCCGGAGCTGTGCCGATCCAAAGCCAGGAGCCAGGAGCTTTCCCTGGGTCTCCCACGTGGATGCAGTGGCTCAAGCACTTGGACCATCTTCTGCTGCTTTTCCAGGCCATCAGCAGGGAGCTGGATTGGAAGTGGAGCAGCTGGGACAGGAACTGGTACCCATATGGGATGCTGGCATTGCAGACGGAAGCTTAGCCCACTAACACCATAGCACTGGCCCCTCTGCCTTATATTTTTAAGATAGACTTCAATGTCTTCACTCAGCAGCAGGTACCTGCTAAAACAATCACCTGGATTCAGGAGTTCTTTTGTGCTACCTGGAGGTAAGCCGTGGAGAGCTACTGACCGGGCATCTGCTTTAAGCACCTGCAATTTTACACTGGAGCGTGGTTTGTAATGGGGCAAAAAGCAATCTCTATTGCATGGCACTCAACAGGAGCATGTGTCAGTGCACATACATACACACAGACACACACATGTGCATAGCAGGTGTGCCGCACACATGTGCATACACACACACACAAACCCCTCAGAGTATCTCATAGGAAGGGCAGAGTAATAACTTCCTCATCCATAACCATGTGAGTGAAATTCAGTTGACTGTAATTTCTGTCTTATTAGAAACTCTGCTTCAGCAGCATCCCTGTACACCTATCTTTCTCCCCAGGCACGAGTGCTGGGGGTGTAATTGCCCTCCGATGGGCTGTACCAATCTCACCGCTGTGCCATAGCAATCTCGCTGCTCACCGTACAAATCTCACCACTGCAGACAGTGGCTCAGGGCTCCATCTTCTCTCTGTTGTGGGTAGTGGCAATGGAGTCAGGATCTAGCATTTATCCTGAGTCCCTTTGTTAGACTCAGACTTGGCATTTGAGGCAAAGAGCCCCTTAAGTGAGGTCTCTAATTAATAAGCTGTAGGTGTCATTTTCTGTCGTCTATAACAATCCCTTCCAGTCTGCCCAAGGAAGGAAAAACTCTGGAGCACAGTGGTGCTTCCATCAGCGAGGGGAGGCGGTGGAGATTCCTGGGGTAAGAAGAGTTCCCAGGCATCCTGTGCCTGGGGGAAAGCAGGCAGATATGCACAGCTTTGCAGCAATGGTGGCTTCAGGCAAGGGACACATGGCTGCTGGCGTCTGGGGCTCAACATCATCATACAGCTCCACTACTGTGGCATGTATATGTGTGTGTGTGTGTGTGTGTGGTGTAACTACCAAATTTCTATTCCCTTGGGTCATTTTGGTCATTATTGGCTCTGGCATTTATTTGTGTATGTCGTGTGGAGCAGGACTCCCTCTCTCTCCAGAGCTGTAAGCATTTTCTAGTCCTGCTGGAACAAATGACTTTAGCCTGCACATTTGCAGTTCCGCAGACCAGCCATCACCCGGGAGTCTAAATGGATCGGATTCAAGCGTAGCAGGGCCGCTGTCCCCACTGGAGGTTGCTGGGGTGGGGGCTAGGGGGGCGCAAATCTGCTTTCTCATCCTGTGTCCATGGCCATACCCATGTCCTCTGCTTCCTGGTCGCCATCTTCAAAGCCATCAGCTTCTCCTTTCCCTGGCCTCCCCCAAATTCTGCACCTTGGACCACAGCTTTAGCTAAGCTTAAGGAACTCCTGATGGGTGTGGTCCCACCCAGATAATCCAGGGGAATCTCACAGTTTCAAACTCCATCCCTTCAGCCTCACCTGCAAAGCATCTTTTGATGTGCGACTGATATGTTCTAGTGATTAGGAGGTGAATACTTTTGAGGCTATTATTGCCTATTGCAAAAGGGAGCAAAATCTTCTCAACAGAATTGAATAATCCATTTCCCCACTGCTCCAAAAATATCACAGAAACAAGGGGTCTTCACAAAATCTATGAAAACTAATATGATGAAAAACCATGTACAGATTCCAAAACGTTTTTACATCAAAATTAACTTAACTCTTTTTTTAAAAAAATTGAGAGACAGACAGACAGGAAGTGTCATCTTCTGGTTCACTTCCCAAATACCCCTAATGGCTGGGACTGAGCCAGGCCCTGAAGCCAGATGCCAGGAACATGGGTGGCAGAAGGAAGAAGGATGGGAGGGAGGAGGGTGGGGAGGAAGTATCACTATGTTCTTAAATCTGTATATATGAAATATATGAAAATTGTGTAACTTAAGTAAAATAAAAAAATAATAATCTAATGATGTGAACCATTACCTGTGCCTCCCAGGGCACACATTAGTAGGAAGTTGGAGTTGGCAGTTGGAGGCAGGAATGGAGCCCAGGTCCTCTAGCAGGGGAAGCAGGTGCCTTAACTGACTTCTGAATTGCTAACCCAGACGCCTGCTCCGTGCATCTGTAATTCCATTTCCCACACATGTTTGGAAGCACCCTTGAAGACCATGCACAGATCTGTGCCTTAACTATCTGTTAGCTTCCCCTCATCTGTTTGTTTAACCCTGTCCCAATACCACTCAGATTTGATTACTACAGTTTTATAGTCTGTTTTCATATCTGGTGGGGAAGTAGCTCATGAATATTAATAGTGTTAAAAATCCCTTGCCAGTTTTTTATATTCTCTTTTCCATATTAACTTTGTAGAGATATCCTGCTGAGGTTCATTCAAATTAGCATAGGATTATAATACAGACTATTGCTGTTTACTTAGAATCACCATGGGACTATGCTATTGACATCTACTTACAGCTATGATAGCGATGTTGCTCTAGTGATTGACACTGATTAGCTAAAGGACATTTGTGTTTCTGTGGGATTGGGCCTGAGCAGGCAACCTCCTGCATGGCTTCCTCTGTTCTGTGCCATTCTGTACACTATGTATGTGGGGGTGGAGTTTTATTTTATTGTTTAAAAAATGACTGTTTTATTTCTTATTTGAAAGAGTTACACACACACACACACACACACAGAGAGAGAGAGAGAGAGAGAGAGAGAGAGAGAGAGAGAAAGAGATCTTCCATTCACTGGTTCATTTCCCAAATGGTTGTGATAGCAAAGGCTGTGCCAGGCAGAAGCCAGAAGCCTGGGACTCCATCTGGATCTTCCACAGGGTGCAGGGGCCCAAGCACTCAGATCATCTTCCACTGCTTTTCTCGAGCCATGAGCAGAGAGCTGGGTCAGAGGTGGAACAGCTGGAAATCGAATCACTTCTCATACAGGATGCCGGTGTTGCTGGCTTAACCTGCTGCACCACAACACCACTCCCTTTAGGCCATAC